>NW_024423344.1:34978679-35203794 GCF_017311325.1 Ursus maritimus
AAAAAAAAAAAAATCCTAGTTTTTGTTTTGCTTTGGTTGGTATTGTAATTAATGACAATCTCTAATTCATTATTTAGGGAAAGAGGGACATGCTATCATAAGGAAGATGCTTTCTTACAAGTAACTCCCTTATTTTACAAAATGACATTCAAAAGAAATAAAGTAAGGAAAAGGAAGCCAGTAGGATGGGAAATTCTTCACCAATGTGCCCAAGTACATCAGCAAGAAACAGGAAAGCAAAGTATAATTCAGATGGCCCATAATGACACTGTAATTGATATAAACAACTTGAAGTCAAAGCTCAAATTTACTGATTGTTTTTTATAAATAGTTTTCCTGTTTCTTCCTCCTTTTCATCCTGTGACCAACCCTCCTCACACTAACCACATCCTACAAAATTCTGCCCCCCTCCAATGAAAAACAAATATATTTATGTAAAGGTCCCTGTAATTAAATTTATTCTCCTTAAAGACTCTTCGGAAAAGAAGAGTTCACTTTTCTTTTTTTCCCCTCAGAAAAACAGAAGTGTTTTAAGGAAATTATTTTACTATCATCATACATTCAGGGCTTTGCATTCGTGTACAAAGCTGAAATCCACAGTAACTTTTATTTTGTAGTTAGAAAAAGATGACACGGGATTTGCTGAAATCATGACATCTCTTAAGGACACTGCACTAGAACTGGGTTTTGGTAAAATTCTCTCCAAAGATCTTTTGGCATTCCCATTACTAAACTTTTTATTAAATTCCCTGCTAGTTAAGCAATAAACCAAAGACTGGATGAAACATTCCTCATGTGCTAAAATAATCACCTAGAAGATTTTTGATTATAAAAATGTCCTCTGAAGTGGGTCACTGATACTACCATTTTCAGTTAAACATAAAGATATAAGTGTTGAGCCTAACTGAAAAATTCTCAGAAAATTCAATCCCTAATTTCTTAAAGATGTAATCATCCCAACAACACCTGAAGAATAAACTAAACAGAATTGATGTAACTGAGAAACAGGTCAGAATATATAGATTTGAACATGTAATTTTTCCTATAACATTTGTATTTCAGTCTATCATTAATGAAAACAAGAGTAAAGATATTCTTGGGGCACCTGGGTGGCTCAGTCAGCTAAGCACCTGCCTTTGGCTCAGGTCATGATCTCAAGGTCCTGGGATGGAGCCCCACGGTAGGCTCCCTGCTCAGTGGGGAGTCTGCTTCTCCCTCTCCCTCTGTCCCTCCTCCTCGCTCGTGCTCTCTCTCACTCTCTCCCTCTCTCAATAAATAAATAAAATATTTAAAAAAAAACAACAACAGTAAAAACATTCACAAAATAAACTGCAGTTATAAGGACCCCTGGCTGGCTAAGTCAGTACAGCATGTGACTCTTGATCTCGGGGTTGTAGGTTTGAGCCTCACATTGGGAATAGAAATTACTTAAACTCTTAAGAAAAATAAATAAATAAACTTCAGCTATAAATTTATAAGTAACTCCTTTGCTTTCACATTGCAATTATTTATATATAAATTAACTCACTACCTTCACATATTCAAGAGTTAGTGTTCATGCACAAAACTCACATTATATGAGATTTTAAATTACTGTACTTGATAACATGGCTCTTTGAAACTTCTGTGGTATATGTTACTATATACTTTGATTTTCTATGGCTAAAATAATAAAATCCTTACAACATGACCTCAGAGAGATCTTGCAAAAGGTAGTATCTTTCAAAAGTGGGGGGAAAAAAGAGAGAGAAAGAAAAGGATAGCCTCAATCATTCAGATCTCTTTGAAGAAAGTGGCTAAGTCCATTTGCTGTTTTTAAAATAAAGTGATTTGTGGACAGAGAGAGAAAAAGCATGACACATAATATAAGCACATGCTCTAGTTTCAATAACACTGACATTACAGGTCCCCAACACATGCATATTCTTGGGACTAGAATAAAGGGCACAGCACTGCAAAGAAATTTAAATCTCTCATAAGAGGTTAATTAATTGAAGAAGAATGAAAACTCTACTTGTTTATAGAATAGGTCTGATTTAAGTCAGATTGCTGAGGTCTTTAAAAAATTTTCTTTGAAAGAAATATCTAGCCAAATATATTAGAATATTATCTAAATTTTTTTAAAAGACTTTAAATATTTATTTGACGGAGAGAGATAGCCAGCGAGAGAGGGAACACAAGCAGGGGGAGTGGGAGGAAGAAGCAGGCTACCAGCGAGCAGGGAGCCCGATGTGGGGCTCGATCCCAGGACCCTGGGATCATGCCCTGAGCCGGAGGCAGACGTTTAACGACTGAGCCACCCAGGCGCCTCATTATCTAATTTTTTTTATTGAAAGCAATCATCTTCTTTGAATAATGATAAACACGTATCAGTGGTGTTCCTTCCCTTTTATTGATAAACTAGCACATTCAGAATCTTCTTAAAATTTTCATGAAATACCATAATCATATATAACTCTGCCTTCCCAGGCCAGCATTCCTTGATTATCACACCTAAAGTAACCACCCCTACCCTCCCAAAAAAATAAAGTAACCACCCCAATGCCATATACTCTCATCTCATTCTTCTTTTTTTCTTACCACTATTTTAAATTTTGTTTATTTATTCATCTTCCATCCCCCAAGAATGTGCACACTATATACACAGGAACATGTCTAACTTGTTAAGTGTGTACCGCCAGGACCCTACAATGTGTCTGGCAGAGTAGCAACACTAATGAGTTATTTCCTTTCACACATTCACTCACTACTTTTACATTTGTCTTTTATTAGGATATCATGACGATGCTCTGTATGAAATCAAGTATGTTTTCCTGTCTGAATATACATTCAGATTTGCAAACCAAAGTCCTTAAATCCTTTTCATTCACTGAATGAACTCATCCATTCATCCAATTCATTCATTCATTCATTCATGCTTTTCTTTTATGAAGTTTCCTCTGTGGGGCCTGGGATGAAGTTCATTGGCTGAGATGGGCTCTAAAATCAGCACCAGCTCCCATTCAGCAGCAGGCTGCCAGGCTTACCACCGCTGGAGGAGCATATGCGCCATCATGCATGGAAAGGTTGCTTTGTAAACTTCCCCTACAATCAGCACCGAGAAATGGGCGAGGCTGCGATCACCAAGCTACTTTAGAATGACTCTTTCTTTCCTCCTGCTCTTCAGATGCCAAGAGAGAAGAGGAGGGACAAAGGAAGCAAAAGAGGGAAGGTGGGACAAGAGAACACACAGCTGAGGAAAAGGGGTGTGGTAGCTTTTCCCCAAACTATCAATTGCCAAGGTTACTTTTGGCAGAGAGAAAAAGAAAAAGGGCCAGACTGTGCCTGCTTGAAGCTTTTGTACTTCTGCCCAGACTGTGGGGAAAATGATGGGATTAAATAAAAATGCCAGCGATAACAAAAAGGATATCTTCCCAATAGCTTTCTTTGCCTGAAGGATGAACTCCTTGAAGCACTGACCTCCCTGCCTGTCTCAGTGAGGTCAAGAAACTGACTGTCACTCCTACAATTATGATTAATGATGCTCCCGCTGGTGACATATTTCTAACCACAGTCTCTGGAGTGAAGCAAGACTCAGTTGCCTCGTGTTGTGTTGAGTCATTGCTCTGGCAAAAGATCTATTTGCTACAGCTACAGGCTTAGCTTTCAACAAGGCATACTCTTGATTCTTTGCTGCGACATCCTATCATGAAAGAACAGAGAGCCCAGTACAAAGAATGACTGCTAAGAAGGATAAAACATTAAATTAATTTTAAAAAAGCTTTTGTACTGAAAGGCAAAATGCAGCATAATGAATAATTAAACAATTAATAATGTAATCCTCTTAAAAGCACAGAACCACTATGCGAGAAGATTAAGTGTTTAACAGTTTCCAGTATAATGCAAATGGTAAGGATGAGCCTTTTTTTTTTTTTCCTCCATTTTTAGGGTAATAGCACTGAAAGCACATTTCCGGATTTTAATTAAATACTATTAAATTTTCAGTAATAAGCCAGCAACAACAGTGCAGCAATACGGAAGGATTATCAAATATAAAGGTAAGTACACAATAGCAATAAGCTAACATTTCTTGCTTCTTTTTATATAAAAAGAGGTTACTTGAAAGGTGCAGTCCCTTTCTAAGCTGCTATGGTACACATCACCAAATATCAAGCTGAATGCTAATCTGGGATAATGACTATAAGATTGGGATTTAAAGTATTTCAATGACAGTCCAATCATAGAAAAATAACTGGAAAAACAATGTAGAATAGTTGCAGAGCTATAAAACAAAGGAACTGATGGATCCAAATTCCATTCCCATATTGCATTCTCAAAGCTGCAGTTAATACTCTCTATGTGACAGCGTACCTATGTTACTGTGAATATATATTCACTATCTCCTAAACTATCACAAATGTGGGTTATCTTAACTCAGTTTCCCCAGAAACAGTACATAAGAGAAAGATTCATATACATGTCATTTGGTAGAAAAGTTCTTCCAGGAGAAATAATAAGGCACCAGAGAATAAGCCAAAGAAGGTGCATTTTCAAATGAACCCCAACTCAGCCAGATCATGCAGGGAGCTCTGGAGCATAAATTACACCACTCTTTGCTCACCACCTGGCCTAGGTGATCCCTACAGCCCAAGGTTGAATGCTCTAAAGGAGCAACACATGCGGAAGTGGCACTGGGCAATAAAGGAGTTTTCAGGGAAATGGCAGAGCACCAACAGTATCTCTACATAGTTGTAGTAAAGAAACATCTTCACTTAGAATTACACATGAACTACGTTAACTGGATAGTTAACTGCGTTCTAAGTTAAAATGTTAGTTAGGTCCAGCCTTGATCCCTTTATTCCACTTGCCCACTCCCCGTGGCTGACTCCTACAAGATTTATTCCCAGGACATAACTGGACTTCAAGCTAATGAGATTTTTGAAACCAATAATATTTTGCCTGACACTCTAGAATTTGGTCTCAGGTTATGTATCTTGTGGCCTTTTCTGAGAGCTGAGATGTATTCCTGAAACTCAACCTCACCCACACTCCTGTAACGTTTCCCCTTTGTTTCCAGTATACTGCTTAGATCTCAGTCCTAGTAAGCAGAGAGTTTCACACTTGCCATTCCTCCTCTGAGCTCTGACTCTAGACTCCAGACTTACACTTTCCCACTTCCCATTTGATTAATTTCCATGAAATCCCAGAGGCTGTGCTTCATATATACATTTTTGAGAATCCAGTATTCAAATTGTTGCTATTTTCCATTAGCATGGCCTCTGGCTATCAAGTGTACATTTTAGACTCCCCTTCATCCTCTGTATGAAGATGGAACTATAGGTTAGTCTCTTGGAGGATGAACCTGCGTCTCCTTGTATGTCTCATCTGGTAGCAGTCATCTGGGCCATATACAGCTACATCCTAAATGATAATGTCAGTTACAGTTCTAAGGAAACGAAGAAGGAGAAGGAGGAGGAGGAGGAGGAGGAGGAGGAGGAAGAGGAGGAGGAGTTGTTGTAATAGTCTTTCAGTAAACAATTGTGGGAAGAGGGGGAAATCCAAAGGAAAAAAAAATTCATAAAGTACTCCTGTATAAAAGGACATTTTAGAAGCTTGGCAAAAAGTTTGCTCTACAAACCTTCACTCTAAGGAGTAATTCTTCAGACTATACAAGACTCAGAAGACAACTTGATCTGGAAATGAAGAACAATACTCATGATGTTTAAAGTTTAACAATGGAATGACTATATAATAACCATAATGACTATTAAAATTACTTAATCTTGGAAGTGTGGATGCACAAACAATAGCTACAAATCAAGGGGAGACTGAATCAAGTAAACTAATCACCGTTAATTTAAAAGATAATTTTTTAAAAGCACAGCTCAGCTAACCAGTAGTACTTAGCTTATCATTAATCATAAGCAGACAATTAAATATTATATAATTAGTGAAATTACATTTCAACATATATAATTTTGGGAATGCCTAGGAATCCTTTGTTTTGAATTTATTTTTAAAAGCTTATCTTAAAGTCAAGTCCATAGACCTGACAATTCCCATCTCTACTATGTGGAGTAGAGTCTGAGGTTACTAAGTCAAGGCAAAATCTGGTTTTCATCAAGTGTTTGAAGTCCAGAAAGTGGTGGGCAAAATGCAACAGCCTGATTATTGAAGGAAAGAAGAATGAGAAGCACAGAAAGGACCAGATGCTCGAGAAGACTAATTTGATGGGAATTTATAGAATATATGAAACAAATCAGGCAATCAACCCAGTGAGAATTAAGGAGGAGACAGAAGTGGAGCCAGGAAGTCCATGGATTATTTAGCATCTTTACAGCTGGAGTTGTCTTCAGAGCTCATTCCCCTCTAGGATACATCTATCAGTTTTGAAGTTATAGCTTTCTGAGACTAACCTCTGTGTGGTGTAGTAGGGAGTTCTTGGACTTTAAATCAGAAAGATCTGTATCTTATTCCAGTTCTGACATATTAGCTGCATGGATACAGGCAGAATATTTATATTATTTGAATTATAAGAGGAAGCATCATATCCCCCTTCTAGGAATACTGTAAGGATTACATAAAATAATGGGTGTCAGGTCAGGGCATATTGTTGGCTCCCTGTGAGTGTTGCTCCCTCTCTGCTCATTCACCCTCACACACTTCTGGCACCCTCTGAATAGAGAGTGCCTGGGTTTCATGTTTTTGGGTTTTGTGCAGTAGGAATAGGAGAAAACAGCCACGTGATAGAAGGTGTCATTACACTGGTGAAAGATGCGATGCTAGGTAGACCTACAACTCCTCCTAACTTTGCAGGTACTGCAACCAGCCGCAACACCAGTTAAGTCCAGTGCCCAGTCTTACGAACATGGGCAAAAGGAGGTCAAATGCAAGATGAGATCCTCCAAGGTCAGGTGAAGGGAAACTCATGAAGAACAGAAGGAAAAGAAGCAGGGGGAGATGGAAAGCAATCAAGTCAATCATAACAACCAATTAAAAAAAAATTAAAAAGAAGATACACTCAGGAAACTAAGCACCTATAAGTGCCAGAGTCTGCACTGGGTATTTTACATCTCATCTGATCTTCACAACCCCCTGAAAAGTAAATATTAATATGATCATTTTACAGAGGAGGACATTGAGGTTTATATAAGTAAAATAACTTGCCAAATGATACAATCAGCAAGAGGCAGTAAGTGGTCTTTTTGAACCCATATCCCCAGATATCATTTGTGATTTGTTGTGATCCATGTTTGCACAAGTAGATGGGGCTGAAATTATGTAAGAATTTTTTTAATATTAAAGAAAAGCTTTTTTTAAATGGATGATAGTAAATTTAAATCACTATGGTATTTACATTCCACAGGATACATTTAGAAGACTGACAGGACACATTTTAAAACGTCACAATTTACAATGTACTAGAAATCATACTCTTTGTAATTGTCTAACCTTGTGATATGAAGTTTTTAGATGTCAACTTAAAAATGTACAAGGAATTACATAATTTTTCAAAAGAGCATGCTTTCAAAATTTGAAGACCACTTCCCTAGGGCAGAAGTTCTTAACACATGATGGGCATCAGGGGTATAATGTAATGGTTACACACACAGTCTTAG
This sequence comes from Ursus maritimus, assembly GCF_017311325.1. Taxonomy (NCBI): domain Eukaryota; kingdom Metazoa; phylum Chordata; class Mammalia; order Carnivora; family Ursidae; genus Ursus; species Ursus maritimus. The sequence goes on from NW_024423344.1 coordinate 34,986,278, forward strand.
CAGTCAGTCTTACTAGTTATATAATATTGGAAAAGTGACTTAAACTCAGCTCCATCTACCTATCTATAAAATGGGGATAGATGCAATACCCTATCTCAGTGGTTGTCAAACTTCAGCATACTTCAGAATTGCCTGGAGATCTTACTAAAACAGAGACTGCTGAGTCCCCATCCCCAGAGTTTCTGATTCAGGACATTTGAGGTCAGGCCCCAAAATGTGCATTTTTAAGAAGCTTCCAGGTGATCCTGATGCTGCTTTTCCAGGGACCACACCTTGAGAAACTTTGATCTATCTAATACGGTCATTGTGAGAATTTTAAAAGCACGCAAAGTGCCTGTAATCACACTAACACATAGTAGGTGCTTATACATATCAATTTATCAGCATCATCAGTTAGATTTGGATTCACTGTAACAGAAAATTCTACTCCAGTGGGTAAAACAGAAGGGAGTTGATACATTACATTTAACAAGAGGTATTGAGGTAAATCTTCCTGGGCTAGCACCACTGTTCAAGAAGTTCCCAGGCTCCTTCTTTCTTCACGATCAATCATCTTTATTCCATGGCTTTTGTCATCATGGATTTATAATAGCTGTTGTTTGTTCAGGAATGTTGTCTGCTATTGCTATACATGCTAGTCAAGGTCACCAGGCTATGTCTTAACTCTCCATTTGTTTATAGTCCTGCATCCTATGAAATCTCTTCCCTCCACCTTGTCCACCTAAGACAACTCCTGACGTTTGCTGCTGCATCACCTGGTCTCCTAATCTCCTTTCCTGGGCAAAGTAGAATAGATTACTGGTTTATTACAAAGGATATTAAAGGTTACAAATGAATGGCCAGATGAAGAGGTTCATGGGACAAGATCTAGAAGGGTCCTGAGCACAGCAGCTTCAATCACCATGGAGTCTGGGATGCACCTCCCTCTCAACATGTACATTCATTCTTGTTCACCAACCTGGAAGCTCCAAAGTAAGGATTTTGAATCCTGACACTAACGGGATCCTGCTACCAGCTGGCCATGGGTTTATCCTGGAGTTTTAATTGCTAATGTATAAATCCTTCTAAATTCACCTAGGTAATGATCTGTATAATAGACATGAGAATGAACCAATTGGGTGCTGGGAGAAAATAAAAGAAAATTATTCTAGATAACACATGTATGCATAGGGTGAGTACTTAAGCATCATAAAAATTCCCTAGATTTACAAGATTTGTTTCCCACGGTGAATATGTTCTTAGAGTAAGAAAAGTACTGAAAAGAAAGAAAAATTTCTCGATGAAGTAATTTTGAAAAGTGCCAACACTGCTACTACACTACACTCTCCAGCGTATATTGTTGTAGTCCTCTATCCCCAACCAAAGTTTTCAACATAGTCTCAATTTTTTTTGTTTCCCTAAGGAAATGCAAATCTGATTTCCAGAGAAATATGACTTGCTTTTAAGAACTATTTTTCCAACCAAGGTAGCTGGCATTGATGTACACACTAATGAAACATAAAAGCTTAGCTTCAAACACTTAACAATCCCGTGCTGACATCTGAAACCAAAGGGGTATCATATTTGACTGTGAAGAGAACTGGAACAGGTGTGAAAACACTAAGACCTCAGAGCCTTTCTACTTAAGAAAATGAACATTATTCTTGACACTCAGTTTTTAAAGAAAGAATGGTAGAGGATGAGTAGTGAAATGAATTTGTACATCAGATACCACCAAGAGCTTTGAAGCCATACCGAGTAAACCATATTTGAATGTGATAAGAAGTAGAAGAACCAAAACATCTGTCATTACATTTGAACTATACCAGGCTTCCCAAATTTCCACTCAAGTCAGAAACCTAGGAACTATTACCAGTAAAGGATGTGAATATTTTTGCCAGGTAGAGCTGATTAAATTCTTTTCCTGAGGAAAGACTGATACTGAGAGAAAGCTAACACTTTGAGGCAAGTAACATAAATAACAAATTTATTCAAGTAACACTCTTTATTAGGGACTCTATTTGATCTGTTTGCACCAGTGCACACGTGTGGATGCACTCATGCATGGAACACTGAAAGCCAAACCATAGAACAGTACACCACACAGCATGGGCAAAGGAGTCATTCCAGAAGACAGATAGCTATGGGGGAAGCAGCCAGAGAAAAGCCCATTCATTGTTTCTCTCAGTCCAGCTGCTACTCACTTTCCAAACCTAAACACAAAACTCACTTAATGGCAGTTGAATTCCCTTTTAAATGACAATATAGATACCTCAATCTCGGCTAAATCTAATTTTATGCTCATTTCACTTTGCTGCAGCATTTTTTTTTGTCTATGCTGCATTTTTCTTAAACCACCACCAAACTGGCAGATTCTGACTAGCTTGTCAAAAAAGAAAAGAAATTTATGTTTCATAGGAAATTAATGTAATCAGCAGAACGCCTGAAAGACCAAGCCAGACTAGTTTACAAATAAACAATTTGAAGGGGGAAATTTTAATCTCATTATAACATGACCTTCCAAAGCCTAGGACACATTGTTTAATTCTCTTTAACTCACTGTATTTAAAGTTTACTGTGTCTTATGAATTTCAGGGAAAATAAGGAAGCTAAAGATCACCTTATTCAAATAAAATAGGAAGTGGGAGGTAAACCAATAATAACCTTTAATACTATGATGAAAATAGCCTTCATAAAACAAGGATAAACAACATTGCAGTCTAATTTACATCTGCATAAAATGTAAGCTAGAATTCAATGTGCAATAAAATATTAGTATCTTTACTGCCAGCAAAATCTTAACTAATGATTTCTTCTGTTATTTCTGTAGTTCCACTAAGTCATCTGCATGAAATTTGACTGAATAAGGTTAGCCCAGCAACTGAAATTACTGTGGTTTTCCTCTCTTTCCAACTCACAAAATCTTTTTTCATTAATGTTCTCACACATTCCCAAACTAGTCTCAAACAGGATCAGCCTCTGCTCTTTTCAGAATGTCACTAACTCCAAAACAGTTTTCTCCTTAACAATCTCTTTCTTTGTAATACATAAATACATTCTTCAGGGGCACTGTAATTATCCAAAATGAGCTTTAGTACTGCAAATTACTTCAGCACCCCTATGATTTATCTATAGTAAACACACTTTATAATATTTATATTCCCATTAAAACTGCCACTAATAATGAATCGACAGTACATAAACATTTATATGATACAACATGGACAAATACCGGATGCCCCTATAATAGTTACATCCCTTGCTCTTCCTATCATGTTGGGAAAAAACAAACCTTGGCATTTTGCCATGTTTATGAAAATACCTTTGAAAATGGTTCAGCACATTGCACTTCACATTTGCAACCATTTTCTTTAAAAAGATGGCATTTGTCCGTACTTATGAGGTCTGGGTTATTGCATTTTCACATTATGCATCATTACTCCAAGTAGGTGTCTTATCAGCAGCTCCAGTTGCTGTAGAGAAGATTGGAATTAAGTACTGGAAGCTTTTTATTTATTTTACATGCTTTATTCCTACAAGATTTTCTGCATATAAGCTTCTTTGTTCAACTGAGAATTGGATACATTGCCAAGGCACTGTAAAATTTACATCTTGCTTTTTCTCCTGTATTCTTTCCAAAACTGGATTGAAAACAAAGTATAGTTTTTAATTACAGCTCTGACCAACAATAGAAATGCCTAAACACTGGCATTTCTGATCAGTGGTGAGGTTTTATAAAAGCCTTATAGGAGATGTTCACTACTTAACTGCGATCAGCCTTCCAGCAGTTTCTGTGTCATCTGAAACCCGTGGTATTCCTGACAATATTCATTTAAAGATAACCATCACCAAAGTTGATCTAACTATGATCAACAAGGGCATAGAGAAATCTGAAGCAAATTTAATTTTTTCCCTTTAACTTCATGTAACCTAGAGTAATTCTCTTGCTGACTTACAGAGAAAAACTAAAAGAAATGTTTCAGGTTTTTTTTCAAGCAATTTCAGAATAGACTTTTGATTAATGTTTTATTACTTATTTCAAACTATAATGGCCTATTTTATTTTGAAGTGGAGTCCAAAAATCAGCTTTTTTAATGGTTTAGATATCTTAAATAAGGGCAATAGCCTAGTCATCTGAGCAGAGGTTTAAGAAAGCCAAAGATCACAGTAAACACTGTTATGTGATTTGAGGCTAAACTAGTCAAGAAAGAAGGGGTTCCATTTTTCCAGTTTGTAAGATGAAATTAGTGAACACTCCTCCAATATGGGAAAAACCTTTACTCTTCTTTTTGGAACTCTCAAGTCTTCGACTTCTGTAGCACCTTGAGTTCCTCCTCTCTCCCTGGTCTGGCTGTCTCCTGCACCCAACATTTAGATATTAAAATTCCTCAGGACTCAGTCTTAGCTCTTTATTTTTTCATCATACCCCACCCCCACCCGAGGTAATCTCATTCACTTTCAGAGCTTTGAAAACACTTAATGCTGATGACACCTAAATTTTTATGTTCTGTGGGAATTCACAGTGCCTGGATAGACAAAATCTGATTTGTATGTGCCTCCCTGGATGAGACTAATTGAAAAGCAAAGGAGGAGTGCCTAGAACACTGGGCCTCTGAAGTTTCTTGGCTAAAAACAGCCGGATTCTTATTGCCGCTCAAGGCTCTCACCTAGGCAGTAAATGTCTAAATTTTGAAGAAAAACAGGCACCTGTGGTAGTCACGTACTTCACGGACTCCTTGCCTCCTCGTCCTTATCACACGTGGCTCCATATACTATCCTGACCATTAAAGTTACACCCTCCTTGCTTTGCGCTTGTACCTGATATATTGCTAAGACCCTAATAAAAGTAGAGACAAAGCTTGGCTCAGGGCCTTTCGCCACTATAGCGTCTGGTCCCCAGGCCTCTCCTTTCTCCCACTAAAGTGTCTGGAGTCATCTTTTCATTGGCCATCTCAAGATTTGCTCACCAAAACTGACAATGTTCAGCCCAGGGCTCCTCTGAGATCCGGATTTCTACATCTAAATGCTCGATTGATATCTTGACTTAAATATTCCATGGATATCTCAAGCGTAACCCATCCAAAAGGGAATATTACATTTCCCCAAATTTCTCACTTACTTTACATTTTCCCTTAATCTGGCTCAATTAATTAACAATATCACATTTTACCCCAGAGTCTCTAGCAAAATAGTAGTAATAATAATAACAATAAAGTAAGATGCATCAACATCAGTAAATTCTGTCCATTCTAGCTCCAAAGTATATTTAAAATTGGTCCAATTATCTCCATTTCTACCACCACCAATCTATTCAAGACATCATTAATCCGATCTTCCAACTTCCATGTCCACCTTTTACCAATTCTTCTTACTCTGTATAACAGCAAAAGTGATATTTTAAAAAAACATAGTGAACTTTATATCAATTTCCTATTTCAATCCTCCACCTGCTTCCGAAAACATTACAAATATAAGTCAAACTCATTGTCAAGACCAAGGAAGCCCTCCATGATCTGACCCCTGTCTATCTTATCAAACTTTACTTTCTTCTTTGTTCACTACATTTCAACCACCCTAGCTTCCTTTCTCTCCTGAAACAAGTCGTCTAAGAGCCTAAACCCAAGCTCCACCCTTTATCTAGAATACTTTATCATCTACTCTTAGCCAGCATAACTCCTCAACCAGAGCTCAGTCAAGTCCTCTGAGATGTCACTTTAAAGTAGATCCAAAGACCCCTCCTCCTTTATTCTTTTGCAGTTTATTTTATCCTTATAGCAATTATCAGAATTATGTTGCTTTTATTTTTATTGTCTTGACCTCTCACTTACTATTTTAAGCTTCCTTGATTTTATTGTTCACTGTGCTATCCCTAACCCCTGCCATGACACCCAATACATTATAGGCATTCGATGATCCTGCACAGGTTTTGTTTCACTTAGGTTGGCCCCTGAAATATAAAGAAGTCCTGATGATTATCAGAAAGTTCTGACTACTATTTCAGCAAAGGGGATGTCTAAAGGAAAGCAAGGAAAGAGTTTGCATCAGACAAAACAAAACTGGAGCAAAAAAAAAAAAAAGACTGAGATACAAGAAGAAATGATAAGCAAATAAAGAGGTAAAATAATAGGAACTCTAGATAAATACTGACCACAAAAAACAATGAAACAAAGAATTCAAAGAGATAAAGAATTAGAATACATGACAAATATATCAATTGCTCTATTAAATGTAAAGGACATAATAATGATAAAAGAATCACCAAGAAACCTCAATTTAAAATATGTATGCAATCAATAATGTGACTTAAAATATATAAACTTATAAAACAACAGGACTACAAGAAGTAAAAGCCAAATGTACAGTCAATGGGAGCACATAAAAACTCAAGAAAGATATAAAGGAAAAAAAGTTGACTTGATATGCATCAGAGCACCCAGCACTGCAAGTTAAATTCTTCTAAGAACAAGTAGAACAATTATAAAAGTTGAACCACATTCCATGCCATAAAGCAAGCATCAGTAAACATGAAAGTAATCATAAGGTATATGTTCTTTGACAACTATCAACAATCAAAATATAATTAGAAAATCCCTGTATGTTTGGACATTATGAAAACAGACGTCAAAAGGAAATCAAGAGCGAAATTTAAAAATATACAGAGCTGACAACAAAAATACAACATATCAAATTTTGAAGTATGGCACAGAAAAGAAAATAAGTACATACATTTAAAAAGAATGATGAATGGCTTAATGTAATGATTTCAGCATCCACCTCAGGAAATTATGGAAAGAGCAAAAAAAAAAAGAAGGCAGAAAGAATGAAATATTAAAGGAAAAGAGCAAACATTGATGATGATGAAATAAAATAATAAATATAATACAGGAGACAAACAAAGCCAAAATTTGAAGACTAATATCATTTGAAAATATACAGATGAGAAGACTGATCAACAAAATAATAAAGAAAAAATAATTCACATCAGGAATAAAATAGGAGGGTGGGCATAAATAAGATCTTACAGATATTAAAAAGATACTCAGTGCATTTACAAACAACTTTATTTCGATAAATTGGGAATTCAGTAAAAACTGTGCTAGAAAATTCCTAGAAAAATACAACATACAAATTGGCCAAAAGAAATAATAAACTGAGATAAAAATAACAAAACTGAAACAGTAACATAAAGCTTTCTCTAAAACAAACTACAGGCCCAACTTACTGTACTGGCAAGATTAAGAAAAAATTCATTTAAATCCTACAGACTTCCAGAGAACAGAAAAATAGGATAAACTCTAATTCATTGTAACAAACTGGTATTTACTTGATATCAAAACACAATAAGGACAGTATAAGAAGAGTAAATAAAATATAGTCCAATCTCATTTTGAATGTAGATGCAAAAATCTTTCAGAAGTATTGGCAAATTGAACCAAGCAACTGGTAAAAAGGAACATTTATCATGATCAGTTGGGTGATAACAGAAATGCAAGGTTAGTTTAACATCAGAAAAGCAGTGTAATTGGCCATTAATAGATAAAAAGGGGAAAAAAACTCTACAAAAAGAAAAAAATTAGACCATTATATCCCAAATTCAGTTAAGTGCAGACAGAATTATTACACAGTGTATTTGCTTTTAATAACTTTCTTTTAACTATGGCACATAATCATTCTATTTTTCATTTATTATAACATTAGATTTCCATTTCCAATATACTAATTTTAATTCTTAATAAGTGATTGATTTTTAAAAATGGCTGTAAAAGAAAGATAGTCATATCAGTGTACACAGACATGAACAGTGTAACTGGCGATAAATTCTAACAATGCAAAGAGTGAGAGGAAAATAACTCCAAGTAGATGGGAAAATACATGAGGGCCTTAGGAAAGAGCTTAGCACATGGAGGAACTGAGAGCTAAATCCAGTATGAATGAAGCTCTGAAGTGTTGGAAGATGAGGCAAAGGGCATCAATAGGGGAAAATAGAAATGAAAAAATAAAAATGTTTTGAAAGACTCTAATATAAAAGAGGTGGAGGAGCAAATGGCAGAAAACTGAGAAGGAATTAACAAGAAGGCAGAAGGAGAACCAGGATAGCATTGCATCACTGCAGCCAGGGAAAAAGTGTTTGAAGAAGGGAATGATCCACTATGTCCAAAAGCATCAACTGGATTCAACAACTGCATGCCATTCATAGCCTCAGCAAGAGAAATGATCCTAAGGTTTCTGATGTATCTTGGGATTTTAGATGAATGAAAAAACCTTAGGAGCGCCTGCGTGGCTCAGTAGGTTAGGCATCTGCCTTCGGCTCAGGTCATGATCTCAGAGTCCTGTGATGGGCTTCCTGCCTGGGGGGGGGGGGCTCCTTCTCCCTCTCCCTGCCGATTCCCCTGCTTGTGCTGTGTCTCTCTCTCTCTCTCTCTGTCAAATAAATACATACTTTTTTTTAAAAAAAGAAACAAACAAACAGGACTTAGGCAGAAGTTTGGCCTTAATCTCTCCAGGGTTATGGCCCAATTTTTCAGAGAAATGTATTCTTCAAAACTTATTTCTCTGAAAATGGATAATTTTTTTTCTTTTTTAAGATTTTATTTATATATTTGAGAGAGAGGGAGAGAGAGCACAAGCAGAGGGAGGGGCAGAGGGAGAGCGAGAAGCAGACTCCCCACAAGCAAGAAGTTCAATGTTGGGTTCAATCCCAGGACGCTGGAATCATGACCTGAGCTGAAAGCAGATGCCCAACTGACTGAGCCATCCAGGTGCCCACATAATTTCTTATTTATAACTAATTATTCATGTTTTCCTTTGATGGCATATTTACATTCCTTTACTAGATGTTTGATCGTGGCAAGTTATTTATGTCTGAAGTTTAGTTTCCTCTTCTGTCAAGTAGAGGAAATGATACCTACAGTACCTAATTTTCGTCAAGTTTTAGGTTAAGTCCAACTACTGACTGGCATTAAGCAGATAAATGTCTTGGATTCTCAAAATGTTCCAGCAGAAATTCCTTATCTTACCACTGTGTCCCATTCCCCTTCCCTAAACGATCAGGAAAAACTGAGTCTAAGGATTTCTCCTTCAACATCACACACTTACTCATGGGACTACACAACCAATTCCGCATAGAATCAGTGTTTGACTACAAAGCAGTCTGTTGTGTGTCACAGAGTTCCAAAAATAACCAATACTCAATAAAATACCTTAGGAAAAAAAAAAAAATGAAGGCAAGTAGCTCAGTTCTCCAAAAAGGCAGACAGATCCCTTAAAACAAACTGCAACTCCATGAAACTCATGAAATTCTATTTCCTAAGATTAACATTCAAAAGATGCTTGCTAGGCCATAAACATTGTTTAGACTATTACAATTATTTTAGCTTATTCTTTTTAGAATAAATCACATTTACAGAAGCACATTTATAGAAGGCTGGTAAAGACAATGCCACGTGTAATAAATAGAATTATTGTTTTTGCTCCTGACAGTGAACACTTATTAAACACCTACTAGGTACTGGAGCTAATGGAAATGAATGTGAATTAATACATTTCTTCTCCAAAAACACATTTTTTAGTGACTTGATTTTTTTCTCGTATTTGTGGTAGGCAACGAAAACTGTATGAAATTAGAAATCAATCAGTTATCAAATGTAATTTCTACAACAACAAATATTTTTAGATTATATGAACACACACACACGTCCAACATGCACACATACATATACACATACACAAAAGAAAAGCATCTGAAATAGGTAACCTTCTATTATTCTAAATATGCCTCCTGACTGAGACCTGGTATGCCAACCTGAAGCAAATTATTATAGCTTAACTATTAACTCCTAAAAATAGGAAGTTATAATGGAAACACTTGGAGGCTAAAGAGTAGGCAAAACTACTGTACCAATACTGGTTCAGCAATGAGACACATTTGTCCAGATTGCCATGCCATGGTAGGGTGGTGGTAAATGGCAGCCATCCCAGACTTGTACAGGCATCAACCTGGATTTCTGTTTGAATTTTTCCTTTTTATTGTAGTCTTTAAAATTTTTTCTTAATAAAGTCTCTTTCTTTGTTCCTTTGTCTTCTCTCCTCCCTGGCAAAATTCTCAGGTCAGATTGTTTAAGTAAACTGCACCCAAAAAAAAAAAAAAAAAGGTTGGAGGATGGCAGCATTTGCTGAAGCAGAACCTATGAGTAAAGACTGCTAAAGTGATCTGAAATGAAAATGCCAGAACTGTGACCCTTGGTAATTTTGCATAGCCCTTGTTGAGTAATGTGAATGCACATTTCTTAACGCAACCTACTAAGTTCTGATCATTTTCCAAAGTCTAACACTATTTTCCTTGAGCTTATGCTGGGGCTATCATATATTGCCATCTAAATTTATATTGTAAGATAGCCGTTTGTTTTCTTATAATTAGGTGGGTTAGAATTTGTTTATATTATCTATTAGATATCCTTAAGACTTTAAATTATTTTCTATAGTGCAATATTGTTAAATTAGTTTAAAAAATATCCTATTTAACCTACAGATTTCAAACAGCACGAATAGATAAATATAAAATTATTTTGAAATCACAAAGTGGAGAGAAGAAACTGAATAATCCAAAATGTACCTATATTTTAAATTCAAGTATAATTATCATAAAACCGACAGACATTAAGTGTTACGGTATGACAAATGGTACACTCACTTACACAAGCCACAAGTCTATTATACTAAGAAATATTTCTATCATCCCAGAAAGTTCCCACATACCCCCTTCCACTCAATCTAGTGGTTCCCCACTAGAAAGAACCAATGTTCTTTTTTCCCCTTCTATTTTGTAAGTTAATTTTAATTTCAGTATCATTAACATACAGTGTTATATTAGTTTCAGGTATACAATATAGTGACTCAACAATTCAATACATTACTCAGTGCTTATCATGGTAAGTGTACTCTTTAACCACCATCACCTACCCATCCCTCCACCTATCCCCCCCCCCCCGCGCCCCCTAACCATCTGACTCAATTCTGGCTCAGGTCATGATCTTAGGGTCATGAGATCCAGCTCTGATTTGGGTTCTACACTCAGCGGGGAGTCTGCCCGAGATTCTCTCCCTCTCCCTTTGCCCCTCCTCCACTCTCTCTCTCTCCAAAATAAACTTTAAAAAAAAAAAAGAGTCTGTTTTCTTTTTTCCTTCGTTTCTTAAATTCCACATATGAGTGAAATCATGTGGTATTTGTCTTTCTCTGACTTATTCTGCTTATCATTATACTCTCTAGCTCCACTCACGTCATTGCAAATGGCAAGATTTCATTCTTTTTTATGGCTGAATAATATTCCTGTGTGTGTGTGTGTGTGTGTGTGTGTGTGTGTGTGTACATGTGCCCGCAGGCCCGTGTGCATACCACTTCTTTATCCATTCATCTATTGATGGATACTTGGGCTGCTTCCATGATCTGGCTACCATAAATGCTGCTGCTATAAACATATAAACTTTGAATTAGTGTTTTGTATTTTTTGAATAAACACTCGTTAGAGTGAGTCCTAGACTGTAGGGTAGTTCTATTTTTAATTTTTTAAGGAACCTCCATACAGTTTTCCACAGTGGCTGCACCAGTTTGCACTCCTATGAACAGTGCATGAGGGTTCCTTTTTCTCCACATACTTGTCAACACTTGTTATTTCTTGTGGTTTTTATTTTATCCATTCTGACAAGTGTAAAGTGATACCTCATTGTAGCTTTGATATGCATTTCCTTGATTATCAGTGAGGTTGAGCACCTATTCGTGTGTCTGTTGTCATCTGGATGTCTTCTTTGGAGAAACGTCTGTTCATGTCTCCTGCCCATTTTTTAATCGGATTATTTGTTTTTGGGGGTTTTCAGTTTTATATGTTTTTATATATTTTAGATACTGACCCTTTGTTAGATATGTCATCTGCAGATATCCTCTCCCATCCCACAGTTTGCCTTTTTGTTTTGCTGATTGTTTCCTTTGTTGTGCAGAAGCTTTTAATTTTGATGTAGTCCCAATAGTTTATTTTTGCTTTTACTTCCCTTGCCTCAGGAGACATCTAGAAAAACGTTGCTATGGCCAACGTCAGAGAAAATATTTCCTGAGCTCTCTTCTTTAAGACTTTTATGGTTTCAGGTCTCACATTTGGGTCCTTAATCCATTTTGAGTTTGCTTTTGTGTATGGGGTAAGAAAGTGGTCCAGTTTCATTCTTCAGCATGTAGCTGTCCAGTTCTCCTAACACCATCTGTTGATGAGACTTTCTTTTTCCCACTGCATAGTCTTTCTCCTTTGTCATAGATTAGTTGATCGTATAACTGTGGGTTTATTTCTGGGTTTACTATTCTGTTCTATTGATCTCTGTGTCTATTTCTGTGCCAGTACCATACTGTTTTGATTAATACAGATTTGTAATATAACTTGAAGTCTAGAATCGGGATGCCTCCAGTTTTGTTTTTGTTTTTCAGGATGGCTTTGGCTATTTGGGGCCTTTTGTGGTTCCATACAAATTTACAAATTTTAGGATTGTTTGGTCTAGCTCTGTGAAAAATTCTGTTGGTATTTTGATAGGGATTGCACTAAATATGTAAATTGCTTTAGGTAGTATAGACATTTTAACAATATTCATTCTTCTAATCCATGAACATGGAATGTCTTTCCATTTATTTGTGTCATCTTCACTTTCTTTCATCAATGTTTTATAGTTTTCAGAGTAAAGGTCTTACACCTCTTTGGTTAACTTTATTCCTAGGCATTTTATTATTTTTGGTGCAATTATAAATGGGATTTTTTTAAATTTCTTTTTGCTGCCTCATTATTAATGTATAGAAATGTAACATATTTCTGTATGTTGATTTTGTATTCTTCAATCTTACTGGATTCATTTATCAGTTCTAGTAGTTTTTTGGTGGAGTCTTTAGGGTTTTCTATATAGAGTATCATGTCATCTGCAAATAGTGGAAGTTTTACTTCTTCCTTACCAATTTGTATGCCTTTTATTTCTCTTTGTTGTCTGATTGCTTTCACTAGGACTTCCAGTTCCATGCTGACTAAAAGTGGTGCAGTGGACATCCTTGTCTTATTTCTGACCTTAAGGGAAAAACTCTCAGATTTTCCCGATTGAGTATGATGTTACCTGTTGATTTTTCATAAATGTCTTTTATTATGTTGAAGTATGTTCCTTCTAAACCTACATTGTTGAGGGTTTTAATCATTAATGGGTACTGTATTTTGTCAAATGCTTTTTTCTGTGTCTATTGAAATAATCATTTGGTTATCCTTTCCCTTACTGATGTGATGTATCACATTGATTTAGAATATTGAACCATCCTTGCAACCCAGGAATAAATCCCACTTTATCATGGTGAATGATTTTTTTTTAATGTACTGTTGGATTCGTTTGCTACTATTTTGTTGAGGATCTCTGTATCTATGTTCAGCCTATAGTTCTCTCTCCCTCTCTTTTTTTTTTTTTTTTTTTGTGTGTGTGTGTGTGGTGTTTTTATCTGGTTTTGATATCATGGTAATGCTGGCCTCATAGAATAAATTTCAATGTTTTCCTTCCTCTTCTATTTTTTGAAATAGTTTGAGAAGAATAGGTATTAAGTCTTCCTTAAATATTTGGTAGCATTCGCCTGTGAATCTGTTGGGTCCTGGACTTCTGTTTGTTGGGAGTTTTTTGGTTACTGATTCAATTTCATTGCTGCTAATCAGTCTGTCCAAATTTTCTATTTCTTCTTTCTTTAGTTTTGGTAGGTCATATGTATCTAGGAATTTATCCATTGCTTCTAGGTTGTCCCAATTTTTTGACATATAATTTTTTATAATATTCTCTTGCAATTATTTGTATGTCTGTGGTGTTGGTTGTTATTTCTCCTCTTCCATTTGTTTGTCTCCTCTTTCATTTTCTTTATTTGAGCCCCCCCCCCTTTTTTTTTGATGAGTCTCACTGAAGGTTGATCAATTTTTAAAATTTTTTCAAATACCCAGCTCCAGGCTTCATTGATCTATTGTTTGTCTTTTTTTACTTTCTATATCATTTATTTCTGGTCTAATCTTTATTATTTCCTTTGTTCTGTTGGTTTTGGGGATTTTTGTTGTTGTTGTTATTGTTGTTCTTTTTCTAGCTCCTTTAGGTGTAAGGTTAGGCTGTTTATTGAGATTTCTCTTATTTCTTGGGGTAAGCCTGTATTGCTATAAACTTTTCCCTCTTAGAACCAGTTTTGCTGCATGCCAAAGATTTTGGACCATTGTTTTTTATTTTCATTTGTTTCCATGTAATTTTTGATTTCTTCTTGATTTCTTGGTTGACCCATTCATTGTTTAGCAGTATCTATTTATCCTCCATGTATTTGCACTCTGTCCACATATTTTCTTGTGGTTGATTTCTAGTTTTATATAGCACTGTGGTCAGAAAAGATACATGATATGACTTTATTTTTTTTTTTTTTACCTTGTCAAGACTTGTTTTGTGGCCTAATATGTGATCTATTCTGGAGAATGTTCCATATGTACTTGAAAAGAATGTGTATTTTTTTGTTTTAGGATGGAATATTCTGAATATATCTGCTGGATCCATGTAGTCCAGTGTGTCATTCAAAGCCACTGTTTCCTTATTGATTTTGCTTTGATGATCGGTCCTTCTATGTAAGTAAAGTGTTTAAGTCTCCTATTATTGTATTACTATTGATTAGTCCATTTATGCTTGTTATTAACTGTTTTTCTACTTGGGTGCTCTCATATTGGGTGCAAAAATATTTACAGTTGTTATATCTTCTTATTGGATTCTCCCCTTTATTTTTATATAGAGCCCTTCTTTGTCTCTTGTTACAGTCTTCATTTTTTAAAGTCTATGCTGTCTGATATAAGTAAGGATTACCACCCTGGATTTCTTCTGACATCTACTGCATGATAAATATTTCTCTATCTCCTCATTCTCAATTTTCAGGTGTCTTTAGGTCTGAAATGAGTCTCTTGTAGGCAGCATATAGATGGATCTTGTTTTGTTGTTGTCATTGTTTTTTTTTTATCCACTCTGTCACCCTATGTCTTTGGAGCATTTAGTCCACTTACTTTCAAAGTAATTATTGATACATATGTATTTACTGCCATTCTGTTACTCTTTTGTGATTGTTTTTATAGATTTTCTCTGATCATTTCTTCTCTTGCTCTATTTCATGGTTTGCTGGCTTTCTTTAGTGATATACTTGAATTCCCTTCTCTTTAATCTTTGCACATCAATTTCTGGTTTTTGATTTGTGGTTACCATTAGGTTTGTATATAATATCTTCTGCATACAGCAGTTTATATGAAGTTGATTGATGGTTGCTTAAATTTGAACCCATTCTTTACTCCTCTACCCCATGCCCTGCCATGTTTTAGGTATATGATGTCATATATTACTTTTTTTTTTTTTTTTTTTTTTTGCACTGATGTGTTATCTAGTAGTAACCATGGGATGAGGTAAGGTTATGGTCCTCCTACTCCGCCATCCTCCCTGGAAGTCCCTTATAACCACTATTCTGATATCTCTTGCCAAAGATAAGTTTTGCTTATTCTAAAATTACACTAAAAAGTGTAAGTGAACACTTTCATGACTGACTTATTTTATTCAGCATAATGGTTTTCACAATAATCCATGTGTTTAACATGTATCAATAGTTTTCATTTTATTTCCAAGTAGTATTTTATTGTATAAATTCAAATTATTTAGCCATTCACTCGTAGATGAACATTTACGATATTTTCAGTTTGAGGCCACTTAAAATAAAATTGCTACGAACATTCTCATGCAATTCTTATTTTTGTCAATGTATGTTTTTATTTCTCTTGGATAAATACCTAGAAGTTGAATTACTCCATAGGGCAATTGTAACTTTAAAAAATACTGCCAGAAATAGTCCAAGATGGTGGAGGAATAGGAGACCTTAGTTTCGTCTAGTACCAGGAATTCAGCTAGCTAGCTACCAAATCATTCTGAATACCTGCAAACTCAACCCGAGATCAAAGAATAGCTGCAACTCTAGGAATAGAAAAGCGACCACCTTCTGCAAGGAGGTGCAGAAAAGTGAATCTAAGGTCATACATGGGAAGACTGACTAGGGNNGGGGGGGGGGGCGGGGGAGGCCCTCCCCCAGCCAGCTACCGGCAAGTAACAGAGCACAAAATCAGAACTTTTAGAAGTCTGCTCTGGTGAAGGATGTCACTCAAGCTGCTACACCAGGACAGATCCCTAGCTTGGGCAGTGTGGTCTCAGGATCCCCGGGGTCACAGGAAGACTGGGGGTGCCTGAGTGCTGCAGAGCTCCCAAGCATCAGATGGGGGAAGCCAGTTGCAAATAGTGAGCCCAGGAGTGGGCTCTCAGCTCAGGGTTGCCATAAACCTTGAACCGAGGCATAGTTTGGCCACTGCTCTGAGCAGGGACCCAACAAGCAGTAGAACCGGAGAGACCCCCATCCTCCCTCAGAAGGAGTGGCCTAGGAGCATGCCACAGGAGGGTTTGGAGACTGCTGGGTTTGGAGACTCCAAACAGGGTCTCCTGCCTGAGATAGAAACACTCAGTCACAGGCCGGGTGAGCACAGAGTGCAGCCAGAGACCAGGGAGATAGAGTGATTGACTGCTTTTCTCTGAGGGCACACTGAGGAGTGGGGCCCCAGAGCTGAAGAGATAGGGAGGCCACCACTTTCATTCTCATCCTCTAAAGCTGTGTGGAAAGCCTTCAGGGAACAAAAGCCACAGAGAGAAAACTGGAGAAGATGACTTAGTCTGGCCCCTGGCAAGGGTGGTGCAATTCCACCTGGGGTAAAGACATTTGAGAATCAAGGCGACAGCCCCCCTCCTGCAGAAGATCAGCAAGAACATCCAGCCAAGACCAAGTTTACCGATCAGTGAGAACTGCAAAACTCCCACACTAGGGAAATAGAACACACAGAACTCATGGCTTTTTCTCCATGATTCTTTAGTCTTTCAACTTTAAATTTTTTTATTTTACTTTTTTCCTTTTTTTTTTTTAATTTTTCCTCTTTTTCAACCAATTTCTTATTTTTCAACTCCTTTTTAAAGTCTTTTTTAATTTTCATTTTTACAGTTACCTTCTATCCTTTCATTGTATTGAATCTTATTTTTGTGTGTATATATATATATGTATATATATATATGTAAGTTTTTCTTTCTTTATAATAATGGGATGCAGTTTCTTCTAACATACCAAAATACACCCAAAATCTAGTTTATGGCTCTGTTCTATTCACTCATTTGATATTCTTTTTTTTCCTTTTTTTTTTTTTGTTTTTTTGTTTGTTTTTGTTAAAGTCTTTCTTAATTTTCATCCTTACAGTTACATTCTATCCTTTCAATGTATTCAATTTTATTTTCGTATATATATAAGTTTTTCTTTCCTTACAATTTTGAGATGTACTTTCCTCTAACAAACTGATTAAAATACACTCAGGAGAGAGTGTATTGCTCTGTTCCATTCACCTGACTATATCCCTTCCGTTTTGCTGTTGTTGTTTTTTTCTTTCTCTTTAATTTTTTCCTGTCTTTTAATTTCCATTTTTGCAGTTAAAGTCTATCCTTTCATTGTATTTAATTTTATTTTTGTAGATATACAAGTTTTACCCTCTTTACAATTTTGGGATCTAGTTTTCTAAAAAAAAACAGACTAAAATACACCAGAATCCAGTGTATTGCTCTATTCTGCTCACCTGTCTAATTATATTCTCCCCCCCCCTCCAGCCCCAGTTTCAGGTCTCTTCTGATTTGTTTAGTGTATATTTCTCTGTGGTCGTTGTGGCCATTTTAGTATTTTGCTCTCTCGTTCACCTATTCCTCTCTGGACACAATAACAAGATGGAAAACTCACCTCAAAAAAGAGAACAAGAGACAGTACTGACTGCCAGGGACTTAATCAATATGGACATTAGTAAAATATCAGAACTAGAGTTCAAAATAATGATTATAAAGATACTAGGTGGGCTTGAAAAAAGCATAGAAGACACTAGAGAATCCCTTTCTGGAGAAATAAAAGAACTAAAATCTAACCAACGAAACCAAAAAGGCTATTAATGAGATGCAATCAAAAATGGAGTCTCTAACTGCTAGGATTAATGAGGCAGACAAGAGAATTAGTGATATAGAAGAAAAAATGATGGAGAATAAAGAAGTTGAGACAAAGAGAGATAAACAACTACTGGATCACAAGGGGAGAATTTGAGAGATAAGTGATACCATAAAGCAGAACAATATTAGAATAACTGGGATTCCAGAAGAAGAGGAAAGAGAAAGTAGGGCAGAGGTGTATTAGAGCAAATTATAGCAGAGAACTTCCCTAATCTGGAGAAGGAAACAGGCATCAAAATCCAGGAGGTACAGAGAACCCCCCTCAAAATCGATAAAAATAGGCCAACACCCTGACATATAATACTGAAACTTACAAATCTCAGAGACAAGAAAAAATACTGAAAGCAGCTCGGGAGCGGGGGGTGGGGTGGGGTGGGAAGAGGTCTGTAACCTACAAGGGTAGAAACATTAGATCGGCAGAAGACCTATCAACAGAGACCTGTCAGGACAGAAAGGACTGGCATGATATATTCAGGGTGCTAAAGGAGAAAAATATGCATCCAAGAATAGTCTATCCAGCAAGGATGTCATTCAGAATAGAAGGAGTGATAAAAAGCTTCCAGGAAAAACAGAAAATAAAAGAATTTGTGATCACCAAACCAGCCATACAAGAAATATTAAAAGAGGTCCTCTAAGCAAAGAGAGAGCCCCAAAGTAACATAGACCAGAAAGTAACAGAGACAATATATAGTAACAGTCACTTTACACACAATACAATGGCACTAAATTCATAACTTTCAATGATTACTCTGAATGTAAATGGGCTAAGTGCACCAATCTAAAGATACAGGGTATTAGACTGGATAAAAAAGCAAGACCCACCAATATGCCGTCTGCAAGAGACTCATTTTACCCCAAAGACATCTCCAGATTTAAAGTGAGGGGGTAGAAAACTATTTATCATGCTAATGGACATCAAAAGAAAGCTGGGGTGGCAATACTTCTGTCAGATAAATTAGATTTTAAACCAAAAACTATAATAAGAGACGAGGAACGACACTATATCATAATTAAAGGGTCTATCCAACAAGAAGATCTAACGATTGTTAATATTTATGTCTCTAATATGGGAGAAGCCAATTATATAAGCCAATTAATAACAAAATCAAAGAAGCACATCAATAATAATACAATAATTGTAGGGGATTTCAACACCCCACTGACAGCAATGAACAGATCATCTAAGCAGAAAATCAACATGGAAATAAGGGCTTTGAATGACACACTGGACCAGATGGACTTCATAGATATATTCAGAATAGATATGTTCAGAACATTCCATTCCAAAGCAACAGAATACACATTCTTCTCGAGTGCACATGGAACATTCTCCAGAATGGATCACATCCTGGGTAACAAATCAGATCTGAAACTGTACCAAAAGACTGGGACCATTCCCTGCATATTTTCAGACCACAATGTTTTGAAACTAGAAGTTAATCACAAGAGGAAAAAGTTGGAGATAACTCAACTACATGGAGGCTAACCAGAAAATTAAAGAATTTAAAAAATTCATGGAAACAAACGAAAATGAAAACACAACTGTTCAAAATCTTTGGGATGCATCAAAGGCAGTCCTGAGAGGGAAGTATATAGCATCACAAGCCTTTCTCAAGAAACAAGAAAGGTCTCGAATACACAACCTAATCTTACATCTAGAGGAGCTGGAGAAAGAACAGCAAATAAAGCCTAAGCCCAGCAGGAGAAGATTAGAGCAGAAATCAATGAAATAGAAACCAAAAGAATAATAGAACAGACCAACGAAACTAGGAGCTGGTTCTTTGAAAGAATTAATAAGATTGATAAACCCCTGGCCAGACTGATCAAAAAGAAAAAAGAAAGGACCCACATAAATAAAATCATGAATGAAAGAGGAGAGATCACAACCAACACCAAAGAAATACACATAATTATAAGAACATATTATGAGCAACTATATGCCAACAAATTAGGCAATTTGGAAGAAACAGCTGTATTTCTAGAACGAACCAGGAAGAAATAGAAACCCTGAACAGACCCATAACCAGAAAGGAAATTGAAGCAGTAGTTAAAAATCTCCCAACAAACAAGAGCCAGGGCCAGAAGGCTTCCCAGGGGAATTCTACCAAACATTTAAAGAATAATTAACACCTATTCTTCTGAAGATGTTTCAAAAAATCAAAATGGAAGGAAAACTTCCAAACTCTTTCTGTGAGACCAGCATGACCTTATTCCCAAAACCAGATAAAGACCCCACCAAAAAGGAGAATTACAGACCAATATCCCTGATGAACATGGATGCAAAAATTCTCACCAAAATACTAACCAATAAGATCCAACAGTACATTAAAAGGATTATTTACCACGACCAAGTAGGATTTATTCATGGGCTGCAAGGGTGGTTCAACATCCACAAATCAATCAATGTGACATGCTACATAAATAAAAGAAAGGACAAGAACCATATAATCCTTTCAGTAGATGCAGAAAAAGCATTTGACAAAGTCCAGGAACCTGTCTTGATTAAAACTCTTCACAGTGTGGGGATAGAGGGAACATATGCCAATATCATAAAAACCATATACAAAGAGCCCACACTGAATATCATTCTCAATGGGGGAAAACTGAGAGCCTTTCCCCTAAGGTCAGGAACATGACAGGGATGTCCATTCTAACTACTGTTGTTCAATGTAGTACTAAAGTTCTAGCCTCAGCAATCAGACTACAAAAAGAAATAAAAGGCATCTGAATCAGCAAAGAAGTGAGACTCTCACTCTTGCAGATGACATGATATTCTATGTGGAAAACCCAAAAGACTCCACCCCAAAATTGCTAGAACTCATACAGGAACTCAGCAAAGTGACAGGATATAAAATCAACGCACAGAAACCAACTGCATTTCTACACACCAACAATGAGACAGAAGAAAGAGAAATTAAGCAGTTGATCCCATTTACACTTGCACCAAGAAACATAAGATACCTAGGAAAAAACCTAACCAAAGAGGAAAAGGATCTGTACTCTGAAAACTATAGAACATTCATGAAAGAAATTGAGGAAGGCACAAAGAAATGGAAAAACGTTCCATGCTCATGGATTGGAAGAACAAATATTGTTAAAATGTCTATGCTACCTAGAGCAATCTACACATTCAATGCAATGCCTATCAAAATACTATCAACTTTTTTCACAGAGCTGAAACAATCCTAAAATTTGTATGAAACCAGAAAAGACACCACATAGCCAAAGGAATGTTGACAAAGAAAACCAAAACTGGTGGCATCACAATTCTGAACTTTAAGTTCTATTACAAAGCTGTAATAATCAAGACAGTACGGTACTGACACAAAAACAGACACATGGTTCAACAAAACAGAATAGAGAACCCAGAAATTCACTCCTTAATTTTTTGCTTCTATGTCTATGTAGTGATATTTTATTTTAAGCAAAACATTATCGATGCCATATTATTGAAAGCAAGTTTTTTCCTTAATCTTTCATTGAAGAGTGTTGAGTGTTATTCAGGCAGGAAATTCGTTTGTGAATCAGTATATGATTGTTAGTATAGGTCTATATTGTTTCTTATTCTAATTCTCAAGTATCCCTATTCCTAATTTATAAATATGCAGTAGTCTACATTGAATGTCCATGGTGTTTAGCAAGGCTCCAGCTGGTTGCAGACTCTCTTTCTCAGAAATGTGTGACCTCCACAGTCTATGTTTACTTTCACAGCTCTCCAGCTTCTCCTGCATGCTCACAACTTAATATTTGGTTAACTACTTAAAAATTATTCCTTGAAAGATTTATTTCTTTGCATAGCTCATTTCTCTGTGGTCCTTGGTTCTACAAATTCTAAACCATTTAGAAACGCTGCACTCCAATTTTTGCCCCCTAAACTCCACAAAACCATCATACTCTGATTAAGCCCCAACTTTCTGCTTTAATCTGAAAACAGCCCCCAAGAAAAAGTAATGGTGATTATGGGGTGGGGTTCATTTTGTGTTTCCTTTCTCTCAGAGATCACAGTTCTATGTTGCCTCTTGTTGAATGACTGAAATAACTGTTACGTATTGTGTCCAGTTAGATCAGTGTTTATAGTGCATGGGCTAGCCCAGTGCAAATTACTCTGTCATGCTACAGCAGGAGTCCCCCAAGATCTGTTATATATGAAAGTTAATATGCATTGTTAACACAAAACATAGATGCTAGCAAGGAAAAGGTCAAGACTTACATAAGGACTTCAAAGTTTTTAATAAAAATTCCATTTAAAAATCCCTACTTCTATAACAGTAAATTCCCTGGTTTCATTAATCCCAATGCATAACAAATTCTTTTTGCTCTGTACCTTTCAGCTAAGTGAATTTTCAAATATAATGTGAGCAACTTAAAAAAAATCCATTAGCACCTCAGAAGAGTTAAAATACACTGTACATGTATACATTCTAAGTAAAGAAGCATACAAAATGTGACTTTTGGAAATCAGATACAAACTGACCTATACATGACGTCTGACTTCACTTCTTTTCTTCCCTTGACAGAGTATTTCATGTATGAAAAAAAAATGTATGTATATAAATATTCAAAGTTGAAGGTGAATTTTCTGGACTCTTGAGCCTATATAGCTTAAACTAGATATATGCCAAGTTTTCCCTCACTGAGCTCAAGCTGTTTCACATCCTGCTTCTGTGTATAATCATCCCTAATCTTTACCACCTCTCTCTCCCTCCCGCTTTCTCTCTCTCTCTCTCTCTCTCTCTCTCTCACACACACACACACACACACACGAGGCCCTGTGAGGTCAGACCCATCAATGCCATTGCCAAGGATGTAAATAGGCAATGAGCATAACACAATTTAAATTAGTACCACGCCCATTATCACTTTTTCACTATTCCACCATGGTTTAGTATCAGCTAGCTTTTACAATATGGTATGAAATGATATCATATATGTTATGTTATATGATATAAATAGATATGAATATTAAAGCTGAGAAGATAAACAGTTTTACTAATTTAAATTTAAACTAATAAAAACCAGGATGATATCTAGATACAAATATGAAGACTATATGTATAGAAATACATTTTTGTTGTTACAAGACAAATTCTGCTCCTCTACCCACAAACTTTGGTAGTGGTGGCTGGTCAGTGTACACATGGATGAAGGGAGCAAGAGTGGTTACAGAGATCATATAAAGCTTCCTGGACAGATAAAAAAATATAAAACTGAATCATGTTAGAGGAGAAAATAGCTAAAATTCAAAAATTCTTTTACTAAGAAACCTTCACAAGAAGAAAGTAATAGGCTAAAAGATGAGCAGAAGCAAAAGAGCAGCAGAGCAGAGCAAGAAAGAGATCAGGAACAAGGAATTCCTTCATCCAGTTTAAAGTCAAAACAGCCCATGGGGGAGTAGACCTTTAAAGGTAAAATAGTGAACTAAACCTATTTCCATGGTTGAGGAAAAGGGCACAGTGTAAGGCTCTCCTTACCTTTCACATACAGTTAGCTCTAATGTAAAGCTGATCACCCAACTTCGAATTATCAGATTAGATCTTCTGTCTTTCCTTTCTCAGTCTCTTTATTTCAGGTAGTATGCCAAATATCCCACTCTAGTCCTTCGTCCTTGATCTACCTATGGTGCGTCCTGATGGCTTTCTTATGCAGCCCCAGGAGGGTAAACAAGTACAGGGCAATTAATACACATACACACACACACACACACACACACACACACATTGTGTAAGGTCAATTACATCTCAGCTAAGAGATAAATAAAATTTTTTTAAAGTTTAAAAAAATAAAAAAGATTGAGAAAACAAAGCATTAAAAATGGGAGGCTAAAAAAATTTAAATAATCTCTACTCACAGAGCAAGGAAGTGGCAAAGGCAGAATTTAGAACAAGGTCCCTCTGTTGTTCAAGGTTGTGTTCTTTCCACTATGCTTTATTCTTGTCCCTCTTCTGAATATTTTGGAAGGGGAGTAGGATCTGTGTGGGTGACCCTTTCCAAAACCAAAAGTGAGCTTATGTTTGTATGAACCATACTAAATGACATGAGACAATGTCACATTTGTTATTTTGTAATAGCCTTTAGTAAAAAATAATGAGATGAGATGAAACATGAGGCTTACTTAAAAATGAGAGAATCAAATGAAATTGAAGATTAAATCATATCATCTCAACAAAATATCTAGTACTTTATCTAGTATCTGGTTCCTCTTTAGTAAGTATCCAAAATTCTATAAAGCTCTTGTAAAGTTACTAGTGAATCAAACATTGCCCCCAATTCACCCCTCTTAGAACCCATAGAAAGTTAAGATCCCTTAACATATAAACAGGAAATACAAGAAACATAACAACATCAAAATCCAGAAGGATATTGTTTAACACTGCAAAGGCAGTATTGTCTCAGTGGTGCTGGTGACCTGGTTTTGCACAGGGGGCCAGAATCTTGAGGGTAATATTTGCCTGGAGTGGATCCAGGACTGATGTTAGTCAGTATGTACTGTTATGGCAGTACTGATTGTTAAAATATTTAAATACTTCCATCCTGATTGGTAAATAGCAGCTGCAATAAGTAGTAACATGAATTAATAATATAAATTCCAGCACATGTGGTTTATTTTAGAAATCAACACACACTGCAATTCCAGGACATTTTTTCCCAGATCAGACATTGCATAGAATGGAAGGCCTGCTCCAAAATCTCACCATTTATTACAAAGTTCAGGTAGTTGTATCTCGGTAAACATTTTGGGGTGGGTATTTTGAACTCTTTTATGAAATGGTCAGGCAGGTGCAGCTACAAGAGGAGACAGGGAAGATTCGGGAAAAACCAAAGTTTTTTGTACATACAGATTCTAGAGACAGAAGGCATTTACATACCATGAAGGGCCACACGGGAAAGCACCAGGGTGGTCAGGAGACAGAAAATAGTTGTGAAGGGAGGGCTTAGGCTTCTGTGGGTTAGGTTTCTGTGGGAAAGGCTGGGCCGGGCAGGGTTGACAGCTTAGGATTGGCTAATTGGAGTAATGTTTTCAGTGGGCTTTGGGTGATAAGGGTGGTCCCTAGTTGTCTGACACCTGAGCCTGGAAGGATTAAAGCAGAGAGATATTTCCTCTAAGGAAACCCAGGCCAGAGAGAGGAAGTGACTCTGGACTGGTTAGTTTGCATACAAAGATATGCATCTGGCTGGGTCCCTTCCTATCTCTAAGAATTGGTTAGCCCTGGGAGAGGCAGGCTCTCTCCAGCCAAAAAGATATTTTTTACAATATCAAAACATGATATTATACCAAAAAATTTTTTAAATATTTACAATACAGGGGGAGAGAAGGCTTTGCAGCCAAACTGAGGAGAACCTATTTCTAAATCTCCACAAGAAATGGCTGCCCATAATCTTCCCGAGAAGAAGGAACCACGCTCAGGTGCTGAATGGGGAGTCTGCTGGAGCTGTTGTCAAAGACAGGTGGTACAGTGGGCTCTCCAGTGGAATTTTTAAAGACATTTGCAATTTTGACAACTCACTTCCTGGTGGGTAGTACCTTCCTTGTGAGTTGTGGAAGATCAAGTGACAGCCATCCAAAACACATTTAATAGTTGGAAGAACACATAACATAGGCAGTGGCAGTGAAGCCCTAGATGTCACAGTTAAATTTGCCTCTTACCATCTCCACCCCCCTGCTTCCCATGCCTGCCACTGCCCTTTTCCCTGGGAACATTCCAAGCCTGCTTTTCTCCTGGCAAAATAAGCTCAGCCCCTTGGCCACCAGTAACTGCAGTTTGTACTCTGCCCCCTTATTTTCTCTTCACCTTCTATTATTGTGTCAATTAATAACTTGGAATCCATCAGTCACCACTTCACCTACTGGCACTAGCTTCCTCCTGATTCACCCACAGGATCTATAGCTGTCTCATGCTCTTCAAGGAAAGAAGAAAAAAAGCCCAAGATTCTGGCTCCAAAAACCCAGTATCAACTAATCACCAGCCACTTCTTGCTCTTCCACTCCTTCTTCTCTCTTTCCCCCTGCTCATATTGTTTGAACATTGGTTATTTGACAAACCTAAAGGGGGAGGAAGGAGAATGAAACATGAGGGGTGGAGACTTGAAGAGCAAGATGGGGAGTTAAAGCTGTGATGGGGAGGCAGCCTCCATGTGTCTGAGAGAATACCCAGTCACCACATAACTAGACAATTGAATGGGAAAATTACTGGAACAGATTGAAGCATGACTCTGACAGGGACATCACTTAGCTAGGAACTGTAAAAGAAAAGATCGTATCACCAATTACAACTCCAAGATTACTTCTGGAGTGTTTGCCTTATCTGACAGTTGCCTCTCTAACCTCCATGTTCTTGTCATGTGTCTATACCTTTGGCAAAAATTAGAGGAATATTTTCAACTCCACTGATGGTAGCAATTCACTTCTAATAAGAAATAATGTTGAAAATCTATTTGGTCATTTTTTCATGTGTCTGTTAGCCATTTGCATGTCTTTGGAGAAGTGTCTGTTGATATCTTCTGCCCATTTTTTATCAGGGAAACACAAATCAAAACCACAATGAGACACTACCTTACACCAGTTAGAATGGCAAAAATTACCAAAACAGGAAACAACAAATGTTGGCGAGGATGTGGAGAAAGGGGAACCCTCTTACACTGTTGTGGGAATGCAAGCTGGTACAGCCACTCTGGAAAAGAGTATGGAGGTTCCTCATGATGTTAAAAATAGAGCTACCCTATGACCCAGCAATTGCACTATTAGGTATTTACCCCAAAGATACAGATGTAGTGAAAAGAAGGGGTACCTGCACCCCAATGTTTATAGCATCAATGTCCACAATAGCGAAACTGTGGAAGGAGCTGAGATGCCCTTCAAGAGATGAATGGATAAAGATGTAGCACATATATACAATGGAATATTACTCAGCCATCAGAAAGGCTGAATACCCAACATTTGCATCGACACAGATGGAACTGGAGGGGATTATGCTAGTGAAATAAGTCAAGCAGAGAAAGGCAATTACCATATGGTTTCACTCATAGGTGGAACATAAGGAATAGCATGGAGGACATTAGGAGAAGGAAGGGAAAAACGAAGGGGGAGAAATCAGATAGGGAGATGAACCATGAGAAACTCTGGACTCTGGGAAAAAAACAGAGGGTTTCAGAGGGGAGGGGAGGGGAGTGGGGGAATGGGTTACCTGGGTGATGGGTATTGAGGAGGGCACGTATTGTGCGAGCTCTGGGTGTTACATGCAACTAATGAACTAATGAATCATTGAACACTACATCAAAAACTAATGATGTACTATACAGTGGCTAACTGAACATAATTTTAAAAATAAATCTATGTGGTGAGCCACAGTGTTCTTGTAACTTGAAGACACTTTTGTCCCCTATCCAATAGCTTTGCTATTTCTAGTCCTTTCTTCTTTAATGTCAAAGCCCTAAAGCTCTGAGAGTGAAGATGCCAGAATCTTAATATACTTAATTTTTCCCCCCTGAAAGCTAAAACAGACCCTCCTACTGAAAGGAGCCTGGAAATATTTTTCTCCCTGATGAAAGCATATCTGCCAGGACAAAAGATTCAACGCTCTATCCCACCCCCAACCCCAATCTTTCTTTCTATTTCAGCCTGAGGACTGAGGCTTGAAGCTGCTGTCACTATCTTCTGACCAAAAAGGCAGACCAATGATAAAGCATGGATAACAAAACAGAAAGACAAGGGGATCATGTATATTGAGCTGCTGAACCAATCAGGAAAAGCTACATACAGACTTCTTGTTATCAGAGATAATAAATTTTCTTTATCTTCAATACATTTTTTTTTCTGATGTGTTATTACTTGTAGATGAAGGTATTCAAATTTAAAGTAATGCCCCTTGAAAGAACCCCATGCTGATCTGTGGCAAGGCAAAGCATCTTATTTCCATTCATTCTCAGCCACTAGACTCACTGAATAGACCATGAATATGAGATAAAAATTACTCCTAATGAGTTGTGGAATTTGAAAGGATCATGGAAAACTGAAAGTGGAAGAGATTAAACATACCCTCTCTGCTACCTCATCCACATGCTTTCCTACCATGTTGTTCCTGGGAAACCATCTAGTTTATGTCCAAACTTTCTTAAGATGGAACTCATTACCTCATAAAACAGCTCAACTCTCCCCTTGCTGTCTTTATATTACTAAATTTTCTTACCAGACCATAGGGCAGTCCATTAGGAAGAGGAACTTGGTGATGTTGATTCTTTCCTAATGTACATTTGTACAATGCACTGGTCTACAATGAAACCATCTGAAGAAGATAACATATTGAATAATTTCATATTTTTCTTGTACTTTTACAAATCATTAACATATTTTTAATTGATTTAAAAGTAAAGAAAGTGAACCAAGATTAACATTATATTGTAAATAACACAACTAACATATTTAATATTATTAGTAAAGCAGAATACTGCACTTGTTAAAACCAAAAACAAATGAAGACCAGCCTTGAAAATTCCCCGAGCAGATAAAACCAGTTTAGTTATACAAAGAAAGTTTAATTTAGCTTATTTTGCAAGACTAAAATGACCTGGGTCATCTCTTGCTTATGTCTCAGAAATTATAAGCAAAATTTAAACTGTTTTCCAAGGTTGATATGAGGTAACCACTGACCATTTGCCTACCATTTGAGAAAATTCCAATATTATAACCGATCACTGTGAAGAATAAACAGTCACTGCCTCCTCCCTTTATAAGCTGCTTTATAACAATGTACTTCTGAGCTTCATTTTATGTTTTGGTTTGAGTGCTCCTAGCTTACGAACTTTTGGTATGAGCACAATAAACTTTTACTAATTACTACTTTGATGATTCATTGGTTTTATTTCTGTTATTTCTGAGCTCTTGACATTTTATGGCATCAGAAATGGGATCCAGAAAAGATCCCAAATGACTCCAAGTTTGGTGAGCAAATAGGTGCTGGTGCCCACAGAGCCCAATGAGCTCACTGCTTACTCCCTAACCGTGGAATTTCAGAGTAAACCTCTCTTGGATCTGAGCCATTCTCTTCACATTTTGAGCTCTCCGCCTTTACTGTGCACGCCTATATATTATTTGGTAAAGTTTCTTTGCAAATCACCCTATTATGTTCAAAAGTGGATAAGACGTAATTCCCTATGTTTTGGAAGAGCTGTTGGAAAATAGTGCTCTTTATGGTTAAGATGTCTTAGGGAATCTAAAGCAAAGACAGTCTATGGACCAGATCTTGTGTCTTTTTGGAAAATGGGTGAACTTTTAGAATTGTAGCAGCCACTATGGGGAATATTTAACTTAAATAAGTCCACTTTAAGGGGCACCCTTAGAAGAGAGGATTCCAAACCTCTCAAGAGACAATAAAAATGCATTCTTTGAGTGGAATGCAGAAGCTTCTAAAAGACAAAATGACTCCCAAAACAGCTCTAATAACACACAAATAAAAAATCTCTAGCAAAACTCTGTCCATCTGAGCAGGTAAACTTAACTCAGTTCATTTGCCAGAATCACAATGTGGATACAACTTTTGAGTTTTGTACTTGAGACATGACTAATTTTTTTTTAAGTTTTTATTTAAATTCCAGTTAGCTAATGAGAGACTATGGACTATGAGAAACAAACTGAGGACTACAGAGGGGAGGGGGGTGGGGGAATGGGATAGGCCGGTGATGGGTAGTAAGGAGGGCACATATTGCATGGTGCACTGGGTGTTATACACAACTAATGAATCATCGAGCCTTACATCGAAAACCGGGATGTACTGTATGGTGACTAACATAATAAAAAATCATTATAAAAAAAAAATAAAAAATAAATTCCAGTTAGCTAACATACAGTGTAATATTAGTTTTAGGTATACAATATAGTGAATCAACACTTCCATATAACATCCAGTGTTCATCACAGGAAGTGCACTCCTTAAATCCCCATCCCCCATCCCTCAACCACCTTCCTGCTAGTAACCATCAGTTTGTTCCCTATAGTTAAGAGTCCATTTCCTGGTTTGCCTCTCTCTTTTTTCCCCCCTTTGCTTGTTTGTTTTGTTTCTTAAATTCCACATATGGGTGAAGTTATATGGTATTTGTCTCTTTCTGACTGACGTATTTCACTTAGCATAATATTCTCTAGTTCTGTCCATGTCATGGCAAATGACAAAATTTCATTCTTTTAATGGCTGAATAATATTCTATAATATATATATATATAAATATGTGTATATATATGTATATGTATGTGTGTGTGTGTCTGTGTATACACATAGATATATGTATACACACACCACCTCTTCTTTACCCATTCATCAGTCAGTAGATACTTGGGCTGTTTCCATAATTTTGTTTTTGTAAATAATGTTGCTATTAACATCTGGGTGCATGTATCCCTCTGAATTAGTATTTTTGTATCCTTTGGATAAGTATCTAGTAGTGTGATTGCTGGATCATAGGGTCATTCTATTTTTTAATTTTTGAGGAACCTCCATACTATTTTCTAGTATGGCTGCACCAGGTTTGCATTCCCACCAACAGTGCAAGAGGGTTCCCCTTTCTCCACATCCTTGCCAACATCTATTGTTTCTTTTGTTGTTGATTCTAGCTATCTGACATATGTGAGGTGATATCTCATTGTAGTTTTGATTTGCATCTCCCTGATGACTTCCTCCTTTCATATATGTTGGCCATCTGTATGTCTTCTTTGGAAAAATGTCTATCCATGTCTTCTGGCCACTTCTTAATTGGATTATTCATTTTTGGGGTGTTCAGTTTGGTAAGTTTTTTTTATATATTCCGGATACTAACACTTTACTAGGTATGTCATTTGCACATATCTTCTCCCATTTCATAGTTTGTCTTTTTGTTGTTTCCTTCACTGTTGCAGAAACTTTTTATTTTGATGAAGTCTCTATTAGTTCTATAAAAAATAAACTATTGCTTATTTTTGCTTTTGTTTCCCTTGCCTCAGGAGACATATCTAGAAAGAACTTACTATGGCCAATGTCAAAGAGATTACTACCCGCGCTCTCCTCTAGAACTTTCATGGTTTCAGGTCTCACATTTAGGTCTTTAATCCATTTTGAATTTATTTTTGTGTATGGTGTAAGAAAGTGTTCCATTTCATTCTTTTGCACGTTGCTGTCCAGTTTTCCCAACACCATTTGTTGAAGAGACCGTCTTTATCCCATTGGATATTCTTTCCTTCTTTGTCAAAGGTTAACTGATCAAACACTTGTATCTTAATGAAAAATGTTACTTGAAAGAAGGTTTATACACCATGTAGTTTCAATGAGTTAAGTGTACAGCTATTCCCATATGCTTCCACACATAAGTTTACAAACACATCTTATTGAAAGAAGATGTTAGTTGAAAGAAGGTTTATACACAGTGTAGTTACAATGATCGCTTAAATTTTTTAAACAAAAGCTATAAGATCTCTGTTTGGGTCTGTTTGTATGTTTATGTATGTCTATGTATGTATGTTATAAGATATGTTACTTTCTCTACCTACAGATGATATTGCCAAAATTAGTTTGTAAAGAGTTCTATTTAACTGGCCTAAGGAAAATTAAGTATTTACATAAATCAAGTATATATAGAAACTTATTCAAATATTTTTCAAGTTGATGTAATCTGGGATAATCCTGATAGATAAAAACTAATCTAAAGTTGTTTAACAAAAGTAGGCTTGTCTTCAAAATTTGTCGACAAGAAAATAACTTCAGATGATAGTGAGCTGTTTGATGTCTAATCCAAGCATAGCTGTTAAAAGCAAGTAATTTAAATAAACATAAAGAAGATAATAATGAATACTGAGTTTAACTAATTTATATTCACTGAATATCTAAATCATTTCCAAGATTAATATTAAATGCTAAAGTAAGTTTATTTTTTTAACATTTTTTTATAGAGAGACAAATGATATTTGAGTTTATTAATAAACATGTTTTGTGCCACACTGAAAAATTTTTCTATGAGGAAGAATATATCTATAGAAATTATGAAATGAAATTTACTACAGGGTGCTAATATATAATATATATGCTAATATATGATAGTTCACAATTGTCAGCTTCCCAGTTTTCACTGGAAAACAAAGATTACTAATAGTTAAAATTTATAATCAATATGTAAAATAAAACTAGAAATGATGAAAGGAAGTGACTGTATATGAAAAATAGGTAAGAAAATTGTAAACTGTTTGGATAAGGAAAGACATGAAAGACGTGTGTTTTTGAGTTTGAGATTTTTTAATTTTGGTTTGCTTTGGTTTTGGTAAGGGAAAAAAGAAAGTAATTTTGTCCTAAAGTAAAATGATTGTTTTGGAATAAGAAAGGAAAAAGGTGAGACAAATCTAAATGGATATAAAAATGGTAGGTTTGCAGAAAAGGAATCTTGAGAGAGGAATTTTATGTGTAGCCAAGCTAAGATTGGAATCAATTTATTATGTTAAAAAAAGAAATTTAATATCAAAAGCACACTGGTGCAAAATTAGAATTTGATTTTTCTCTCCGTTAAAAGGACAGCATTTTTTTAGATTACTGTTCCAACTCTCAAGAGATTGTAAACAAAGGTTTTTCTTTACTTTTAATGTAACTACATAGAAAACAAAGATTCTATGTCTTAGAAAAATAACTGAGTCTTTTCTATTAAAGAGCGAAGGGTTTTTTTGACAACTATATTACTCTCTATACTTGTTTTTGACATCTTTTAATTGTCTTTGGTTGAATGGATAATTAAGTACTGTTTCACAGAAAACTATGATCCTAATTTGATCAAATGCTTTAAATCTTTTGACATTTCTAACAAATTTCCCCAAATTAAATTCCGAATGAAAAAAAATATAAATGTTAATTTGTTTAGGCTTTTTTGATATGTTAAATTGCATGAAAAATACTGTTGATTAAAAAGTCGAGTTTAAACTTCTTAGATCATATTTATATGGATATATAACACTAAAATAATTCAGAAATTATATGAAATTTCTAAAAACATGATATGTTTTAGTATGTTATCAGTCATAATTTTCCAATATATGTCAGAAATAACCAAATTTACTTGTCAATTGCATCTTTGTGTGTGTGTGTGTGTATATGTGTGAACTATTAGCAGATCTTTAACCAAGGTTATTTTTAAGTCTCTGGTAATTTACAGACACACTAGTTTACTCTGGTACTTTTGCAAAAATGTTCCTGCAAAAAGTGCTTCATTTTCAAAGAGATTCATGGAGAAGACCCTTGCAAACATTCTGATAACTTTAGGATCCATGACACTGAACTGGGTAAGAATTTCTAAGACTCTAATGGAAAAATGATTGATTAATAAAGCTGCTAACGAAACTGAAGCAAAACAAGAAGTAATTACATAACAGTGAATGAACTGATGAAGATGATTATAATTTTTATGACATCATTTAAAACACTGCTGGTTCTTTAATGTTTTATTTTCCACATTTAAAGGGCCCCTTTCTCACCTCTCTTTTAAGCTATCTATAACTTAGAGCGATTTGGTAAAGTGTATCTTTGCAACAAAAGTTGAAACATTTTTCTTTTTCTCCCTACTTGATCCCTTCAGAATTCAGAAACTTTTATTAAATATTCTTATCTCTTATGACAATATATGTATTTGCATAAATTCAATATGAATCTGATCTCCTTGTAACAGGACACAATTGGACAAGTCCTTGTCTTGGCATCCTAACCTTGAGAGGCTTAGGAAAGTCCAATCTGAGATTACT
The DNA here is from genome assembly GCF_017311325.1 of Ursus maritimus. Classification (NCBI taxonomy): domain Eukaryota; kingdom Metazoa; phylum Chordata; class Mammalia; order Carnivora; family Ursidae; genus Ursus; species Ursus maritimus. The sequence continues at coordinate 35,020,109 of NW_024423344.1, forward strand.
TAGGAAAAGTTCCCACAGAGCAGATTTTAAAAAGCCTGTAAGGTCAATCACTGCTCTTGCTGCACTTATATAAATAATCAGACCAAATTTATTGAAAATAGATTTAGTTTGTAAACAAATCAGTCTTTTTTTTAATAGAAATGGGAATCACTGTAGAGAAAAAAATTATATTTCAAAAATACAACTTTGCGGATATCAGATTCTAATGCTATTGTCTTTGAGGTTTTGTTTTCACCTGTAACCTAGATTGGATCCTGAATTCCTCTACTTTCCCCCAATATTTGGCTAGAATTCTCCAAACTAACACTTGCAATTTTCTCCCATTCTTATGACTTGGAATCACTGTGGAACTAAAATTACCCTTTTCCCAAAGCCACACGAGTAAAAGCCGGACAACTTGATACAAACCTAAGAGAAATCACCACAGTAGTTCACAATCTTCATGCCTGTTGCTATGTGGCCACTCAGAAAGCTCACCAGAGACATTCAAACTACAACTCAGGAATGTCTGTCAGACTGCCACTACCCAACCCCAGTCCATCTGAAGATGTTTTGAACCCAATGTCCAGAAATCTTCTCAACTGGCTTTTCCCCAAGCTCAGAAACCGAATTTATAATTTGCTTCAACTATCAACTTTTTCTTTTGTTTCCAGAGAATGCTTCTAATTAAATTACCTGATTGTTCACATCATATGGAGCTGACCTGCAACCTCTCCTCTCAAAATAAAACATCCTCATATTCATCCTGTCTTAAGTAGTCATGACAATATGTGATTGCTAATACATCATGCTGTGCATATGTAAAAAACTTTTAAAAATTATAACCCATTTGAGTTATTTAACTGATTGATCTTGGCTCACGGTAATCTCTTTTCCAGGGAATTTGTCAATCCTTGGTTATTGTTCTCTGTATAGTCATACTAACCTCTCTACTGCACTGTGTACTCTTGAGGGTTTTAAATGCTTGTGATAGCCACTCACATGCCAAACAGTATCCATCAGGATCCCACAACTGGATGAAATCAATAATAACCACATAAATGATGAAGATGGTGACTACATGGCCCTCTAGCCTAAAGACTCAACTAATGGAAAGAGGAAATATGTGTTCTTCAGCCTGATTACATCAACAGTGATAAATGAGAATAAGGCTATACTGGTTGGTCACACTCTCAGCCTGCTGAGAGAATAACCAAAGGGCGGGACCAGGGGGAGGGGAACTGTTAAAATAAAAAACAAATGAAAACTTTGAAAACTCCCTGAGTGGATAAAACCAGTGTAATCATATAAACAAAGCTTAATTTAGCTTATTTTGCAAGACTAACTTAATCTGGGTCACTTCTTGTTTACGTCTCTGAAATCATAAGCAAAACTTAAACTGTTTCCCCCAAGGATAATATGAAATAACCACTGAACAACTGCCTATCATTTAAGAAAATTCTAACATAACCAATATCTATACATCAATATCTAATATAGCTGGTCACTGTAAAGAGTAAACAGTCACTGCCTTCTCACTGTATAAGCTGCTTTATAACAATCTGCCCCTGAGCCTCATTCCATGTTTTGGTTTGAGGGCTCCTACTTCATGAACTATCTTTTTAGTGTGAACACAATAAATTCTTACTGATTACTACTCCAGTGATTCATTGGTTTTACTCTGGTTATTTCTAAACTTTTGACACACTCAAATTATTAATTAATCATACATTAACAAAGAAGATAAAAAGTAAACAAAAATAATTTATAAAAGGTAAAAAAACCACTATGAAGGACTTGAAGACAGAAAGCCAAGCTACAGGAAAAAAGTGACTACATATTTTAAAATGTATATAACTAATGTAATATCAAACAAGTATTTATCTAAGTGTTTTTTCAGAATTTGGCTTTATCCAGCAATTTATGGTCTTAAAGGATTCACGCATTTATTTATTTTTCAAATGTTCTCCATTTTATTTTGACTCTTAAAATAATCAGAAGTTCAAAATAAAATTCACTGAAGGAATTTCCTTAGTCATGTATTTTATTTTGATGCTTGCTCAAAAGGCCATTAAGATGTGTTCAGTGATCAATGGGCTGATCTGGAATTTCTTGTGTGCCTATAATGTCATATTGAGATACTGCATTATTCTAAGATTCCAAAAATTTGTAACAAAATTTAACAGAACTATTCCATTGTTATTCCATCAAGTGTGAGATTGCAAAACTGCAGTATATCTTTAGGCCATACACATGAACCATACTGTATGAAAATAGAAAACAAGTTTAAGAATTGTATAGTATAGTCATTGATCTTACAAATAGCATCTGTCTGCTTGAGCAAAGCTGAATCCTGCACACCCCAAAGCCCTATACTTATTTAGTGCTCTCTCAATCTTCTAAGACATGTGAGCCCATCTTTTAAGTCAGGAATAAGATTGTGTCATTCTACTATAAAATTATCTTCAAAATACACATTGTGAATTACCTCTTTGGCAAAGCAATAGACAAGATAACATGTATTACATTTTTCTTTGATTCTCTGCATTTTATACAAAAATCCAGTTGAATGGGGGGGAGCAAACAACATATTCAAGGTCATGTATCTTTAATGAAAGTTTATTTTCTCAAACAAGTTATACATGTAAACAAAGGCTTAGAATTCCACCAGTGTCCAGTTAAGTGCCACACAGTATATTAAGCCATTTGGTTTTCTTTACCTTTTTAGGGCTAAAATATCAAAACTAAAATTTGCCCCTAGTGTCCTCAAATTGCAAACCACCAATTACCAGGCTAAGGTTTGGTGTGTCTACAATTTGTTTTATGATTTCACAGTTCATTTGAATAGAAGCGTACTGATTTGTCACGAATTGTGTTAAGTTAGCTTAAAATTTCCAAAAGTTCATCTTTGAACTTCCATTGTAACATGATATATTTTTGAACATTTCATTTCCAGGATGATCCCTGGAAAACATAAAGTGGAATGCTAAGTGCTATCTGGTATGTATTTTTTGTTTTTGTTGACCATACTAGGAAAACAAAAAGGTTAATTGTGGCTAAGTACTGACCAAACCAACTTTAAAAAAATGTCACCTCCAGGAACATCACTTCTTTTCTGACTGTTGATACCCCTTTATATCCTAATCTGAAAGTCAAATGAGCATTTCCAGGCAAAAGAAATAAGAGCTTGGGTGTGCCAGTGGGTTTATTTTTAATTGGAAAAGGAACTTCTCTTTCTTAAAAGTCAGGTAATGATTTCAATGTGTTTCTAAGCAAGACCTGAATAAAATATTAGACAATCATGCTCAAAAGCTATTAGTGGTTTTCTAATCAAATACAAAGGGAAGCAGTTCTGAAAGTAATTGGAGTTTTATTTGTAGCTGTAGAACTTGCGGGAAATTTAGCAATAACACCATTTTTTGAAATTTTCATCAGGCAAAGCATTGAGTGTCAAGTTCTTTATATGTAAATAGGGGAAATATCCCCATGTATTAGCTGGTAAATAGAATACATTGAAAGTTTTATGGAAGTAAATTACAGTATTCATAGGATAAAATCTATACCTGCAGCAGGGAGAGAAATGCCTTTTTACTGTTTTACTTTTCAACTATGAATAATGGCCTGTTATTCCACGGCAGGATCTTGTAATCATTTTTATATTTTTGAAGTCTAACTTGAAGGGTAGAATCTAATATGTTCTTAGACAAAGAGTTTTTAATTGAATTAAATGAATCTATGCATCTTTAACTCTGATCAAAAGTCTTTGTTAACCACATAATTTGCCCATCCACAATATATTACAAATGCTTGCATAGGAAATGATTAAGTATGGAGAAATAGATAACTTTAATTTAGAAAAAGAGTTGTCTGACAAGCTTTCTAGAAAGCAAAAACAATTGAACTATGTTGTGGGTGAATTGCTCTGTTTTCCTCCTCTGAATACTTGAGCATTAAATGCAGAATGTTTTTTTTAAAGATTTAATTTTTTATTTGACAGAGAGAGAGAGACATCCAGCGAGAGAGGGAACACAAGCAGGGGGAGTGGGAGAGGAAGAAGCAGGCTCCCAGCATAGGAGCCTGATGTGGGGCTCGATCCCAGAGCACAGGGATCACGCCCTGAGCCGAAGGCAGACGCTCAACGACTGCGCCACCCAGGCACCCCTAAATGCAGAATTTTCTTGGGAATGGTGGGTGCATGGTGTATTGGGTTCATGTTTTTAGTTGATAACTTTTGACAGCTATGTTAAGTTTCAGGATTGAGGAAGAGAATCAAAGTGCCGAAATATAGAATATTCCAACCATTTTACCCCCAAAAGAAAAGCTCTTTCAAGAATATAAATCTTACTGTGCTATCAAACTGTAGATTTTGCATGGTGGAGCTTCAATTAAGAAATGAGGATTTATATGCAATTAGCATACAAAAACGCCATTTCAGAAACATTTAAATGGCGACAAAAGAATTGTTTCCCCACTGCATCTTTAAAAGGGCACGGACACAATATTTCTTGTCCTGCTAATAGTCATTTTTTTCTTACCGCTATTCATCCATTCTCCACTTTTGAAGACTATCTTTTTTTTTTAGGAAAGCATATATGAAATATTAAAATAAATCCTAATCACTTGACTGAGAGACAAATTATAATGACTATGATTTTATATATCATAAACATAATCTAAAAAATAAGAACTTGTTACATTTTCAATACATGGTGATGTTGTATTTTTCGACACTAGCAAGATGCATTAAAATACATTCTTCTTAAGAGATTTCAAATTCACTGCCAGACACTTGTTTTCACTTAAGTTTTAAAGTCAGAGTCAAAGACAGTGCTCCGTGTAAAAATGAAAAGTAAATTCCACAGTTAGAAAGTCTAGTGGCTGTGTTACATGGGACTTGAGATTGGACAAACTAATAGCCTGCTGATTCAACCTCTGTGAGTGACAGACTAGTTAAAACTTAAAAAAAAAAAAAAAAAAAAAAAAAAAAAAAAAAAAAGTAAAAGTAAAAGTATATTGGGCCTTAGCTACCAAGCAAGAGTCTTACTAACAGATGTAAAATAAGTATAAATCTTTCAGATTTTCAATGTAGAGATCTTTTTTTAAGCCTATAAAGAGAATATTATTAGTCTGTCTGTTCATCTATTAAAATAAGATAGAGGCTAGAGCTCTCCTCCTCTTCTGGCTAAGAAGAGTAAGAGAATCAACATTATACAAGGCAGTGCTTCAGATCTTTAATCTCTGAACAATTCTTCATTCATCATCATGTCAGCCACTCAGTAAATGGTAAGATTATATCTAAATTTCAGGGTCTCAGAGGTAATTTAATTAAATGACTAATTTTATAGTTGAGTAAAAGGAATCAATATAGTCACTCAGCTATTTGGTGGTATGGCCACTAGAAGAATTCAAATCTTCTAATTCTCTACCAACAGTTTTTGGGGTTTATTTTTCTCTCCTCCATCATACTTAACAGTAATGATGTTTTATAAACCAAAGTCAGTGGCTTTGAACATGTTTGAAGACATGGTGAGAAACAGATTTTACATCATTACCACACACACACACATGCACACAGAAAGGACATAAAATTTTCTTTTTTAGTATATGTGTCACTGAAGCGAGCACGACATAAAATTTTCTTGAAACAATACTTACTACATATGATGCACCAAGGAATTTGTGGTTTCTTTCTTTTATATGCTAATCTATTTATTTTTAAATGGTCATCAAGATCCAGTAAAATAATAATTTCACTATTTACTAAGAAGTAAATGACATACACTTTGAAACAACAACTGTAGTCTAACTTTCCTGTGTTGTTTCTTTAGAACTTTAATTGCAACTTGAAGAATTTATGCCAACAACAAATAGGTACCAGAATGGGGTACATGCCCTCTGGAAGGAGGAAGATCCTAAGCAAAAGTGATTGTGCTAATTTTACTCATTATGCATGCTTTCCTCATATCAATATTCACCCAATCCTGCTTGTTTGAGTAACACTCTAGTCCTTCCAGTCAGGAAGAGGATGCTCTAAAGAAGCAGCTTTATTTTCCTATAACTGCTTCCACCTTCTCAGCTTCCTTTTCCTGGGCAAAAACATTCTCATTCCAGCCACATATTACAGAAATGACAAAAAGAATAGTTCTCACTATACTTTTCCTCTCACAAGTAATCAAGTTTCCCAAATTCTGCTGGATAATTCCATGTTAACAATCCTTAAATAAATGCTCATGTCTTTCTTTTAGTTCAGTGCGCCCCATTTCATGGATCATGGGCAACCCATTCTTCTATCCAATTCCTCTCTCAAAACATGTGATAGGGAGCCCTGTGAAATATTTAAAAGTCCTTTGACTCTGTCTTGGTAGTCGCTTGCCACCTCTGCACCCCATCCTCCTCCATCTATCTCCTCTGAACTTTGAAATTCTCTGTCACTCTCCCACTTTTACTCTCTCTGTCTCATACACATGCACATCCCCACAGGGATACATATCTGAATTTGGGGATTAGCATGTGCAAACTGACTTGACTCTTAGGGTAATACAGATATGTATCCACCCCCCACTGTCACACACCCTTATCTGCCATACCTCTGTGAACACACATATAGGCCCTCACAACTACCACAAGCTGGTCGAAAGACCAAGTGACTTCTGGATAGTTCTATGATTTTGTTCACTTGTTTTGAACCAAAGCTGAAGCAAAACCTAATATGAGAGAGAGGGAGAGGAGACATTCTTCTGGTTTAAGAGGATACAGAATGGGCATACTGGCTTTGCCTCTTATCTGCCTTCCACCCATGACCCTCCCATCCACCAGCACTACAAGGCAGTCCCATCTCAGAATAATTTAAAAACCTGAAGTCTCTTTCCCAATGCTCTCAGAGGCTACTAGAAATTTATGTATATAAAAATATATCCTATGAATAATAATACAATTATTTTATTATTATAAAATAATTTGAATAAAAATCCAAATCTGATCATCTAATGATCATCTGAATTGAGAATGGAAAGGAGAGAGTGAAAGAAGAGGAAATAAAAGAGGAAATAAAAGGAAATGAGTTCCTTACTAGGTGTTGGGTAACAGCTGAATAAGCTAAAAACAAAGCGATACTAAAGTTTTCATCACAACTTTTACTGACTATTCTCCTTGTGTTCGTGCTCATATCAGTTTGTTTTTGGTAGCAGTTACATAAGTGGTGAAAGGGTCTTCAGAAAAATAGTACTTGATTATGACAATCACTATGGTTAAGCTGTCTCTACATCCCTGAAGCATTAATGAGTCCTCAAAAAGAACAAAACAAATTAAGAGGGGAAAAAAAAAAAAAACCACATTGGACCATGGTGCTCCTTGCAAACAAGGGATCCTTTACGTCTGAGCTAAAATTATTTTTCAACCAGTAAAGGAGTAGACTGGTATGAGGACTCTGCTCTGTGGAGCAGTTATAGGAATGGAGGGCATTGCCATCCAGACCTCTGAATGGTCAGAGAAAAATTTCTGCTTCTCCACATTTCACCCACTGAATCTACACCACATGAAACTACAAAATAAAAGCCAGAGGTCTTGAAACTTATCCAGATGATCAACCCAGTAATCCTGATTATAGGTACTCTAAACTTAAAGTACCACAGCCACCAGAGCTTCCTCCCTAAAGTGGAAAGAACCCATTCTAATGTAGGTGAACAGTTCTTAGCAAAGACTTAGCACTGCAATGAAAGCTGCATAAGCAAAGGTGTGGACAAAAAGGTCTCTTGAAAATGTTCTTATTTCTTTTATGAATAAATGTGACAGAAATGTGTGAGGCAACTTATGTTGTCAAACCATTACCAGGACAGGTTCTTCTTATTGAATGTGGAGTGAAAGGTTAAACAATGAGAAATTTGGCAAGTCTTCTTGGCCAATCTTTTTCAACAATCTATTTCAGGAGGCCTTTACTTGTCTGTGTTCTGCTTTCAGCCTCACCACCTGTCTGAGGGTGATGAGGCGCAATTGTGACAAGTTAGATAAGGTTCCTGTCTGCACGTTCCTCAAATTCAACTAAGGTAAAAAACAAAACAAAACAAAACAAAAACCAGAAACAATAATGTCTGTCGATCCAACATGCTACAAATAAGTGACACAGAGGCAGCTGTGCCCAGGCAGCAGAGATTTAATTTAGAACTAGGAGTACTTGGAGAAATGTTGAACAGTCTCCCAGAATCATAAATTGTTTTCTCTAGAATGGATCTAGCAAAATAATTTGAGCTCTTAACTATGGCTTCGTTCGTCCCCTTACCCAGCAGAGTAAGTGCTTTGGCTATGTTACAACTGCAAATTGGCATATGGGCATGTGTTACGTGCCCTTAAAGACTTATAAATATTAGAATCACTTCCACAAGACCAACTACATTTTAAAGCCAAAGCTTTTATGCAAACATTTCAGAATGTGTGTGTTTAGTGTAGCAAACATAATGCAGTCACTTCATTTGAGAACGGCAATGTAATTTCCCCCCTTTAAAATGTATGCTTTATGCGTAGACAGTTCACATGAATGTTCATGAAACGTCTGGTTCCTGAGCAACAGCTTATTGAAGAATAGGCAATTGGGGTGTCATCACTTGTGGAATTTGTCGCTCATTCAAAAACTCCTTAGCTGAGCAATAGTCTCTGTTCCATAGAGGTAGTTTAATATCACAGATGCAGCTTAGCAACTACTTAGCAATTGTCCTCATGCTGGTCTCCAGGACAAAAATTCATTTTCCATAGGTATGACAGCATCATGGTAAAACGTGAAGATGCGTATTCATGCACAGTAAACTTAAGGATTTTCTTTCTTACTTAGTTGTTGTGTCATCAACTGTGAGATGGACTTCTCTTAAACAGAATGAAAGTCAGAGGCACTGATGCAATTTACCTGAAAAGTAGCCCTGGAAGTTCCAACTATAGAGGTCTCAACTTTTTTTACTCAATATTTGATGTACTTAAATGAAAAAAAAATTCCGTGAATCATTTTCACAGTTAATCTTTAAAACCAATGGAGAAAACTTAGTTTACCAGCACTCATTTTAGAAAGAATTCCGTATTTGTTGAAATAAATAGCTTGATCAGTAATTAGACTGAAGGTGATATTCCAAGGCATGTTCAGATAACAAAAGATGCACATGTCTGGGATGGGAATTCATGGCTGAGACTGGAGATAGGAAGAAGGTAGACCAAGAAGAAAAGAAAAAAAATGGAGAGTACAGACAAAAAAGCAAATGAGGTGGTGGATTTCAGCATAGCAATGAATGACCATGTCATTTTTTTAAGTAAACTTGACAAATTTATAAAAGATTTGGTATGAGTGGGTTTCTTTTTGAAACCAGTTGCAAAGTGGAATTCTATTCTTATACTGATTTTGAACAAAATATAAATGCTAAGTCTAGATCAGTAGCTGATATATGAAACATGGTACACGATATGATGAATTGACTCCATGTCTAGGAAACCATCGGAATATTTTACCACACTCGGAATCCTAAAAAATTAGAGCTCATGTCTTATACCAAAAAAAAAACTTTTAATCAAGATAAATTTAAGAACTCAATACAAAAAAATTACTTCAATAAAAATTGACAAGAAATTAAGGAAATATTTTCTGATCACTAGGCAGAAAGAAAATACCTAACAAAATGAGGCGAAATGAAAGATCATTATTAAGATGCTTGAACTACATGAACATTTAAAAAGTATTTTTAAAATTTAAAAAGTAAAAATTAATTGGCAAATATTGTTATGAATATGACAAATAGAAATACTCAATAAAAGACTTATGCAAATAAATATGGTAAATGCTATACTTTAAGATAAATATGAGCAAAAAACATCGATCCTAGAAAAGACAAAAAAGAAAATAGGAGTACTTAATGAGTGCATAAATGCTGAAATACTCAATGTTGGTGAGGATGTAATGAGATGAGCAAGCTCACAAACTGCCTGTAGGGCTATAAGTTGGTTTAGCTTTTCCAGAAGGCATATACACACATAATCTCCCAGTAAGTCTGTTTCGGTGACTCTATCCCACCAAAATTATTAGAAATATGAATACATTTTTAGTGTAAATATGCCAAATGTTATTTATTATATTAAAATTCGAAGTTATCCTAAGTGTCCAGGACTGGATAAATAATGATGCCACATACTCAAGATGGCACATTATGCAGCTATTGAAATGATGTTTTCAATGCATTATCAATGAAGTGATAAAAGGCTATTAGGAGAACAAAAAAGTAGAATATAAAATTATGTGTTTACTGGAATTCTGAAGCTGGTGAGAAACATAGAAAATGTATTCCATGGTTATATGTAGATTCTTAGAATAAGAGACTTCCATTTGCTTCCTCATACTTTTCCACATTTTTCAAATTTTCAAAACAAGCACTTATTTCTTCTGTGATTTTTGCTTTTGATCACTTTTTACCAATCACAAAACACTATTCTCTTCAAGAACCAATAAATAGGAAAAATATACTCTGAAATAAAGAGATGCTGAAGTTGTGATCTATCTAAAGAATATAGCCTGTTCAATTTTCTGCAGTATGATCATACAGTGTAAGAAGTGAGCTGAAGATTGCTATTGTATACATTGTTACATATGAGTAGAGACTACACCAAGTTCCACTTCATCATTAAGTGTAGGAATGGTCTGTCCAGTGTGTGTTGCTAATAAAAAACCTCTTATTTGATTATATGCTCTGGGATATATGCGTATGCGTGTGTGTGTGTGTGTGTGTGTGTGTGTGTGTGTGTGTGATACCAAAGAATACACTACTGAATTTTAAGTGAGCTGATACAAAGGATTTATCAAGACAAAATTATCCTGGAGCCTCTTTGTAAGTTCCAAGTTCATTTACAACTATCATACATTTGAAAACTAGTTATCCTTAACTGATGGAAATCCTATCATGATAGCCTGAGCTTCTGCAGTTTCTAAAGCCTTAACAGCCAGAACTGTGCCGGTATAGAGTTACCAACATTGTCAAAACCCCAGGTAGAATAAGCTGAGATCATGATTGTTGAGACTGACATCAATCACAACTGAGCCAACAGAGTCAAGTCTTCCAGCCTCTGAAAAGGTTATGACCAAATCTATTATTTCCCATCTCTGATTTTATTAGCCCATCCCACCAAATTCCTCAGTATTTTAGATTACCATTTTTTTTTTTTTTTGGCATGTTAAGCTCTAACCTTTCACTCCTAACTAGTTCTTTCCGATTGGCAAGAAATAGGCTGAATTTCTCTCCCATAAAATAAATACAAAAATAATAAATGCAAAATCCTCTATATGCCTTCTAACAAACACTGGATCTCTTATATCCTTTCACAACATCTCAAAAGACTTTCCTGTAGTTCCTATCTACACTGCATTTTCTCCCAATCACTTCTCAAGCCATGGTTAAGCCCAAGAGATATTTTTTTAGTAGTTATCTTATTATGTATCTTTTTTATATTTACCCTTGATGCTCACCCCTCTTATCCTTCCCCATGTTTTGGAAACACACCCACTGCCCTCACATTCCATGACTTCAGACTAAGTTCCTAAATTGGGCCATTCCCGCTATCTCCCTTATATGATCAAACTTCTCCACTAGATCTTCAAATGTTGGCTTGATCAAGTCTCTGCTTTTTAAATAAAGTAATATTCCTCCTCAGGTGATCTGATTCTTGCCAATTGCTTTAATTATTACCATACAAGAATTTTACCAATTTTTATCTGAAGTTCTAGCCATTTCTCTGAGCACCTAACATTTCTACATGGATGTTTAAAAGACAACTCAGAACTATATCAAATTTATGATCTGCCACACCCACCCCAACCATCACCACTACCCCTAGTTTCATTCTATTCTTAATGCTATTTCATGGAATGGTAAAACCTCATTAAGTTGTACACACCATATATTTAAGCATCATTCATAATACACCCCCCTTATTATTTCCTTAACCAATGTAATACCCAATCTGGCTGCTTTTTGCTTCCCAAAAGGTATCCACTTCTTCCTACCTCTATCGTATCTCGACTGATCTTGCTGTCCTCACTCTTGCCTCCCTCCAATCTCCATTTTGCAACCAGAATATTTTCAAAATGCAAGTCTGACCATGTCCTCCTCTGCTAGAAACCTGAAAGGGGTTTCCATTAGTTCATTAACCATCTTTTATGTGTTCTAAAACACTATTCACATCCGTAGCCATTGCCTCTCTCTTCGTTGCCTCTCCTACCATCTTCGTCTGCTGTCTGTGCTCAGGGCGTGTTAACTTCTTCCACATCTTAAACCAGACAAGTTCCACCCTTCCAGCGTGCATGCTGTTTCTCCCCCTAACTGAAATGCTCATCACCAAGACGTCTAATTGTTATTATTTGATTCTTACTCAAGTCTTACATCTTAGTATATATATAACTTACATTCTTGTATCACTTATGTTGACTTTTCAAAATCAACCTCCTCCAGTATAGACCAAGTCTCATAATATCCTTTCTTTTAGGGTAATTCTCACACAGTTTTGTTTTTACATTATAGCTACAACCCCTTTACTGCCTAAAATATATTATAAATGCATGAATAATTAGTCAATTAATAGGTACTAGGTACTGAGGTGGCAAGAGAGATTTTAAGATAAATAAATCTCAGTTCCTGCTCTCCTCGCTGATGGGAAAGAAACCTAGGCAAATAATTAAAGGCATAATGCAGTGTGATAAGTATTATAATAAAGAAATGTACTATACAAGTTTGTGGAGAGGAAGATCCAATTAATTCTGTATGGAAGGGACAGGGCAGGCAGGCTTCAAAGAAAAGTTGACATTTGTGCTGGACTTTGAAGGATGATCTGGAGTTTGTGAGGTAAAGACATTGAGACAAAGATATCCTAGGCAAAAAGAACTGTATCAGCAAAGTCAAAAGGTACTGACATGCATGTCAGGTACGAGGAACCTGTCACAAATGCTTCATTGTGTCTAGAACATGTGGTGTATGGAGGGGTGTGATGCAAGATAAAACAAAGCAGCAGACCGGGATAAAATTGCCAACGCGCTGAAGTGCTATTCAAAGAACTTTAGTCTGCACTTTTTCTGAACACAGTGGGATCTCCTCTTTTTCACTTTCAGGTTTCTCTTCTAGCTTGGGAGACTTGAGTGGAGTATAAGAGAATTTACCGAGACAATGGACATATTAGGAGGAAAATGTGCTGTGGACATTAATGCCTTTTAGAACATACAATCTAATAAAAGACATACTATGACTACCTATACTATGATAACAATATGCAGGAAAACCTTGTTTTTTTAAGAGCTGAAGAAAGAGAGCATCTTAAGGAGATCCCATCATTTGCTTATGAAGTGTTTGAATAACTCTGCTGCAGAGTCTGGGCTGATAACTAGGAATTGCAAATCTGGGAAACAACTACATGGAATTTCCATCCAACACAGGAATGTAGGAGGAAATATAGACAATTAGGGGTTTGGGGGAAGACTGAGAAAGAGGAAGACACCGTAACTGGCATCAGAGAAGAGATTACCGGTGGGTATTTGGAGGTGAAATATTTGTGATATGTATGGTCAGGATTCTTCTTCAGTTTCTCTATGGATCCTTCAATGAATTCCACATTTCCCACTAATGCCGTTGGAAGTATGTTTTCTTTTGGTAGAATGCAAAGAAGTGACCAGTGTTGATTTATGCTTGATGCACTGGAGCAATCAGAAGAGAACCATATATGGGTTTCAAGGCAATTTAAAAGCCTTATAGAGGAGTGCCTCGGTGGCTCAGTCGTTAAGCCTCTGCCTTAGGCTCAGGGCGTGATCCCAGAGTCCTGGGATCCAGCCCCGCATCAAGCCCTGCATCAGGCTCCCTGCTCCACTGGGAGCCTGCTTCTTCCTCTCCCACTCCCCCTGCTTGTCTCTTGCTGGCTGTCTCTCTCTCTCTGTCAAATAAATAAATAAAATCTTTAAAAAAAAAAAAAAAAGAAAGCCTTATAGCATATAAAACATTATACAGAAGCAGAGAAATTTAGTAGCATAAAGCTCCTGTTTGAGATTTCCTGAAATGTAAGAGAACATTCCATGGAAAGGCATAAAGCATAAGCAAAGGCAAAGAGACATAAAACAGTTAAGTCATCTGGGATAAATACGGGTGTAAAGGGTAAAAGAAAGAGGGAAATAGTGGGGAATGATTGAACTAATGATTTCAGACCAACATTTTCAATTAAAAAATAGAGTCCATATTTATTTTCCCCCCAACATATTTGAGAGTCAATTTATGCTACTTCCTGTTTAGTTCTTTTAAATATTTTATTATGAATACTTGCAAAAAGGCATAAAGCATAAAACAATGATCACACAGGAGGTAAACAGAAGTTCAGCAGGTCTCCACCATTCTATGGTTGAAAAAAATGTTTTGAATGTGCTGAATCTCTTAAATATACCACTAAAGAAATTTTTTAAACAATGCAAATAAGAAACAGCCACTTTCATGGGATCACCATGTCCTCCTCACATGCACAACCTCATCGATTATTTCCTGTAATATCCCTAGGAAGAAAGCATATTCTTGATAAAAGTCAATGCTTAATAACTAAAATAAAGGTTGTGTCTCCTGGTTGATGATAAATTTATAGTAAGAGTACTCAAGAATAAGAATTTCCTCTCCCTTCACTCAGAGATATGGCTAATACTGGTAAATGCTTAATACAACTTTCTGCTCAGGGTCAAAGTGCAGTCTCCTTCAATTTACAGGGTAGATGAACAAATATGTATCACTAATTTTGTAAAGCACTCATAAAAGATATAAAGATTAGTATCATTACACTGCCATCATACTTTAATAAATATTAAAACAAAGGACTACCGACTATAGATGGCTCAACGGACTTTATATTTCCTTCCTCTGCAGCTGTTATGAATTAGACAAATTTAATATTTTCAACAAATCAATTGCCTATCCCCTAATTTACATTATCGTTCTCTTACAAAAGCTGAAACATTTTACTCTTCCGGGCATGGTGTGATGACACACTGAATGAGTACAGGGTTTTTATGCAAATTCATTGACACTAGCAGAACAGAATCCTATCATTTAATATCCAAGTTAAATTAGCCAAAAAAAATCATTATTAAAAAAAAATACTCTCAATTTTAAAGCCCAAAATTACTAGCACACCTATGATTCTTGCTACACAAATAACATATTTAAGGGAAAAGCATTGCTCCATCCACAATTCTCTCAAAAAAGTCTCTTTTACTCTTTTCCAAGACATCAAGGAAAATGATATCAGTTATTTATCTTTTCTATAGCATGTTATAGGAGTTCCTGGCTGCTTGACAGCATTTTGTCAGTTCCAACATATTGAATCTATAGCCATCCAAAAATCCTTAGTGAAAGTGAATAGTGACTGTGTAGGAGGGTTTCTCTCACATTTCATCATGGACCTTCTCTAGCTCACACTGAGATAAGTTGACATTTAGAATCATTTTATTAACATTACTTAACCATGTTAAGGAAAATCGCTTTCAGAATGAATTTAGTCCAACCAAACCAACCCTCTGGGAAATCTTCAGTCAACCTGTCAGACAGGCTAATCATGGTTTGTTAAGTGCCTGTGGCCTTATTTAAAACCTGAATATACTGAAAACAAACCACACCCTCACTATTAAACTTACTTCTGTCATGAAACTGGCTAGCTCAAATACCTGGGAGACAAATGAGGAGCTCACAGTTTTCACCTACTCTAAATTTATCCCATAGTTCCAGCCAGACCACAACAAAGACCACATAAAAAATAATAGTAATAGGGGCACCTGGGTGGCTGTCAGTTGAGCCTCCAATTCTTGCTTTTGGCTCAGGTCATGGTCTCAGGGTCATGAGATGGAGCCCCACATGCGGCTCCATGCTGGACACGGAGTCTGCTTAAAATTCTCTCTCTCCCTCTGCCCTTGCCCCTTCCCCCCAACACCCCCCCACCCCTGCTCTCAGGGACCCACACACTTTCTCTCTCTCATAATAATAATAATACTTTCTTGTATGATGATTGGTTATCCCTGCTGCTATTTTTTAATTCTCTTTATAAACTTATGTTCATTGCTATGTCAAGATTTATGGCTCCCAAACATAAAATATTTCTAAATTTAAATGGTAGTGCCATATTCAAGAAAATGCTATAGCCCTGGTTCACGGTGAGGCTGCATTAGTTCAGCAAATCTACCCAAGCACAAATCTAGATGTTCTGATGTGGTGCCCTATTTCTCAGAAGTAATATGTCAGTTCTCATTAGGTATATAATAAAGTGTACTGCAAGACCTTCTAAGTTACGAACCATTCCAACAAAACCTGGTATCAGGATGAATAGCTGTTGCAAAGACGTGATTCTTAAGGAAAATATAGATGTAATCAACCACTATTGAAAAAGAAAAAAAGAATTACAATATAAAAAAATTAGCAGGCATGAATTCTCTGTATTTCTGAGTAGCTAGTTAACTAATCTCTTTCCCCAAATATTAGCAAATCTCTGAATGTAATCACCCATGCTCTAGTAGTTAATGTTCCTTCAAATCCTCCTCCCACCACCTTCTGTAATAAATTTTTTCGGTCACCAAAAAAAACAGTGAAAATATTGACACACATTGTATTTATCACACCAAAAGCAAAATTGTGAAAAAAATAAATAAAAATTGAAACAGAGCCAGATACAAAAGATTTCAACTTCTGAAACATAGTATCAGGGTTTTTTTTTAATTCTAATGCCCTTAACCATATTTGTCCCCAAACACGATTGAATAAATGTGCAAAAGACGGCTAAGCCACATATAGTGTTAGGGAAAGTGTTCCACAAAAGAAAAAAGCAGAGGACTAAATGAGTATGAAAAGAGAGAACAGGGAGACATTAAAAATGATCTTTATAAAAACAACTATGTTAATTTATCTTCAATGAACATCAACATTTGCAATCACTTTTAAATGCATGCAGTTTAAAAATAACAGTTCAATTATAACTCTAAAAAAATACTTCTATGCAATTAATCCTTGCAAACTTTATGTTTTTCAAATAGAAACATACTTTCTTACATAATTTTTCATTTATTCTCAAGGGACAGCCACATGTACTGGGACCACCTCCTATTTACTCAGGAATATTTTTGAAAGCCCACTATAGGCAGAATCTATGCCAGGTACTCCTATCAAAAGAAATGTGAATAGCTACCTTTAATTTATCTTTTTATTGTAAGATTAGGTTTTGCATATTTGATTTTAAGCACTGAAGGAGGGTTCAAAACACATTAATACGATATATACTGGAAACATCACTTACTGTAAAAGGCATGTGATATGTGGGTTTTTTCATGGTGAATAAGAGGTCAGAAGACCAGAGAAATACCAACATGACACCAAAAATCAATACAGACTGAATGGATCATAACAGACACAAGACGGCACAATCAGGAAAGGAAATATTCTTCTCAGGTACCAAAACCATGAAGGAAAGAGACAGAGCAAAGTATTCTTACAAACATGAAAATACCGTTCTACTCTAAGAAAGACAGCTTCATAATTATGGCTGTTTTGTTTAATGTTGTTTCAGGCTTTTACTCCCTTTGTGTATATGCTACATTTAAAATATTAGAAAGTTGAGTCAAAAATCAATGGAGCATCAATGTAGTTACTGAATAAAGTATCTGTTTCTTTAACAACCACTAATAACTCTTGAAAATTATTTTAATGAATACAAATGTTAAAAAGTCGGAAGTGTCTAGGGGAGCCTGGGTGGTTCAGTTGGTCAAGTGTTGCCTTCAGCTCAGGTCATGATCCCAGGGTCCTGGGATCTAGTCCTGCATCAGGCTCCCTGCTCAGCGGGGAGTCTGCTTCTCCCTCTGCCCCTCACCCTATTCATACTCTCTCTTTCTCTCAAATAAATAATAATCTTTTAAAAAAAAAAAAGGTTGGAAGTGTCTAATTCTGCTCACCCAGGGAAATTTGACCACCACCCCCTTTATACCCTATTCAAACTTCTCTCATAGCACGTAACACTTTCTTTTACTTCTTTATAAATATGTCTCATTTTACAGGAAATGATCATCTGGAGGGTAAGGGCCTTGTCTAATGCAACATGGTACCCATAATGCAGGGCACATAATAGCATTTCCTAAATAAGAAACAGGAAATGTATATTTGAACTTAATTTCTAACTGATCAAAGTCAGAAAAGTAAATAAAACCAGAAGTATTACTTGTAGTTTGTTTTGGAAAAATCAAAGTTTGGGGGCACCTGGGTGGCTCAGTCGTTAAGCGTCTGCCTTTGGGTCAGGGCGTGATCCCGCTGTTCTGGGATCGAGCCCCACATCAGGCTCCTATGCTGGGAGCCTGCTTCTTCCTCTCCCACTCCCCCTGCTTGTGTTCCCTCTCTCGCTGGCTGTCTCTCTGTCAAATAAATAAAATCTTTAAAAAGAAAGAAAGAAAGAAAGAAAGAAAGAAAGAAAGAAAGAAAGAAAGAAAGAAAGAAAGAAAGGAAGGAAGGAAGGAAGGAAGGAAGGAAGGAAGGAAGGAAGGAAGGAAGATCAAAGTTTGATTTTAAAATGTGATATTTTTCATTAACATTGCTATGGTTCTGTTGGCTAATATTGCAAAGCCTATACCTTTAAATTCTGCTTTATATAATTGGCTCTCAGCATGACACAGATCAAGTCATTCAAACTCTCTACCTCTTAGTAGTCCAATTTATTCTAATTTACCTTACAGGGAAGCTGGGAGAAAATAGCTATGAAGCAAATTATAATATGAAAGTCTATATGAAGATTAATGGGGATAACTATGACTTATAAAAAGTGATTATAACAAAATAAAATAATTCTGGATTCAGCAGAAACTTACATCAGAAACAAGGCAGCTATAGAAACAACTTCAAAGTTATTTCAACTACTACTTATCCTAACAGCATTATACCCAGATCATAGTTGATATTCATTCTTGTAGCTCCTGAATATATTTCTAATATTATACCTTATGTTCTAATAATTAATATATCATTGAAGTTATAAAGCTTATTACTTATTTTAAAACCCACAACTCTGAACTAAGACAATGAATTTATAAATTTAACCAAGGAGGTGAAAGACCTATACTCTGAAAACTATAAGGCTGATGAAAGAAATTAAAGATGACAAATAAACGAAAAGATATACCATGTTCATGGATTGGGAGAATTAATATTGTTCAAATGTCCATACTACCCAAAGCAATCTACAAATTCATTTCAATCTCTGTCAAAATATCAATGATATTTTTCACAGAGCTAGAAGAAATACTACTAAAACTTGTATGGAGCCACAAAAAAACCTGAATAACAAAAGCAATCTTGAAAAAGAATAAAGCTGGAGGTATCACATCCCAGATTTCAAACTATATTACAAAGCTTTAGCAACCAAAAAGTATGGTACTGTCACAAAATAGACAAATAGATCAATGGAATAGAAAGCCCAGAAATAAACTCATGCTTTTATGTCAATTAACTTAAAACAAAGAATATATAATGGGGAAAAGACAGTCTCTTCAACAAATGATATTGGAAAAACTCGACAGCTGCATACAAAAGAATAAAACCAGACCACTTCCTTACCCTATATACAAAAATAAACTCAAATGGGATAAAAACTCAATGTAATATCTGAAGCCATAAAACTCCTGAAAGAAAGCATAGACAGTGAACTCAGCAATACATGCATATATCTATACCTATAAAATATATTTTGGATCTGTCTCCTCAGGCAAGTGCAACAAGAACAAAAATAAACAACTGGGACTATATCAAGCTAAAAAACTTCTGAATAGTGAAGAAAACTATTAACAAAATAATAAGGCACCCTACAGAATGAGAAAAGATATCTGCAAATGATATATTCCATAAGGGGTTAATATAAAAAATATATAAAGAACTCACACAACTCAATACCAAACAACAAACAATCTGACTTTAAAATGAGCAGATGACTTGAGCATTTTTCCAAAGAAAACATACAGATGGCCAACAGATACAAGAAAAGATATTCAAAATCATTAATCATCAAGGAAATGAAAATCAAAATCCCAAGGAGATATTATCTCACACCTGTCAGGAATGAATGGTTAGTATCAAAAAGACAAGAAATAACTATTGTTGATGAGAATGTGAAGAAAAGGGAACTCTTGCAATATAAATTGGTGCAGCCACTGTGGAAAACAGTATGGTAGTTTCACAAAAATTAAAAATAGAAATACCAGGGCGCCTGGGTGGCTCAGTTGTTAAGCGTCTGCCTTCGGCTCAGGGCGTGATCCCAGAGTCCTGGGATCGAGCCCCACATCGGGCTCCTCCTCTGGGAGCCTGCTTCTTCCTCTCCCACTCCCCCTGCCTGTGTTCCCTCTCTCGCTGGCTGACTCTCTCTCTGTCAAATAAATAAAATCTTTAAAAATAAAAAGAGATACCATATGATCTAGGAATTCTACCTCCTAGTATTTATTCAAAGAAAATGAAAACAGTAATCCAGAAAGATACATACACCCCTATGTTCACAACAGCATTACTTACAATAGCCAAGATATGGAAGGAGTGTAAGTGTGCATCAATAGATAAATAGATAAAGAAGATGTGGTATATACTGACATATTACTCAGCCATAAAAAAGAATGAAATCTTGCCATTTGCAACATGGATAGGCCTAGAGGACATTATGCTAAGTGAAATAAGTCAGAGAAAGACAAATACCTTATGATTTCACTTATACGTAAAACTTTAAAAACAAAATATACAAATAAAACAAACAGAAACAGACCCATAAGTACAGACAACAAACTGGTGTTTGCCAGAGGTGAGGGGGTAGGAGAAAGGGATTAACAGATACAATTTTCCAATTATAAATAAGTCATGGGAATAAAAAGTACATCAGAGAGAATATAGTTAATATTGTAATAACTTTGGTGACAGTAACTGGATTTATCATGGTGATCATTTCTTAATGTATGTAAATGTTGAATCACTAGGTTGTACACCTGAAACTAAAATAATATTGTATGTCAACTACACTTCAATAAAAAAGGGGAGAAAAAAGAAAAAGAATAGGTTTAAAACTCCTAGATAACAGGAACTATTTTTTTCCATGCTTTTTGTATACCTCATAATACCCAACAAAGTATATTGCACAGAGCAAATAAAAGTACTTGATCGATTTATCTTAAAAAAGAAAGAAACACAGTGGAGTCTTTGGTTTCAGCTCCAGCCTGTAAAGAAATGAGAAGCTGTCACTCCTATTCTTACAACAAAAAAAATTTGGACAAACTGAAAATCAATTACTTTTCTTGAACTGAGAGTATTGCCAAACTGCCACTCTGAAGTCTGGAAAGACAGGAACATTTGGAAAGACACCATCAAGCAAGATCTCTATATCTGGAGCAGAAGCCAGGAGGGCCATAAACCAGTAGAAACACTTAAAGAGTAATTTTCAGCAAATTTCTGGAGGTTGAGGGTGGACTACAGAGAGAGAAACTCCTGGTATTCCCAGTCATATGAAGGTATCCACATTTTTATGGAATCTACATCCAGGAGCCCCACCAGGTTCTCAAGGTGTGTAAAGGCTCTGGCAGGAGGAGAAGATAATACTGCAAAACATGCCTATAGCTTTCTCCATAAAAAAGCTCTACTCTCCAGGGATGAAAAGTTTGCCAGAGCACAATCCTGAAATTGTTTCCTGTTGAGGGAAAGGAATTCCTTCCCATTCTATCCCCCTCAGCCTTCTAGTCATAGTGAAATGGGGAGAAAATGTAATCAGTAAGAAAAAGATTGAAAAGGCTGCATCCAGAGGAGGGACAAGGGGCCGGGGGAGGTGGAAGGATAGGGGTTGGAGGGAGTCATACTACTGGAGAAACATCTGTGAAAGTTAGTCACAGAGCCAAGACACCAGCACAATAAAGATAGATTTAATCAGTTTTAGCCTAAAGCAGGCAGAAGAAACTATATAATAAAAATTAGAGCAGAAATCAATGAAACTGAAAATAAGAAATCAATTGAGAAAATCAACAAAAGCAAAAGCTAGTTCTTTGAAAAGATGACTAAAATTGGTAAACCATTTTTAGCTGTGTTAACAAAGAAAGCAGAGAGTAGACACAATTTACCAGTATCAGAAATGAAAAGGGAATTTAAATGGGTAATAAAGTAACACTATGAACAAATCCAAGGCCACCGATTTTATCACTTAGATGAAATGGACCAATTCCTTGAAAAACACAAACTACCAAAATTCATCACACACACACACACAATAGATAACCTGAATAGGCCTGTATCTATGAGAGAAATCAAATCAATAATCAATAATCAATAGCTTTCAAAAAAGAAAACATCAAACCCAGATGTTTCACTCCCGTATTCTATCAAATATTTAAGAATGAAATAATATCAAGTCCCCACAATCACTTCCAGAAAATAGAAGCAGAGTAAACACTCTCTAACTTACTTTATGTGTCAGGCATTACTTTAATGCAAAACCAAATAAAACATTACAAGAAAACTATAGACTGGTATTTTTCATAAACATAGAAAAAGTCCTCAAGAAAATACTAGCAAATCAAATTCAACAACGTATAAAAAGAATTATATACCATGGCCAAGTGGAATTTGTTCCGGCTACATAAAGCTGCATTAACATTCAAAAATCAGATGATGTAATCTACCACATCAATAGGATAAAGAAGAAAAAACATATGATCTATCAATTAAGGAGGGAAAAAATATGATAAAACCTAACACTCTTTCATCATAAAAATACTCAGCAAAATTTAAACAGAGAGGAACTTCTTTAATTTGATAAAGAATCTATAAAAATTCTTCAGGTAACATAATACTTAACAGTAAGAACCTAGACACTTTTCTTCCTTAAGATTGGGAACAAGGCAAGGATATTCTCTCTCACTTCTACTGTATTTCATAAGGATTTTAATTTGCATTTCTTTAATGTCATGTTAAACATATTTCCACGTGTTTATTTGCCATTTATATGTCTTATTAAATGTTTTCTTTTTTACTTTTGAGGTTGGAGAGTTTTATTATTCTGAATACGGGTTCTTTGCAAATACATGATTTGAAATTTTTATTTTCTCCCAGTTGGTGGCTTATCTTTTCCTTGTCTAAACAGGGTCTTTCACAGAGCAGTTTTTTTTTTAATTTTAATGAAGTTCAATTTATCGATGTTTTATTTAATGGATTGTGTCTTTGGTATCATGTCTAAGAACTTGTCATTTAACACCAAGTCATGAAGATTTTCTACTATATCCTCTTTTAAAATTTTGTACTTTTATCTTACACATTTAGTTTGTAATAATCCATTCTGAGTTCAGTTTTGATATGTGAATTTAGGTCAAGGTTCATTTTTTGGCCACTGATATCCATTGTTCCTTACCATTTGTTAAAAAGACTATCCTTCCTCCATGGAATTACTTTTTGTCGAAAAACTACAACTTCAGTTTAACATGCATAAACTTAATTAACTTTCAAATTAAAATCACAACTATAAAGCTATTTTGTGTCATAGGGGAATATTTAAGAGAACTTAAGTTTCATCTTATTTAAGCTTAATTTCTTAGGTTTATTTTTTAAAATGTGAGGGAACAGAATTTTTTATTTTTTTCTTTTTTATTTTCTTTATCTCAGCTTTATTGCAATACCTCATATCCTACTGACAAATAAGAATGGTATTTATTTAAGGGTACAACTTGATGTTTTGATTTTTAAATACTCCAAAGATTTTTCACCACAACTAAGTGGGATTTACTCCTGGACTGCAAGGGTGGTTCAACATCCACAAATCAATCAATGTGATACACTACACTAATAAAAGAAAGGAGAAGAACCATATAATCCTCTCAATAGATGCAGAAAAAGCATTTGACAAAGTCCAGGAACCTTTCTTGATTAAAACTCTTCACAGTGTGGGGATAGAGGGAACATACCTCAATATCACAAAAGCCATATACAAAAAGCCCATAGCAAATATCATTCTCAATGGGGAAAAACCGAGAGCTTTTTGCCTACGTCAGGAACACATCAGGGATAGCCACTCTCACCACTGTTGTTTAACGTAGTACTAAAGTTCTAGCCTCGGCAATCAGACTACAAAAAGAAATAAAAGGCATCTGAATCAGCAAAGAAGTGAGACTCTCACTCTTGCAGATGACATGATATTCTATGTGGAAAACCCAAAAGACTCCACCCCAAAATTGCTAGAACTCATACAGGAACTCAGCAAAGTGGCAGTATATAAAATCAATGCACAGAAATCATCTGCATTTCTACACACCAACAATGAGACAGAAGAAAGAGAAATTAAGCAGTTGATCCCATTTACACTTGCACCCAGAAACATAAGATACCTAGGAAAAAACCTAACCAAAGAGGAAAAGGATCTGTACTCTGAAAACTATAGAACATTCATGAAAGAAATTGAGAAAGACACAAAGAAATGGAAAAACATTCCATGCTCATGGATTGGAAGAACAAATACTGTTAAAATGTCTATGCTACTTAAAGCAATCTATATATTCAATGCATTCCCTATCAAAATACCACCAACATTTTCCACAGAACTGAAGCAATCCTAAAATTTTTGTGGAACCATAAAAGACACCACATAGCCAAAGGAATGTTGACAAAGAAAACCAAAACTGGTGGCATCACAATTCTGAATTTTAAGCTCTATTACAAAGCTGTAATCATCAAGACACTATGGTACTCGCACAAAAACAGACACATAGATCAATGGAACAGAATAGAGAACCCAGAAATGGACCTTCAACTCTATGGTCAACAATCTTAGACAAAGCAGGAAAGAATATCTAATGGAAAAATTATCTTCAACAAATGGTGTTGGGAAAATCAGACAACCATATGCAGAAGAATGAAACTGGACCATTTCCTCACACCATACACAAAAATAGACTGCAAATGGATGAAAGACTTAAATGTAAGAAAGGAATCCATCAAAATCCTAATGAACACAGGCAGCAATGTCTTCAACCTTGGCCACAGCAACTGCTTGCTAGACATGTCTCCAACGGCAAGGGAAACAAAGGCAAAAATGAACTACTGGGACTTCATCAAGATAAAAAGCTTTTGCACAGCAAAGTAAACAACTGACAAAACCAAAAGACAACTGACAGAATGGGAGAAGATACTTGCAAATGTCTTATCAGATAAAGGACTTATCTGATAAAGAGTTTCCAAATCTATAAAGAACTTATCTAACTCAACACCCAAAGAACAACTAATCCAATAAAGAAATGCACAGAAGACATGAACAGACATTTCTCCAAAAAAGACATACAAATGGCCAACAGACACATGAAAAAATTCTCAACATTATTTGTCATCAGGGAAATACAAATCAAAACCATAATGAGATACCACCTCACACCAGTCAGAATGGCTAAAATTAATAAGTCAGGAAATGACAGATGTTGGCAAGGATGTGCAGAAAGGGGAACTCTCTTACACTGTTGGTGGGAGTGCAAGCTTGAGAAGCCACTCTGGAAAACAGTTTGGAGGTTCCTCAGAAAGTTGAAAACAGAACTACCCTACAACCCAGCAATCACACTACTAGGTATTTACCCCAAAGATACAAATGTAGTGATCCAAAGGGGCACCTGCACCCCAATGTTTATAGCAGCAATGTCCAAACTATGGAAAGAGCCCAGATGTCTCTCAACAGATGAATGGATAAAGAAGAGGAGATATATATATATATATATATATACACACACACACACACATACATACACATATACACACACACACACACACACACACTGGAATATTAGTCAGCCATGACAAAAATGAAATCTTGCCATTTGCAATGACATGGATGGAACTGGAAGGTATTATGCTAAGTGAACTAAGTCAATTAGAGAAAGACAATTATCATACAATTACATTCATATGTGCAATTTAAGAAACAAAAAAGAGGAGCATAGGGGAAGGGAGGGAAAAATAAAACAAGATGAAATCAGAGAGGGAGACAAACCATAGGAGACTCTTAATCATAGGAAACAAACTGAGGGGCGTAGGAGGATGGGGTTCCTGGGTGATGGACATTAAGAAGGGCATGTGATGTAACGAGCACTGGGTATTACATAAGACTGATGAATCACTGAACTCTACCTCTGAAACTAATAATATGCTATATGTTAATTAATTGAATTTAAATAACTTTTTAAATAATTAATTAAATAAATATTCTAAAAATTTTATTTCTCAGTCTGGCAATTGTGTTTTTTTAAAAAAATCAATCATATTAAATGTATAAATTCCATTTAAGATGTTGAAAAGTGATTAAGTAAATATGTAAATAATACCAAGTATTATTAAAAGGCCCCTTAAAAGTGACTGCTAAAGTTCTGTAGACATATCAATAGAGTAATAATTCACATAAGCTGCATTTACATGCATAAAGATGAAATATGTCTTCTGAATTTGTAAGTGTGGTAAACTGAACACTAATTTTAAAAAACAAAGTAACACCTATTAAATAGCTAAAATAAAAAATTACAATACCAAATTCTGAAAACGATGCAGACAAGCTTAGTCTCTCATAAGCTGCTATTGGAAATGTAAAATGATACAACTACTCTGGAGAACAGTTTGGAAGTTTCTTACAAAACTCAATATGTACTTAACAAATGACACACAGCAATTCCACCCTTAGGCATTTATTCCAGGGAAATGAAAACTTATGTTCACATAAATACTTGTATATAAATGTTCGTAGCAACTTTACTTGTAGTAGCCAAAAACTGTAAACAATCTAAATGTCTTCAAGAGATGAATATTTAAACAAGGTGTGATACCTCCTTACCATGGAATACTATTCAACAGTCAAAAAGGAATGAACTACTGAAAGATAACAACAATTTGGATGAATCTCAAGAAAATTATGCTGAATAAAAAAATAGAATTCTAAAGACTTACATATAGTAAAGTTTAATTCATATAACATTTTTATGAAATGACAAAATTGCAGACAGAGAACAGATTAGTGGTTGCTGAAAGCCAGAGACTGGCAGCATAAGTGTAAAGAGAAGGACTATGTCTTAAAAGGCAGCGTGAAGAATCCTTACCGTGAGGGAAATGTCTTTATCTTGACATGGTGGTGGTCACACAAATCTACACATGTGATAAAATTGCATAAAACTAAGTACACACGCTGCAAATAAGCGCATGTAAACTGGTGAAATCCAAGTAAGACCAATGGATTGTACCAATATCCTGGTTGTCTTACTTAACTCTAGATTTGCAAGATGTTCACACTGAGAGAAATCAGGTGAAGTGAAACCATCATCTCTACATTATTTCTTACATGAATCTACAATTGGTTTTTTAAACATAACTAGAAAATTTTAAACATAAAAAGAAAAGTAAATCTCTGAAAAGACCCTTCCGTGCACACACACAAAAAATCCCATTAGGGCATTAACAAAAACAAAACAAAACAAAAAAAACTTTCATAGGATAAAGATGTACAGAAATTGTTTAGAATAATGGATGGAAACACAGTATGCATTTAATAAATTATCCTGCTGTTACTGTTGTCACTATTAATTGCAACTTCTATAAATATTATCATTAATTTAATATTTTGAACTGGCATTTCCTCTTATGCCTGATACTCTTTCTTCAAGTATCTTCAGAGCTAACTTCCTCAACTTACTTAGGTATCTGAGAATTTTACCACAGAAAACATCACTTCTTTGACCAACCTATCTTAAATAGCCCTGCTATGTTTTCCACCTTTTAATGCTCCCCATTCCATTCCTTTCCTGGATTTATTTTTTTTCTTAACACTTGTGACCAAATGAAATATTGCATATTTATGTGTTTGCTTGTTTACTCTCAATCCCTGCTGCCCTCAGAAAGCAAGCTCTATGAGAACAGGGCTTCATCTGCTGTGTTCACTGCTGTAGCCCCAGTTCTTATAAAGTACCTGATATGAGGGAGGTTCAGGAACTGTTTATTAAATAAGTAAACACTGGGACGCCTGGGTGGCTTCATCGGTTAAGCATCTGCCTTCGGCTTATATCATGATCCCAGGATCCTAGGCTCAAGTCCCACATAGGACTCCCTGCTCAGTGGGGAGCCTGCTTCTCCCTCTCCCTCTGCAATACCCCCTGCTTGTGCTTTCTCTCTCTGTCAAATAAATAAAAGTATTTTTTAAAAATAAAACAAATAAATAAACATTGTAATAAACTGATAAATGAATGTTGATATTAGATATAATAATGTAAATTTAAATTTTTCTCTATTTTTAAGAAATAGCACTGATGTGTAAGAAGAATGTTCAAGAAGATATGTTAAAAAATATTTCCAAATTTTCCATTAAAATACTCATAAAACTATTTTTGAAAAGGATTTTCTATGTATCTCAATGACCAAAAAAAAAAAAAAAGATCAAGGAAATGTGTTCTCCTAGGGTTGCCACCATTCCCCTTATGCCTTATTCATGAGTTAGGATCCCTTTTGGAAACTGTTCTCTTAATTTCACTTCTCTCCCTCAAGTTAACTGGTTCTTGGAGTTCCACCACTTAGGGTAGAAGCTCAGTTGCCTCAGACTAAATTTGCATTTCACCTTCAGGTTCCATATAAAGTCTCTTGAAGGTTCTTTTCGGCTCTTTATTCATGAACTTTGGAATTCATCAAGCTGCTTAAATATAAGTTTCCTGCATTTTTTCCTCCCAAGATATCTACTAGTGTCTTTATGCTCCCTAGAAATAAGAAACAGCATGTTTTAAATATCTATTGTGCACCACAACTGTTTTATAAGTGATACATACTTTCCTTCTGTTTCAGTTGTTAAAGGAACATCTTTTCCACCACTGTTAACTGTTTTACAGCAACTTTTCCAATAAACCCCTGTGGCCTACTCTTCATTTAAGGGTAAGTAGGGGGAAAAACTACATAGGACCTTTGGAGAAATACAAGTACCTACTATTAAGTATTCTGAAAATGTTATATATGTTTTAGGATATGAGAAGGGCTAAGGCTCTAATAGTTAGCAGACAGCAGAGCGGCAGTAAAACAACTCTTACTCCAAATTATGCAGGATTTACAAAGAGGTACAGGAAAACCTATTCATGACTCCTTGAGACCTTGAGCTTATAAAAAGCAGTCAGAGAGGGATTTGAGGAGACTGGTAAAGCAATACTGTAAAATATAAGGCACCCCAAGATAACACAGACTTGATACTACTCATAATTGGTTTCCATTCTCTATCTAGCTCTCTATTCTCAAAATGCCCAGCACATGACATGAGGCTTGGTAGTACATGAACAATTCTTGATCATTCAACAATAAATGGTTTACCCAGTGTAACTTTTATTAACTTTATATCCAGACCAAAAAGTATTGTTTTTCATAACTCATAACAACACAACCTCATGGTTTATGCATTTGCATTCTGGAGCCAAACTTTTATGTTACTGTGGGAATTTTGCTATGATCTCTGGAGGTAGCTCTTGCCCTCCTAGGAGTCCTCTGTAGACCTGGAGCCTAACTGGAAGGGAGGGGTGGTGTGAGGAAGACAGGATGGTCTTCAATAGGACTAAAAAAAGTGCTCAAGTGTTTGGGAGTGTGTTTCAACAGTTGGGAGCCTGACTCATGTGCATGTCTGACTGACGTCTAATTGACATCTACCCTCACTCAGGTGATAACAGAGATTGGATTAATTTACTAGCTGGCAGAGTGTTGGGATTGTCCTGTCTCTGAAGTCATCAGAGCGGGAGAAACTGAGCCTTTCCCCCCAGACCACACGTGGGCCATATGGGAGAAAAGACTGGCATGGGCTCATTCTGGGTCCGGTCTAATAGTGTTGCCTGAAGACCCACAAAAACTATAGTAGAGAGATACAGCAATAGCAAAGGTGGATATAAAGTAGTCTAGAAAGGAAGCACAAGCCACCACAGGACTGTAGGAAAGGAGCAAGCAGAGAACCTCTGAAGTGAAGTGCCAATTAAACACACTGTAAGAAAAGAAAGGCAATTTAGATGATCTGCCAAGGCCAACCACTTAAGTCACAGAACCAAGCAATACTGTCCTATCCTCTTAATATCTTCCCCACCTCAACTCAGAGTAAAAAACAGTGAGGGAGAACAGGTGGAGGATCCCACTTTCCCCATTACAGGTCTCCCACCCAAAGTATGTCCAAGTAAGGGAGGGAAGTTTAAGCTAAAATGTTATGAGTTCCAATTATTATATGGGATTATACATTCCAATTATATAACTGGTACAATATTTGTGACAATGTTTCTTCAGAGTTTTCTTTCAAGGAAAGGAGAATACTACCCTGACTTGATCTGGGAGACAAGAAAATAAGATTACATTTTGATCAAAATCCATGCATCATGCTTATTCAACATACTAGCCACACATGCATTATCTCATTTACTCCTCACAGCATCTTTGAAAGTTAAGCAGGCAGCTTGTTCAGGACTACATGCTCAGGAGGGGCCTGAGCTTGATGTAATGCTCTGTTCTTGCTGTCCTGAAATTCCTAATAATTTTAAAACAAGGGATAACACATTTTCATTTTGCGCTGGGCCTTACAAATTATGTAGTTGGTCATGCAAAGGGGTTTTGGGGTGCTGGCTGTTCAATTTCTTGACCTATACTGGAATTATATGGGTGTTGACTTCAAGTAATTTGTTACTGTACATATGTTTTGTGCAATTTTCTGCACGTATTCTCCATTGTACAATTTAAAATACTAAAAATGAGTCCTTCCCCAGAAATAGGTTTACTCAATAAAATGGAAAAAAAAAATTTTTTTTAATTTCTGACATGTTCTCAAGGAGATGCAAAAGCATGCTTTTATCAAATAAACAAAAATAAGAAGAGAGTAAATCTATTTTTTCAATTTAAGGATTGAAATAAAATCTCCACTCAAAGTACTAAATAGCAGACTTAACACAGCAGAAAAATAAGTTTTTAAGGAAAAAAGGATAAGCCTCAGATGTAATCATACAATTCGTAATGAAGACATAAAAGTGACAAAGATAATAGATATGGAGAGTTAAATAACAGATTTTCAACCTAAAAATAGTGGTCATTCCCAAAGGAGAAAAAAAAAATGGATCAAAAGCTAATTCTAATAAAAAGGATTTTCCCAGAGTAGAAAGAGATACTAAAAAATATCACTGCATTCAAATTTAATAAGCAATGTTTCCTATTAATTTTATTATTTAAATTCCAAGAAAGTAGAATTGATCCTGAAACTTTCAAAACTGAAAAAACAGTAATCCTCCAAAAATTAATCTTTATTAAAGAGAGTTCCATTTTTTGTTCTTTTCTCTGCTGAAAACAATAGAGAAATGTCTTTGAGTTTTGGCAGTGAAGAAAGAGAGAAGTGATAACACAAAACACATGGTAACCAGCCAAGTTTGCATTCATGGTTGAAAGCAGAAAGGCAACCTCAGAGCGTCAGTGTTTCAGAAAATACACTCAAATATGTCTATGAAAGAAAATTAAAGATGTTCAGTAGTTGACTAGAAAAATGAAAATAGGGGCGCCTGGGTGGCTCAGTCGTTAAGCGTCTGCCTTTGGCTCAGGGCGTGATCCCGGAGTTCTGGGATCGAGCCCCACATCAGGCTCCTCTGCTGGGAGCCTGCTTCTTCCTCTCCCACTCCCCCTGCTTGTGTTCCCTCTCTCGCTGGGTGTCTCTCTCTCTGTCAAATAAATAAAAAAAATCTTTAAAAAAAAAAAAAAAAAGAAAATAAATCAAATTCAAATCTCTAACATTTGGAAGTCATACAATAGAAAAGAACTAGCAATAAAACACTGAAACTAGCAAGAGAAAAAACTTCAGAAATCACTGAACATTATTAAGAGAAAGGTTGATGCTCAAAGTCTAAATAATTGGTGTAACTATGGTAACTAACATAGGATACAAATGACAAAATATGCTTTAATAGCAGAACACTTTTTTTTTTTCTTGAAAAACAGGGCTTGTGAACCCAGATTAAATTAATGAAGAGTACATAACATAGGGAGAAAAAGAGCAGAAGTATTATACTTCTTATTTTTTCATAAAATGAAGTTGTTATAATTTTTGTTTTCATAAGAGCATCACAAATACAACTTTAAGAAAATCTATGAAAATTGTTAAATTTGCCACTAATAAAGTTAAAATCAAATTCTCCATTTTCCAAATTTTTTCCTATACAATAGAACACAAAAAAGAAAAAGAAACAGCTTGGCTAAAAGAGGCAGAAAATTAAAACAAGTCAGATCCAGAAAAACAATTAGAATCAATTACAATAAAGTTAAATTCAAAATTAATCATATGGTTCAAACAAAAATACCCCCAGAGCCTCAGAACAATCCTAAATGACTATTTCAGAGTACAAAATACTGGACTATGTGGAAAATTAAAAAATTAAAAGCAAAAACTACTATAACACAGCCCAATCTTCCTGATGTACATGGATGCTAAAATTGTAATTGAAGTAGTAAGGAACAGAGAAGAATCAAATCTACATAGCCCTCGTTTATTTTCTCTCCCTTTTGATAATTTAGCAGAGAACTGGTTCAGATCTGAACTGCCTCAAGGGAAGAACAGGCAAATACCAGCCACTACATTCTAGGAGTCCCCTATCTAAAAATGCCCATTCCAGACCAAGGAACTTATATTTCTTACATGCTCAAATAGATATGTCCTGGCTCTCAATATGAATACATATAGCAAGACCAGGAAGGGGCTTCCCATTACTGGCAAATGAGCCACCATGTACCATGAGCCTCATATGCTTCCCTAAATAGTGCAACAGTGAAATTTTGGGTGACCCGCCTGTGCTATACTCTTCTCTGCCAATAAATTTAAACCCTGTGTTAAATCTACTGTGCTAGTGATGTTGTCCATGATCGCTTTGCACAACAAAAATAGGAGTCAACAATTTATTATGCCAAAGTACATTCATCAGAGGAATGAAAAGTGGTTAAGTTTATAAAATTGATTAACATGTCACATAAAAAGGATAAATAAGAAAAATCTGTATTATTTCTCTACTGGGATGGCAAAAAAAATATGCTTGATAAAATATTATGTCCATTTATATTTTAAAATACTTTAACAAGGACAAGAAGGATGGGTTCAGAGTGTTTATTTCAAAACATCTAGCATCATACTGAGTGGAGAAAGTGCTAAACTCTTTTCCTTTCAAAATCAGGAGCAAAGGAAATTAAGATTCCTATTCACTCAAAACCAGTGATATTTAAGAAATTCTTATCAATTTCACAATTTATGAACCAAAAATAAGTGAAATCATAATAGGAAAAAAGTAGAAAATACATTTGCTAGATGCAGAAGATGTGATGCAAAAGCCCCATAAAAGTAATCAATTGAAAAATAAAATTCATAGGGGAATTCAGCAAAGCAAAATAGTAACAGATAAATATCAAAAAAAATCAATTCCAACTCCACACACCAAATTCAAGAATTCCCATTAGAAAGAGCAACAAGGAGGGGCGTCTGGGTGGCTCAGTCAGTTAAGTATCCAACTTCTGATTTCCGCTCAGGTCATGATCTCAAAGTAGTGGGATCGAGCCTGGGATCAAGCCCTGCATCAAGACCTGTCTCACATGGGATGCCTGGGTGGCTCAGTCAGTTAAGTGTCTGCCTTTGGCTTAGGTCATGATCCCAGAGTCCTGGGATTGAGTCCCACATTGGGCTCCCTGCTTTGCTGGGAGCCTGCTTCTGCCTCTCTGATGAATAAATAAAATCTTTAAAAAAAAAAAAAAAAAAAAAAAGACCTGCCTTGGGCTCCTCACTCAGAGAGGAGTCGGCTTAGGGATTTCTTTCCTTCTCCCTCTGCCCCTCCCTATGCTTGCGTGCACATGCTCTCTTTCTCTCTAAAATAAATACATCTTTAAAAAGAAAATTAAAAAAAAAAAAGAAATAGCAAAAGGGGTGCCTGGGTGTCTCAGTGGGTTAAGCATCTGACTTTTTTTTTTTAAGATTTATTTATTTGAGAGAGGGAGAGAGAGTTGTTGGGGGGGGGGAGGAAGGGGCAGAGGAAGAGGCCAAGAGAGTCTTAAGCAGACTCCCTGCTGAGCACAGAGCCCAAAGCGGGGCTTGAGCTCATGACCCTGAGATCACAGCCTGAGCCCACTCCAAGAGTCTGACGCTTAGCCAACTCCCCCACCCAGGAATCCCAAACACCTGACTCTTAATTTCAGCCCAGGTCATGATCTCAGGGTCATGAGATGGAGCCCTCTATTGGGCTCTGAGCTCAGCAGGGAGTCTGCTTGAGGATTCTCTCTCTCTTTCTCCCTCTGCCCTTCCCCCACTTGTGCACTCCCTAAATAAATCTTTTTTAAAAAAACAAAAAGAAATAGCAACGAAAAAATTAAGTAGGAATTATCCCAATTTAAAAAGTGAGTAAACTACAGGAATAAAACCAGAAAAAAATATTTTATATTTGTTTCTAAGAAAAATAGTATTTCCATTATTCTTTTATATTTCTCAATAGTGTGTCAAGATTTTAAATCTTGCCAAATTAATCCAAGGGTTTATGTGATCAGATTAAAATTGTAATGGGATCTATTTTGAATACTGAGGAAATATTCTAATAGATGAAGTTTAAATTATCAGATCAGAGAACATCTTTGAAATTTTTCAAAAGAAAAACAAATTTTATAGTTATAGTAATTAAACCACTGGTCTATTTGTCTACAGATAAGTACACAGAGTACAGCAAAAAGTGACCAAATAGAAATTACATTACATATATAATAAAAGAGGCATCACAAATCAAGGAATAATAAAAGGATCATCCAATACATGACCTGGGGGTAGGGGAATCCACACATATCTTCAGTTCATACCATACAGCATACTTAATTTTTGATGAATTAAAAAGTTTTAGTAAGGAAAATCATACAAAACTGTTCTGAATATCTACCTTCTTTAAACGGAGTCTGATTTTCTAATGAAACAAACATATCAAAAAAAGAAGAAATAATCCCATACTTAACTCCTTAAAAATAAAAACACTGCATCTGCATAAATTCATAGAAACTAAAGGGAAATAAAAGACTTATTTACAAAAAGTAATAAGTAAAGAGGTAATAAACCAAACTATTGTTTTAATTTGCATTTATTTGACAACTACTGAGATCTAGCACGTTTACTTCATAGTTGTAATTCTACCCTAGTGTGCTACCTATTTATATTATTTTACCATATGTCTATTAGAGTCTTAATATTTTTCTAATTATTTCACGTTTGGAAAAAGTATTTTTAATAAATGAAACAAAGCAGATGATACTTCTGGTGTACAAAATTAGTTTTAAAAGCACCAAGCCCCACTATCAAAGAACTATAAGTCAAGGCTACAATGAAAATGTATACCTGCTTGTTAAATTGGCAAATTTTTTTAAAAAATAACCCCCCAAGCTGTCTTGGGTAAAACAGAAATTTTCTCTCATTTGTATTTGGCAACAGTGAAATTGAAACTCCAATCTGGACAGCAATTTATAATTATAAGCAATACTTATAAATTGTTGTAAAAATCTTAATGATAGTAAGCCCATATCCTAAAACAAACAAACATACAACCTTAAAACATGGAAAAGGCTATTTTTAAAATTTCTAAATAGCCTGCATATCTAACAGCATAGGAATGAGAAAGCAAATTATGGCATTCATACAGGGAACTCAATGCTGTCATTACAATGGTGATTATGAAGATTACATAACAGCATGGAAATACTTATGATAATTTCATCATAGGAAAACACAAAAGCAAAATATAAAATGATGCACATAGTAGTAAAAGAACAAAATGGAAAGAAATGCACTAAATCGATAACCCATTAGTACATATTTAAATAATAAAAACAATGTCCAATTCCTTTAAGTTATAAACTAACAATCTCTTGTCAATAATTAAAAGTATCCAGTTCAATATATTAATCTGCACTCCATTCCTCACTCAAAAATAAAGCACCTCTTATTCCTACCCCAGCTGGGGCTGGAACCTGGGGGCTGGGGAGGGAGAAGGATTTAACTGTTTGCCTGCTTCTTCTCCCTAGACTGCTAACTTGGAACTTAGGTTCCTCTTGTTGTTGGTGTTCCCTCGCCCTTGGAAGTGGTCCTCTTAGGCAGGATTTTTTTTTTAACAAACTTCATTTTTTTTAGAGTAGTTTTAGACTCAAAGCAAAACTGAAATGACAAATAAAAGAAATTCCCATATCCCCTTGCCCACATACCTACATAACCTCCCCCAATTTGAACATCCCCTACCAGAGTGGGTATGTTTGTTACAACTGATGAACCTACACAGACAGATTGTCATCACGAGAGTTCATAGTTTACATAGAGTTCATTCTTGGTGGTACATATTCTACAGGTTTGGACAAATGTATAAGGACATGTATCCACCATA
Organism: Ursus maritimus; assembly: GCF_017311325.1. Classification (NCBI taxonomy): domain Eukaryota; kingdom Metazoa; phylum Chordata; class Mammalia; order Carnivora; family Ursidae; genus Ursus; species Ursus maritimus. The sequence continues at coordinate 35,056,533 of NW_024423344.1, forward strand.
ATAGTACCACACTGAGTAGTTTCACTGCCCTAAAACTATTCTGGTCTCCACCTATTTATCCTTAATTCCTGGTTAGACACAATTTTAATCAGCTCTTTCTCTCCTTGGCTTCATTTGGTCCATGAGAAATGAAATGCACACTCATCCTTTGCTCCACGGGGATTACAGTAGCCAAAAGTGACACACTCCTCTCTCTGTCTGCCTTCCAGGCTTGAGACAAGAATGAAGGGAAGCCACCTAGAACACTCTGAGCTGCTACAGGCCTGACTCTTCAGCTTGAGGCAGAGGAGGCAGGGGAAGCAGGGGAGGCAACTTCCCTAGGAAGTTGGGAGCCACACATATAGCATCCCTCCCCAGAGAGGTCTCACAAGTCACTTTCCCTCTCTCCAGCTTCTTCACTCTTTCACATCCTTGAAACGGTCAAGGGGTGCAAAAGCTGTTGATAAGATTCTTGGACTACCACTCTGAAGATTTCTCTCATGTCTCATCAGATGCGTCAACTTTAACAAGCTGTCACAAAACCAAAAAGAGCACAGAGGAGCCTGACAGGTCCTAAATGAGCACTGTTGTTTTCAGGTTATTTTAGTGATAAAAAATAAATTCATAAATAGTGAAAGGAAGAAAAGATAACTCAGGAATCAAATAATCAGAACAGGAATCAAAATTTCAAGATTCCTCTTGAACCCTTGTTACTGCTATCGCTCAGTCAGTGTCCTTAAACTGCTTGAGCTTCTGTGTCCTCATCTGAAGTTGGAATAATAAATAATAGCTGCTCTACTTCTTCTGTTACAATAAACAGATAATTTCTTTGCTACAACTACTATATCAACATAAGCTAGCCTTATTATAACAACTGATTATTCCATAAATAGAAATATTCCAATATACTGTTTTCTTAACATGTGTGAATTGCTTAACATGTATAATTCTTAACATGTGTAAATGGTGGAATGATCAGTAAAATAATCAGAAGTAAATACCAAAGTCAAAATATGCTGTTACAACTTATTCATTGAGGCTGATCAAAATAGCCACGAAGAATTAAAAAAAAAAAAAATACCTGTTAACATTTGAAAAAAAAAAATGACAGCTTGTGAGGTTGTTTTGTTTTTTTAATTGAAATTAGCAAAAATGAAATGTAAAGCATCTGGAAACAATAGCACATCAAACTTTCCTTTTAATGAGCACAAAAGACACTGCTGGATTTAAACACTTAAAAAACTAGTGAAATGAGTTTAGTCTTGAAAGAAGCTTTTTGTTGAAGATTATTGCTTTTATTCGGATTCAGGTGAAATTGTTTATTTTATTTAGACAATGAATTTCTTCTTTAAGAGTAATTTCCCTGTAATTTTTTATCAGTGGCAATTTATATCTAATGTTAAGACAGAATGATAACAGAAGCACCTCATTCTAGGTTTTCCTGGGGTGGTTCCCCCAAACAGGGAATCCTTGAACACCCAATACAGTGTTGGGGAAGCCTAGAGCAGGACTGGAAAAGCCTGACCCCTGGTGGCTGCACCTTCATTTCTTTTCCCCTATGGTCCCTTCCTCCCTTTTCTCCCTAGGTCAGGTCCCTAATAGATCTCCCTTCTATATATGTATATGATAATTCTTTCCTCAGGAAGAACCTCTGTTCTAAAGGAATCTTCAGTGCTTTGAAGAGCAAACGCTCTGGGGCCAAGGGATCTCTCGTGCTCCTTGCTTATTAGTCAAATGCCACTCCCTTTTCTCTGTTCCCCCAGCACACAGTTCACTCTGTTCGGCAAATGGATTTTGTCTGTTTCACAGCATCTAGTCACACAGCACCACCCCTGCCTTTTCTGTGTGGAATCTCGCTTTCACAGCTGAAATATGAGTAAAAGCACCATAGAAAAACAAAGTATTTTTATTCCGGTAGATTTTAGGCAAATATTGAAAGCCAATAATGGTATGCCCCAGAAAGAGTCTTCTTTACACATTTCTTAATAATGAAGAAATTATATGAAATTATATATATGCACATACTTACATACATATATAAATGTACATGTATATGTATCTTCTGAAGATATATGTATCCAGAAAAACATTAATAAAATAACTTTGAAATGAGCTGTTAAATATAAATAATTTTAGTATTAGTAATGAAGTGTGATACTTCAACAGAACATGGAAATGTTTACAGCGTTTTTCACAGAATTTTACAATTTGAATGTTGAAAACCACTCAAAATTACCAATGTACCTTCTATGTAAGAACCCTGAGTGATGAGGTGATTGGTCCAAAGGAGTTTGCAATATCAAAATAAGAGTTGACGTCCATTGTGTGTATTGTATGTATTTTACACAAAATCACAGACTCTTCATCTCTACTTATAAATCTTACTGAGAAATAGTTATTGAAATTATCAACTTGAGACCTAACCAGAGCTGGTGTAACTCCATTAAGGATCAAAAGAGACAAACAAGAGAAGAGAGAACCTGCCAGAGTTCCTGTCCTCCTGCTGACCTTGTATTTCCCATATCCTAACTGGTGACATCCACTTTGGTCCCTTTACCTGCTCAGAATTCATCACTCAGATCTTCGACATGAACTAGTGGGCCTCACATACCCTCAAGTTGTAGTGCGGTTCCCACCATATTACTCACCTAATTGCTGGGTACACTTCACTGCTTCACTCCCTGCCTCTCACCTACCATATCCCTAAATTCTGGTTAAGCATGCAAGCCGTGACCCCTGTGTTTTAGAATCACCTAAACAAGGCTTTTCAGTTTCTCCACAGAAAGGCAAACCTCAGCTTGCCAGTGGTGGCCCCACTGCCATTCCTGTACATATGCAGCTTCTAAGAACACCTGGGTTACTTGCTGCCTAATCTCCATGAATGCCAACTTGCTACCCACACACTGCCACTCTACTAGCGACTGAGATCTCCCCCAGTATTTCAGGCTAGACATACTCACTAAACAGGAAACTTTGGGTCAAGGGGGAGATAATCATCAGACACAGAGGAGAAGCCCAAGTCTCCCAGGGTATTCTGACCTTCCTTCCTGATATAGAAGACATCACCCAACACAGAAGAGAGATCCGATGAAGGGCCCTGCCCCTGAGACAACTGTAAATTCATCAACTCCGGATTCTACACTTAGCCTTCTCCATCTCCACCTCCCCGCACATGCACTCAGCCCTGAAGCCCAAGGAATAGTTTAAAGGATATAAACATTTACAAATCCCTTTGCTTAACTAAGTTCTTTATGGCATGATAATACAAAATTGGCATTCAGGAATAAACAACAGTCATTTCAAGTAAATGTTTTCCATTTATATGTCAGAAATGTTTTGATATCTCTGAATTTTGCACAAATATATGAAAATATATATTGGGGAAAGTAGGAGCAATTAAACATAAAACTGTAACTGTATCTAATTTGTTACTTTGGGAAATGATGAAATTAAATCATAGGTACAGGAATTAAACTGCCTGAGTTCACATATTATTTCTACTGTTTGCTTGCATGGTAACCTGGACAGTCTACTCAACTTATCTGAACCTGGCTGTTCTCAAGTATAAAGCAGAGATAACAGAATCCACTGCATGGAGTTGGTCTTTAAATAAGTTGGTACATGAAAAATGTCTAGCATACCACCCGGTACACATGAACACTTAGTAAATGTCTACTATGCTTCTGAAAGAAAATAATGGAGGAGAATACATTTCAATTATAAAGAACAGACTGTAAGGACGCAATGTCCTTCAACAGGAAATGAAAGATTTAAAACTGTGGTACATGATACCATGGAATACTACTCAGCAATAAAAAAGAATAAACTATTAATATACACAACAATGTGACGGATCTCAAGGGAATAATGCTAAGTAAAAAAGCCAATCACTTAATCTCACATACTGTGTGATTCCATTTACATAACATTTTTGAAATGACAAAATAATAAAGATGGAGAACAGACTAGTGCTTTCTAGGGGTCAGGAGAAGGAAAGGGAGTCAAGTGATTCTAGCCATAAAGAGCACAAGATATCCCTGTGATGCAGTTGTTCTGAATCTTGACTGTGGTGGTAGTTACACAAATCTATAGATGTGATAAAATTGCAGGGAACTAAGTATACACATACATATAAATGTGTGTGCATGTAAAACTGATGATATTTGAATTAGTTCTGTGGATTAACATCAATGTCAATTTCCTGGTTGTGATACTGTACTTCCGTTATGCAGGATATTACCTTTGGGGGAAACTGAGTGAAAGGCCATGGAATATCTGTATTATTTTATACAACTGAGTATGAATTTATGGCTCTCTCCAAACAAAAAGTTAAAAAAAATAAACAACACTAAAATAATTTTCTGGGGTTCCTATAATTAGGTCATTCTATCTTTGGTCTTTTCTTAAGAAGGATTCCTGCAAAAAATTAACAAAAGAATGTATTGGTAAAAATTATTTTATAGCTATTGAAAATCCTGTAGAAATATAAGATTAGAATTGATAGGCAAATAAATGATTTTGCCAACTATGTTTTTCCTTTGAAAAGGAAGAAACAAAATTAGGCATTCATTGACAGTTTACTTGCAGTCTATAGACTGAGTGTTGTCAGTTAGTGCAGACTTGCCCAATTTTCAACCATCAAATCCAAAAATAGTTCATCCTAAACTCCTGACATCTATAATCTAAGAACCTCAGCAACTGTGCATGGGAACTTTACACACACACACACACACACACACACACACACACACACACAGCAGTCACAAGTTAGAAGGAAATAGGAGCAGGAAACAGAGATTTTGTTTGTACAAGTCTTTCTTGCCCTTCCCACCTGGTTTACTTCAATACCAGACATTCCTTTTTTGATCTTCACTTCCTCAGGGTATTTACCAGACTGAGACTGGTTAGCGTTAAGTCACCAGGGAAGGAAATGCTGACTGCTGGTGTTTACCTGAGTAGCATGGGCCAGCCTGAATCAATGTGTCCGTGGTCCTGTGAGTATTCCAGAGGACCTGGCATTTGCCTCGGTGCTATTTGTTGGACAACTGCTATTCCCTTGCTGCTGTGATGTTCTGCATTATTAAACTTTCACCGATTTGTTTACAAGTTTTCCATCTCATCTATGACACTAGCAAAAATTCTGTGTATTTCCCCTGTCTCCCGGAAGTCTTTCATTTGAGCAATTGTAGACAGGCTGGTGCCATGAAGTCCTCAAAGCCCCAGCTGCCAATATCATATTGACAATAGCATATTGTGCATATCGTAATTGGAAAACAGGAGGAACTGTGCAGTTAGCTAAAACAAAAAACAAAAACAAAAACAAAACACTGTTAAACATCAACCTTTAATTAGTAGAACTCAAATTTTCTACCAAAACAGGTCTTTTTAAAGTACTTGAACTGAAGAACCAACTACAGACTGATACATCTGTAAAACTCAATAAAAATAAATTAGTAGAAAAATGAAAAGGAAAAACCATGAAAACATAAAAAAAATAACCCCAAACATTATTACTAAATCAACACAGAATTACTCTATCAAATTGCTATAAAAAATTCTAAACACTTAACTCTCAAGTCCTGTGCAAATTTCAGTGTAAGTAGTTCATGAGCCAAAACTAGTTCATCATCCCATTCTGAGCAGTGCTGAACTAAAGGACATTGTCAACTAGTTATCCTTCCTCCTTTCCTTAATCCTTCTTAATACTCACATTTAGACTACCCCTCTCTACTTTCTCTACTCTGTTTCTCCTCTTGGCAAAGAAAAAGCCTGAGTCTACCTGATCCTCCACACATGCATGTTGTCTCAGTAAAAAATAAATAACTTTTTTTAAAAATTGCGAGGTCCACATTTATCAAGCTGATGCTTGACTTATACTTTCTCGATGGTTTAAAGGACCCCATAAAGTGGGAATTATCTCAGAGAAATCGAATGTAAGTCAACTTGTAAGTAGCAGGGCCAGATATTAAATCCCAATTTTTTTTTCAAAATCATTCTCTATCCCATTTCTATCTCCTGCTATAATGTTCTAAAAAGATTACTGTGTCTATCTAAATCATTTTGGTATGTAGTTATCAGCATTTTCTAGCATAAAGAGCTCAGTATATTTTTTTAAAGTTCCTTCCATTGTTATTTAATTATTTATATAAGCATTTATTTTCTCTCCCAAGGAGAGCATACTCCCTTTGAAGGCAGAGATTTTGCCTATTACATTTTATATATTCCACAGCATCTAGCAGAGAATATAAACCCACACTCAGTAAATACAGAAAAAGAAAACTGGCATCAGTTCTTCTATTGTTAGATGAAACTTTATGCATACTATAATATTTTCAAAGAGAACTAAAATAATACTTTAAAGTGAAAGAAATATTTTAAACACCAAAAGAAAAATATGACAACATAATTTTAATTCTCTTTCATGATTAAAAAGACCTTCCAACATCATAGAAATCAGTTTTTATTGCCTTAACAAAATATATGTAAGAGCAGTTACATTTACTTGCTTTTTTTCTTATTTTGGACCACTGCAGTTATTTAGCAAAGCAGTTTGGAGGACCCTGAAGAAAGGGCTGAATTTATTCCTGGCCAGTAAGGACCCTTAGTCAATAACCAGAATATTAGACTAACTTCAAGAAGCAACTGATGACTCTAAAGTTAGATGGTTTTCCAATGTACCCTGCCATCTTGGACTTGCTTCACAGTTGACAGAATCCCCACATCTGCTTTAAAAGCTTTCTACTTTTAATTTTGCCAAAGCCTCTTTAAACATTGCCTATGTGCACTGAAGCTTTTTCAAACAAATCAGAGCTTTTTATGTCTCTGAAGCAGCTGTGAGGACTTCACATTTTCACAAAGGGAATAAAAGATGGAGGCTGTAAAGAGTGGCTTATGGGAGTCTTTGTACTTGCAAATAAAATGTCTTAATAAGCTTATTCAGATAAACAAAAAAAATGGGAAATGATCAAAACAATGAAAAATAATTTGCTATCTTGACCAGTGTAATTATATGAATGGAATCTGTCTACTGCTGTGGAGAAGAAAAATAAAAATAAATAACACTAATGCTCTAAAATCTCACACATTAGAAAACTATACTTATGCTTCCAATTCAAGTTCTAGGCACAATTTTAATGGATCAGACTGATATATAGTCATATAATTCCATTTTTTTCTAGGGTTCCAAGACAACTTGAAAGTGTCAAATTATAATATAAAGAAAACAACTACGACTGTGGAATATTATCATGAACCTATTACATCTTGATAATGGTATCTTTATTCATAGTCTGAACTCTGAGAAATCAAGTTGAACACATACTTCTAAGAAAAGTATGCTTTTTTGCTAGGTATTTAATTACACGGTAGGGTTTAATCCTTATGCCCAGAATACCTGAGAACAATTTCTAATACATTTACGCAGTGAATTATTTTATTGGTAAAACCATCCACATCATTTGGCCAACATTAATATGCATCAGCAAGAAATGACCATTACACTGTGTGTTCTTAGTGGGAACAGAAAACTCATGACATGACATGATACGTATTTTCTGGAAAAGTAAACATTTGAATTAATAACAAAATGTAAAAAATTCCTGAAATAGTGTTCACAGACCATACAATGGCTAGATTTTCCTTTGCTTATCAGTTCTATAAGTACTATAGCTCTTTTTCAGATATAATTGTATCATTATCCCGTTCTATTTCTTATTAAATGGAACTAGATATCCTATAGCTAACTGGCACCCCATGAGTTCTTATGAGCATTTATCAAACAAATAAGTGAATGAAATAATAGGTAGATAAATGACTATATAAAAATGTATTATTATGCCTAATCAGGACTGAATAAAATGCTATATTAGCTTCTCTACATCTTCAGATCTCTTACTGTATCCAGTATGGTAATTTTCAAACTCTTAACCATTGCATAAGGATTTGTTTTTATTAAGACAATACGGTTAACATTCCTACCCCTCCAAACAACCACCATGAAGAGGTTGCATTTGTTCACTTTAAATTAATAAAGTTTCACTGCATTAAGAATGACTGTTTAACTGGAAGGCTTTTTAGTTTCTTCCATAGGCTTTCATAAGTGACACCTCCATTATACAATAAGTCCATTTTCCCCTCTTCATTTCATATATCATAGTTTGAAAGGTTATGTTTACCAAATAACAACAATCAGACAGAACTAAGTAGAACAAGTAAGTGTAAGTACCAGATCAAAGCCTTTATCCCTCCAAGGTTATAGTAGAAAGTTAAGACACCAGAACACAGCATTGCCACCACCAGCCGTAGGGTGAGCACAGAGGGTGGTGCTGAGAAGCAGGTGCTCTGTCAAACTGGGTCTGAATCCCAGGCCCTCCATTTTAGCTTTGAGAGGACAAGTCACCTCTCTGTGCTTCACTTTTCTCATGGTTAAACTGCAGACAATAATAGCATTTACCCCCAAAGCTTACCAGGAGAATTAAGCGGGAACATGCATACAATAAGTACTCCAAAAAGTGTTAGCTGTTATTATCATTACAGAGAATCCATACTCTTTTTCTGAGATATAGACAACATTTTTCAAATTACATGTATTTTTCCAGTATCGCTTGCTCTAAAGTTCATCTGTGCAATAGGGACTTTTCCCTTTTCTAAATTTAATGTAGATTATAATTTTGTATTTAATTCCTGGTCTGGCATTATTATAGGCATGTTTGTGGAGGACGAGGGTAGAAGAATTATCCCTAATAACATCCCTTCCTTGAAAAAAAAGAGTCATTAATCCTAGAAGGCAAGAAGCTGGCATTGACAACCTTTCATTTGCCCTTTGTTCCCTCTTGCCATCCCTCCCTGCTTTTAATATTCCCACTTCCTGCAGGCTCTCTGTGTCCTCATGATGTTACTTCAATATAAAACAAGGTGATTAGAACTAATTGTCACCAGAGTATTAAAGGTGTGTCACACTTTCCACAATGTTTGCATTTTAAAAGAGGCTTTTCTTTAATAGTTGTACTTTCTATATTGTATAAGTCTCAAGTAGTGAAATTTCAGTCACTGTAGTATCAACCGCATAATAGAGACAGATAATCTTAGAGTATATGGGGGGCAAGTACACATTTCACTGAAGGCAGGAGAAGTGAAGCTGCAAATGATGGCCTGGTAAGTCTAATATCAACAGTAAAATGATGAAACAGGCCCAATGAGATGAAATTTATCAAAATCCAGAGGATGATGAAATCATGAGCAATAAGCAGCATGGTTTTATAAAGAACAAATCATGCCCGACACAATCAATAGCTCTTTTCAGCAGAATGATAAAATTAGAGGATGAAGGGAATCAGGTAAATGTTGCCTATCTGCACTATCACAATGCATTTAAAATGGTCCCTGTGAATTTTAAATTCAACCATAGATAAAACTGATTCAGCTATGAATGATTTCTAAAAAGTCCTGAAAAAAATTATAAAATGTCATAGATAATGACAATGAAGGGCGTTGCGGGATGCTCGAGTTAATAAAGCTCATTCACTGCATTTCCAACCGATGAAAGGGAAAAGGTATATCAGAATTGTGTATAACATACTTAGTGAATAGCACATTCCATGAAACGCAATTAGGCAGATTTTGAAATACAATGGATAATCTTTTTTTTTTTTTTTTTAAAGATTTTATTTATGTGACAGAGAGACAGCCAGCGAGAGAGGGAACACAGCAGGGGGAGTGGGAGAGGAAGAAGCAGGCTCACAGCGGAAGAGCCTGATGTGGGACTCGATCCCGGATCGCCAGGATCACGCCCTGAGCCGAAGGCAGACGCTTTAACGACTGCGCCACCCAGGCGCCCCTACAATGGATAATCTGAAAGTATCTTAAGTGAGATCCCTGCAACAACTATCTCTTCACTAAAATAAAACAGACTGAGCTAAGGGAAAAGCCCTCAGGACAAAGAATCAAGAAATCCTGGGTTGTGTTCTCTTTCCATCTCCCTAATTGCAGTTTCTGTGACTCAACTACTGTCTGGGATTTATTCCCCAAACCAGACTGTAGGATTAAATATGGTATGGCAGGAATCTGATCATGCCATTGAATAGATTGCTTCTTCGATCAGAATCTGATAGGACAAGTTTGTAGATACTTTCTCAACTCTGACACCCCTGGTCTTAGCTAAGAACAAAGACAATCACAGCCTTGGTTCAGAGATGCTCTCCTGGTCTGGAGTCTAATGACAGAAAGAATGACAAGTAATAAATAACCACAGGGCAATGAAAAAAGAGTAATAATATAAATGTGTAGAAAGTTCTAGAGCAACTGAAATAAAATAATAAGAGATCATCAAGGGGAACTGGGTAAACTTCCAAAGAGGCAACATTTCCACTGGGCCTTTTTAAAGCCACATAGCAGAGGGGGAGGGAATTGAGATGTATGCCATATAAAGGAAGCACAGACATGGGAACTCTCCTCATGGATATAATAACTCCTGTTCAGTCTAGCTCTGAATGCTGCTTTGAGACTAGATAGAATATGTTTGTAAAATATATAAATATGAAAGATTTTAATTACATTATGAGCAATTAAAAATTGCTTTGAAATAGAATCACCTAGTAGAATAAATGCTAGATAAGGCTTCAAGGCCAAATTCGGCCTAAACATGGCAGCCTCAGCATTGCTGAGCTCTATCCACCTCTCTAACTCTGCCTCTATATGCTGAGTAGGGTAGGGAGATGCTACACGCAGAGTGGAGCCTGAGTTTTGTTATGGGTACGCGTACTCCAAAACAGAGCATGACTCACATGTGTGGGATATGAAACCTCCTACAGATCAGCATGGATTTACAGGCAGCAGCTGCCACTATCCTCCCCTGCAGTTATGTTCACTGTGAAGAGGGGAGTATCAGTGTTCCCACCATCCAAGCTTAAAAGCTTGGAATCACCTTTGACGCCTTCTCCCTGTGTTAGGATTTCACAGTAACTCATGTTTCTTGTACTCATCTTTTCATTTCCTCTCATGCTGGCACCAACAAATCTACTTTTTCACCTGAACAATTACAAGGCTCCCTACCTGAGGTCTTCTGTTGAGGTATCTACCTTCTCTCCCTCCTCCAGTGCATCCTCCACACCAACCTGGCATATAAAAACACCACTTTTGTCCTGTTGCATTCTTATTCAGAATTGACCAACAATTTCCCACTGCTTATAACAGTGATTCTCAAACTTCACCTGCACGAAAATCATTTCTGATGTTTATTTAAAACTCAGATTCCAGTATGCCCCTTCCTTTTCTGATTCAGTAGTGGTAGGGTACTAGAACCTTCATTTTTCAACATACAAAAATTTGGTATTGCTTTTATTATTGAGCTCCTTGAGGAAAGTCCTGTGACAGACATCAGCCCTTCTTGGGGTCTATATCTGAACATTAAATACCTGTTACCAAGTATCATTAAGATTTGTAATCACTTTGGGGGCGCCCGGGTGGCACAGCAGTTAAGCATCTGCCTTCAGCTCAGGGCGTGATCCCGGCATTGTGGGATCAAGCCCCACATCAGGCTCCTCCGCTATGAGCCTGCTTCTTCCTCTCCCACTCCCCTGCTTGTGTTCCCTCTCTCGCTGGCTGTCTCTATCTCTGTCGAATAAATAAATAAAAAATCTTTAAAAAAAAAAAAAAAGATTTGTAATCACTTTACTTAAACAAACCAAGGGCTTCAGAGGGGAGGGGGGTGGGGGATTGGGATAGGCCGGTGATGGGTATTAAGGAGGGCATGTATTGCATGGTGCACTGGGTGTTATACGCAAATAATGAATCATGGAACATTACATCAAAAACTAAGGATATACTGTATGGTGACTAACATAATAAAAAATTATTATTAAAAAAACCCCACAGAAATATAATGCATAATCTGTATATGTGCATAATGTGTATCTATCTATTCATGTATCTCCCTGAAGTACCAGAGATGTATTTCTGCTCCCCAAGGGGCTACTAACTGGTCGGAGGATATCTGCTGAAATGGCTCAGAGTTAAAAATAAAAGATGCTAAATTCTGTATAGTCATGTTCAAAGGAAGTTTGAGTCATGGTCTCAGAATCTCACAGTTTAAATAAGTCTCTGAAAAGTAACTTTTCCTGCCAGGAAGGGAGGGTTGTCTTCCTGAGGAGAATTAAATCATGAGATAACTAGCTCTTTCCCCTTTTCTCCATGGGGTGAAGTTGGTAGTGGTGGAACATTTAACTTATTTCTCCTCTAATGGTGTTCTGTCCAACAACTCTCAAACTGGAGACTGGTACCTGCCTTCTGTCTGAAAGTGGCAAAGTGATTAACAGCAGATGTGCCTGATGTGGCCAAGAAATGGCCAGAAGTGAGTGAACCCAAAAGAGATACTGTATAGGAACAACTTATATTCCCAGAAATTAGCACTCCAGGATCCATAAATTTGACATGAGTCAAAAGGATGACACATTGGGACTTAAGTCAACTTTTCAGTCACCAGCTAGAGTGAGAGGACCCTAGAAACAAGACGTTTTAGGGTATATAGCCATCTGTGGAGACAAAGGAAGAAGAGACTGTATCTCGGCAAGGTCATCAGACCAATGAACTAAACCATCAAACTCCCTAACAACCACCAAAAGAAATCCCATGAAAAATCTAGCATTTGGAGGCCTGGGGTGGGGGATGTCCAGAAAGAACCAATGGCCACATTGGGTAGACAACTGAAAAATAATCACAAGAATGGACTGTCCCCTCCTATAGTCACTAGCAGTTCCTGGGGCTGAGAGAGGCCTGACTCTCATTAGTTTTTAACAATTTAAAATCAGCTTCTCCTCAGCTTTGCAGAATCTGTGCTCTGTCTCTTAGAGAGAAAACATCAAATTAGAGAGTGTATAATAGTATCTAAAGTTAACCAATCCAAAGCAGACATCCAAAAGTGTTATGGAATAAGAGTAACACTTATCAGAAAGTATGGAAATACAATCAATTGACAACTTTAAGTCTAAAACAGAAACACGTGTTTATGAAAGACTACTTTTTTTAAAAAAGGAACAAAAATATAAGATAAAATTAAAGCAAATAAATCCCAAAGTGCATATTAATAATTGTTTTCATTTCTGAATTATTGTAAGTACAGCATGATATGAAAAAAAACACTTCAGACTGGAACCAGAGACTTGAATTCTAGTACCCATAAAGATATTTAAAAACTGGGTAAGTGATATAACCATTATAAGCCATAATTCTATGTGTGTGAATTAAGAGTAATAATTATTGTTTCTCAAAACAATTAAAATAGAACTACCATACAATCCAGTAATTCCACTTCTAGGCATTTATCTGAAGAAATGAAAACACTAAGTCAAAAAACCAGGTGTACCTTTATGTTCATCCAACATTATTTAGAATAGCCAAGATATGGAAGCAACCGAAATGTCCATCAATAGATGCATGGCTAAAGATGATATATATTTGCAATGGAATATTACTCAGCCATAAAAAAGAATGAAATCTCACCATTTGTGACAGCATGGATGGATCAAGAGGGTATTATGCTAAGTGAAGACAGAGAACAACAATGATTTCTAAAAAACAAAACAACAAAACAGACACAGACTCAGATACAGATACAGAGGACAAACTGATGGTTGTCAGAGAGGAGGGGTTGGGGGGATGGACAAAATACGAGAAGAGGATTAAGAGGTACAATCTTCCAGTTATAAAATAAATAAGACATGGGGATGTAATGTGTAGCATAGGGAACAGTCAATAATACTGTAACAAATTTGTATGGTGGCAGATGGTAATTAGACTTATTGTGGTGATCATTTCATAATGTATATAAATATCAAATCATTATATTGCACACCTGAAACCAATACAACATTGTCTGCCAATTATTTTTCAATAAAAAAGAGTAGTAATTACTGTAGAGCCTACCAAAAACAGGCAATTGAAACAAACAATGTACGTCATATCATCATCATACTATTACTAGTCTTTCCAAATTCACTATTCAACTCTTCGGTTTTGGTAGAGATATTAGAAATAAAAATTCCATATAACACCAAATCTTGTTTAACTCACTGAAAGTTTTTGCACAGTTCGTCTCTTTCAGAATATGTTAGAGTATTCCTCTAAAACTTACATCTAGAATTTCTTACCCAAATAAGGGAATTGGATTCTGTATTTTCTAAATTTCCCTTCAGCTCTTAAAAGCTGATTTTACGATACTATCTTTTCCCTTAACTCTTAGAACACCTTTTATTAAAACTGTTAACAAGTATGGGCATAGTCTAATTTCAGTTTTCTACCAAAGCTAATGAGGAGTACAATAATCAAATGGGAGCAGAAATCTACGAGGAGTAGAAATAAGAGGATAAAGATTTAAAGAGAAACAGACTGAAAAATCAGCTAATGAAGTAACCAGGAGTTAACGTTCTGTCCATCTTACTTAATACAGTATTCTATTAGATATACTTCACATAATCACTGGATTGCCTAAAACAAACAAAACGTTTGAAAATTACAAATGAAGCTTAAATGTCCATGGAAAATGAGACAGGAGGCAACTGTCACTTCCTGATTCAAACATGACAGGAAGGATCACCAGTCTGAGATAAGAGAGTGGAAGAATTTCATGTTACCTGTGGTGCATCTGAACTATCTAGAATGAAATAGTTTCTGGGAGTTAGTTTCTTAGCAACTTGGTGCTGTGGCATAAGGCATTCTCCACTTTTTACTTTTCAAGCGGGCTGGTCTGAAGCACTGTTGGAACAAATTTTAACAACAGAGCCTGATCTAGTATTTGTGATGCTTCATTCCCAGCAAGGTAGTGTGTCCCTTGATTCAAGTATAGATACTGGGTTACAAACACTTGGTATTGCAAGGCTTCTGATTCTATTCACAAACACTAATTCCCTATTTATGTAACCAAATATTGATGTTAAATAACTTGCAAAGAAAACATGGTAATGCAGAGAGAGAGTGCTAAAATAATCAGTCAGGAAGCAAAGGAGACCAAAGAGAGAATTTCATATCAGAAACCTGTTCTCTTTTCCCACTGAGGCTAAAGTAACTACGAATCATTTTAATTAATCTGCCATAAAATGTCACAGCCTAAAAGAGTTCAAAGGATTTCAATTCAATCCATAGTGCATCACAAATACCACCATGAACTAGAGCCAATGCTGCAGCCTTAAATCTGAGAGACATGCAGATAAGACAGGTGTATGCATAAAAGAATGAAGTATAGTAGAAACCAATTACAGCAAAGTCGTTTTTCTTCCATAAGAAAAAAAATGTATTATACAAAGAAAAATTACTACAATGAAAGGGACTGTGATTTCTCTAATGATTGAAGTATCTACATACTTTCTTGATGAAATGAATTTCACTCAGGATGAATTATAAATAAATTGTCCAGCTTGCCATGCATATTATAGTTCTACTAAGAATCGTACCACCTGCACTGAAAGATATATTTGTCACCTCATGTCTTAAACAATCCGATGTAATTAATGGGGCAGTGATAATTAATATGATATTTTCATATCGAAGATGAAACATGCAGATGGTGAAAAAAGTCTAGGGTACATCTGGTTCCAAATAAGAGCCTGACAAAGGCTCTCTTGCTTGATTTGTTACTTAAATATTTGACAGGGTACAGAGATCTAATATGTAATTTTGCAGGTGAACATCACCACCCAGCTAATCCTGTGTGGATATCTTTATATTTCAGATACATAGTACTCTTTCTACCCTCAGCAGATTGCTTTTGGTGGCAGCTGAACACTTAAGCACAGCAAAGATGTATTATTAGCAAAAATCTGGCTTATTATTCAATTATCAATGGCTGGTTGAACTCTCAAAGTAGACTAAGTATGGCTTTGATAAGTATGCAGAAGTTCTCAAAATGTTCTAAAATAGTAATATCACAAACTGAGGCTTTTCTGGATGTTTTCTGTATTTGCTAAGATATATCTGTCTTTTTCTCATTCAGTATAATTAAGACCATATTGTGCCAAAATGGACTTCAGGCTCTTGATATTTCGGAAGTGTTCACATATTGTGTTTAAAATAAAAAATAGATGAGAGGAAAGACCCAGGTTTGTGCCTTTTAATTAAAAAATATGTGTGAGACAATACATTTGTAGCGAGTATTTGACTCAACAATAGTTTGTTATCATTACTATGAACTCAACATTACCCATGTAACTTTGGCGAAGTTATTTAATTTCTTTTGAGTTCAGTTATACTGACAATAATTATGATATTCCATAACATTTTCTGATAATTAAATATGTCAGAGAGACTAGCACAGTTCCAGACATAAGGTAGATATTCATTACGTTGGTTTATTTCTGCTTTGAGTACATATTTCCTTCTTTCCTTCTTTGCCTACTTCATCCTACTCCTTATTTCCTTCCTTCCTTTTTGACAGTAAGGTTTTTTGACTTGCAGAAGGACAAAAAAAATCAACAGAAATTTAGTCCCCTTCCATTTTTCCCACTATACCATAGTCTTTCATCCTTCAATTATAGTATTATCATGTATCAATTTGTTCTTACTTAACACTTGACTGTAAACTCAGTAAGAG
Organism: Ursus maritimus; assembly: GCF_017311325.1. Classification (NCBI taxonomy): domain Eukaryota; kingdom Metazoa; phylum Chordata; class Mammalia; order Carnivora; family Ursidae; genus Ursus; species Ursus maritimus. The sequence continues at coordinate 35,073,088 of NW_024423344.1, forward strand.
CAAGAACATATATTGTCATCTTTATATCCTTAGAATTGAGTGCATTTCAAACACACAATAAACTAACAATAAGTACGTGTTGAACAAATCAATATTGGGAATATAAAATGTGGTCCCTGCTCCTGAAATGGGGCATATAAAATATAATGTTTCAAACCCTTACATGCATACTTCTATGCAGAATATAAAATGCTTCCATATGCATACTCCATTCTTTTCATCTATACACAATCTTGAGGCATATGTTAGCATGACAAAAACAGTCAAAAGACCTGTGCTCAAAACCCTGTCATTACCAGCTACCTGACCTAAGGCTATGACTCTCAGCCTGTCTTTTCATCTTCAAACAAGATTAATATCTGTCCTGCCTCCCTGGGGAACGCGGTCAGGATCAAATAAGAAAAAGTACGTCAAAATGTATATGAACTTTAAAAATATACATATTGGAAATGTCTATAAACACTTATCCAAAAAAAGATAGGTTATAAATAATTAGTTATTACGTGCCATCTTCACTTAACAATTAAAGAAAACCTGATGACAGAAGGCCCTATTTTGTATGGAGAGATTGACAGGTAAGATTGATACAATGGAAATAGGTAGAGCACAGGGCCTATAAGAAGTCAGACTTGCTCTGAGTCTTGAATGGGAAAACAGGTGAAAGGCAGGAAAAACATTCTGAACAAAGGCTTAAAGTGTAGCACAAACAGACTATTTGGGGAAGAGTTAAAAAAAAAAACATCTTTGCTGGAATTGAATGTTGGTTTTTAGAAATAATAGAAGATGGACTTGGATAGCTAAAGACCTCTGAGTGTAGAGGACTTCGAATGGCAGGGCAAATTTCAGCTTTTTTGGGTAGATAATAATATATTTCATGTGGGAAAAATAATATGTTATGTAACCAATAATATATTATAAGGCAAACTGAATTTTGGGAAAATAAACCCAGTTATACCCACTGGATTAGAGATCAAAGTTTATAGCACTGGGATTGGTTGTAAGGCTATTTCCATGTGGAAATAATGGAAGGAAGGAAGGAAGGAAGGAAGGAAGGAAGGAAGGAAGGAAGGAAGGAAGGAAGGAAGGAAGGGAGGGGAAGGGGAGGGAAGTTTCGGACAGGAAAGGAGGAGACAAAGAAGGAAGGATGGGAGGGAGGAAGAAATAAAGGAAAGCTGCTCTGGTCTATTCAGAAATGAAGACCTCCGAAAAAGCTTAAGGAATAAAGTACTGACAGGAAACAAGAGGAGGGGTGATGAATTCAACCTCATAAGTAAGGAGTTTGGAATTAGTATAATAATCAAATACATAGAGTATGGCCTTAGGACACAAGAGTAAGATATGCTTGATTGCTCAGATGTATGGTGGTGAGACCATCAGTCCTAGGGATAAAAGCTCTCAGAAAGAGGCCCATGGTATCAAGTCTTTATTGAATATGGGTAAGTAAACACGAATATAGCATTTTAGAAGAGGAATCCAAACACTCTGAAAATACAGCTTTGGAAATCAGTATTTATATTTAAGTGGTATGATTTATTACATCTGGATATAAGGCCCAAATATGTACAATTTTATCCCAATAGATTAGTACATAATGAGAAGAGTGAAGAAGTCCATGTAAGAATAATTACCAATAGAAAAAAAAAGAGAGAGAGAATTACCAACAGTAGAATGTCAGCGTTTTGCTGTATTCACTCTAAAATTATCACTAAAGAATTGCCAGATTCTTAATTAAAGAGGAGCAAAAAACCAGGCCAAAGAACTCACCCCAAAAGCTTTTAGAAAAAGCTAGTTGGAAGTCAAAACCCAAACTGGAAATAAACACACAGAAAGAGAATGTGATGTTCAATTTTATATGGCAACTTGGCAAGACCATGGTGCCCAGATATTTGGTCAAACATTATTCTGGATGTTGCAAAGAGAGTTTTTTTAGATGAGATTAACATTAAAATTAGTGGGACTTCGAGTAAAGCAGACTGCCCTCCATATGATTGGACATCATCCAATCAGTTGAAGACCTGAATAAAAAAGACTGACTTCCCCCAAGCTAGAGGGACTTCTGCCAGCAGATGACTTCTGAACTACAACATCAGCTTTTCCCTGGATCCCCAGTCAGGCAAACTCCCCTGAAGATTTGGGATTTGCCAGTCTCTGTAATTCTATATATATGGTAATAGTTCAATTTAATAGTTCTATTTAATTGGAGAACCCTGACTAACACAGAAAGCAAAACACACCTAAGCAAAATCACCCCAGTATTGAATATGCAATGGTAAAGACATGGGAACATTCAGCAAAGTAGATATTAAGCAAATATTCAATAATTAAGTCTGTAAACAAAATTTAATATATCTTGAGTTGAAACTGGCTTCAAAATGTGAAATATCTTGAATGAATAGTATAAATTCTACAGAAAGTCAGGAATTCTTTTTTTTTATATATCATCACCAGTCATGGAAGAACATGGTAGGAAGAAAAATCATTCAATTTTGGAGCATATCAAGGTAGTTTCAGATATTTAGTGGCTCTCTATTTTTACTTTTAAAATAATGGCATATATGGGGTACCTGGGTGGTTCAGTTAGTTAAGTGTCTGTCTTTGGCTCAGGTCATGATCCCAGGGTCCAGGGATCAAGTCCCGCATGGGACTCCCTCCTCAGCGGGGAGCCTGCTTCTCCCTCTCCTCCCTGTTCATGCTCTCTGTCACTATCTCTGTCTCTCTCAAATAAATAAATGAAATCTCCAAAAACTTTTAAAAAAATTTTTTTTGAATAACAGCATATATGAAAGCAAATATTTGAAATTAAAACCGACAGAATATTTCATTTTCATAGAACTTTACACTTTACAAAACACTTAAATGAACGTCATGTATATTTATTGGTATATACCAACAGATGTTTGTAAAGTTTTTTCATAAACTGTAAAAACACAGGTGCAAATGTAAAATATTGATAGCTATTCATAGTCATTTTATTAAACAATTTTAACTTGTTCACTTATGCCTTGAAATAATTTTTTTTCCTCCAATCCTTGTCAATCCAATCTTTTCTGTTCATTAAGTTTATCTTACACAGATCCTATAGATTTGGGATTACTTTCAGCCATAAAAATATGACTTAGAGTAGTTTAAAATTCCAATCCCATATTCCTCTTNCCCTCCAAAACTAACCATGAATCTTTGAGAGGGAGGTGAGAATGATCTGCCTCCTACTGCTCTTTCTGGTTTTAACTTCTCTCTGGATAAAGACATAGAAGAATGGAGGGGAAAAGGGCAAGAGTTTCTTCACTTGGCTGCCATCCTATGTTGGCTGTCACTGTACTCACCCTAACACTGACTCCCCCTGAGGCTCTCCCCCTCACCGTGGAGGTGTTCCCTGATAACACTCCCACCACCACCTACCTACCATGTATTTCTCCCAAACAGATGAGGAAGCTATAGCATGGAGTGTTCCAACCTCCTCCACCTGCACCAGGGATTCAAACCACAGGTAGTTACTGTGGGGGCCCCTAGCCCAGCAGCCAGTCATCCCTCTTGGTTAGGATAATAGCTCAAACAGTCACAGAGGCCGACTGGAAAGTCCACGACCTAACCAGAATCCCCATGATGGAATACATGCTAATCATCCCTTCTTATGGGCATCCCCAAAATCTGCGAAGGATTCTACTGGATCTTCCCCCCCCCCTTGTTTGGTTTAGGTTGTATATTAGTTAGTTCTTACTGCATAAGAAACTGCCCAAATTTGTAGTTTTCTTAAAACAACATTTATTATTTCTCACAAGTCTGGATCTCACTAGAGAGTCCTGCTGAGCATATCTAAGCTGAGTTCACGTACGCATCTGAGGGCAATGGTACATAAGCTAGAGACTGACTGTTCTGCTAGGGGCCCAGCTGGAACACTCAGCACTCCTCCATGTTTCTCTCAGCTGGCAGTCTAACTGGGTTTACTCCCTTGACAATGGCAAGATTCCAAGAGGAAGAGAGGAAGGCATTTTGTGGCACAGGGGTAGAACTGGAATAACATCACTTCTGCTACATTTTTTTGGCCAAAAAAAGTCATAAGGTCATCCCAGATCCAAGTGGAGGAAACAGACTCCTGTTCTTGATGGCAAAGAGCAAGGATAAAGAAAAGGATGGAAAATTAGGGTAATATTTATAATCAAATTAACATAGAGCCCCTCTGGCCACAATTATTCACATCCACCCCACATGCAAAATACACTCATTACCTCCTCAGACTTCCAAAGGCTCACCTAATCATGGCATCATGATCATGATCTACATTAGGTCTTGTGGTCCCATGTGATGCAGAGATTTTTAAACTAAAGATGAGCCTCTCATAACCCAAAATACAAAAATGAACCTAGAACAGAATAACCACAGCAACACTCCCATTTAAAAATTTGGAGTATGAGGAGCACAAAGTAATCACCGCTCGCTCAATGTCAATTCTGAAATCCTTCCAGGCAAATATTGACAAAACTCCCCCCTGCCCCAGTTCATGTTTGGATAATGCTGCTTGATTATTTCCTGGTTCTACTCCTTGGGAATGATTTTCCTGTCCAGTGTTCTTCTCAGATCTTACTACCACTCTCTTGTCTCTTGGTTTAGGATATTATTCATTCACTCATTTATTTTTGAGAGAGAGTGAGACCTGTGCTCTCAAAAATAGGGGGGATCTTAAGCAGGCTCTACTCCCAGAGTGGAGCCTGATGTGGGGCTCCATCTCACAACTCTGAGATCATGACGTGAACCAAAACCAAGAGTCAGACTCTTAACCAACTAAGCCACCCCATCACCCTCTGGATATCCTTCTTTTTCCGTCACATCTTATTTCTGAAGAAAAGGACTGAGCTTGCAGCTGAGAGGTAGCTTCATCAACTTGATTCCTATGCACATGAAGTAGAGAATACAGAGTAACTTTTGCAATGTGAATAGTGTTAGTCAATTTTAGTTCAATTTTGCTGATCTTCTGTCAGTTTAACCCACTATAAAACTTTGTGGGCTTTCCATATATCTAATTATTCTCCACTTCATGTTGCAAAAGTCACACACCAAATTGCTTCTTAGTTTCACTCTCTAGATTTAATCACTGTTACTTTGAGATCAGACTTCTATGGGACCACATTCCTAAGTTTCTTTAAAGCCCTTTTTATCCAGCCTAAAAAGGTCTATTAACCATGGTCATAATTCTTCCAGAAGTCTTAATAGTAAGGATCCCATTGCCTTACTCTGATTTGGTCTTTGTCTCTAAGCTTCATCTTACTTTGAGAATCTGTTACTGGCAAAGACACTAGAGATAAGAAATAGTTTTATTTTCCATCCAAGAAAGTCCTCTATACTCTCTCTAATTCTGTGTGTTAACTGGCCAATTTTTCTTTAGTTCCTCTCTTTCTTTATGTTACATATCATCTGCAGCTAAGAGCAACTAGATGACAATTTGTTGGCCTGGAAATCAACTTGATCACAACCAAATGTACATTAGGAACTGCTCCTATCTTCCAAATTACCACAGGCCACAATTGTAGCAAATGTTTTGCTCCTGCATAACAAGGGTTATGATTGTTTTCAACTTCTACCTACCATCTTGCGGCAAAATCAGTACAACATAATTTTGTTATGGCATCACTGTGGTTCTAGGTATCAGCTTCTGTAACAGTTAGATATTGCTTCATAACAAAGCAACTCAAAACTCAGTGACTTAAAACAACCATGTATTACTTCTACAAGTCTAAGGGTGGCTGGGCATTTCTGCCAATTTAGTCTAGGCTCAGCTGAACTCCTGTAATCACTGGTGCATCGATAGTCAGCTGGTGGGTCAGCTGGAAACTGGCTGCCTGAGGAAAAACCCACCTGAGATAACTCAGGTCTACTTTTACTCCTTGTGTCTTTCATATTCTTTGAAAGGTGAGAGGCTAGCTTGGGTTTCTCAGGAAGGCACCTAGATTACAGAGAGAGTGAAAATATGCAAGACGCCTGGGCTCAGAACTCACTTATGCTGTATTCTAAGGTCCAAAGTAAATCAGGAAGCCAATCCATATACAAGAGATGGTGAGGAGGACAGAGGGGTCAAAGAGTCTGGGAAGATGGCAGAGTAGGAAGCACCAGGAATCTGTCTCCCCATCTAGACAGTAATTGCATTGGCAGAATCTGTCTGATATGACTATTTTGGAACTCTGTGGTCTGTTGAAGACTTGCAATTTGAAGGGGAAGTCTTGAAGGATAAATTGAGATTAATTTTGGTCAATTTCAGCTCCTAGCGCAGTAGCAGCTACCCATTCCCCACCCCAACCACATGGCAGGCAGCTCTGCATGTGTTTCTGGAGCATCTTGCACACAGCTTGTGGGAGCTAGGGTGGGAAATCTGAAAAAAGGAAATTACAAAAACAATTCCATGTATAAGAGCATCAAAAAGAATAAAATACTTAGGAATTAACTTGACCAAGGAGGTAAAAGACTTACACAATGAAAACTACAAAACATTGTGGGGGGATATTGAAGATAACATAGATAAATGGAAACACATCCCAGATTCAAGGATTGAAAGATTTAATACTGTTAAAATGTCAATAATACCCAAAGCAATCTACACATTCAGTGCAATCCCTATCAAAATCCCAATGATGGGGTGCCTGGGTGGCACAGTTGGTTAAGCATCTGACTCTTGTTTCAGCTCAGGTCATGATCTCAGGGTCATGAGATCAAGCCCCATGTCGGGCTCTGTGCTCAGCGCGGAGTCTGCATGAGATTCTCTCTCCCTCTCCCTCTGCCCCTCCCATTAATACTCTCTCTAAAATAAATAAATAAATCTTTTTTATAAATCCCAATGATGTGTTTTCATTAAATAGAAAAACCCATTCTAAAATTCATACGGAATCTCAAGGAGTCTTGAATGCATAAAACATTCTTGAAGAAGGACAACAAAATAAGAGGGCCCACCTGATTTCAAAACTTATGGCAAGGCTACAGTAATCAATATAGTGTAGTATTGGCATAAAGACAGACATATAGACAAATAGAATAGAAATAAAGCTTTGCATATATGATCAAATGATTTTGACAAGGGTACCAAGACCATTCAAAGGGAATAGCACAGCCTTTTCAACAAATGGTGCTGAGAAAATTATATACCGATGTCCAAAAGAATAAAGTTGGACCTTTATCTACTAACACCATATACAAGAATTAACTCAAAATGAATCAAGGACCTAAATGTAAGACCTAAAACTCTTAGAAAAAGACAGAGGAAAGAAGCGTTATGACATTGGATTTAGCAATGATTCCTTAGATATGACTCCAAAGGCACAAGTAAAGGCAAAGTGGACTTACTGGGGAAAAAAAAATGTACATCAAAAAACACTATCCACAGAGTAAAAAGACAACCCACAGAATGAGAGAAAATATTTGCAAATCATATATCTGATAAGAGATTAATATCCAGAATAGAGAACTCCTAAAACTCAACAATGAAAAAAAATGATTTAAAAATGGGCAAAGATACACAACTAATGAATCATCGAGCCTTACATCGGAAACCGGGGATGTACTGTATGGTGACTAACATAATATAATAAAAAATCATTAAAAAAATAATAATAATAAATAAATAAATAAAAATAAAAATGGGCAAAGGACTTCAATAGACGTTTATCCAAAGAAGATATATGAATGGGCCATAAGCACATAAAAAGCACATAATGATGTTAATCATTAGGGAAATGCAAACAATCAAAACTACAATGCTTTACCATTTCATACCTATTAGGATAGCTATTATCAAAAAAAAAAAAAAACAATATTCATTGATGAGGATATAGAGAAACTGGAACCCTTGAGCACTGTTGGTAGAAAAGTAAAATGGTACAGCTGCTATGGAAAACAGTATGGTGGCTCCTCAAAAAATTAAAAATGGAATTAGTATGTGACCCAGCAATCTCATTCCTGGGTATATTACACAAAAGAATTGAAAGCAAGGTCTTGAAGAGACAACTGTACAACCAAGTTCATAGCAGCATTATTCACAGTAGGTAAAACCTGAAAGCAATCCAAATGTCCATCAACAGATGAACAGATGAGAAAAATGTGGTGTATACATACAACAGAATATTATTCAGCCTTTAAAAAGGACATTCTGCAGGGGGCGCCTGGGTGGCACAGCGGTTAAGCGTCTGCCTTCGGCTCAGGGCGTGATTCCGGCATTACGGGATCGAGCCCCACATCAGGCTCCTCCTCTATGAGCCTGCTTCTTCCTCTCCCACTCCCCCTGCTTGTGTTCCCTCTCTCGCTGGCTGTCTCTATCTCTGTCGAATAAATAAATAAATAAAATCTTTAAAAAAAAAAAAAACAAAAAAAAAGGACATTCTGCAATATGCTACAACATGGATGAATCTTGAGGGCATTATGGTAACTGAAAGAAGTCCAAAAAAAAAAACTGTATGATTCCACTTATTGAGGTACTTAAGAGTAATCAAAAATCATAAAGACAGAAAATATAATGGTTGTTTCCAGGGCTACAGGGAGGGGAGAATGGGGAGTTATTATTATTTTTTTTTAGCATGGGAAGTTATTGTTTGTAGGTATAGAGTTTGTTTTACAAGAGGTAAAGAGTTATGGGATGGATGTGGCAATGGCTGCACAACAATCTGGATGTTTTTGTCTCACTTAACTATACCCTTAAAATGGTATAAAATTTACCATTTTTACGTTAAATATTTTACATTATATATTTTACATCATATATTTACATTATATTTTATGTTATATATTTAACACAATAAGAAAAAGAAAAAAAAAAAGAAATGGGGGAAGATCCACCGGTTGTTAGAACAGGCTGTTGTTAGAAGAACCTGAAAAGTCACATTGCAAAGGATATGGGTACAAGACAGGGAAGGGATCTGGTGTTGCTCTGCAATCTTTCTGCTAGTCATGGGGCACCTGAAGGCATTAACGGAGAAAAGTCACAGCATCCCTCATAGCCTAAGGACACAGAACTTGGAAAATCTCCAGCTCCTACTCCCATCCCCAGTCCTCTGCTTACATAATGGGGACCAGGAAGGTGCAGAAACAGGTGGGAGTTTATGAAGCACTATCTTAGCAATGACTGAGAACAACAATATAGATTCAGAGTTCTAAAAGTGACCCCAATTTTGGAGTTTTGTTTTAAACAACGTATTTTGTTCATATTTCTTTTACTGTGGGATGTAGTTACTGAGGCAAAAAGAATACTCCCACTCCACATCCTATTATTATAATATTATTATATCAATTGATCTGGTTGGGTAGATAGAGTTGCAATTTCACTTCAATTATCAGACCGACTTTTGGTCCAGAACTCAGGGACACACAGTCTGGAGTCCAAACTAAACTTGAGTCTCTTGATTCCTAGTTGTGGTTCTATAATTCCTCTACTCAGTTTGGGAAAAGGAACTAGCAGACTTCTCTGAAAGCTACATTTGCATAGCACTTAATGTAAGTTTGAAAAGACCTCAACATTCACTCAAAAAAATGAGTGGAGTCAACGGCACCCCCTCCCACCAAGCCAATACTTGGTAATTAATCCCTAGTGCTCTTTCCACCATACATCCTTGCCTCTTATAGTGAGTAGTACTGTGTCCTCCAAAAAGCTATGCCAGTGTCCTAATTCTTGGTACCTGTGAAAGTGACCTTATTTGGAAGTGGGATCTTTATGGTTGTAATCAAGTTCAGGTGAGGTCATACTGCATAAGAGGCGGCATTGATCCGAAAATGGATGGCCTTAGAAGAGAGAACTTTGGACCTGGAGACAGACAGTGAAGAACACCACGTGACAAGAGATGCAGAGATCGAAGTGCATCTACAAGCCTCAGAATGCCAAGGGTTGCTGCAACCACCAGAAGGTGCAGAAGGTTCCTGCACCTAGTGCAATCCACTAGGAAGAGACCAGAAAGGATCATCCTCTAGAGCCTTCAGAGAGAGCACAGTAACATGATTTCAAACACCCAACCTCCAGAACTACGAGACAATAAATTTCTGTTGTTTTAAGTTACTGAGTTTGTGGTAATTTGTTACAGCAGCCTGAGGATACACCTTTCAACTTCTTCCAATTTTTTAAAAACGTCTTCCACAATAAATACCCTAGTGAACATCTTGTATAATCTAATGAAGAGAAAAAGAATCACAGACAAATCGGCATTTCATATTTCTTAGAATGAGGAAGAGAGGAGTCAGAAGGAACAAAGAGCTTTAGCTTTAGAATATTGTTTTTTTTTCCTCTCCAATTCTCACCAGGTCAGCCCCCTACCTAAAAGAGCCAAATAAAGCTAATCTCTAAGCTTCCAGTACAATTTTATTTGACCTTTACTTAAAGACCACCACTATCAGGCAACTGACTTTGTTCCATCCCCTTGGGCTGATGCAGAAGGCAGGTTTCACAGTGTTCATTTCATTGTTCTGCTTGGGAATCTAAACCTGTTTATCCTAAAAGAAACCAACCTGAAAGTGCCAAGTGAGGCAATAACAAAACATATTTCATACATTTGAGAAAAAATATGCAGAGAAGAAAAATGAAGAGAATAAAATAGTCTGTTTATCTGAAAACTATGTTTTTTCATGCTAAGTACTATGCTTATAGAGCCAATTCATCATGTCCACCATGAGTGGAAGTGAAGCATGTTTCTTCCACACATTGTTTGACATGGAAAGTGAGTATTTTATTGGCATTGGGTAATTTAAACTCACATAATGGTGTCTGGAGTATATTAGCAGCATACCATGTAAAGATTAGATTGTTTGGCAATTTGTGTACCAGAGAGAAACAGTCCACAATAATTCAGGAGAAAGGCAAGGGCAAAAAGTGTGAAGCGGTTGCTTTATGTCAGATAAATATAGCTGTCCTTAAGATAATACTGATAAAACCTAAGAAACCTGGTACCCAGTTTGCTAAAAAACTAATTTAATGGCACAGTTAAAGACAGTGACATAGAAATACTGATCCAACCACATATACAGAACTGATAACCTCCTCAAGCAAGCTGTTCAATTCATTCTTCCTATTTTTGTTTCCATCACTCCTATAACAAACAGGAGATGAAGGCACAAACACACACACACACACACACACACACATTTATTGATATAAAAAACATTGTGCTTTGTGGTTAAAAGTATTAGCTCTGGAGTTAGACTACCTTGATTTGAATCCCAGGTTTAACATTTACTGCCAAGCAAACTGTGTGTGTAAAATAGAGATTATAGTTATATCTCATAATACTATTGTGATGAGCATTAAAGAGGATAATGCGAGCAAAATGCAATCTGAGGCACAGAATAAGTGGCAATTAGTGTCAGATATCATCATCATCACCATCATCATCACTGCTGTAATATACATGCATATATTTGGTTAATAATGTATGTCTGTATAACTAGTAGCATCCCTAGGTTTGTATATAAACTTAGGGGACTATGGGCTTAAGATAGGACTGGAATTTGGGGAAATTATATTAATTTTTTCTTTAAAAATATGGTGCTGACAACACCAAATGCAGGCGAGGATACAGAGCAACAGGAGAGAAATTTCATTCTCTGCTAGTGGGAATGCAAAAAAAAGTACAGCCATTTTGGAAGAGTTTGGAGATTTCTTACAAAATTAAATATACTCTTACTATAGGATCGGGCAACTGCACTCCTTGGTATTTCCCAAAGGAGCTGAAAATTTGTGTTCACACAGAAACCTACACCTGGATGTTTCTGGCAGTTTTATTCACTGTTGCCAAAACTTGGAAGCAACCAAGGTGTCCTCCAGTAGGTGAATGGATAAATAAACTGTGGTAATCCAGACAATGGAGTATTATTTAGAGCTAAAAAGAAATGAACTATCAAGATATGAAAAACATGGAAAAACGCAAATGTACACTAAGTGAAAGAAGCCAGTTTGAAAAGGCCACAAACTGCCTGATTGCAACTATCTGACATTCTGGAAAAGGCAAAACTAAGGAGACAGTGGTTGCCTTTGTGGGATAAGGATAAACAGGTGGAGCACGGAGAACCCTTAGGGGAGTAAAACTACTCTGTACGTCATTGTAATGGTCAATGCATGTCATTATACACTTGTTCAAACCCAGAGAATGTACAGCACCAAGAGTGAGCTGTAATATAAACTATGGACTTGGGTAATTACAAAGTGTCAGTGTAAATTCATCAATTATAACAAATGCACCACTCTAGTGTGGAATGTCAGTAATGGGGGAGATTCTAATGTTTGGGGGCAGGGAGCACATGGGAAATATCTGGGCCTTCTGTTCAATTTTCCTAAAAACCTAACACAGCCTAAAAAATGAGGTCTTAAAAAATATGTATTATAAAATAAAACTCAGGAAAATGTCTCAGAGCCCAAACTTACTCAAATGGCCAGTTAATTAATAGAGAAGGTCTGCTAAATATTGACAAATCTTGTCAGCTAGTCAACTTGGATAAATCAGCATTGTCTCATCTATCCATTTATGGCCCATTTGATTCATGCTATGAAGGATAGGATACTATGATTAAAGATAAAAAGTAACCAAAGCCAAAGGTATTGAGGGGGAATAAGAAATAGGTCAATTTGTCTGGCTCAGCAGGTAGTGATTTAAACACTAGACCTAAGACAAATCCCAGCTTCCACTCCCTGACCTGCAGTAGGAATACTGGATTTCTCCGAGCCTTGATGTTGGGCTGGTTGATTTTCATTTCAACTGTAAGCAAATGTTATGCGATATGGAGCAAATGTATGTTAAAGCACTTTCAAAGATTTATCAAGACTAGAAAAATAATAATAGAATTATCAAACTTATTATCATAAATCATCTTAATATGAAGTTAAAAAATAAATATCACTAGGATAGGAATGCCAGTCTCAAGAAGTTGAATTCTCCACTCTAGCCCATGGGAAGCCAGTGAAGACATTTTAAGAAGTGAGATGATCAAAATGGTGTCTCAGTGGGTTACTCTTTCAGCTATTCTGTGGCCTTATATTTATTGAGTCATGTTTTTCTTCTTGCAAGGCAGATGAGATCACAAATAAAGCTCTTTAGAAATGTTTTTGCTGCTCAGGATTTACTATAAAAAATATACCTTAAAAAACAATTTGTGACATTTATAAACGTGATTCTCTAGCTAACAATCACCCTAACAGCGCTACACGTGAAGACACAAAAAGATGGATTTAAAAACCTATCAGAAATGCATTTTTTTCATGTAATAGTGTTTGGCTCTCTTTTTAAAGAAATATTATACTTTTTCTACTGACATAAGTGCACTGCATTTGCCTTCTATAACTTCTGTGTAGTAGATCATATTATTATTCAAAATACAGTTGACCCCCTTGGACAGCCACATGTAGGAGAATGAAACTGGACCATTTTCTTACACCATATACAAAAATAGACTCCAAATGGATAAAAGACCTAAATGTGAGACAGGAATCCATTAAAATCCCAGAGAAGAACACAGGCAACAACCTCTTCAACCTCAGCCACAGCAACTTCTTGCTAGACACGTCTCCAAAGGCAATGGAAACAAAAGTAAAAATGAACTATTGGGACTTCATCAAGATAAAAAGCTTCTGCACAGCAAAGGAAACAGTCAACAAAAGTAAAGGCAACCTATGGAATGGGAGAAGATAATTGCAAATGACATATCAGATAAAGGACTAGTATCCAAGATCTATAAAGAACTTATCAAACTCAACGCCCAAAAAACAAATAACCCAGTCGAGAAATGGGCAGAAGATATGAACAGACATTTCTCCAAAGTCGACATACAATGGCCAACAGACACATGAAAAAATGCTCAACATCACTCCACATCAGGGAAATACAAATCAAAACCACAATGAGATACCACCTCACACCAGTCAGAATGGCTAAAATTAACAAGGCAGGAAACAACAAACGTTGTTGAGGTTGTGGAGAAACGGGACCCCTCTTACACTGTTGGTAGGAATACAAGCTGGTACAGCCACTCTAGAAATCAGTATGGAGGTTCCTCAAGAAGCTAAAAATAGAGCTATCCTATGACCCAGCAATCGCACTACTGGGTATTTACCCCAAAGAAACAAATATAGTGATCTGAAGGGGCACCTGCCCTCCAATGTTCACAACAGCAATGTCCACAATAGCCAAACGATGGAAAGAGCCGAAATGTCCAACAACAGATGAATAAAGAAGATGTGGCAGATATATACAATGGAATATTACTCAGCCATCAGAAAGGATGAAATCTTACCATTTACATTGACATGGATGGAACTGGAGGGTATCACACTAAGCGAAATAAGTCAGAGAAAGACACTTATCATATGGTTTCACTCATATGAGGAGTATAAGAAACAGCACAGAGGATAATAGGGGAAGGGAGGGAAAAACTGAATGGGAAGAAATCAGAGAGGGAGAGAAACCATTAAAGACTCTTAACTATGGGAAAGAAATTGAGGGTTGCTGGAGGGGAGGGGGGTAGGGGAATAGGGTAGCTGGGTGACAGGCATTAAGCAGGGCACATGATGTGATAAGCACTAGGTGTTATTAAAAAAATAAAATTGACCCTTGAACAATGTAGGGGTGAGGGACAAAGACCCCCTCCCCCACACAGTCAAAAATCTGCATATAATTTTCCACTCCCCCAAAACTGAACTATTAATAGCATACTACTGACTAGAAGCCTTCTGAATAATACAAAAAGTTGATTACCACATATTTTGTATGTCATACTATATACTGTATTCTTAGAATAAAGTAAGCTAGAGGAAAGACAATGTTAAATCATAAGGAAAAGAAAATACATTTGCAGTATTGTCTCATGGGGGAAAAAAATCTGTGTATAAATAGGCCTGTACAGTTCAAATGCATGTTGTTTAAGGGTCAACTGTATTTCCTATCTCTTCCTCAGAGTTGATTGGAGATTGCTATTGTCTCTGTGATCTTCTCTGACCGGTAAAATGTGAATGGAAGTGACAAATGTCACTTCCAAATATAAGCCATAAAACACTTCACATAGTTCTACCACCTTCTCTTTTCTGACTGCCAAGAGAGAATGAAATAATAAAGTTTCCATAGTCCTTAAAAAAAAAAAATGTTCTGAAACTATGGAAACAGGTAATCACCAGAATTCTTTAAATCTATCTGACTAATCAATGACAGTTCCATAGCCATAACAATAATCACAACTTCTTAGGGATACAGCCAATCAGTGACAGCATTTTGCTTCTAAAACTCATCTAGTAGGGACTGGACTTTCAAAAGAAACATTCTCTGAATGTCAATTAGTCAACAGTCTCACTGTAGTATCCATGCTTCTACAGCTGATGTCAGCACACTCCCATCTTGAAAGTTGGTCAATCCCCAAATTCCACCATTCCCAAAAGCTCTAAAAGAGATCAGTTCCCTGTTTTGCTTGAAGAGCATATGCCTGACCCACATAGTTTTCCCTCACTTAAATAAACAAATACAATGTTAAGGTTTTTGTTTCAGATATTGAGAGATGGTCTTGTCCTTTGACACATGAAATTTTTAAAAATGACTAGAAAGGGTCTATTCTGTCAGTCGGAGTTCCCCAGTGAAGAGAATGTGGAGCAGAGCCATGGTTGATCCATAATGGACATATTACATAAGTGAGAACTGTTATTTGTGTAAGCCAAGTATTTGTAAAGGTACTTTGTAAACACAAAGTAAGTCAGACTAAGCTGAATTATACAGCCTATGAACATAAGCTATGGCCATAGGAAATTACCAAGGAAAGCAAATAGTTATCATTTAATTGCCCACTCCCCATAAAAGATGATTTTCCTCTTATGTAATCAGACTTCTCTTCCCTCATTTACTATAGTCATAGTTTCCACATTTCGGTGCAATATTTTAAAAGTTTCATTTATTTCATTAGAAAATTATTTTTCTATAAGATAAATGATTTTAAAAGATTCCTCCTGTGCAAAAAGACTTTGCCAAAACAATAACAACATCAGCAAAAAATATAAAGCAAAGTAAAAATATGGCAACAAAAGAAATAATGTACTTCATTATATTTTAACCAGCCATAAATTTTCAATTCTGAGCAATTTCTCCCATAGGACTCTGTATTCAATTTTAAAATGAAAACACATGAGGTAATTCCATTTGTCTTTAAAATATGTTAAACTTTACTAGAACATATCTATTACAAGGAAATAATATGCTGTATTTGTATCTCATTTGATATACTATTATTTTCAAATTTTATTATTTGGTGTATGTCACAGAATTCATTTTGAAGGACAGAAGAATTCAGTTATCATGGAAACCCACTGAGTCATTTAACAAACAGATGATGAAAACATATTATATGTAAAGTAAGCTGTAAATGCCATTAGTGTTTGAAAATAAATACGGCACAGAACTAACCCTCAGATTTAAAAGTAGAAAATGTATCATGTTTAATCAATAAAATGTAAGATTGAGGAATGGCATCAGAGAGATAGATAAAAAGATACGCAAGATCTGAAAAATTAGAAATCACAACTGAGGAAAATCAGAGAAGGATCATGGAGCAGGTGCATGTAAAGTGGGTTTTGGGGGCACCTGGGTGGCTCAGCTGGTTTAAGTGTCTGCCTTCGGCTCAGGTCACGATCTCTAGGTCCTGGTATCGAGCCCCAAGTAGGGCTCCCTGCTCAACGGGAGGGGTCTATTTCTTCCTCTCCCTCCCCTTGCTCATGTTTTCTCTC
Source organism: Ursus maritimus (assembly GCF_017311325.1). Lineage (NCBI taxonomy): Eukaryota > Metazoa > Chordata > Mammalia > Carnivora > Ursidae > Ursus > Ursus maritimus. Next base: position 35,089,793 of record NW_024423344.1, read on the forward strand.
TCTTACTCACTCTCTCTCTCTCAAATAAATAAAATCTTCAAAAAAATAAAAATAAAAAAATAAACTGGGTCTTGAAATACAAGTAGATAATACACACAAGCCTGGCTCTAATCCACAAAAGCGAGGCAGAATCCCCTGTCTCTTCAATGTTACCCTGATCTAGCAAGGCAGGGCTCTTCTTCCAACAGTGTGACTCACTTTTTTTCCTCATATGTATTATCAATACCCTCTAAGATTTGGCAAAAAGGAATGAGGGAGCTATGTTTTAGGATCTTCTCTTGAGTTTTTCCCACTTACTTAGGCAGCATAATTTAACTGAACTACTTCTTCTATCAAATCTGAAGTGAAGTAGAGATTTCAAAGCATACAGGTCATTGGAAATTAATTCAAGGTCTATACATTTCACTGAATTGTTGGCCTATGAAGGCCCACATTGTCAATACCTTGAGTGAGAATTTTTTTCAAAGCAGACTACTTTTCTATATTTTATTTCTTCTATATGGGCCAGAGCTTTAACCCAAAGCACTGAACCTCAGTCAGGGATTAATAGTGGTGAAAACTGTTAGTTAACTAGATTTGATGGAGCAGCCAACTGATAAGGCTTGATTACAGGCCTCATAATTCACTGGGAAAAATTCATTAGTCAACATTTTCCCTGACACTCCCTTCCTAGTAATAGTCAAAGCACCCTTCTACAGGCCTTTCCTACAATTGCTTTTCTCACTCAGAAAATTCCGGGATGAACAGATTAAAAGAAAAGCAAATCCTTCACCCCATATTTCACCTACAAAAGTGGGCAGCAACATGATTTGGGGAAATTTCTTGAAGTAGTGATGAAATTTATACCAGAACAAAAGCCACCTGGGCCTATTATTTATTTTGCAAAGCAAAGTAAGACCATTTAAAAAAAAACTCATATTCAATTTTATTAAGCAATATTAAAAAGCAATAGAGCTTCCAGGACACACAGGAATATAGTGCATATATCATTTATATGCAGTTGTGCATAAATCATTCCCTTTTCTTTTTTCAGATGAATAGAATCAGAACTTCACGGCACTTTCAGAAAATACCCACTTAACTCTCAAGAATAACCCTATAAAAAAAGGCTTATCAAATTCCCCAGAATAAAAATCAGGCCTCAATAGGAAGACTTTGCCATTATACAGACATTCTTCAACCCTTTGACTTAGTGGAGTTAATATCACTGCCATCGTTATTACTTAAAATAAATGGAATAATGACCACTTCTTAGGAAAAACAGTAAATTAACTGGCAGAGCCCATGAACATAAATAAATCTAAAGTCTCAATGCTTAAAAAAAATTTTTTTAAGTTCTCTGGATAAAAAACTCATTATAATCATCAGCCACTTTGTAAGAAGAGAAAAAAGCAGCCTCTCAGCTTCCCACATCAACTTTACTAATGCGCCAAACTAGAAGAAAAATACTGGGCAATGATTCAAAAGACCTTGGCCTCAGACTTAGATATACTAAATACAATTTACTAGTCGACATGTTGTTAGTTTCTGCTCTGTTAGTTCAGTTTCTTCACCTGAAAATGGGAATCAAATCTCATCCTAGAAGTGTTCAGCATCAAATTCAAGAATATATGCAGAAGCATTCTCTGTAAATTCTAAAATGTAAGGGGCCCCTATTACCACACTTTTATAAAGTCTGTGTGACCTTGAATTCTTGGATACTGGTTCCTCAGTTGACCCCATGGATATTTATTTCTAGACCATCTTGGCATTGACTTTCGGGCATTTCTGGATATGTCCCTACCCTCTCTTTTTCTCATTCTTCCCTGGTATAAAACTGAGTTGATCTCCACCAGTCACAAATATCTGTGAAACACATAAATGTTTCAAAAGTTCTCTGAGAGAGCACAAAGCAGACTGCAAATTCAAAGTTCCAGTAAGACTGTCATGACACTAAAGTATTACCACATCTCTCTGGAATTTGTAGGGCTTTTCTATCCTTAGGACACAAGCAGAATAAACTGGGTGAGGGTCTGGGTCTTAGAGAGCCATTCCAGATAGCCATCTATGAGCACAGACTGGGGCCAAAGCTGGCTACAGAGCCTCTGAATTCCATTACGAGACTGTTGGATGAGACCGTTTTTCCTACATCATAATGAATAAATTATCTCAGGCTTCCGGACTGTTTTGAAACTAGACATATGACACTTAAACTTGGGGTAAGCAATTACTGAAAAACTGACAATGTGTGCCAACAGAGAAAGTTCAGAATATTCCCTTCTTCAGCCAGATACATTTAAATGTGTGGGAAGAAGAACTAATCTATGTTTCAATTAGTTCCTGGTGACTCCAGCAAGCTTCAATGGATTAATCAAATTCTGGCTTTTGGGGGGAAGGATTTACTTAAAATCAAATTGATCTGTTGTTCTCATATTATCACTGGTAAATCTATATTTACTCTGCTTTAGGGCTTCTGAAGAGTAATAAATTGTCACCACTCCTGCAGTCTGCCTGAGTCTCAAGTCACACTTGAAATGAGTTTAATATTTAGAGCCCCTTTCAAAAGTACTGTTGCTTGCAGACACTCAGTCATAAACTTTCCAACAACAACAACAAAAAACACCATGGTAGAGGCAAGATTTTATGAAGGCAGAGTCAGATTATAAATCTTTTTCTTGACTTTCGGGTATAAGAAAGACAGTTTTACTGAACAAAAGCAAAAATTCAAATGCAAAAAAGGTGTGAGGTGAGCATGGTGTGTATGTACTGTACATGCGCATGCCTGTTTGTGTGTGTACACGTGTGTGTACGCGTGTGTGTGTGTGTGTATGTATGTGGTAATGATGTGGGGAAGCCATCTAATAGCTTTCTGAAGTAACACTTCCAACCACTCTCATTCTTACTTAGTGGAACATTCTTCCCAGGCTCTGCCTTTCCTTTCCTTTGATGAGACACTGACAACAGCCTCCCCTGCTCAGAATACACTTTGTAGGTGTTGCATGCAAAAGCATGCACATCACTCAGACTCCTTATCGTCTCCAGGGACTGTTTGTTCTTTGTCCCTTAAGGGACAAATGCTCTGATAAAACTTCAAGGATCTGATGTTTAAATACAGATTTCTGCATTGAAAGAACAACAGCGTGGCTCTTCCTGCCAAGAGAGCTGGACGGCTAATTTGACACATCAAATGAGTCTTCTGGACTGTGAGGGGTTAACCCAGTCTCCCAGCCAAGCCAGGGGAAAGGAGCTGACTCCCAGATGCCACCGCTAGCAAAATTAATCCTGGAGCTTAGCATCTGGATGTTTCACCTGCCAGGCGTGCCCCAGTAGGTCTTTTTCATCACTGGGCCAGATTAAAAGAGATGATGAGTAGAAGCAGTTCCACACCACCAGTGACAAAAAGGAAAAAGGAAAAGACATCCTCCACTGAGAAGGAGTCTCCGACTGCCTCCAGGTACTAATGTCCTGCAAACAGTGTATGGGAGTGTTGTGCCCCGGCCAGACACTACCTGAGCTGTCTGGCTACCGGACAAAGGCTCAGGAACATCAGAAGCCACAGGGTAGTAGAGACTGAACAAGTCCAAGCAACCTTCAGGGCGCCACCTGTGAAGTTTTCACCCGAGCAGACAGGATTTTTAAGTATATTCTTTGGTTTCAGGCTTCTGGTAACATTTTTCAGCAACTCCCCCCCCACTGGCCTTTTTTCCCCTCCCCTGTTTGTTTTGCACTTAACAAGAAATCAAACTTTCCCAAAACCATGGGTCCTCTTGACTTCTTGTCTCAAGAAATTTTTTAAATTCCAAATTTCTCTGGTCTTAATAGGTGTTTTCTATCTTTAAAAAATCTAGTATTTTTAACATGCTGTTTTATTTTAATTTTTTTAATGTTTTTTTATTATATTATGTTAGTCACCATACAGTACATCCCTGGTTTCTGATATAAAGTTCAATGATTCATTCATTGCGTATAACACCCAGTGCACCATGTAATACATGCCCTCCTTACTACCCATCACCAGTCTATCCCATTCCCCCACCCCCCTCCCCTCTGAAGCCCTCAGTTTGTTTCTCATAGTCCATAGTTAACATGCGGTTTTAAACATTCGAAGTACAATTACAGCATCCAGGAATTGGCCAGCGCTGGAAAAACAGTGCGTTCCACCCATCTAGACAAACTTGATGGGAGAGCAGAGGGCTGAAAAAGCATGAAGGAGGGCCAATAGGACAGACCTGATTTGCAGGGCAAGAACCTCAAAGAAATAATGAGGTCCCAGGAGAGGTGGAGCTCTGATGTAGGGAATTGAATCCTTTTCCAAAGCTTTCATAAGATGTATTTTTCTTTCTACTGCCAGATAAAGGTCTGTGTGGCGTAGAAGGGGAGAAAGAAGGTAAGGAGTAGAGGAAGCATTTGATGACAAATGGAGGGGAATGGTTCAGGGCTTTGCTTAGGTTTCAGGTAAGGTTTCCTTCAAAAGTTCCATGAGCAATTTAAACAGTAAAAGTGTCTGAGAATTAAAGAATAAGCCAGGATGGAGACATGCATTTGCAGGAGTCATTATGGGGAACGATATTTTTTCCATTTAGCAGACACAGCTAAATTATATCTCTGAATATGAAGCCATATTTTCTAAGTTTATCAGTTAATATTTTTACAAATGAATATCCAAACTATAACGTAAACTTCTTGAATTTGTGTGTGTCCTCTGAAAAAATAGCTGGCAAGACAAATCTCAAGTTTTAGGTTCATGTCCTCCTAGCAAGATAAAATAATTATTTCTAAATGTGAATATCAAAATGCTTATGGCTGGTTGAATCTAAGCATGGTTAGTTGACTCTTTTATAGAGGTGACTTTTAAAAAAAACCCAACATACTCTATAAGGAAATGAAACCTTCCTCAAATTTTTCCCTCCTGCTCATTATTGTATGTGATTCTCTTATCATTTTGGAAACTATGTATCCCAGTTTCCCTAGGACAGTTATTCTTCTTATCCTAGTGAAATTATTTACAGCACCAACATTTTATTCTCATAAATGCCCTGGTCTGGATGATAATTATGCTGTCTTCCTACTTAGAAAGGGCTGCAACATTCTGATACACATAAGTTGAGGCCACAGGATCAAGACACCAGGGGCTGGCTAGAACAGCAATCTTAGGGTGGGGTATGGACCCCAGCATAAGGCCCAGGAGAGAGAGCCCAAACTGAACACAACTGGAACCAGCAAGCCAGTGTCCCGTGGCTCCTACTGTATCACTTCTCATTTATAAAGTCTGGTTAAATGTTCAGAGTCCCCTCAACTAAGCTATGCAGAATTAAATGATCCGTGCTCACTCTGGGGCCTGAACATAAGAGGAAAAAAAAAAAACACAGAGAACAAAACCCAAAGTGAGAGCTGAGACAACAACAGACTCCAGTGGGAAATCACCAGGGAGGAAGGGATCTAGAGTTAGACTCTAACGTCCTACAGCTCTTCCACTGTGAACACGCTTCCTTAACTGCTGGCCTTATAGAACATCTGGCATTTGTTTTATTAAAGAAATGGGTAAGTTTTCTCCCTTTGTACCAAAAAGGAAACCACGTGCTCAAGAAAGAAAGAATGTTTGGGCATTTTATAAAAGATACTTTTCTCCCTCATTACAGTCAAGAATTCCTAGATTTTTTAAACTGCAGTAAAGTAAGGAAACAAAAATGTACTGTAAAAGAAACTTTCCATTTAACACTAATGAGATAAGCAATAAGTATAATAAGTATAAAATAGTACAATAAGCATACACTAATTTAAATAATGAAAGTCACAGTAAATGATAAGAAATAAACAAAAATAATTTTAGGGCATTAACATTACTTATATACATACAGTTATGAAATTCTCAATTTACATATTTATTCCTGGTATAGGATTTATCTGAAAAGTGAGGGGAAATAAGTTCATTCTAGTCATTTAAAAGCAGGCTGACAAGCCATGAATGCACTCACTCTGTGAAAAAGCATGCAGAATACCTACCATGCACAATGCACTATTCTTCAAATCAAACAAATAACATGAGGGATTTTAAACCTCATCGAAAATATAAAACATACATGTGTTCAGAAACAACTAACATTACAATATTAGAGCATACAAAGTTTTCTCATTTTATCTGATCTTTCAGACAGAATAGTTTACAGGTGAACAAAACCAAATTCAGAAAGGTTGAGTCATTTAAGATCAGACATTAAGTAAAGAGTTGAGGTTCAAATCCATAGTTCCTAACTAAGGTTTCTTTGGCAATAGTTCTACTTCTTATAGGGTCAGCTGCACATAGGAAAATATATGATACAAGATTTCAATATGGCAGGAGGAAGAAGAATAAATGAAACAAGGATTCTAGTCACAGGCCATGTTAAATTAGACAAAGTTCTTGAGTTTCTATTTCCCCCTTTGTGAAACAAATGAAATAGTCATAATACTTCATGACATATCTTCCTCATAGTACCCCACAATAAAGTACTCTTGAAAACTCAAAAAGTGATGCAAAGTTTTATTCCCATTAGAAACTAGAAGTAATTAATGATTCCAACAGTAACCGTAACTAAACAAGGCATTTTTCTGAAGAAAAATGCTAGGTTGGGGACAGGAGGTATATGGGAAATGTCTGTACTGCCAAGGCCATCAGAGTCAGTAAAATATTGCAATATTTCTCAGCTGTTTGATTAACTGCCACTTGCCCTAGTCCCTTGAGTACCCAGCCCCATACTTGGGATCTCCTAAATCTCTCCATGTCAGAAATAAAGGATCAACACTGGCAAGCTTCAGTGATAAGACCAGTACCAACCAGGCTCACTAGCACTTGACCTCTGTCCCTGTCTCGGAGACATTTCTAAGCAATGAAGGGAAGACTCCAGCTATGTGTCTGCGGCGTGCTTTCTGATGTAGCCAGAGTCATGTTGCCAACATCCCCCTACATTCCTGTGATAAATGCCCACGTGAAAATGGTACCACTCTTTGTACCCACTGCAAGATAATAAAATTCCCAGAAATATAAAAATTATGGCTGGGATGGAATATTTATCAAAATGTGACGCCTGACTTCCAATGACACTAATGCAGCTATAGAGAAGGTCTAACCTTGGGAGATCTGGGAGCGGTGGGCAGGTTGTTGATTATTTACTGTCTTTGGGAAAGGAAGAATTAAAGAGTGCTTCAATTACTCAGGAATTTATTCCCCAACTCAGAGCAATGTAATGCAGCTGGACCAAGAATAGAGCCCTTCAAAGCCAGCTGAACCATATTACAGAAAGGACATCAGAACACCAGGAATTTGAGATATTCAACACCAACAACACTTGTCTCCAGCTTAAAATCTGAGATAGCTCAACAGCTGTTAAACAGACAGCGAGGATAACCCAAGAGAACCCACCAGCACTGCTTGCAGGTAAATGTCATAGCAGGACATACTCTGCTCATTCAGGGAAAGAAAAAACAACAAACCCAAACAAAAATAAGCATGGCACTTGTGAAAGTTGTCTGCACTTTAAAAAGGGAGAGGACGTCAGCAGTAAAAATACAAAAGAAAAATGCAAAAGAAAACCATACTTTTGAGAAAAGATCTATTATGGGAAATGGTAAAATAGATCTTTTTTTGTAGGAATCTGATTTTTATTACCAATGACATGGAAGGAAACACAGACTCTATGAGATACTATGTCAACATTTAGATATAAAGGGAACTGACTGGATTAGGGGACTCGATTTTTTTTTTTTTTTTGAGACTCTAATGATATAAAATTGCAATAAAGTAAACCGCTCATTCGATATAACTTTATGAATAGCAATCTCAGGATAAAAAGGAGAGCAAGATATTTGAAGAAATACAGAAAATTAAATTAGTCCAACAGGCAACAAACTTAAGCACTTCAAAAATGCAGAAGGTGCTGGTTGGAAAACTGGCCAGCACACGGAGGGCAAGAGACAAAAGAAAGAGGCAGGTCCTTCCAGACTGATAGCTAGCGAATCTGAGAAGGGTGGGAACTTACTCACTCCTGATGCTTGTCTGGAGCAGCGGCAAGACACGCGTAGACGTCCGCACCTGCCAGTCACAGTCTTAAAAGCTTAAAAAAGACCTTTAGCGGGGTTCAGTCATGTACACATCCTGACAGTCTCAATGATACCTTACTCTTCCCAGACTGTTCTTGAAAACCGTTCCCACTGTGGGAACCCCCCGGGCCAGAAGGCAGCGTGCACATCCAGGAAACGGGAAGAAAGAGTAAAAAGACTCCCGATTTCCCGAACAGGGCTCTTATTACCCGGATCGAGCTCTGATTGCTCGGATTGGGCTCTGATTGTCCGGATTGAACTCTGATTGCCCGGATCGGGCTCTGATTACCCGGATCGGGCTCTGATTGCCCGGATTGGGCTCTGATTGCCCGGATTGAGCTCTGATTGCCTGGATTGGACTCTGATTGCCCGGATTGAGCTCTGATTGCCTGGATTGGACCCTGATTCCCGGACTGGACTCTGATTGCCAGGATTGGGCGCTGATTGCCCGGATTCACCCGTGGGGTTTCCTGGCAGTCACGTCCTCTCAGTGACTTCTACTGATAGACGAAAAAGAAAATAAAAATTATGTTTAAAGATTATTAAAACGGAAGACAGAAAAAGGATTTAGAAATGAGAGTTGATTTCCTGGAAAATAAAAAACACAACAAATATGACAGTAAATAACAAACGATATAATAAAAGTAAAGATTTCCTAATAGAGTAAAAGGTTCTTATGTTTTACCAATAGATTAAAACATTCCTAAGGTTTCCTAAGGTACGGAAGGGAACGTAGGAAATATCTCAAGAAAGGCCCGAGGTCTTACCTTTCCGGATCACATTCTGGTGAAGTGAATTTCAAGAAAAAGGCAGCAAATCATGCATCCCTGAGGCTGGGGGCAGAGCACACAGATATTAACCTCTCTCGGAAGAAAATCTGCGAAGCTGTCTTCTCTACAGCGTTAAAAGCCATTAAAAGATGGGGCGCCTGGGTAGCGCAGTCATTAAGCGTCTGCCTTCGGCTCAGGGCGTGATCCCAGTTGTTGCGGGATCGAGTCCCACATCGGGCTCCTCAGCTGGGAGCCTGCTTTCTTCCTCTCCCTCTCCCCTGCTGTGTTCCCTCTCTCACTGGCTGCCTCTCTGTGTCAAATAAATAAATGAAATCTTAAAAAAAAAAAAAAAAAAGATGTTTTGGGAAAGAAAGGTTTGCCACCAAACCCTGTGCTCCGATGTTTTCATTCAAGTATGAAGACAAGAGAAATTATTCGTAGTAATGCACCAGCTCACAAAGGCTATCTTCCAAAACTCTTCGTGAAAATGTTAACTGTTCAAAAGATCAGTCAAAAAGAGAGCCAAGAAGTGAATTTCTGGTATGAAAGGATGCACAGAAAGCACGGAAGACACATATATAATAATGGTTATAAAACAAAAATAAAATATGAGCAATGATTCAGAAAGAATAGTTCTTAATTCTAATATATAATAATTTAATAATAGCTACTTAGCCAGAAACCCCAAATCATATGAAAAAAAAACTAAAAGGTAGACGGAGTGAATAAAAGTGGGTACTTAGTGTAGCAGAGAAGCAACAGCTTCTGGTTCATTCATGACATTAATAATCAGCAAAATACATGTTCAAATATGCTATTTTTAAATTTTAATAGTAACCTGTAAAATACTGCTTTCAGTGTGGGGGAGAGGGCGTTTTTCCAAATTGTTAAGCAAAAAAAAAATGTAAATGAACACATTTCATATGACAAAAAAAGCAAAGAATGGTCTTTAAAAAGGCAAAACATACAAACAACAAAATACAAAAACAGAAATCTCCAAACAATATGACAAAATGATATCAAACATAACATTTATAATAATAACACCGCTGCTAAAAGATAACCCTTAGACTTGGCTACAAAACAAAAGCTAGACTCCCTAATGCAAAATAACAGAGAAAACTTAAAAGAAAATATTTGGACAAAATGCAGCAATTAAACCAAAGGAAAAAGAAATTGCCAAATTATATTAATAACAGAAAAATAGTCAACAAAAATGAAATCTGCAATGTCTTATTTTTGTATGAAGATACAATCTATAATAATGATACTGAAGTCAAGCAACTATACTTTATAATATAATATAAAATACAGGAAGCAGAAACTGTTAAAAATACAATAAGAAATAACAGAAACACAATAGGAGGTACGGATTTTAATACAACATTCATAGGCTTTAATAAGTAAATAAGATTTAAAATGATACAAAATCTTAAATAGTTAATAATATTATTTAACATATTTATATTGAATTCTATACAGAAAACAGAAATAATGCACCTTTTTCCTCAAGTGTCCATGAAACTTTTACAAAAGCAGTTCATGTGAGACCATTAAAAAAAAGTACAGGGGTGCCTGGGTAGCTCAGTTGGTCAAGCATCTGACTTCAGCTCAGGTCGTGATCTCAGGATCCTGGGATCAAGCCCAGCATTGGGCTCCCTGCTCAACAGGGAGTCTGCTTGTCCCTCTGCTCCTGTGTGCTCACTCTCTCTCCCTCTCTCTCGCTCTCAAATAAATAATTTATTTTTTAAATATAAATAAAAATCCAAAAATTCCGTGATATATGTTGTTTGAAACCAATTCAAAAACAATAATAGTGACAACCCTACAAATTAATATCAAAGTGTTAAAAAACTTCAAGTGTTTGAAAAATGTATTAACCTCATAAATAACTTACGTAAAAAAATAAAAATAACGATTACGGAAAAATTTTAAAGTAGTACTAATGATAAAAATGCATACCAAACACCTGGGAAGTGGCCAAAAGTACTCGAAAGAACTATTCTTAATCTAAAATGCTTTTATTATTTAAAAAAAAAAAAAAGCAGGGGCGCCTGGGTGGCGCAGTCGTTAGGCGTCTGCCTTCAGCTCAGGGCATGATTCCGGCATTCTGGGATCGAGCCCCACATCAGGCTCCTCTGCTAGGAGCCTGCTTCTTCCTCTCCCACTCCCCCTGCTTGTGTTCCCTCTCTCGCTGGCTGTCTCACTCTGTCAAATAAATAAATAAATAAATAAAATCCTTTAAAAATAAATAAGTAAATAAATAAAAGCAGAATAATTATGGATTCAGTAAAGTTGCAAAGATAGTAAAAAGAGGTCCCACAGACATTTCACCTAGTTTTCCTCAATGGTCATGTTGTCCGTAGTTATAGCACATGAAAACCAGGAAATTACATTGAGGCAATGAGTATGTATAGTTGTTACACTATCACATGTGTAGATTTGTGTAACTGCTACAACATGAAGATACAGAATTATTCCATTACTGTAATGATCTCCCTCCTTCTACCTCTTTATAGTCACACCCATTCTCCTTTCTTCCACCATCCCTCACCCCTGACAAACACTAATCTGTTTTCCATCTCTATAATGTGGCTATTCTGAGAATGTAATAAAACCATACAGTAGGTTGGCTTTTTTCACTCAGCATAATTATCTCAAGATCCAACCAAGCTGTTACATGTATCAATAGTCCATTCCTTTTTGTTGCTGGTGCTATTTCATGTATGGATGTACCAAAGTCTGTTTAGCCATCTACCTACTGAAGAACATTTCGATTGTTTCCTCTTTTTTTTTTTTTTTTGCTATTATGAATAAATATGAACATTTGTGTACAAAAAAAGGAGAAATGTTAGCTAAATCTTTACACAAATTGGAAAGAAGTATAACAAAGCAATTTTAAGAAGAGCAGAAGAAACTAATTCTTTGTTAAAGGTACAAATTAACAATTTAAGATAAAAATTAAAAAGTAGAATTACTTAATCTAAGGAGTTCTTTGAAAATAAATCACTCAAAATAACTATTCTCAAAAGAAAATTTAAAATAAATCCTAACACACAAATTTAAAATGAGGAAGCAATATACAGGATAGTACAGAGGTGTTTAAAAATAATACCACATGTTGGCCTAAGTAAGGCTTTGAAAATATCCACATACTATACATTTTTCCATAGGAAATGTAGTTAATTAAATTGACACAGAAGAGGTAGATAACACAGGAAGAACTTAAAAATTAGGAAATTACTCAGCAAAAATGTTCCAAATTAAAACAAGATATCATACTGTATCAATCCTTCTGTATAAAATAAAAATACATGATTAGCTTTCCAGCTTGTTTTATATTTTTTTTCTTAATCTTAATACCTAAATATAAAAATAGGCAAAATAGGAATTCAGGCCAACTTCACATATACATATTTGAAAATTTTAAGTAAAATCTTACAAAACCTATTACAACATTATATTTTTAAAAATCTTTCACCATTACTGCAAGACTTCTTTTCATATTACAGTAAGAGCTTATTTTATATTAAGAAGTTTGTTAAGGGGGCGCCTGGGTGGCTCAGTCGCTAAGTGTCTGCCTTCGGCTCAGAGCGTGATCTCAGGGTCCTGGGATCAAGCCCCGCAGCGAGCCCCGCATCGGGCTCCCTGCTCCTCTGGGAGCCTGCTTCTTCCTCTCCCACTCCCCTTGCTTGTGTTCCCTCTCTCGCTGGCTGTCTCTCTCTCTCCGTCAAATAAATAAATAAAATCTTAAAAAAAAAAAAAAAGAAGACGTTTGTTAAGATGTCAAATAATAATTGAAAAGAAAAAAGTTTCATCAGTACATACTAAAAGGAATTTGCTAAAATTCTACGTATATCCCAACATAATAACAAAGAAAATCTCCAAAAGATCACAGCAAGAATTTCAGAGGTCTCTCATAAATTTGCTATATTGTATCGCTATATATACAGCAGCATTGTGAATGGAGACCCAACCGACAGCTCCAGCTCCTCCATCAACTGAGTTTACCTGATTCAAACCAGAATCTTCATCTATATCCATGTAAAAGTCTGTCCTTTGGAAAGCTTACTGGGTAACACTGTGCTCTGCTGCCGAGATTCTTCCTTCAAGGAAGAACCTGTTGCTAGGAGTACTACCAGCAGACAGCCTTTGGCTGTCATCCTCTAGGGATTATCTCAAATGCTGAGAACGGCCTCACCCAAGGTCACACATTTTCTGAGGTGGCCCACATGCAACACAGGGGTAGAAGGTGCTGGCCATCCTAACCGAGCTAAGAACAACACTGAAGGATTGCTCTTCCTCTGGAACTCCTTTGGAATCGCCACCATTAGGACTGTATTGAAGCTCAACCTCTTTCTCTGCCCAGTCCTGCTTCTTCCCCTTTCCATTTCTGTGTTCATCCACAAGGTGTTCCTTAATAAACATCCCCAGCCAAAGTCTATCTCAGAGTCTGCTTCCTAAGGAATCCAACCTATAACATTATGACATAGTAATGTTAGCTTATTCAGTACCTAGCCCCAATATTTGCGCCAGGCATTGCCTCTTAGGGCAGGGACTTAAAAAAGTGTCAGGCACACGGATGGCCCTTCATTGTCACCTCAGGGCTAGAGATTCATCTGTGCTTTACTTCTGATAGAAGAAACTGAGCCTGATTCTCATCTGCAAGACGTAGAAATCTAAAGGATTTCTAAGCCCTTTCTGATTCTAAAAATGCTGTATGATGAGATATTCAAACATATATATTCAATTTAACACTTTAATATCCATACATTCATTTAAATAATTTTCTAAATGACATCATAATATAATCACTCAGTAAAAATAAATTGTTGGATTGTTTGAGGTTAAAGCTAGAATAGTTACTTAGGGAGCCAAAATTAGGAGAGGTAATGAACATTATCTTTACTCATTTACCAACTTTTTTATTCATCAACTACTTGAGCAATTACTATGTGCCAAGTATTGTGCTATGTTCTAAAATTAGTAAAATGTGGACCCTGCCCTTGAGAAGCTCACGATTTAATGGAAAAAATGATACCTAAAATAATGTAGCAATAATCCACTAAGATAAAGTCAGCAATAAAATGCAGTAAGTTCTGTTGGACCATAGAGGAATGCTCTTAATTCCACCTGAGGAGCACAGGAATGGCTCCCTAGAGGGATTCACAGTCTCTGGAGTAGAAAATGAAAGCTGTCCAGAAAGAGGAGGCAATGTACATAAAGGCACAATCTCAACAACCAATATGGTGTTTGGAGAGCATGGGACATAGGGTAGTGAGAAAGGGTTAGCAAATCAGTTTGAGGATCCCAGGGAGCAGTGTTACCTGTGCCTCCTAGAGCTACCCTGCACACCTCTCATGTGCTCAAGATGATGATTCCCTGGATGCAGGTTGTGGCCCACAAATCTGCAAGCCAAGTTGATTGGACTGATTTGCAGATGAGGTCTGCAAATTATACTTTAAGAAACACTGGAGGTGCCAGTACATTCGAGTATGCCTGGGACAATCTCACTTTTCACCTATTATCCCAACATAATTAGCAATGATTTGACCATTCACTCTCAGAAAGGGGCTTGTTTGGATGATAAATTATTGCTCTCATTCCAGTCACACATGGTATCGTGAAGGTGCCCCAGGGACCACAGAGAAGGGTACAGGGTAAAACATGGTTTAAGGAGGGGAGGCTCTGGCCCTTCACCTGATACAATTGGATCAATGTTATTCACCAGACTTCTGCTAGAGACTTCTTCTGAAGTACAAGTTCTGATTACAAACACAAATAAAAATGGAAATTCATTGAACACTTTTAAATATGCAATGACATGCTCAAATGGATAGATGACCTTGATATAGAGAGATGGATTATAGATCATCTTGATACCTGTATAGACTATGAAGTAGAATTGGGTGATCCAAGTAGGAAACTGTTCAGCTGTCCAATGGAGTGATGGAGGCCCTAAATAAAATAATGAGATAATGGGAAATATTTGAGAAATTTCAAAACTGGCATGATTTGTTAATTAATTTTCAGGAGTGAGAGATGTGAAAGATGTGGGTGAGTTATGGATGACTCCCATGTGAACATACTACAAGGAGGAAGAGACCCCAGAATACATTGTATGAATGCTCTATTATTTAACAGCTTAGGAAAATCTCCTGCAAAGGGCAAAGAGGATTTAGTGAGAAAGGCCAAATCTCTTGCCTACATATACAATAATGACAGCATTTATTCCACTTATAAAAATGTCCTGTTACATTAAACTTTACTAAACATTTTTAGATAGTCAGACTATACCCCAAAAAATAAAATTATAATGCTGATATTCAGAATCATAATGAAATAAAAATCTACTAGTGTTGTATATAACTGTGTAATCATAATTCTAAACTGGGATGAATTCAGGATTTGGGGAACTGAAGATTATAAAATTTTGAGGGTTGTCTTTTAAAAAAGAATACTAAACCAGGTATAAAAATAAATTTTTACTCAGGAAAAGAAAAATATATAAATTATGTTTTAAAAATATGATAATATCACAAAGAAAACCCAGCAAATACAAGATATTTATTAATTACCTGCCCAATATCTCCCTATAATACTTTTCCTATAATTGATTATATCTTCTTCAATCATCTCTTAGTAAGACATGATTTTATATGATTTCTTGTAGTAGGATTTCTCAAGCTTTGCAATCTTTGCATTATTGACATTGTGAACCAGGTAATTCTTTGTCGGGAGCAGGTGGAGGGAAAAGAGGAGACAGGCTGCCCTACGAATTACAGGAATCTTTGCAGCATCTCTGACCTCTACCCACTAGATGCCAGTAGCATACCCCCAGTTGTGACCATCAAAAATGTCTCCAGACATGTCAAATATCCCCTGTAAGGACAAGTATCACACCCAGTTGAAAAATCGCTGTTCTGTAGAAAGAAGGGAAAGATAGTGCCTTAGTCAACTTGTATAACAAAATACTGCCATAACAAAATACTTCAGACTGGACAGCTTAAACAACAGAAAATTTCTCACAGTTCTGGAGGCTAGAAAACCCAAAATTGAGGTTCTGATGGGGTTTGGTTTCTGGCGAGAGCCCTTTGGCTTGCAGATAGCTGCCTTCTCACTGTGTCCTTACATGGCAGGGTGGCAGGAAGGGAAAGTAGAGAGAGAGCAAGCTCTGAGATATCTCCTCTTAGGAGAACACAACTCCTACCACCCATTCTTATGGCTTCATTTTTATCTTTATTAACTTACTGGAGGCCCTTCTCCAAACACAGTCATATTGAGGGTTAGGGCTTAACATATGAAGTTTGGGGACAACTCAATCTAATAGAAAGCAGATAATAATTAAGTCTTTTCTCTAGTATCATTGGGCAAAGAAAAAAATAGTATTTTGGGAAAGTTTCTGTAAGCTTCACAACTCCATTGGTAATATGTGAATTTTACAATTGTTATCAAACTTGAGAAAATACCAAGTTCCTTTCATAAATAGCCTATAAAAATGTTAGGACAGCTCAAGTTTTCTGAAACAATGATTAATCTTACATACTTCTTGAATTAATGATGCTTGTTTATCAGTTCATCACAGATGTCCTCATTGTCGTGGTATATTATGAGTTTTGTATTTCTGTTGTCAATGTCACATCAGCAAGAAATTAGTCAGAAATATGCACACATCTAATTTGGGCAAAGCTATTTCAGACAGGGAAAAGAGCATAAGCAAAGGTTTGCCCTATCGATGACAGAGTCTGTTTGGGTAGAGTGTGACATATGGGTAAGCCAGTAGTGGATGAGAACATTGGGGAAAAAATGCTCTGGAGTCAGGAGGGGAGGTGGGAAATATTGTCAAGTGATGACAAGTGACTAAAAATAGATGACCACGATGTAAAGTTTGGGTTGAAGAATCAAAGATTGGTTGATAGACCACGAGGCATATAGAAGTTCTAGTGTGGTGTGAATATCATTAGCATCAGAGTCAATAGCCAAACTTCAGTTTAAACAAAGATCTGACATGCACTCATCTGTGAAATCTTTCACTGTGTCAGTTCATGTCCTCTGAGGCGGACACCAGGTTGGAATTAGATGTACGAGACATTTGTTGAGGGAGAATGCCCATGGAAGATATGAAAGAGAAAGAATGGAAGATAGAACCTTCCAAATGTGATGAGGATCCGATAGGAAAAGAGAGGAGGAAGGAGACTTGGGTAGAGGACAGTATGGCTGCAATACAGCTCTGAGAAAGTCGAGGCTCCAGGGCAAAGACTGCCCATTCCATAATGGGCAGGAATGGTCTGGCTCCAGAACTCCAACCACACAGAGTCACTGGCTCAGAAGCAGCCTGGGGAGAGCGTGGTCTTGGTGTGATGCTGAAGGTGCAGAGGCTGGAGGAGGTATGCCAACATGTTCTCTTGAAGGGACATCTGAACTCTGTACCTTCAAGGAGGCCCACTAGCCATGACTTACTCATAGAAGTAACTGCTATTCACATAAACCCAAACAAAATGTATCTCACTCACATTCTCCCTAGTCAGATCAAAAATGTGTCCCAGCCCACTGGCAATGCCACCAGGCATGAGTGGAAATAAGACAGATTGGAAGGTGAAGTGAAAAGACACAACGGTTATCATCGGTTGCAGTTAAAATATCTTACTTATGCAAATTTACAAAGTCATATCACCGAAGCCCCTGCCAGAGCATCAGAAGGGACCCATGCAAATGAAGACCTGGAAACTTAAGGTTCTTTAGCTTCACATAAACCTACTTCTGTTTCTAGAGGTGGTAGTGATTTTTTTTATTGGACATACACTAGCATTGAGACCCAGCCCCACTTCTAAATCCCCAAAGCTCTCAGATAACTAAAATTAGCAGAGAATGAGTACATCTGGAAAAACAGAAGAGCTATCCCTCTTCCAGAATACAAAATCACCAAGTTCAGTTGAACCAGGGAGCTTTCATTTTTCACCTTGGGCCAGAGGTCAGAATCTAAGGGTTCAATTGAAGGGTGAAGGGCAGGTGCCTATGGAGTGAGGAAGTTCAAGGTGGGGACAGTTCTCAATATGATGTACATGAGAGCTCCGGATAAAGGAAGTCCACATAGGACAATGTAAAATAAAAACAAAAACAAAGACAAAAACAAAAACAGATCAAAAGTGGGATCCAAACCAGGTAAAGGGGCTCCTGGGATCTTAAAGAGTGACCCAGAGCCGTAGTCAACAATTAGGGCTAGCCTCTAGATTTAGGCGCTAGGGTAGAAGAGAGAAGAGAACACCAGGAAGCCAGACCTCCTTGCCAGCAGACTGACTTTATCCGTGCATTGTGAGGGTGGGCAAGCTGCATTGTGAATTCACTATGCCCAGGTGTCGCTGAGGAAGGAGCTGCTGAAACATTACCGCGTGGTCCCCTTTGCCTTAGGAACTGAGCAAGAGAAGACAGGCCTTTATTACCCATACCTAGGCAGAGCAGGGGAAGGAAGACAGGTAATGAATGGGGAATTACATCCATGCTGGGCATCCAAGCCTCAGAACTCGAAACGTCCTAATCACCACCTCCAAGCTGTCAAGATACTAATAAAGGAAAGCCTAGCCAAGATGAGACCCTGAGAGACACAGAAAAAGAGTTACCAGGGGAGGATAAAAACGGCAACCGTGCACGTGTGCACTAGCACATGCACTTTACTGGTACAGAATGAGATGCAAGGAAGTCGGAAAATAATCCTGGAGGAGAGATCAAGAGAAATATCAAAATTACAAGAGAAATAGCAAAAAGAGACCTCAGGAGGGTCACAGACAAGTGGCCCTTTGTAATTGCATCATTTATATAAAATCCAGGTGTAAGCAGCAAAACTGGCACACCTTTAAGTTTAAAAATCTCTTTCTTAAACAGAGTTAATTTGTGTCCCAGATCTCTGGTTATTGGTCTCATGTTACCCCTAAAAAATAATTTAGAACCTATGAGTGGGAAGAAGGAATTAAGGATCCTCTCTAGCTATAAATTATTTATCACCTTATTCCACTTTCTCTTTTACCTTCATTGGGATGCTTCCAAATTGACAAAGAAACCTATTTACTGTTAATTGATTACCACTCTAAATTCATTGAGATTGCAGCAGTAACAAGCATCTCAAGTAGTTCAGCGGAGATTAGCTGTATCCCATCACAGAAGAGGAGGCGAGATGCAGCTACCGCAGGTTCTCACTGACAGTGGACTTCCAATTTCAAGTGCACATGCTTCGGAATTCAATACAACTGTCTTAGTTTGTCTGAAAGACCGAGCTAAAGTACCGACCTTCATCTTTGCAGCACAAACAATGGTCAATGGGATTTAAGTCAGGACAAAAAAAAAAAAAAGAATTACGGGTTCTACTACATGTTAAAACTTACTAAAAATAGATTAAAAAATAGATTAAAAACAGATAACATATCTGTTAATAGCATTAGAAAAGGTTTTCATTTTCATTCAGTTCTAGCCCCCAAATATAATAAGCATTAAATTCTAAAGCAAATAAATGCAGCAAAATCTAGTGTTGCATGGGAATGAGAAAATATTCTACACGAAGAAAATGTGCTCTAAGGAGATGTATTTTATTTCACAATATTTTTCCAGAAATGACTTGCTCATATTACCCATTCAATACTAATGTTTTGCTGTTGAAATTTGCTATTCCCCCAAATTGGGAGTATTTATTATCAAAGCCATAGTTAATTATAATAAAGCCAGAGGTCGGGGGACAAGAACAATCAAACAAAAAACAGTTAAAATAATATACTTAAAAACTTGGACCCAATCTACAAGAATGACAATTTATATCACAAATATTAACATCAACTTATTCATTAAACAAATATAAATTGAATTTATTCCTGGATCAAGCCAAGCATGATTCTAATGGTAAGCAAATCTGAGCAAAAGCTCCTTCCCTCATGGACTACACATACAAAACAGGATGGAGGGTGTTGTGGGAAAAACAATAAACAAATTTATACTGAATTAAGCGTGATCAATGCTTAACATTGGAGGAAATGGAGGAAAGAGAGTGGAAGTATGGGGAAAGGGTTGCCCTCTCAGGCTGACTTTGCCTTGAGCGGGGCTTACTTTCACCACCCTGAGATCATGACCTGAGCTGAAACCAAGAGTTGGAAGCTCAACCAACTGAGCCACCCAGGCACCCCCAAGGTTATATTTTAGCAGAAATGTCAATAAGTGTGGAAAGAAACTATTTGTCTATCTGGGAGAAGAGAATTCTATGCAGAAAGTTTACCAGGTAGAAAAGCCCTGAGATGGAAGTTTGTCAGCATGTTTGAGGAACTAAAAGGTGGTCAATGGGGCGCCTGGGTGGCACAGCGGTTGGGCGTCTGCCTTCGGCTCAGGGCGTGATCCCGGCATTGTGGGATCGAGCCCCACATCAGGCTCCTCTGCTATGAGCCTGCTTCTTCCTCTCCCACCCCCCTGCTTGTGTTCCCTCTCTCGCTGGCTGTCTATCTCTGTCAAATAAATAAATAAAATCTTAAAAAAAAAAAAGTTTAAAAGGTGATCAAGTATGCTGGAGCAAAGGGGGTGTGAGAGGAAAGTCTGCCATGATGTCAGACTTCAGATCAAGTGGGGTGTGGCCAACCACTGTCCAGACTTTGCCTCTTCCTTTGTGAATGGACCAATCTGGCCCAAAATAAGGGAGAAGGTGGGAGGGAGGAGGAGGGAGAAGTATTTAGGAGGTTATGAGAGTAGCCCAGACAAAAGACGTTTTTGGGAGATGTCAGTGGAGGATGCAACAGTTCAAATCAGGACCGACATATTTCTGGGTGTCAATTTCCGTAGAGAAGGAGGAGTCGAGGATAGCTGAGGTTCATGTCCTAGAGTTGCAGTTTGTTGAGAAGGGAAGACTGTGGGAGAAGGTAGGCAGATTTGAGGCAAGGAAATCGAGTTCTATTTTGATCATATCAAAATTGAGATGACAATTAGCTATCCAAGGGGAGATGTGCGTGTATGTGTGTCTTTCACCAGTAATATTACTGACAAAAATCCCTGTTGCTGCTAGTAAGGATTGAATCATGGATTAAATTAAAAAAAAAAAAAAAAAAAAAAAGGCCGAGGAGAAAATGCCTGAGGCATGAGAGAAACACTGAAAGACTATTGAACTTAAATAGTGAAACTGCCGAAATACCACCAGCTGAATGATCTCAGGGTGTCAAACAACTTTTTAGGGTCTCAGAAGTCTCTTCTCACTAAAATAAAGTATAACTAAAGTCCGCGAATGAATGACTCAGCCCTTCCAAATTCGAGGAGGAAATAAATCTTCCCACCATTCCCCTCAAATAGAGCCCTCATGTCCACCCCAGGAAAAAAACAAAAAACAAAACAAAAAACAAACAAAACAAAACAAAACAGTTATTTTGTACATTAAAAGTTTCCTCCTTTGGTAATTGGACTTGTGTTGGGGCCCATCTTTTGCAGAAGCCAAGCGCTATAGAGGGAGAAACGTGTAAGCATCAGGCTTAGCAATCCTGGCTCTTCTGGCAGATGCTTGGAAACCTTGCTCAGACTTCCCAAATTCTCCCCAAGTGTCTTATTTATAAAAGAAACCAAGTAATACTGTTTTCACAAAGTTGTTGCAAAGATACAAAAATTAAAGAATATAACACCATGTAATACGGTATATAATGAAGTGGGATTTAGACTCTACCATATGATTTAGACTATACCATAATGTTTAGTTCCATCCTTTCTTTCTCCCATCTCCCACTCCACCACTCCGCAACTTGAGGGGAGCTGGACGAGAACCAAGCCTTTTAGTGTCAGGTTGATTAATCATGTAGCTGAATGAGTGAGAACTCTCAATGATATGAATTAATTTACGCAGTGGGGAAGCCGAGAGAACTACATTTTTAGCATCTACTATATGCAAGGTATTTTGTAAATGTTTCTCAAATTAATCTCCATAACAAACATACAAGGTAAATGTTTTCATCCTATTTTATAAATAAGGAATCGGAGGCTCTGAAAGGTTAAGTAATTCAAGTAATTCACACAAGACCGTTCAACTGTAATTGTTTCTCAGACATCCTTGATTCTGCAGCCTCTTTCACTCCCTTGATGCTGCTTCCCACCCTTGCTGGGTGCCTAGCGCTGTTTTGAAACATGATGGTGGGACCAGGTCTTCAGACTAAGAATAGCTTGTGAACATGACCTGTCTAGACTTGTGCCTGTCTGTGCCTCTCTCTTCTCTGAGTCCCACCTGCCACTGTGCTCTGTCTGTACTTCAGTTTTTATGATCAAAGCCCTTCTTTAAATCAATGTTATTCCTGATCAGTCATCTAAGCATGTCTGCAGCTGGCAGCCTGGTCTGCAAATCTAGCCAGCGATCTCCTTTGACTACTGTTATTCAACTTTGTAGAAAACTAGAAGTCATCTTTAAGTGTCCCCCCAAGTCACTGCTAACGTCCAATCCATCATCAAGTGCTATCCTTTCTATATCTAAAATATCTTTTGAATATTCCCACTTCTATTTCTATAACCATCATCCTACTTCCTGTCACCTGGATTTCTCCCCGTTTTCTCTCTTCCCCAATCCCAATCTATTCCCTACTTAGCAAAGTAAGATTTTTAAAGTAGAAACTAATAATGCACACCCCTTTCCTTTAAAATAAGTTCTTTACCTTCTCACTGCTCCTCCAATAACATCCTTACCATTTTAAGGAAAGTACACTTACCCACAAACTGGCATGACCTGGCTCTTGCTCTCACCTTTACCCTCCATGCACCAGCAGCATCCTTTCACTTTCAACGGAAGCAAAGCTCCTCCCTGAGATGTCACGCTCCCTCCCCTCTTCCTCACCTGCCCTGCTACTTGTCCTCCTTCCAGTTTCTGTATACACATTACGTCTCCATCTCTGTACTCCTTTCCGTTGCTCTGTAACAATTCCAGTTTGCAACTGCATCTAGTTGACTGCCAAGAGAAAGAAGAGCTTTCCAGGCAGAGGTAAGAGCAGCTGCAAACAAGGGTTCTGATCGGAGGTGAGATAGAGCTATATATGCTCAAAAAATTGAAAAACAAATTTCTAAAAGCCAGTCTTTGTGTCTCCCTGCAAGACTGTGGATGCATGGAGGGGGAGCCATTCTGTCTTATTCACCAATTCCCCTAGCCTGAGAGAAACCGTGCCTGATACTTAAGAGTTACCGGGACACATGCAGGACACAACTTATCACCTTTGAAATCAAGTATAACAGTCACTTTGGATGTTATTGATTAATATTTACTCAGTTTAATCTCTTTTTCTCAACAGCACAGAAAATATGTGGTGTTCTTTGCGGTTTATTTGTAGTCACTGGTGCTTATCTGTGCATAATTTTGTTATCTTAGTTCAGACTTAACTTCCATTTAATGAATCTGTGACTCATTTTTTTCTCTCCACTGTGCCCCTCCCTAAGCTTTGTTTGCCACAGGCTGTGGGTTGATCTGAAATGTCATGTGGTCTCATCTTGACTGACATATCACTCAAAAAATAAGTATCTTGGCATTTCTTTGTCTGAGCTGCTACCCAGACAAAGGCCTTATAAATATTTTATAAATATTTACTGATGGTGTAATAAAAAACAAGATCTAATAAGCCTTTTTCTTTAATGAAATTTATTTCAGAAGTCTGCATTTATTCAACCTAAAATTGTTATTTGTACAATATTTGCATTAATTTTCAAAAATCCCAGGTAAGGACTTACTATAAAGTGGTGAGTGGTTGGAGCACGTGGTGGCTCAGTTAGTTAAGTACCTGACTCTTGATTTTGGCTCAGGTCACGATCTCACGGTTGGGGGATCAAGTCCCACATTGGGCCCCACATAGGGCTCCACGCTGAGCACAGAGTCTGCTTGAGACTCTCTCTCCCTTTCCCACTGCCCCTCGTGATCTTGGCTGGTCTCACTTAGATTCTTCTGTGCTTGACTGGACTCCAAATGCAGGTCAAATTCAGGTCTGTTCTATTTTTTTTTCATCATTCTGAGGCAAGAACTACCTGGAGCAGGCCCCAGAAGCACAAGGGACTAAACCAAATGGCAACAAATGCAAACACATTTAAAGCTTTGGCTTACTTCCACGTTTCATTGGCCAAAGCAAGTCCAAAGTACATGGCCAGGTTTGAAGTCATGTAAGCAAGGAATTACATTTCATCTAGTGGACTATGTAAAGTACTAAAATAATACATAGTAAAAGGTGTGGAAGTATAACCCTATAATATGAAGAAAGTGAAGACTTGGGAATGATAATACAATCTACCACAGCATTCATAATTAGTTCAAGGAGCAATCTTGGGTTCAGTTACTTAAAAATGAGATAAAATGAATAGATTAGATCAACCCTTTTAAAACTTATTTACTAACAAAAATGCTTATCCTAAAACATGTGTTTACATACAAACTTAAAGATAAGCACATACCGCAGTTTTGAGAATATTATTAAACAGAATATATCAAAAATAGAAGCAGGCAGTTCTAAAACTCCCATATCCAAAGAAAAAATGATGAACAAGAAGAGTCATTTTTAAAACTGTCATATCAACAGCCATTAGCTACTAAAATTTATCATAAGGTGTTAGTTTATAGGTCTCACCAGGAGAAAGATATTAAAGATCAATGAAATTCTATTTAATATGATGGACTAGAAGAAAGTGTTCAAATTCATGAGTATAGAAGAGGCTAGGAAATATCTTGATGAAATCGTTCATATTGCAGTGTCTCTGAGAAAAGTAAGAAAGCTACAATTTATAAAAGATGGTCAAAGATCTTGGGTAATATGTCTAAATGCTAGAAATGAAGTGAGAAAGAAAGAAACAAAAACACAGAATCACTCAATCTCTTAGGTCAAAGAAAGTAAGTACAAAAATTATAGCAACAAAACCCCCACAAAATATTAATGAATAACATAATTAAGTTACATTTCATGCCTGTTATAAAACTAAGAATAAACAAGTAGAGAAGTGAAAATATTTATCATTGCCATAGATGGACATCATTTCAGATATCCTGTGCATATCCTACCTGTGTAAGAATAAGGAAGAAGGGAGAAAGGAAGGGAGGGAGGGAGGAAGGGAGGAAGGAAAATAGGAAGGAAAGAAATAGAGCATAATATTACAAAACTATAACCACATTGTTACTTTTACCAAACAAATATTAGATTTCCTTTGAGTTTACCAGAAGAAGAAAAAAATGCAACTAAAAGAAATGCTGAACAACTTTAACATTTTCTTTACCACAGACATATTAATATTTAAATATTAAGACATTAGATCTAAATTTTTAAGAGGTTGGAATCATGCTATTTAACAACATGTGTTAACTTTAAAAGTACATACAAATGCCCTGCTATGGAAGATGAAGAAATTAGTCAACTACTAATTCTTTCCACCTCCAGAGTAAAAATAATAATAAATGGTATTCAATTATTATTATTGAATAACAATTATTCAATTATTTCAATAATAAATGTTATTCATCATGGTTTATAACATTTATATTTCCTAACACTTCTTCCACTGGCTTAAGCCAGACATAATGACCTTCTTATTATTCCTTATCCCTGCCAAGATCATCCCTGACTTGAATTTCTTTTACATGCTTTTCCCCCTTTCTGGCAAACTGTGGCCCCAAATATTTGCCAGGCTATTATCTTTCTGTCAGTCAGGTCTCATTCAAATGTCACTGTCTCAGAGACCACAGATCCTCAGATACTTAACAGAGATCACCTCATTTTATTTTCTTTGGAGTATTTACCATAATCAGAAAATTTCTTTGTTGGACACTCTATTTTCTGTCTTCCCACAATATCATGTAAATTCCATGATCGCAGGAATGCTTTGTTTACCAGTTCTATTCACTGTGCCACTTTTTTTTGAGAGAGAGAGAAAGAGAGAACAGGTGAGTGTGGGGGGGAGGGGAGGGAGAGAGAGAAACATAAGCAGGCGTCATGCCCAGCAAAGAGCCCAAGGTGGAGCTCCATCTTATGACTCTGAGATCAGGACCTGAGCTGAAATCAAGAGTTGGACGCTTAACCGACTGAGCCACCCAGCCACCCCTCACTGTGACACTTTTGAGGAAATCTGCGCTTTTCCCCAGTTTGAAGACTTGTGTCAGATGCCAGCAAACACTCTTGTCTCAAGCTAGGCATCAAGGATTTGAGAGTTATGCTTCATGTTTTACAGTTTGGGGTTGTTTCTCTATTCTCATTGCACTGTTGATGGTTTTTACAGAGTTTACCTCTATTTTTCTTTTTCTTGCTATTCCTTTTTCTTACTTTGATGCATTTTTAGAGAGGAAATTTAACTAAAATCCTTCCAAGCCAATATCATCACTTTGCATCTACATACACAGTAAATATTTTAATTTTCCTCTTCAATTTGCATAAGACTGAACTTAGAAGGAAGAGATGATGATGGAAGCTAAGCAATGTAAACCACCACTGCCACTGGGAGTTGCAGATGCCTTTGGGAATCTAATAAAGAAGATACACCCTTTCCCCCATAAAAAAATGAGTAGGCAGACTTTTATAGGCAGACTCATAAATGCAGTATCCTGAAAGCCCATTCATGGACTTCTTTGAGAAGCATGGACCACACATAAGGAACCCTGAATGAATGTGGATTTTAGGTCCAATTTCTCCACATTAACATTTTGAACCTCTCTCAACATACATATAATATTTTTTTCAATAATCTGAATTAGCCAAAGCAAAACAAATTCTGCCACAACCCACCAGGAATTATCCATCTAATTATATCTATGACAATATGTTAATACTGATAAATGTTGAGAACAGTGCCTGGCACATATTGAACACTATATGTGTTTGACAAAGACATTAAATAAATCAAACTGTTTTGAAATAACCCTGATCCTCTTTGTAGCTGCTCAAGATATACCAATGTTACATGGCCTAGTTACTAGTGAAACAAATTATATATCCTGGTAACTATTTTCCAAATGTATAATAGTATGAAAAAAAGAGCATGAAGTAAGCTGACACAGAGCTATGGGGGGATGTTATGGCTGTGATGTCGAGTATCAGGGAGAAACTCAATCAGCAACTACCTAGATTTTTCCAAACCCTTCTTAAGACCCTAAGAGTGTGAGCTTCTGCTTTTCTCTGTCCAGAGTTTCTGATTTCTTGGCTTTTCTTCCAAACCACCATGGTGATAGTAAGGACCAAGGAGGCCAGGTGGATATAAAATATTGACATGATAAGAACTGGTAGAGTATTAATGTATCAGCAGTACCTGCAAGCCCTCTTACACATGTACTTTCATTAATATATCTACATAAAAGTAATATTCTGTCCATTAATTACATACCTTGTGGGATAAAAATCTCCCAAATTACTCCCAGACTCTCCCCAGGGTGGAGGTAATTCCGTGGCCCAGCCTCTTAAAAATCTTCATGTTTTGTTCCTAATTATAATGCCATTAACATAAGATAAAGGTCCTCTTGCCAAGGCAACCAGGACTGGGGTATCTTTCATCAACGGGACAACTCTGATCAAGAACATAACTCCATCTGGGCAGTGTATTTCCTGTTAGTTACTGCCCTCCCACTTGGGTGGGAGCACTGCAAATCCTCCCACAGTTGAGCCCCTTCTCTCCTAGTCTGGTCCCTCATTCCTCGCAGCCAAGATGACCTGTATAGATTCATCTCTCTGACCCACAATTCTTCCTCAACATCTCCCCATTTTTTAAGAAATTTCTAAAATTGTATTTCCCCAGTAAAAGAAGAAAAAAACCCATTGTTGAGTTTTACTTAAAATTGTTTGGTTCACTTTTTTCACCTTGTATTACTGCCATTAGAATATAGGATCAGTTAAAAAATAATGATACTCTCCTTTATCATAATTCTCATATAAAACTACATAAAACTTGTCAAAACTTAACATTTCTTCTTAATCTACACAGTGACATTCCCCTAACCTAACACAATTGCTGGATACAGAAACACATCTTTTGACCACTGTGACTATCCTTGCATTTTTTCTTTGTTCTGTTGTTTTCTCCAGTCAAAAAAATCTTGATGTTTCCTCCAAGATGGGCTAATGTATCCTCAGGGGTCAGTTCGGATGTTAACATATGGTCCTAACCAAAGGAGCCTTTTCTATATATCCCCATGTTGTGAAGCTTCTATGTCTGTTCCTGCCTATACTACCCCTCTGACTGTCAGTCATTCAGGATTACTGCATTAATATGCAATAGAGAAAGAAGTGGGATTTTTAACTGCCAAATGCCCTAGAACTAGAATGTGCCTTGGTTCAGTTCCCTCCTGAGTCCAGCTTTATATGATAATATTTGACCTCAATAATCTAGTATGTGTCCCCCATGTGACATTCTGCAAACACTGTCTACCTCTGTACCAGAGGCACTCCCACTATTGGTAGAACACAAAAATAATGCAAAAGAAGCCACCCACGTGTAGTTCTACAAGTCTGCAATGACCACACACCCACATGCACCACTCACTGTATGGAAGTGCACTCTCTGTCTTCACCAAGACCCTACTCTAACATTGCAAAACAGTATAGCTAAGGCACCGCCTGAATTTTCATATGATACATCTTACACTTTTTATTCCTTCAAGTGAACTGCTTGCTACCATATTTACTCAATTGTCACAGAAAATTAATATGAGTATAAATGTATCCAACCATGAAAAATAAATGCCCAACAGCCAATGTAGATTATGTATTAAGATGTGGGTTATATCAAGGCAGGTTTTTTCTGTAGGGACTTCATCCCCACAAATCCTCAAGCATATATAGTGTTATACAACAGATTGCTCTGTCAGGGCTTCTGCCTCTGAATTCCAGGTGTGCTCGATTTTGCATCTGTTCCTTCACAAATGCATCAGACTCGAACGACAAACCATATGGCTTCCCTTACTGGACCTACTTTTGATCACAAATACGCACAAATTACCAGTGCAGAGGCTGTGCCACCTGAAAATGCCAAGAGTGAATGGTGTTGAGTTGGTTGCACAGACATAACTCAACATGAGTTTACAGCAGCCCTGAATGTACTGTCTGTTGCTTCCAGCTGACCCTGATCTATGGTATCTGGATAACAAATGCGCACATTTAGAATATTCTGTTCAGTTACAGCTCTGCGCTGGGAATCAAACAAGTTACAAATAGCCCCAAGTCCAAATACAGTAGTGACACACAGTAATGGTGTCATTATCGGGCAATAATTCTATGCTTATCACTGACTCCCACTGGCAGTAAAAATGATAGCCTGTAGCAAAGTGGCCACTAGCAGACACTAGCAAGGAAACAGCAAATTACACTTAGTCCTGTGATTGTATCTTTAATTAGCTTCATTTATGAATGTGAGTCGGTGTGTATGCATGACTGTACTTGTGTGTGTCTGTGTAAAAGTCCTAATGATACAGCTTGATAGAATGTGTCAGATCACTAGCTCCCTGTCTAAATAAATAAATAAATAAATAAATAAATAAATAAAACAAAATAGGAATGCTCATGTTTTAGAAAGGTTTTCTGGCATTGACAGTTGACGAGTTATCATAAAGTATGCTTTCACTGCACAGCACTTCCTTTTATATCACAGCCATGGATCTCCAAACATTTCTTCAGGACAAGATGCTTCTTGAGAAGCAAACCCTCTGAGAGCCAAAAATACTACAACAGTCCCATACAGTCCCTCAAGCAATGGAAAAGTATTCAGTGAGGAAGATCTGCTTAAAATTTCCAAACAAGGAGAGAATAGACATTTTTTGACTCTGTATATTCATGGTGCCTTAAGAAAAATTTTTGTGGGGATTGTTGTTATACTCTCTTTATTAAGAACTTATCATAAACACTGCTTTAGGCAGTCTCAGATTAGAAGGATTTTTCTACTTGAGGAAAACAAAAATTCATGCTGCCCCACTGGTGCTTTTATAAATTCCTTATTTATTTTACAAATAGTAAAAGGTTGACAGAGTAAAGGTGTAAAAGACAGTTGCAAATTAATATTATTTCACAACATTTGAAACCAATCTAATTTTTTAATGATTAGAAAAGGTTACAAGCATTTAATACAAAGAGAAACAGGTGATGTAAAAGTTCAAAACTGGAACCAAATATAGCACGACTAGAAACATTAGTGGGTTGCTAATCTAAGTTTCCAAGTCTTTTCACCAGCATAGCAAACTTAGTGCTAATCAAAGCAACAAAAAACAAAGCCCTGAAGTTTGCCCCAATCATTCTGTTTCTCTTTACTTTCTAGTGTGTGGTGAGGTTGGCTGTATTTCAGTGTTATTTACTTACTTGTTATCAACTTAGGTAATGAATTCCACAGTCACGAGCATCATACGCTTTCTTTCTTTTGGCCAATTGTATTGATTTAGTTTTTTCTCATTGGCAGCTAAATTTAGCTTATGTAGCAGCAATTATCCAGAGGGAATATTAATAAGATCCGCAAGATATAAGGAGCTTGCTTAAGCCTCCTGGACTATCCTTAAAATCTGACTTTTGAGACTATTTTTTATTTATGGAAGACAAAAATCTCACTGGCCTCACGCTGTTAATCTTGAATGCAAGGTGATAATTTATAGTCTATAAGTCTAACTTTAATAAGCACAGATCCTACCTTTATCAGAGGAACTTAGATTTTTAAAAAATAGCCCCTTAAGCTTGAGGATCAAAGATTTGACGGAGATTCATGACTCTCATCCAGGTAAGGTAAAGTTTTAAGGAGCAGCAGTGCTAGAACTTCTGAAACTGGAAATCCACCAGAGGAAAACACATAGGATATTGTTCTGTGACAAGTTGAGGTTGTCTCAATATTAATTGATTCTATTTGATCTTCCCACCTCCTGCCAAGATAGTAATTATCATTAATTATACAGGAATAGACTGAACAGAACAGTACAGAATAGATTCTGGCCATATGATGATCAAAATAATGAGTTAAACCAAGGGTCGATAATAGAAATTTGCTGCCATATCCCAAATAATGGATATCATTAAAGTTATTACTATTAGGTCATTAGATTTTAATAAGTAAATATTCTCACCACATCTTAATATTGCCCCATTCCAAAATTGCTAAATTTACTGTTTATTTACCTGAGCATACAAATGTTCTCTCTATTCACCTGGCTATTTAAGAATTCCTTCTAGCAAAAAGCTGGAGAATCATAAACATTATGCAGCTTCTAACATAATTGACTCTCTTATTTCTAAATTATAAGAGACATTATCTTATGCAGGTTTTGACCATCATGAAATCAAAATGATGCTGTATGATGCATTCTCAATGGATACATCCTTAGAACTCTATAATCCTCAAAATTATAAACTCCATTAATTGAGATACAGATGCTGGACATCTGGCTGGGTTTCCTCAGCAGTAAACAGAATTCATCCAGTTTCTAGCCTAGCAGCCATATGACTCAAAATATATTGGTATCATTTGGTGTCTTTAGGAAGTAGGTATGTTTTTCTTCATTCTACTTATGGACATTTGGATCCCTCAGGAAATGTGAGAACCAGTGGCACCTGGGTGGCTCAGTTAAGTGTCTGACTCTTGGTTTTGGTTCAGATCATGATCTCAGGTCATGATCTCAGGGTCATGAGATGAAACCCTAAATCGAGTCCCCATGTGGGACTCAGTGTGGAGTCTGCTGGAGATGCTCCCCCCACGGCCCCCCTCCTCCTTCTGCTCCCTCTCTAAAATATATAAATAAATAAATAAAAACTTAAAAAAAAAAAAAAAGAAATGTGAGAACCATAAATGCTTAACTTACTAAAGCTAACAATTGCAAAAGCCCTAAACTTAATATACTTTGCTTTTGGTAGGAGCAAATATATTTTTAATGTTAAAGCAATAATAACTTGAACTTGATGTTATTTTAAAGTAGATATTGAGTAAAGTTTTATATATTTCCATTGAATACCAAAGAGTAACACTTCATGTTTCACATATGAATGTATATAGATCCATGTGATTTTGTTTTGTTTTGTTTTCATGTGGTAGTTTTATACATTGCTTTGGAATCTATTCAAGTAATCTGCAAAGTAAAAAATGGTTGAGGTTCAACTATAAGTTATAGTAAACTAGAATGTAGTAGTAAACAAGGTCACACCTAATTTTATCTAGAGAAAGGAAACAAAAACAATCAAACAGATGATCATTAAGAAATATAAAGGAAGCAAGCATTTAAATATCATCATGTGCTAATGAAGTAATCACATAACAAAAACAGGTTTATCAAAGATAAAAGATAAAGAGCAGGACACAAAAATTAATGCATTTACAATTTCAACCACCTAATGTTTGAATAACTGGGCTGTTGTCATTGAGAATCCAGCCCTTCGAATGTGGTGATCCAGTCTCCAACAAAGAGTGAAGATTTGTGAGCTGTTGCCATAATAAGTTCTATATTTCAAAGTTCTGAGACCAATACTTCTCATATGAAGACTGTCAGCTGTACCCCAATGAGTGTTTTCTTTTTCTTCCTTAATATTTCCTTCTTCCAAATTTTCCTGGGTGCCCACTCACCCAGATTACTTCAACTTTCTAACCCCTCTTGCAGCTACGTGGCACCATAGGCCTAAATTTACATAGTGGGGTATAAGCACAAGTCAAATGGAGGTTTTTTTAATGCTTTCTTACAGAGTCAGCTAATGTCCACATTTTACCCTGTTTTACTCTGTTTCTTCTTGATGTTGTCTGGAATGCTGGTTCGATGATGGAACTGGACTGACTATTCTATACCATAAGGTGACCTTAAGAATGGAAGACACAAATGGTAGAACAAGACAGAAGGTATCTGGGCCCTGGCACCATACCACCCGTGAACAATACCTCTAGACTTTTATGTGAAAATAAATATATTTTCATCTTGCCTAAGCCACTATTAAGTTTTTTTCTTTTCTGTTTTGTTTTACCGTTAAGAGCTGAACCTAAACTTTTCTGTGGTGTGCTGATAACCATGACCCTAGAAATTGTTGACAATGACTTATTTGGATAGTGGTTCCAAGCAAGTACATGGCTGTTCCCTAGGAAAAGAAGCCAGGCTTACAAAATTGGCTTTTCCATCAATATCTCTGCCTTCTATGGAAATACATCTACCATCCTATACTTCTACACTCTCTCTCCCAGTGACTAATTCTGGTAAGAACCTCATTTGCACCAGCCACATTTATCTATTGGGTGGAGTTAATGTGGGGATGGCTTTGTCTCCCTGAAAACAATGAACATTTATTCTTAACCACCCAAGAAAAAATAAAGTCAGTCAGTCTCCCCCAGCCTGTACACTCCTGTAATGGGGTAGATTAATTCAAGACAGTGGGGATGAAAGAGGAAGACCCATTTTGGCCTCTGGGCAGAGCTCAATTCTGCAATTGAGCTAAACCAGGAATAGGACAGTCACTTTAATCCCCATCCGGCCCTGTTGTGACTGTTACCAATTTAAGTAAAGCCTTAAATAGAAAAGGAGTGACTGATGAGGCTACCCCAAAAATGATATTCTGAGATTTTTTTCCACAGTGTGTCACTGACTGTGTCAGTGCAAAGTCACATCAGGCACCTAAGTTGCCTTTCATTCTCAAGTTTTATATATTTGTTCATTTTTAGTAATTTCGATTCTATAAAAATTCCATAAAAATCCTAGATTCATCTTCCTTCTTCTTCTTTGGGCCAGTGTGTTTAAAAAAATCCAATAAAACAATATTCAAAAGATCATCATATTAATGATCTGAGCTTGAGAATAAGCACCACAAAATCATACCTTTTTCAATCCACTGAGCAATATCTTCAATGATACCATAGGCACATAATGCCCAGGGAAACATGAGTAAAACTCCAGCGTTCAACATTTTTTTTGGAAACATAGATACCAAACTTGAGATATTCTTAAGAAATGTGTCAGGGAATAAGTCTTAGGCATCTGAGCACAGCCGGGTGTTAGCACATCCCAGTAGATGAGGGATAGGGAGATCTGCACCATTGCAACGGTTATCATGCCAACCCCATTGGAGCCTGAGGAAAAAGGAAAAAATCAGTTATCCTAGGCTGTCTTTATTTAAAATTTTGATAGTTTGTTCATTGTGGATTTTTTATTCTACTTTTGATTTAAATATTGCATTGGAATATTATTTCTCTCAAGTGCTGAGTTTATTAGCTCCTCCCTAAATTTGGCACCCAAGACAAAAATGTATGAGGCTAAATAAAATGGTCTCAGGGTATCACCCTAGTCCTGGCTCTGCATTTCAGAGTCTAGCACTGGCTATGTGTGTGACTTCTGTCAAGTTCATCTGCATTTCTGGACCTTAGAACATCTAATACCAGCAGATGCTTCTTTGTTTCACATTATTATTTGATCAGCGGAAAAGCCTGTGCCATGCGTGGTCTCTGAAAAAGTTGGAATTAAAGATCCTCAAAGCAATTTTGTTGCTGTCCTCAAAAATACAAGTCCCCTACAATCCCTAGGCAGGTTCATAATAGGGTTGGTCAAACCATCCCCGAGGAAGGAGCCACACAGACACATCAAAGAGCTTCAAATCAGGTGAACAGAAAATTGTAAACCCCTTCAGAGGGATTGTTTTCTTATTTTTAAAAGGAAGGCACACAAAACTACTAAAACCTGCAGATATTTAATAAGAACCAGCATCTGTGCTTTGCCTGCTTTAAATTACACAGCATCACCCTAGTGCCAGTCCAGGGCCTCTCCCATGCACTGATGTTCACAGCACAGCCATGACAAAAGCCTACACTGGCACTTTTCTTTGCCTCTAGCAACTGCTCAATGTTCTGTTTTATTTTATTTGCCTTTATTATTTGGCTTCTGGTCGGCCACCCAAAACGACCAG
Source organism: Ursus maritimus (assembly GCF_017311325.1). Classification (NCBI taxonomy): domain Eukaryota; kingdom Metazoa; phylum Chordata; class Mammalia; order Carnivora; family Ursidae; genus Ursus; species Ursus maritimus. The sequence goes on from NW_024423344.1 coordinate 35,124,447, forward strand.
CCTGCAGCGACAGCAAACATGGTTCTTTTCCATGAGACCTGCAAGACCGTTCTATCCATCCTCACAACCCTTGCCCGGCAGGGGCACAAAGGTGGAGCACACCTCTTTTGAGGAGCTGCACACAGACACACACTGACATGTACATTTCTGATGTCCATTTTTGATATGTACAGATGCTGTCTGGAGCGTTGAGATTGTTGGCAAAGAACAACAGGTACCTTCAGGGATAAAAGCATTACCTAAATGTAAGATTTTGTCAGGTAATGACCTCACAATTTTCAGAGTATTTCACAATTGCTGCCTGGTGGTGATTATAGGGTAGGGCACAGTGTGCTTAGCAGAAAGGTCCAGATTAGGGCCGTGAGGGAGGTGAGGTGTCTGGCAGGACTGACATGCAATGAAAGATTATAAAAACCTGGTTTCTCCAGCCTGACAATGAGCATAGTTAGAAAGGAACTTAATTGCACCACTTAAGATTAGGAAAAGTACAGGGGGAGCAAAGTTATCAATTCCAAGCTTAAAATGCCATTGCACAATATGAGAATAAGTACTCATATGAATGGCGCAGCAAGAAAATTTAAAAACCAATAAAATGAAATACTTCTGCACACAGTGGAATTCAGTGCTGCAGGAGATCAGAGAGTCAAATGCAGGAGCTGTATTTTAAAAGGAGGCTGAATAATTTTATGACCACTATAAAAGAGGAGACAGACTTAAACTGATGTAGGACGGTAGGAAATGAGGAAAAACTTCTTAACTACAAAGCTAGTAAGACCCGAGTGTGGGCATAATCAGAGTATTTTGATTTGCCACATTTTCTGTGGCTTTACCAGGATTTCTCATTCCTATTAGCCAAACCCAAGATCCGCTCAACCTCTAAGCCCACGACCTTTTGTTTTGTTCCGTGTTGCCCTACCATCTTTTGTCTTCCACATAACATTACCAAGGCATTTATCATGAACTCTCTGGTGATCCCTGCTCTGGAATTCATACCCACCAAAGTGATTGGCCAGACGCTGTTTACTTTGCACACAGATTCCTGAAACCTGCTTTATGCCTTCAATCCCTCTTCCACTTCAAATCACATTATAGCCCCGAGGAGTTACTGGGAGCAGACTCCAAACTGCACACAGAAATTCCATTAGATTTCAAATCAGTTGCCTTAACCTCTTACGCACGGTAGACCACAATAATCCATCAGACCATGCTGGTTTAACCACATTCTACCTCTCCCTAATAGCCAACAATAAGCCTCTAGATAAATTGGGATTTTCATTCTGTTGACTGTTGATTGCTTCACACTCCCGACTGGATCATTTCTTGGACAGTGGCACCCTAAAATAATCCCTTGCTTTTGCGTAGCATTTCAGAAGCTACAGTATATTTCTATAACCATATCATTTGATAATAACAGAAGCTCACAACAAAAGTCAGGGTAGGCCAGATATTAATATCTCCTTTTGAAAAATGAAAAATCAAGACTTATTTCTGCTCAAGTGTTTGTATCTGCTGATTCTTGGTCCCTTTCAATATGAAAGATGATTTACTATGGCTAAGCAAGTTGGTCATTTTTTTCACAAACCTCCCCTCTTCCTCTGCCACTTCATTTAAATGTTCTACCACATTTAGGATGGTCTGCCTTTTCTTTCTAATAATTTTAGCCCCTGGAATGCTACTTACCCCACAAAAACAACCTTCATTCTCTTAAAATAATCTCATATCCTAAGCAATGATCCCTAATACACACATTTCTCTAGGGCTGTTTTCCAAGTCTTCTGAACAAGCATGTTTGCATCCATAAAATAGTAAAGAATAAAGTGAATAAAACCCCCAATGTTGCTCATTTTATATGCTTCACAGATTCAGAAACATCTTCCATGAGTGCTCATATTTTCACTTTATTCAATAAGTATTTGAGCACCTCCTATGTGCCAAGACATTGAGGATATGTAGCAGAGGATAAAACAGACTAACATTCTTGCCTGTATTGAGTTTAGATTCTAGCAGGGAAGACAGTAAACAAACTTAACTAAGAAATTTACGGAATTATTAGATAGTCTAAAAAGATGTAACTTTGATAAAGAAGGAAAGAAGTATTGGGACAGAGACAAGGAAATGAAATTTAGATAAAGTGCGTAGATGAGCCCTCAGCTGAGAAGACGACTTTTGAGTGAAAACTTGAATGAAGCAAAAGAGCTAGCCATGTGGATATTTGTCAGAAGACCACTCCAGATAAAGGAACAGCAAGTGCAAAGGCCCCAAAGTGGAGCCGTGTCTATATGTTTCAAGCAACCATAAAGAAGCCTGTGTGGTCAGAGTGGAATGAATGAGGACAATGGTGGTAGAAAGTAAAGGCAGAGAGGTACTGTGGACAATAATAGAAAGCCTGATAAAAGATGGAGAACCATGTGGGCAGAGAGTGATATGAACTAAGTTATACTTAGCAACCTCTCTTATCTCTTTGGTTGAAAATAGGCCAAAAAGGGCAAGAGCAGGTGCAAGAAAATCAGTTAGGAGTCTACTGCATTAATTCAGGCATGCAATTCAGGATTTGTAGCAGGGGTGGTAGAATGGGATAAATTTAGGAAATATTTTGAAGGTAAAATCAGTAGAATTTGTGATAAATCTTATATAGAATGCCAGAAAATGAGACGGGTCAAGGGTAACACAAAGATTTTGGCTAGAACACATAGGTAGATGAATTTTCCATTAAAAAGATAGGAAGCAACTATAAGAACAGATTTGGAGGTGGGGGGATGTCAGCAGATGTATTTGGGAAATGTTAAGTATGTTATGTCTATTAGACATCCCCACGGAATATCAGGTAAGCACTGTGTATATGGAATATATTCAGATACATTTGAAGATGAAGTTCAGAGAAGGGGTCCAGGCAGGAGACATAAATATAGATATAACAAACATGTAGATGGTATTTAAAATCATGAATCAGTGGAGCACCTGGGTGGCTCAGTCTGGGACTGACTTTTGATTGATCTCAGGTTGTGATCTCAAGGTCATGGGATCAAGCCCCATGTGGGCTCTGTGATGGGTGGGAAATCTACTTGGGATTCTCTCTCTCCCTCCCCCTATGCTCCCCCTCCCGCACACAAGGAACCTCACAAGGTTCTCTCTCTGAAATAAATGAATAAATCTTAAAAAAAAAAAAAAAAAAATCATGAGGTATGCCCAGGTGGCTCAGTCGGTTAAGCGTCTACCTTCAGCTCAGGTCATGATTCCAGGGTTCTGGGATTGAGCCCCCACATTGGGCTCATTGCTCAGCAGGGAGCCTGCTTCTCCCTCTGCCTGCTGCTCCCCCCTGCTTGTGCTCTCTCTCTCTCTCTCTGACAAGTAGCTAAATTGAATCCTTAAAAAAATAAAAAAATAAAAAGAATCATGAATCAGGATGATATCCTCTGGGAAATGGAGAAAATGAATGGAAAAGAGAAAAAGTTTAAGGAATAAGCCCTGGCACATTCCAATGTTTAGAAATTGAAAAGATGAAGAACATAGTAATGCAGTACCTAGAAAAGTAGAAGGAAAGCTAGGTAAATGTGATATCTTGGAAGTCAAATGGAGAAAATATTTCAAGGACAGAGAGGGTACTTACGTCAAATGCTTCTGATAACTCCAGTAAGATGAGATATAATCTTTAGATTAAGCAATAAGGAAATCATAGGTGACTCTGATAAGACCAGTTTTAGCGGTATAGTGGGAGTTAAAAGATGATTTGAGTAGGTTAAGAAGAGAAAGGAGTAATTAGAAATGGCAAGTCAGTAAGCATAGATAACTCTCTGGGGGAAAAATGGGATAATATCCAGAGGAGAAACTAAAGTCATGAGGATTTTTTTTTAATATTGGGAAAATAAGGACACAATTACAAACTAATTAGAATAATCCAACAGAGGGGGACAGGTGAGCTACAAAAGAAAAGGGCGAGTAGTCAAAATGTCTCTGAATAAGGAAGACAGGATGGGGTCTAATCATTCAAGGAGTATTTGGCCTTCACCGGAATATCATGTTTATTTATAATCAAAGAAGAGAGGGTCGAGTATACAGGTTAAGATTAAAACAGGTAGTTAGATCATGCGGAAATTTCTTCTGATGGCTTTTATGTTATCAGGGAAGTAGAAAGCAAGGTTGTTAGGTGAGAGTTAGGGTGGACGAGCACTGGGAGGATTGAAAGAGAGGAAGACGTACACAGCACTAACCTAGGAGCCTGGGAGAATTAGTAGATTGGTCGGATGGTTGGTAGCACAAGGTCTGCCTTGAAAGTAATGATCATGTGAAACCAGTCATCAGTGATTGTGCATTTTGTCCCACTTGTATCAGCCTGGATTCAATCACAGAAGCACTCAGAAAGCTTGTTTTAACCAAGGTTGTGATTAAACCAAGTATGATTTAGCCGAGTATAACAAGAGGAAAGTGGGCAAGGGAGTTGAGAGTATGCAAGTGAATGAGTATAATTATGGGCCATATATTTTAAACTGGATAAGGGATTAGAAGAGGAGATTTGGGATTTAGGAATAGTGAAAAGGTAGGAACATTGAGATGGGGAGAGGTTTAAAAGATTGCTACAGTTGAGGTACAGGTATCCCTTGCTTTCTGAAAGTTCGTGTTACTCTACATCACTCTTACAAAAGACCAGTATTAGTACCTGTATGGCTAACTGAAAGAAATCCAAGAGGATTTTTGCTTTTATGAAGAAAAATGAAAACTGTGGTTCTGCAGCGAGCAGTTATGGAGGCAGTACACACAGCGAGCAGCGAGAGGGGCACCACCACACTCCTTTCCCAAGAGCTACCCTCAGCATCTCAGCCTCAAGCCACCATAGCTTTGAACTGTGTCTGTGAGCATCTGTGCTTTTTTGATTTATTTTGTGCATCTGTTAGCAAGATGTGTCCTAAGGTATCAGAGAAGCCTAGGAGGGTTTTTTTGTTGGGTCTTTCAACACTCAAAAACGTTTCCATATAAATGAATGGCAATTGCTTCTTTGTTTTATGCGATTTGGCTTAGGAAAGTTTTCATAAGAATGCTCTACTTTCAGATAAAGGGGAAACCTGTAATTGAGGGAGTAAACTGGGGAGATAGGGATGGGGTGGTAAGGAGTTAATGGGATGTCTGAAATTGAGGTAACAGATGTGTATGGGTAATAAAAAGATCAGATTATAGCCACAGGAGTGGTTGACTAAGGTCCAGTGAGGCAAAGAAACAGAGTCCAGTGTACTGGAGAGATCATATACCTGGGTTTGAAACCACCAAGAATGTGACAGGAGCGGCATTGGTGTAAGGAGCACCAAGCTAAAATCTGCAAGAGGTGAGGGACACTACGCAAAGGGAGGATGGGCGGTGGATGGTTGTAACAAAAGATGTACAGATGATACTGTATTCTGATGACAGTGGGGTAAAAGTTGAGTATTTTTAAGAAAGAGGAGGATAGAAAGAATGATCTAGAAGTCATCAGAAGGAGGAAACAAACTGCCTAACCCACCTCTTGTCCCATTCTACAAGGCATATGGGAGAGAAAACTGCCATATTTGAGGGGTCTCCAGGGGAAGTAATGCCATTAGAGGAAAGCCAGTCTTTAGTTAGGCAAGAAAAGTGAAAGGAACTTACACAGAAGAGGTTGAAAACAGAAAGATGTTTTAGCTGATTAAGCTTTTGTTCCAGAAAAGTTAACAAGGCTCGGGAGATAAGAAGTGAGGCAATGGGCATGGGTCTAGAATGATTTGACATTCCTGGGCTTCTTCTGGTACAAGACCTGAGTAGGAGTAAAGGGCATAGTGAGATGAGTCCTCAAATGGGTCATGAGCTCTCTCCTCCTTTAAGAGTAACAGGTTCTTATTCAGGTGAATGAGCTCTTCTTCAGGTGTTTGAAGAGTTCTAGACTCCTAATAACGGAAAAGTGGATGTTGCAGAGGAATAGTCTTACCCCTATGACACAGCTATTCCCCTAAACCCTGCTGCTGTGGCCTGTGGATTAGTGGCTGTCCCTAGCCTTCTGACCCTTTCTGACTTCTGCCAGCAAGCCTCCTAGGCTGCTGAGACCACGAAGACCATAGTGATGGCTCCTCCCTGGTCTCCATCTCTCTCTCCAGTGGTGCTAACGTTGTCCATAGAAAGTGAAATAATTGGGGAGGCTTCAGGAGAGTTTTAAAGAAAACCCCGACTGTGTACATCTGTTCTGCTCAATAGGGTATATGAAAATCAGAATTGATTTTGGTAAAGGAGGGAATATCGAGAGGCCTACAGTCAATGACACAAATGAATTCTGACTCCTACCCTGATCTATCTGGTTTCCTTTGGGTATTAAAATGTTTTCTGAGTGTTAACACATCAAGATCAACCTGAGGAAACTGGAAACTGTGGAATGGTAGTAAATTCCAGAATGTCTCCTAGATAGGGTTGCTAGATAAAATATAGAATGGCCAATGAAATTTGGATTTTAGATAAACTATGAATTTTTTAGTATAAGTATGTCCCATGAAATATTTTTATTTATTGTATGTTTATTTGCTATATTTGACAACCATACCGCCAAAGAATTTTATAAAATTAATAGAGATGTATGAATAAATGTATGTCTTAAAGTAGCAAACCCCAAATGAGTATGCCTCAGAAATAGGGGGAAAGTTTTAAAACCTCCTTCTCCCAAATTACCCATTCTAGGGCCCCTATGTCACTAACTGAGTTTGCAAAGAGACATGCAAAGCTGGAATAAGGTAATAGTCACCTAAGTTATTCCCTCTCTGCTTTGCCCCATGCATTCCATAATTCCTTATGCCCCCACAATATCAAGTGGTGGTTTAGGGAATGGAGAAAGAAGCACTACAAGAGATTGGATGTGACAACCATTAGAAAGTAGTGTCACTGAGAGTCCAGAGGAATGGGACAAAAAAGAAACACTCTCAGGCATGGACCCCCATCCTGCTACAGGCCTTTCCTAGCGCTGGCCTCCCCCGTGGGTTCTCCGCCTTAGCCCTGGATAAATAAATATTCTATACCTTTTTACCCTAAACAGTTTTTAAGAAAAAGGAAAGATGGAAGAAATCTTTCCTATGAAATGTTTTAAAATTCCCGATTTAAATGTAGCGAATCTAGGACAGCACAGTTAGCCTGCCACTTGTATTCTATTTAGTTAGAGCAAAGATGATGCTCCCTGATTATTGAAGGTCAGCAGTTACCAGAGCACACCCTGTGTCATACTGCCTAATGGCAAGAGTCATATGGTAGCTGAAACATGAAAGAAATGCAGTATATTAAAATCTACTATCAATCCAGTAGGGAAGAGCCAGCTGGATAAATCAGAATAGACTTCAGATAATCACTATATATGAACCTGAAAATTTATCCACATCCCTATCTCAAAAGCTAACACATTTCATGCTCTTTCTCATATTTAAATCTAGATAAGTGGATTTCCAATATCCTTTGAGGATGCAGCTGTTGTTAAACATTGTGATTTCATATTTATACAGCTCTTCTCATCATAGGATCTCAGGCCATTTTACCAGCATAATTCAGTATTAATAATCATAAAAAAACAATAATTTCAGCTACATTATTCTACTGGGCACCTAGTCAGGAACCCATTTATTTTCCTGGGCATTTGGAAGTTCCTGCTTTATCCTCAAGGAGAAAAAGCAGCCAAATCTTCTGATCTCCCAGAGGAAAATAAAAAATAATTAAGGCCAGCCAACAGGACAAAAGAATGATGTTTTCAAACAAACTCCACTTGTGGGAACCACTAGAAAACCATTTTACATGATCCAGGAAAGAGGAAATTGGTTTGGCAATGTGGTAAAAAATTTTGACAACATTTATATAGGAAAGGAAACCAAGATTCTTATATAGATTAGGCTACACAGATAAATTTGTATTTTTAAATTACTCCCCCAAATGTGACCATTAAAAAGCAACTTGGAAATGTGTTTTCCATGTCAATAAATCATTAAACGCAGCCTCCTCTATGAGCCTTATACCTTGAATATTTTATCCTCTCCCTGCTCTCCAAGATTTTACCCTACCCACCAATGTAGCCAGGATGGTTATTTGTATCACTGATAGCTAATGTCTGATGCAGGGAACATTTGTGCCTAGAAGTCCCAGTAATCCCTCCTCACCTCACTGGATAAATCTGATCCCCTTTTTTATTTTTCTCACCTACACACCATTTACTTAATTCCACCTCAAGCCAGCTTTCTCAGGTTCTTACACACCCCTTTCCCAATATTTAACTATAGGACCATAAGTTGAAGGGGCATTGGCACAAAGTACTATTTCCCGAATCAGGGAGTGACCACTGAGAATTTAGTTTAAAATTTATGGGAAAGGGGGAGAAGGAAGTCCACATGGCAAAATGAGCAAGTGTGTCTATTCTGTCTTGTAAGCGATATGCAGCCCCGTGTGTGTGTGAAGATGAGCTGTAAAACTTGGCAGACTCTCACCAGATGCTAACAATGATTTTTAAGCAGTTCAAATAACTTGGATAACTATGCCTCATTAAATGACATTGTGCATGTCAAACACCATATAGCACGGTTTATTTTGGCTAATTTGCATATCGAAATCTTGGTACTGCATCATTTCTCCCATTTTAAAATGAAATCTCTTTCTGAAAGTTCCTTTTTCCTTTCTTTTCTCCTTTTTTTTTTTTTAAAGCATCCACACATCAGCCCTTCTTTCCCCCAAATGCATGTCATTCACTCAAATCAGGTCACAAAACTGAAGATGTAGCATGCTGGGAAAACAGACTGAACAGTGGACATTATTAGACACTGTGGGATTACTTAAGTAGCTCCAGCAAGAAATTGCATTTCCATGTCACAGTGGTCTGAGATGGATTTAGGACAAGACAACGCGAGTAATAAGGATGTCTGTTGAATGTCATGAATCCTACTAAATCAATTAGTTGCTAAGATATAAGAAGATTTTCTCTACCCTCTTCCTCACCTCCAGTGCTACAAAGGCCACGAAGTTATCAAGCACAGGGGACTAGAGTGTTCCGCCAGCGTTCAGCTGCTGCAGGAGGCTCCTAAATGGAAAATTACTCTGATTGCAAAAGTACAATTTCAGATGGCAAGCATCATCAATGACACTGAACTCTGCTGAAACTCAGAGAAAGGCCTAAGTGTTTATCCCATTCTAAAGATACAATTAGCTGAAGTTTTTATCTCCACATCTGAAAAGCCTAAAACAGACAAGTGCCCGATGAGCATTTCTGGTTGAGAAAAGGAGGACACAATCCCACACTGGGCTGGTTTCTTTTTCTTTCCATTAACAGACTTTTGAATAGGCAGCAATTAATCACTCCCCTCTGCTTACAAAGACAATTAGAGCTTTGTATTCTAACTCCAATTTGATGAGTATTTAGGGTAAAGAATCATCAACATGGTCAGAATCTTCACCGTTAAAATAAGAGTTTATGCAGAGTATAATGACCAAAAAATTTTTAATCTACACGAGAATAAGTCATTTCAGCGAAAAGGTTTAAAAAAAACTGAGAAAGTTATTGAATCATTTTTGGAGGGCTATAAAGTACTAATAAATATATTGTTAGCGAGTCCATGAAACAGTGCAAAGACCATGCAACCAAGACTGTTTTAATCCATTAGTGTTAGTCTAAGAGGCTATGCTCAATCCAAGCATTCTTCCACTTTGCTAGACCTTTTTGATATTTTATTTTGGAATTTAATTTAAAGATTAGAATACCTCCACTCTCTAAATATTTGTCCCTTGATGCCAAACGTGATTTTTGAAAATCCGGAAATTCATGTAGAAATCCATCAGTCAAGTCTGATGAATGAGGGCCCCCAAAGTGACCACACTGAAAAACAACACTCCTTAATGAATAGCATGTTTATTATGTCCATTCAGTTAAGCAACATTTATCAACTGAGATCCTGCCAGGCGTAAAGTGCCAAGGTAGTGACATATAAATAAGAATACACATGTACCCTCCCCGTTAAGGATTTTAAAGTATACTGGGGAGAAAGAAATAGATACTTGGGCAATTGCAGAAAACCACCAATGATTTATAAATAAAATGCTCTGAGAGCATCTACAAAAGAATGATTAATTCCAACTGAAGAGATCATGAGAGGACTAGTTGGTGGAGAAGGTTGAATCTGATGTGGGCCTTGAGAGATGAGTAAGATTTCAACAGGGGAAATCAGTGACGGGTAGGAAAGGAAGCACTTGTTAAACAAATGTGATTGTGAAGCCATGACACACGAGAGAGCACAGAGTGCATTTATGGTACCACAGTTATCCTGTTTTAAGTCAAGACTTATTGGCTAACTAGGAGGCAAGAAAAGTAGAAAGGTGCAACTGGAAAGGACCTGTGGGAACATCTACTTCTACTCTCTTGTTTTACAGATGAAGAAACAAGAAGTAGCTAGAGAAACTTGTAAGGTCACAAGGATAACTAGACCTGGCCAGAAGTGAACCCAAACCTTCCGCCATCCAAAGAGTTCCTTTGCGCCACGTGTGTAGTCTGGCATCACATCATGGTGGGTGGTTCTCATAAGCAATAATGAGTTTGAGGTTTTTGAGCAAGATGGTGAGAAAACTCCAAAAGCAGTGAGAAGAGACCGGAGAGAGAAAGACTGGTTAAAAACTTCTGCAGTCGTCTAAGTCAGAGATAATGCGAGCCTGAACCAGAATTGTGATGACTGAAATAGAAAGGAAGTGATGGATTCAAGTGTCATTTCAAGGATGAAATTGCTGCAACGTGGTGATGAGAGAGAGCAAAAAATTACAGAGGATGATCAAGCTCCAGAGCCTGAGTGAAGGCAGATGCTACCCCATCACCTGAGAAAGGAGAGGGGGGCTGAATAAAAGAGTCAGAGGGATAAAACAGTTAACTCTGTGTCCCCTTATGTTGGCGAATGGCATTTAGTCACTCAATAGAGGCTGCAACCTAAGTCTCTGTTCCAGGCTTCTGGCCCTTAGAGCATACATGCAAAGATCAGTGGTGAATGGGGGCCAAAACATCCCCTTTATTAATGACTGGTGAAGAAAAACCAAAAGTAAGCTTTGGGGGCATAGTACTGGAAATTTACCAAGAGAACTTTTATTTTTTTTTATTTTTAAATTTTTTTTTGCTCCAAGTCAAGTGTTTGAGCAACAGGGTAATATAGCTACAGGGCAGAGCCTGAATCAACTTCCCAGTCAGCATCAAGCACAGCTTCACAACCTGGATGGAGAGAGGATGCAGAGGAGAACCCCTCCCCAGAAGAGCAGATAAAGGAAGGGGAGGTCTCCTGCCTAATTCTTCACTTTGAGGACAATAGCCCCACCCTCTCATAAATCATTATACGTGAGTATCAAACTCTAACCAAGCTGAATAACCAATCATCCTCCTCAAAGGAAACAGAGAAAGGGAGAGAGACAAAAGCTTCCTTCCCAGTGTAAAAGCAACACTTCCAACAGAGGAAAAAGAACAGAAAACTTCCTTGCTCCATTTCCTAAGTCAGAAATCTGGAAGTCACCTCCTGCAACATTCCCTTCTCCCATAATAGTCAAATAATCCTCAAGTCTATCAATTCTATCTCTTGAATGCAACACAACCCTGTTACCACTTGCCCATCCCAACTGGTGATTTCTCCGAATCTCCCCTAGATCAGTGTAGCAGAATCTCCGAAGTGATGTCTTAATCTCTGACTTCACAAAAACACAAATGCATTGTAATCACATTCTCCTGACACTTAAAACTCTCCACACGCTCCCAGTCATTTTAATAACATCCAAATACTTGTCAGTATTGAATTTATTGCAAATATTTGTTATCATGACTTCCTATTCTACTAAATTTGGGGTTCATTTATTGCAGGGAATTTATCTAATTTATTTGTGTATTACCAATGCCTAGCAATGCATCTAAGTGTTCAAAAATATATTTTGACCTGTACAGAACCCTTCTACATCTGGCCCTGCCTATTTCTCCAACGCTGGGTCCTGTCTGCCACAGCCCCATCGACCCCTGCTTAATTCTCATGCAAGCTCTGATTCCAGAGATAACTATTTGCAGATGCCTGACTAGTCTCTTCTCTTTCCTCACATTTGTACCCTGTCTTTGCCCCCTTCTCTTTGTGTTCTTCTTTTCCATTTCAATACATTTCCTATGTATTACCTATATTCCCAACTATCAGCTCATGCCCCCCTTCTTCCAAATAGTCTTTCCTAATCTTCATTCTTCCTTCTCATCACACCACTGAGCCCAGACTGAGTAGACAACTCTTCCAATATGCATATCACTAACACTGCATTTATCAAACTGCTTCATAATAGTGGTTCACTTTCTTTCTTTCCACATAAATGCCAAGTTCCTAAATGATTCACAGGTCTTCATCTCTGGAAGTAGGATTGAATGACACATACATTCAGTAAATGACAAAAGAACAAAAGAATGAAAGAAAGGAAAGAACGGAGGGAGGGAAGAAAAAGCAAGCTCTATATTTTACATAACGAGTTTTTCAACAGAACATTCGTTAAGAAATGTCCAATAGATCCACAGGGTGAAGTGGACAGAAGGTTGAGCATCTATTCCTCTGTCTTCCTGCTAATTACTTGTTTTACTAGACCTTCAGAAACAATTCAATAACTAGAGGGTTCATTCTAAGTTGCATTTTAAGTTGTTGGGAAACAGTAAAAACAAATCTTTTAAAAAAAGCCAAGTTTTATTAAATACTTAACTTTCTTCATTTGGGCTTAAGGCTTGTGGAATTAGACAAGTCAGGAAATGTCTACTGCCCAATTAAAAGGTGCAACTATAAAGAGTAAGTAAGGTCAAATTCAACTACATTTATGAAGTATTTGACAATTCCCTAAACCACTGAAAAAGTATCATGTCCCTTCAGTACGTTGTCTGGTTGCTGCCTCCTCTCCGGGAGGCTGCATTTCATAATCATAGTCACAATCATGAAATACAACATGCCAAAAATTAAACTATAGTTTATTTTTTCTCTGATGAAAGTCAAAGTTCCTTCAAAAAATTCTTACAGGAAAAAACAAGAACACATGAAATACTTCAAAAAAAAATCATTGTAGTTAAATAAGGTAAAGCTGGAGGAAGAGCCTATTGGTGGTACCATATCATCTCTTAAGACCAATTTAGAGTACTAGATGATAAATAAGTTGTAAGAAAACAAGAAGCTTTGTTCTGCAAAGTTCCGCGGTTAGCACTTTTGCTTCTTCGGAGAAGAAAGCAGAACAAAGAAAATTAAAGTTCTCCCAGTGACAGCAAATATGTAAGTGCTGACACTTCCACTCAGCATCTGTTTTGTCTTTTCCTTGTCTGTTTTCATTTTCCTGACAAGCCTATTTGACTAGGTTTCTTCATTCCGTCAATAAATGTTTATTGCATACCTATTATATGAACACAATGGTTAACAAAATGCATTCCTTGCCCTGAAGCTTCAGCAGGTAAACTAAAAAAACCAAAGACAAAATCAAGGTGTGATAAGAGCTAAATTGAAGAAGCAGGTGGAGGGAAAATAATCTAATCTGGGGAAGGGGGTTTTCGTAAGGACTTCTAGGTGAAGGTCATTGCTAAACTGAGTTAATCAAGCAAAGGAGGTTCGTGGAGCCATGGGGAAAAGAAATCGGAGGACAGAGAGAAGATTTTCCTATCTGAGGGAACAGCATCTGCAAAAGAAAGGAAAAGCATATTTTGAAGAGATTTACAAACATATCAGTATCTTGTAATATATACTGTGATAGAAGAAGGGATAGGAGAGGAGTCTGAAAAGATAAACAGGATCATGAAAATTCTGATAGGATAAGTGAAGGAGTTGGATTTTATCCTAAGGACTGTGGGTTGCACTGAAAAGTTTTAATTATGTAGTTTAGATTTTAGAAAGACCATAGGCTATTAATGTAGAAAAAGACAAGACTTGAGATGATTTGGAAATAACCTAGGTAAGAGGTGATGATGGCCTAACTCAAGAAAGCAGTAATGATGTGGAAAGACCTGGATAAACTGGAATGTTATCAAGGAGAAAAAAGCTGTAACAGGACTTGATATGTAGGTGTGGGAATTTAAAAAGGAATGAAATTGCCCTCCAGGCTCCTTAAACCCTGTCTCCCTCTCTGTCTCTCTCCTTTTTTTTTTTTTTCTTTTTAATGTGATCTAAGGAACTAAGTACTAATGGTGGTCACAAATCCTTTGAAGTCACCCAAGGCAGCTATGTGGGCTACACCTAGTTGTTTCTATTGATGGGCTCAGAATACTGATAGAAGAAATGAAATTTTTAACCAATTAGCAGGTATCTTTTCATTGCTTTAGGAAAATGGAATGTTCAGCACGATACCTAGAAAGCTGAATGAAAAATACCTGAGAAGATAAGAATAATAACAACCGAGGAACACCTGGGTGTCTCAGTAGGTTGGGTGGCTGACTCCTGATTTTGGCTCAGGTCATGATCTCAGGATCCTGGGATCAAGGCCTGAGTCAGGCTCCTCACTGGCAGGGAGTCCCCTAGAGGATTCTCTCTCCATCTCCCTCTACCCCTCCCTTGAGCCCCCAAGGCCCGTGTGCTTGCTCTCTCTCAAAATACATAAATAAATCTTTTTTAAAAAGAACTGAGATTTGTGATTATTATTATTCCCCATATAAGTTACTAGTAGTTTATAAGCCAGCCATACACGCCTTGGTGAATCTGATGTGTTTCTGAATTTAGTGTTGCTATTTCTGCTCAAAACAAAAGGAATTTCAATAATTATTATTTCATATAAGTTCATGTCTCATGATTCTTTCTTTGGACCTATATTTCAGAAAAACTTCAAGCCTAATCATAAGCCTTTAGGTTTTTTTCCTCCAAAATCTGAGAATAAATTTAAATTCTTCTCACATTTGCATGAAATCTATATGGAAGTACGGTTCCCTACTAAGAGACTTCTCACCCAAAGATAAATGTAAGCACATTTCAAAATGTCCCAAGCATTATCCAGTCTCTCTCTCTCTCTTTTTTTTTTTTTTTTGCATCAACCATGAAACAAACAACAAAAAATATGGGAAAAAAGTACTTTGTGCCTTGAGCAAGCAAAGAGGAATAACAGTGAAAATCTAAACATACCACCTTTATTATGCTAAGTGAAATGAGTCAGAGAAAAACAAATATCACATGATTTCACTTATATGTGGAATCTAAAAAACAACACAAAAGAACAAAACAAAACAGAAACAGTCATAAATACAGAGAACCGATGGTTGCCAGAGGGGAGGTGTTGGGAGGTGGGCAAAACAACTGAAAGAGATTAAGAAGCACAAACTTCCACCTATGAAAGAAATAAGTCACGGTGATGTAAAGTACAGCATAGGAAACAGAGTCAACAATATTATAGTACCTTTGTATGGTGACAGAGGGTAACTAGACTTATCTTGGTGAGCACTGCATAATATACAGAATTGTTGAATCACTATGTCTGTATACTTACAACTAATATTATATTGTATGTCAACTCTGTTTTAATTTAAAATAAATTAATTTTTAAAAATATCAACAAAATCAAAAATAAAACGAATATACCACCCAGGTAGTCTCCTTTAAGGAAATAAAAGTAACAGACTTCTGATAAGGTATAAATGCCATGGGGTACCAAAAATATCAGTTATATAACATAGAAGGGAGAAGAAGCAAAGGAGTTGTTCATAAAGAAAAATCTTCCGCAAACCCCACATAACAAACCAACCTGCATAATACTCAAAGAACTTTATTTTTACACCGCCCCTTCTCTGAATGATCAAAAGTACTAATCCAGTAAATGCATGATAATAGGTTTGAGTCTGGGGAAAACAATATTCTACATTACAACCCTTGGCTATAGCCTAGCAGATCTATGACCAAACCAGAAAACTCTCCAACCATTACACCAGAACTGTACAACAAACACCAGGAGTATTTTCAGTTTCTCTGACCAGTATTCATTGGCATTACATCCCTAAAGAAAGAAATTAGCTTAAATTTTTGAGGTAAAACTTTGTTTAAAAAAAAAAACATGCTATTTTTAGAGAGGTTAGAATGATCTATCACCCTACCTTGGAAGAATATAAGGGCCCCTGTGAATGTTACCTTATGTGGAAAAGCATCTTTGGGGCTCCTGGGTGGCTCAGTCAGTTAAGCCTCTGCCTTCCGCTGGGGTTGTAATCCCAGCATCCTGGGATCGAGCCTCACATCATGCTCTCTGCTCAGCGGGGAGTCTGCTTCTTCCTCTGCCTGCTGCTCTGCCTACTTGTGCTCTCTCTCTCTGTCAAATAAATAAATTATCTAAACAACAACAAAAAAAGTATCTTTGCAGATGTGAGATCTTGAGGTGGGAAGATGTTCTTGGGTTATTGGGGCGGGTCCTACTGGCAATCATAACTGCCTTTGTAGAGAAAGGCGGCAAGAGATTTGATACAGAAGAGGAAAAGCTGAAGTGGCCACAGAGGCAGAGAAAGGAGGGATGCGGCCACAAGCCAAGGAACCCCTGCGTCCCCAGAAGCTGGAAGACGCAAGGAACAGCAGCTCCCCTAGCGCCTCCAAGGGGACCCACTCTGCCGACATCTTGCTTTCAGCTCCGCGATCCTGACTGGGACTGCTGGCCTGCAGAATGGTGAGAGAATGATTTCTCCTGTCTGGGATGCCTCATTCCAGCAGCCACGGGAAGGTCATACCGAGGCCTTGCGTATGTACAGCCCGGGAGGGAGACAGTCCTCCCCACTCACAGTCACTCAGCTGTTCCCCGGCGCAGCGCGCACGCGCCTCCGACGGGCATGTAACCTCATAAAACAGGCAGAACTTTCACCGCTGTCACTGAAGACAGCCTCCCGGGCACCTCACGTCAGAGGAAACGGAAACTTCCCTCCCCAGAGGCCAACGGAGCAGCCGCACCTGGCTCAGTCGCGGAGTCGGGCGGTGGGTAAGAGACGGCGTCCCTTTCAGGCCAGTGAAGCGCTGCCAGTCGCCGCTGAAACCACTCCGGGTGCATGTCCGTGTGTATGACTCACTGGTGAGGAGAAGTCAGACAGAGCGTGGAGCCATGGGAAGGCTTCAGGGAAGGTACTCTTCTCTCGGGCCCGGGATTCCGAAGCAATGTGACTTTGGGCAAGTTGCTAACCTACTTCACGTCAGTGTCATAGGGCAGCTTTGCAATTAATTTGGAAATGCCCTTTGGCCCACAGAAAATCCATTCAGTCTGGGAGATTTATATCTCCCAGAGCTACTGATTTGCATACCACGCAGCTTTGCCAAGGAAACAAGCATCTGCCTGCAGTAAGTACAAATGCAGAGTTCTCTTAAAAACACAGATTCCCTGCAAGATCCAAGTAAAATGAAAGAAAGGAAGAGGAAGACTATTAACATTCGTTTTGGTCCCAGTGGCTAAGCCCTATTTGACATATTCTGATTCTGTTTAGCAAACAGGTATAGGGCCAAGCATTTATTTCCTTAGACACTGAGGCGGTTGGCAAATTGCGTTCAGATGCTTTCGGGTCCTCAGGAAAAGGGCACTGTATAAATCCAGGGAACTATTATGTGAGAGAGACAGAGCCTTTATCTCCCGGTCTTAATAAAGAACTAAGCATAAGGCCTATCAGACTTCTAGTTCAGACACCAAATTGACCCCTCTGGGAGCTGGGAAAGTCTCAATCTCCTTCCTGCCTTATATAGCGGTGGTAATAAAAGAGCGTACACCAAGGATTAACTAAAGTTCACATACTGCCTTGAAGAGAAAAGTCTTGATTTAAGTGCTGAAAATTTATATTAGTGGGAGGGGAAAGACTGGAGAATGGCAAAAAGAATGGAAAGTTACAGAAAGTTATAATGAGAAATATAAATTGAAGCAGGTCTAAGGGAAAGACGAGAGATCAGATGCAAGAAGGTAGGGGGTAGGAAAAGTGGCCAGAAAAAGAAAGACTTACCTCCATCTGTGTTGGGTTAGGCATGCTCTTCAAGTCCTAAAGGGAAGTATATCCTTTAGCAACAAAAGAATAATGATTCCAAGTGGAGAAAAGGCAGCAGGAGAATATGAGGGAGTGACAGAAGAAAAAAGAGGGCAAAGAACAAAAAAGGTTGAGAGAGGGTAAGGGACATAATAAGACAATAGAGAATGAAATTCATAGCATCTATAACAGGATCTAGGAGAAGAGCCCTTTCGTCCCCAATACATTTTAAGGGCAAGAATTGTTGCCCTGATTTTATGAAGTCAGAGCTGGTCCACGCTGTCACCCTCCTGCTTCAAAAGTGATTTGACCAGACCAAATGGAGATATGGTCTAGCCTCTTGGCATATGGCAAAAAGAAATATTTGACTCACATTCGGAGCTCCTAACATAAAATACACTGACCACCCAAGCAATCTTTGCACACACACACACACACAAAAAAACAATGGCAGAATTCCGTTAAAAAGTCGAATACAATTAAATTGGTTTCCAGGCTTCTATAATCAAGTAAATGGTTAGGTTTTTTGTTTATCTGTGTGTTTGTTTTTTAATCTAAATTGTCTAAGCTTTACACAGATGTAGCTGACAATAGAGTCTACAAAAGGTAACATTTTTAAATTCACCTAAATTGTTAGAGGCGAAGGTATTATATACCTCATTTTGTTTTTGTGCTAGACAATTCCAAAACCCATCTCATGGTTTTATAAAAACCTTGGCCAAAATCCATCAGATAATAGTCACATCTCTCTTTGTGATGTGAGGTATAATGGGGAGCAGAGAGAGAAGGTGACAAAATTGTACTGTTCCACAGTCCAAAGGGAAAACAAAATGTCCCCAGCTCCTGTATGAGCAGATCTCAGATTACATATCCACCCTGCCGTGCTCCGATTTTTCAGTAGTACTCAGTTCTTTTACCCTGTCCCAAATGAATGATTAAACTGTATCATCTGTGTAGCATTTTAAGATATAATGATCTCATTTTTCCAGCAGCATCATTCATTTATTGGACAAAAGAATTGGGTAGGATCCAGTTAAGGAATAGAAAACAGGCCATTTATTTCAACAAAGGGGATTTATACAAATAATTATCAATTGGTTATTACAGAACCGGAAACTTGGAGGCATCATTGGTAGCTAAGCCCTCCTCTAGGCCTGGAAAATGAGGGGAGAGGTTAGGAATGTTAAACTGCATTGAGGTACATGGTCCAGCATGGTAGCTACCAACCACATTTGGTTTTGAGCAACTTAAAATGCCCCTGGTCCAAAGTGAGATGCACCAAAAGTATAAAATACAAACCAGATTTCAAAGACTAAGCGTGAAAAAAGGAAGGTAAAATATCCCATTAATAATTTTTATATCAATTATGTGCTGAAATGACAATATTTAGGGGAACATTGGGTTAAATAACACATTTATTTTATTTTTATTTTATTTTATTTTACTTTTTAGTTTCTTGATGTGACCACTTGAACTTAAAAGTTTATATGTGACTTGCATTTTCTTTCTATTGGATGGTGGATGACAAGCTTAGAAGGACCCCATGAAGCTGGAATTTAGTCTTTTGAGAAGGGTGCTGCAGGCTGGTTTTGGTGTATCTGAGAGAGGATGCAGGGGCTGGTTCAGGCTTTGTGAAATCCACAAATCGGAGCCAATTGTCATGAATCAACCGTCCCTGCTAAGGCAAAGAAATGTTACCACAGTGCTGCTGACAAAAGTACCAGAAAAACAAGGAGGAAGAGGTCTTTTTTTTCCCCACTCCTTGCAATTTTCCTCCATTGCCCCTGATTGGCAGAGCCTAAGGCACAACTGGCAGACCCAATTCTAAGGGAGAAATGTGATTTGCAGGGTCCCAGCCCCAGCTGGGCAAAGCAGAATATGGAAAGATGAGTTTGATGTTGAGAGGAAAGTAGCTTCATCACCAGCCCAACAAATAGTCATTGTCTGTCAGGCATGGTTTTAGATATCAGGGGAGCAAGCATGAACCAAAATCCCTGTCCTCATATAGCTTGCATTCTAGTGAGATAAGGCAGACAATAAACAAATGCATAAACAAGATGATTTCAGAGAGTGATAAGTGTTATGACATTAAGAACACAAGGTCATACATTAGAAGGTGACAAGATAAGGGATTGAGGTTAGGTACTGTCAGGAAATGCCTCTCAAAGATGACATTTGAACTAAGGTCTGGAAGTATGGAGAGGGAAGGAGGAGAAGAAAAGAAAGCATTCCAAGGCAGAAGGAATAAAACATGCAAAATCTCTGATAAGGGAATGATCTGGGATCCTAGCTGACGCATAATTGTCTGGAGGAAAGATGACAAGGGATGATTGGGACTGGTTACGTAGGGTCCCTGCAAATCATGGTTAGTAATACGGATTTGAACTTAATTGCTATGGGAACCACTGTAGGATTTTAAGCTGGAGAGTGGTATGATTTGATTTACATTTGTAAAAGGTCATTCTGGCTGCTGTGCAGAGGAATAGACTCTAGGGGGACAAGCATATGAGGGAGACCAGGAGGCTACTGCAGCAGTAGGGTAAAAGATGAGGATGCCTGGGATTGTGGTTGAAACAGTGGAGATGGTGAGAAGTGATTGTATTCAAGATAAGAGCTACAGGATGAGCCAACAGTACCCTTTAAGATTAGAATGTTTCATGTAATTCATTTGAATAAATTTTCCAAATAGCTATCACACTCTCAATACCAAAATTGTTTAAAAATATTCTTGTTATTTTTCTTGGAAATAATTCTAAATTATACAAAACATTCCTTGATCTTCTTCTATGGAAAATCCCAACCAAATTTATGAACTGCTATTTCAACTAAGGGTCCTGTTCTCCATTTTTGTCTGCCATCTGACACATTCTCTGTCAATTTCTTGAGTTCCTCAACTCCAATTACTTTCACTCCATATGTTAAAGCTCTGCTTATTTTGAGGCAAATCTTAATTAGGATGAAAAGGATGATTTTCCAGATAATCTAATCCAGGCATTGACTATGCCATTTAGGTGGAAGTCGCACCTGCCAGGCTCAGGTCAGCATCTGCTGTCCCAGTCTGTCCATAAAGCCTGTGCTTACCAAGGCCCACATCTAACCAAAATTATCCTTGCTTCTGAGACATCAGCCATATTTAGCCACTGTGATTCACCAAGGTCAAAATAAAAATGATCCCTACTTAACAAAGCCAAATAACCGGTCATTTAGAAAACCTTCCCTCCATATTATTTTGAGTCCCAATTTCTAGCCCTTGTCTATTTTTCAATGTTCCTAGCCAACCTGTAAAGATGCTGCAGTTTTAAAGGTCTAATAAAATGATCTTCCTTTCTTCCTCTCCCAAGTTCTGAATGGGAGTTTGAACTAGAAATCAAATTATCATTTACTGATGGATCTAAACTACAGACTGTGGATTGGATTTAAGGCCAAATGGCTTTCCTTTTCTATTTTTATTTTTTTTTAAGATTTTATTTATTTATTTGAGAGAGAGAGAGAGAGAGAGAGAGAGCACAAGCCGGGGGTGGGGGAGAAAGGCAGAGGGAGAAGCAGACTCCCTGCTGAGAAGGGAGCCAGACATGGGGCTCCAACCCAGGACCCTGGGATCATGACCTGAGCCAAAGGCAGACGTTTAACCTACTGAGCCCCCCAGGCCCCCCAGGTGGCTTTCCTAATGTATCTTTTTGAACTACACCAAACCCACCAAACTACAAACCTACCACCTCCAGTGGAACGGTGAAGGTGCGATCAAATTAGAGTGGGATGAAGAGCAAGCAGAAGGCAAAGAAGCAGAAATAGAAAATAAGACTTGATCATTCACAAAGTTGGGCTCTGAAGACGAATGAAGAATGACGCAGTAGCTGAAGGAGATGTCAGATCCATGGAAGGTTAGGTTTTAAGAGGGAAAATAATGGGACATGTTTACACGTGTGTGGAAATAATGAAGGAAAAGGGAGAGAATGAGGATGTAGGAAAGTGGATCTGTATCAGTAAAGGTTATTGGGAGTCAGCAGATAGGATTTGAAGCATCAGTGGAAAGACAGGACGCCATAGTAACAGGTGGGAACATAACAGAGTTGGGGGCAAAGGAACTTAGGTTTCTAGATTTAGTTGTGGGCAGATGGAGTTTTCATTCTATGTTTTCTATTTTCTGAATGAAAAATGAAGTGAAGTATTCAGCTAAGAATGAGAGGGTGGGAGGTGTGAAAAGAGAGAACGCTTGAAATTAAAATCTTGCTGGGAAGCAAAGTTACTGAGGAAACAATTTCTGAGTAGTACTGAAGGTCCATTTGAGGTGTGTTAATTTAAAGTGAAACCAGTCAGGGCAGCCATGTCACTTTCTCCAGCAATATTCATATGCTCAAGGATATCCAAGGAAAAGCTAGGTATGTGGTTTCAAGTCAATAGGGATTATCGCTGGCTCAAGATGGAGGAGAAATAGAGGGCCAGAGGAGTTAAGGGCATTTGCAAGAGCATGATTATATTAATTTATTCAATAATAATCCTCAAACTCCCAATATATGTTAAGAACTAGTCAAAAATGCCTGGCTAAGTGATAGGGAGATGTAGTGCAGGCCACTATCTAGGGGTTCCATCAGAGCTAGGTGAAGATTTTCTATTTAACTCATCCTTCTTTTTTCTTCTTTTGTCATTCCTCTTGAAAAAACAAACAAAAAAAAAAATTGGTGACATATATTTAATATTTACCATGTGTCAGGTAGTACATTAGGCCTTTTTTTAAAACATGATCTTATTGCTCCTTAAGTCAATGCTATGAGGAAATTACTGTTATTAGCCCCACCTGCTGATGAGGAAAAAGAATATGAAGATATCGAACTGAGCAACCTCAAAATATCAGCTTTGGAACTACTGGCTTTAGAGCCCTTCTTCTACGGGTTAAGACTTTATCACTTGGGGAAAAAAATAAAACATTTTCCATTAAAATATTTTAAATCTCCCATTTTCACTTTAATGCATAAGCAACTAGTTTTTTATTTGAAGATCCTTTGGAAGAAGAGCTTTAAACTCTTCTATAAACTTGCGTGAAATTATTATTCCAAATTATCTAGTTTATAAATTGAACAGTCTTGACTATGCAAGTAATTATTTTAAAACTCTGCAAACAGGTAAACAGCTACTTTGTTCTCCTTCCTTCCCAAACTCTCTTGTGGGTGACACACACTGAAGAAAATATTTATGCTTTACCTAACATTTTCTACTTGAGAGAAATAACCTGAATTTCTAAATTTGGGCCTGGAGAATAAACAGAAGTTTCCCTCCTTAACTCCTCTTCCTTCCTTGCTAATCAAACTAAGATAATTGTTCTGCCCTAGAAAATGCCCAATGACTAACAGATACTATTGTGTTGGTTTTTTTTCCTATGAGAGAAACTTAAAGAGGCAGCCCATCCTATTCATCAAAAATCACAAAATTAACACGGAATGAGAGAACTCAGGCTTTAAAGAACTCAGGGTTGTACAGAGGTGAAGGTCATTCACATTCTTAATGTGGAAAATTTGACAGGGAAATTGGGAATGTTTCATTGTTCCCTTGTTATCTAGAAAAACATTCAGTTTCTAAAGTTGTATCATGTAAAAAGTCCCTTGGACTACTTATATTTTTCAAGACTATGTTATATTTGAATAAATTCAACTATCACTATCTGGAAAGACAAATCCAGGTCAGACAAACATAAAAAATGAACCATGCTTCCTGAGCAGTAAAACAGATTGGTCGTGCATGACATTAAGCCAGATTTGGTAATAGCTATCAATTGTTGAGAATTTACTACATTCTAAGCCAGAGATTTTCAATCTTGGTTATGCATTAGAATCACTGGAGACGTATTTTTAAACTTTTTATTTTGAATTAAGTTTTGGCTTATGGAAAAGTTGCAAAAATAATACAGAGAGTTCTCATATGTCCCTCACCTCCTTCCTATAACATTAACCCCTCACATGACCATTATACAATTATCAGAACCAAGAAATTAACATTAACGATGTAATAGTATTAAATAAATTACAGGTCCTATTAGAATTTTACCAGTTGTTCCACTAATTTCCTTTTTTGATTCAGGATTACATTAAACTGGTATTTCTTCTTAGCCTTGTCCAATCTGTGATATTTCCTCAGCCTTTTCTTGTCTTTCATAGCCTCCATCTTTTTGAAGAGTACTAATCCATTATTTTGGAGTTAATTTGGGTTTGTCTGATGTTTTCTCATGATCAGAACAAAGTGATGCATTTTTGTGAGAATACCATGGAAGTGATATACCCTTCTCAATGCATCGTATCAAGGAGTTCATAATGTTGATGTTTTATTTTTGGTAATACTAACTTTGATAACTTGGTTAAAGTCACATCTAACGAGTTTCTCCACTGTAAATTTTTTATCTTTCCTTTAGTAGTTAATAAATATCTTGATACTTTGAAACCACACAAATCCTGTTTCCCCTCAAACATTTACCCACTATTTTAACATCCATCAGATCTTACCTACAACAATTATTCCTGTGGTCTCTATCCAGAAATGAGTTTCTATTTCCCTATTTCCTTCAACATTTATTAACTGGAATTCCACATGAGGTGTTTTTTTTTTTTTTTTTTAATGCTGATACCTAAGTCCCACTACAGACAAATTCAATGAAAATTTACTAAACATATTATCCCTAGTTTGCACAATATGGCTAATAAGCAGGTTTTATTATTCCCATTGGAATATGAAGAAATTGGTACTTGGAATGACATAGTAATATATGTTTTTACAGCTAGGAAGTAGTGAAGGCAAGACAGAAGCTCTGAGCTACCTATCTCTGAAATCTATGCTTGTTCCACTGCCCCAGCTTCCTTCCTTTTCAGCTCAGTTCGCTATTCTTGATGTCAAACTTTACCCCATTTAAAGCTTACTCTACTAACGCCAATCATCTGTAACTGCTATCTAGATCAGTCCAGGGTTAGTCATATTTTTTTTCCCTCAGAACTTTTGACATTCACCTTCCTGAAGAGTGAAGAATAGATGCCAACTGCATTTTGGCCTTCATAAGGACAGTAGATCTTTGCAGAACAACATGAGAGTGAAAGAAAATGATATATCATATACATTTAGGTATTTAGGCTAATAGGCAACCTTTTTAAAGAAATATAATCCAAATGCTTTCCGAGGTAGTAAAGCTCTTCAAGTGTTGAGCATATGCAAGAAGTGGTGAAGTGGGGCTTTGGAGCCAGGTAGAACGGAGTTAAAGTCCAACAAAGTACTCAGTGATCTTGAATATGTTTTTCTAACCTCTTTAAGTTTCAATTTCCTAATTGTTAAATTGTCAATATTAATACCAACTACATAGACTTCTTGTGAGGATCCAATGAGCCTTAGCACAGGGATACAAACAATCAATAACTATGACCTTTAAAAAAACACTGTAACCAAATTGCCTAACACCTGACAAGAGATGAGTACTTTAAAAAAAATTTTTTTAAGATTTTATTTATTTGAGAGAGAGAGCGCGCTCGCGCACGCCTGTGCACAAGTGGTGGGCGGGGGGTGGGGGGAGGGTGTGGTAGCAGAGGGAGAAGGAGAAGCAGACACCCCGCTGAGCAGGTAGCCCCACGCAGGGCTCAATCCCAGGATCCTGGGATCATGACCTGAGCGGAAAGCAGACGCTTAACTGACTGAGCCATCCAGGTGCCCTGAGATGAGTACTTTTTAAGAAAAATTTTGGGAAAAAGGAGAGACAGGTAATTTTGGAGGGTATGACCATTAGAAAAGATCAGATGACACGGGTGTGTACATGAGCTTTAGAACTGCCGGAAGGGTGCATAAGGACTCTGAGGGAGAAAGGGATAAAGGAAGCTGGAGGGTGTGAACTATCACCTTGACTGATTTTCTTCGTGGAGACAACCATCAAGTAGAGAGTGAGATAAAAGGGTGGGTTAGCTGAAGAGCTGCTGCAGCTGCCTTCTATAAATGACAGGCAGCTAAAACAGCACATGAAATGTAAAGAAAGAAAACTTTCCCTAGAACATCTCTCAGGAAGGGTACTTTATGTGCATACCATGGGGATAAGAAGTTTTGTCTATTTCAGTCACTTCCGTATTCCCAGCACCTAGAACACTGCCTAGCAAGTGGTTACTATTCAACAGAACCATTAGATTACTGGATAAATGAATGAATACATTGATAAGTTCAAAAGACCAATTAAGAAACTTAGCTGCTTAAGAAAAAAAAAAATTAAGACTTAGCTGCCTAGGTCCTCTCTCTTGCTGAAAGGTGTAAACAGATTAGGGGGCAGGGACGATTCTTTCAAGTCTATAGAAGGAAGCCTGGGCCCACCTACTGCTGCTCTCCTCATCTCCCTCTTCTTCATTAAGGGTTCAGTGTCTCCTCTAAATAGTTGTTGAACAAATATAAACTTCCTCAGGACCTCTATGAATCTGTTAGACCTTGGCTATATGTCACTGAAAATTATATCCATACAAAGAAAAGCAGTCATTGCTTGTCCAACTATGAAAACGTGAAATAAGATGCCTGTGGCAAAGATTGGAAGTTGCTTTTCTCCCTTTCGTGCTTAATAAAAGAAGCCTGAAATGTGCCGAGCTGAAGAACTGTATGTCCAAGTACATCTGTAAATAGACGTGTCCCCTGAGAGGTAAGAGTCCTTCAGGAAACCCTTTTGCCCCTTGCTCTTCTATTCCTACCTGGAATGATGATAGAATGGTTAGAGCTCTAAGAATCATCTTAGTGATTTTGAGGATGATGAACAGAAAGATATGAGGAGGCTGAGTCTCAGATGATTTTCTGGAGCTGCCATACCAGTATCTATCTCCAGACTTAATTCGTGTGAGACAAAAACAAATTTCTATCTTGCTGAAGTGACTATAGTTAGGTCAGTAGCCAACACAGTTTCTGCACTGTGCTCCATTAGATGACGTGTATGTATAGTTGCATCAGTAGAAGCTAAATATGTGTACTTAACAGAAAAAAAGAAATTAGAATTTTTAATTGACATTTTTAGTAATTATTAACAGCACAGAAGAAAATATGGTGTGCAATTTAAAGAAATACTTCTTGTAAGAGCACCATACCCGCTGTGGAGTTAAACAATTGAGCTGTACCATAGTAAGTGTTTTTGTCAATAATCGGCATATTTCAGTATTGAAAAGAATCATCAATCACCTAGTCCAATTACCCATCTGACGCTCAACTCTTCTCCAGAATATTTAGGTAAGAAGTCATCCAGCTTATGCTTGGCTACATCAAGTGATGAATAACTCTCTACTTCCCACGCCAGCCCATTTTTATCTTTGGACAGTTCTAAAAGTTAGAATGTTGTTTCTTATATTGAGCTGAAAATCTGTTTTCCTCTAGCTTCTATCCACTCATCCTAGCTTTCATCTTCAGAGTCATATTCAGTACTTCCAATTTCTGTTCTAAATGACAAGCCTTCAATTATCACACTCCTCTTGAGACAGCTGCCCTTCTGGATTTTCATGCCAGGAAATCATGCTGACCATATTTCTGAACATGTTGAGATCTACTCTCCCAGAACCCAGGGAATAGGTATGACTGTACCTACTCTTTCCTTTCCTTGCTATCATATACCTTGAAAGAATATGGCCATGTCTTCCCTGAATGCATAACCTCTATTTTGCCAAAAATGTCTTTGAGTTACTGAAATACAGATATGAAGTCATCATTATTCCCAATTGTTTTCAATAACTCTGGGAGATACATTTTGAGGCAAAGCAGGTAAAGAACTTGTCAGATGTGGTACTACTAGCTGGATGAGAGTCCCATTATACATCCCCAATATTTGAAATTCCCCTTTTTACAATATATTAGACTTGTGCACCATGTCTGACCTAAATCAGAAACAAATCATTTATTTCTTAATCAGGCCAAATGACACTTAATACGTCTTCACAATAACATCACACCTGTCCTTTCACCTTTCATTCACACTCCAGCTATCTCTAGTAAATTTCTGCTCTTAGGATTTTGGATTTCTGAGCTGGCATAAATGACATTGCAAATTTCTCTACTCAACAAAGTCTATCTCTACTCAATTAGATCTGTTCTCCCATTACCATATTTCAAACAGACCGTACTCACCAAACTTTGGTGATACCAGTGAGATATTTACCATCTGTATTATGATATCTAATTTGCTAGGTTACATGCTATAATCAAATATATTAGTCCTCAGGATGTATTGATAATCAAAATAAATGTAATCTTAAATAATTATTTCTAAAATTAAAAAAATATGAAATAGAAATTTAGCCAATAGCAAGGGCATTGTAAATTTAATCTGGAACTAATCTCTGGGTTTGACACCTAAGGGCAGACATCCTGTAGGGAACTTCTGCCACTTTTCTCTGCTTCTACCACTGGTATTATGTCAAACAGGCAAAATGAAAATGGTCAGGAACTGCAGTTACCCTATACCAGGAGAGCAGAAGTCATTTTTTCAGGCTAGATTTTTAAGAGTATAAAGCCCGGTTCACAGTTTAAAAGAAACATAGTTTCTATTCATAATCTGTCTTCCAGCCAACCTATTTTATTACCAATATCAGGAAGGTACAGAGATAAAATATAGTTTAAACTTCAAATCCCTCAAACCAAGCTGTCAGGGAGGGGAGAGGTCGGATGCTGACATGCTGGAAAAAAGGAAAGCTGATGATGACCACAGTGGTGATATCAGTTTTTCACCTGATAAGTATGAATTGGGATGGGATCAGGAGAAGATGAGAGTTGGGTTATTTGAGGTTTATGCTGTTGATGTTAGAGACAAATGTGCCTAGAGAGGGTTGGGTACATAGAAGGCGAGGCAATGCATACTCAGAATTGAGATAAAGCCTCCACAAGATCTGGGACTCATTTTCTCCCCCGCTGAATGCTGTAAGAAATTGTTTCTGAATCATATGCATCCTGCAAAAGTGGTTTCTTATGATCCCAGAAATTTGCTGTCCAAAGCATAGGAGGGTAGGATGAGTTTGGTCTGCAAGTTTCCTCATGTCCATCACTGGCTTTCACTTCAGCATTGATCCACTTTTTCTTCTCGTGTAAAAAAAAAAAAAAAAACAAAAAAAAAACAGAAAAAGACATGTTAGAACATGTTAGTAAGATACTATTTGGAATTCTCATTCATATGGCATTTAAAAAATAATTGCTTAAATTATACAACTATTATATGGAAGATAAGTTATTTTTATTATTAGCTTTGCGGGTCATTGACATTTTATGTACAAGAATAATGATATGTTTCTTCTGTCTTCAAAGACCCCACAGACTTGAAGAGGAGATATGACATACATGAATACCTTATACATAATCTGTAGTGTGGCATGTGCCTTAAGAGAGTTATAAAGAGTCCAGAGGTTTAGAGAAAGGAGAGATTAATTCTGAACTCAAGAACATGATAAGCAAAATGGCTATTGTGATATTCATGTTTATGTCCCCCCCAAATTCGTATGTTGAAATTCTAATGCCCAAAATGTGATGATATTGAAAGGTGGGGCCTTTGGGAGGTGCTTAGGTCATGAGGACGGAGAGCCCTCACAGATGGCATTAGTGCCCTTATAAAAGAGGCTTCAGAGAGATCCCTAACCCCTTGTACTGTGTGAGGACAGAGTGGGAGGGCAAGAGCTATGAACTAGAAAGAGGGACCTCAGCAGAAAGTGACCATGCTAGCACCTTGATCTTGGATTTTCCAGTATCCCAAACCGTGAAGAATAAATTGTGGTTGTTTATAAACGATCTAGCCCATAGTGTTTTGTTATAGCAGCCTAAGCTGCTAAGAATGGACCAAGACAATGGCTAATGGTGAAACAACAGGATTCAAACATGAGCACAGTGAGTGCTGATCTCAATTTTACTGCCCTGACTTAGCCACATCATTTCACTGTGCATTAGTTTCTTCAACCATTAAATAAGAAAAGAAAAACGACATTCTTGCCCAAAGTACTTCTATC
Organism: Ursus maritimus; assembly: GCF_017311325.1. Classification (NCBI taxonomy): domain Eukaryota; kingdom Metazoa; phylum Chordata; class Mammalia; order Carnivora; family Ursidae; genus Ursus; species Ursus maritimus. Next base: position 35,154,330 of record NW_024423344.1, read on the forward strand.
CTCTGGAGATGGCTCTGAGATGAGCACAGCAATAGACACATCCCAAACCAAGCAAAAATATTGTATTGTTCATGGTAAGCTTCACAGTGCTCAGAATAGAGCAGAAACATCATCACTCTCTGCCACCTGCACCTTCCAAACTCTACCTTCTTTTAGCACAGTCCCACAAACAGAGGCTGTGTTAACAAGCTGGAGTGAAACTGGATGTTCACATGCAGCCAGTCTTTTAAAAGAAGGTTAATTTGTGTTAGCAAACTGTCAGATAACTTGTCATACCTCATTATTTTTCTTTATACACATCCTGCCCTCCCCCCCATATAAAATAAATAAATTAACAGGAAAAAAATATCTCCAGGATTGTGTGATAGCTGATCTTTCAAGGCTACTTTGTGGCTAAATAAATAAAAAGAAAAACAGAAACAGAGCTATTCTGAAGGACTTTTTTTCCCTCTTTGAAGACACTGCAAAGCAATCATGATAATATAAATCCAAGGGCAAGTGCTTCATCCTTTATAAACTTGAATTAGTAAGTTGATCCTCTTCACCAGCATGTTTTTAGTGCATAGAGAGATAAAATTTGATAAGTTCATGAAAACAATCACTTTAGAACAACAAGTAAGAGGTGTTAATAAAGTATTGGCACCGAAAATGTATGAAGCAAACCAAATCGCGGAGAAAGTGATAGAGTCCCTATTGTAGTATATAAATTACATTGCTAAAATGATGATTGATATTATAGCTTCTATTTCAAAGACTCCCTTTATAGAACAGGTCTATTGTCAAAAATGATAATAAGAAAATACTTTCTCAAGAGTATACCTGCCCATATATTATTCCTATAAAATTGTAGACATGAGAGAGTTTTCTGGAATAATGACCTATCTAAAAATGAGAGGTGGGCAGAGGAATTTAAGGGAAGAAAATGACACTAAAATATATATCACCTTAAAATGTTTTTTTTTAATACTGTGCATAAAGTGCTTCGTTCAAAATAGTCCAAAAGTGGCATGCAAGATTACATTATATAAATTTCTATAGCACCCCACCTTTTTCAAATACCAAGATCAATCTTTCTGTCTCTGTTTCTCTTTCCAATGAAGAAATTGAGGAGAAAATGAGTTAAGTTACTTGCCTCAGCTCATATGAATAAAGACAAGTTTTTAAACATCTAATAAGAGAATTTTCAAATATGATAAGAGAGATCAGGTCAGGCCAACTTAAAAAAGGAAACGAACAAATAAGCTTCAACCAGTGGCTTACACAACATTTGTTCTTTATACTTTTATTGGTTGCAAGGGACAGTGGGGAATTTAGGTTATATCAAGTGACAGGGTTCACTTCCTGTTTCCAGTCCAGCATGTAAGGAGCTTGGAAGTCATCACTCCCATCCTCACAATAAGTAAACAGGTGAACAAACTAAAAATCAACAACTTTTCTCAAATCCACTAGAGAATTGAGATCATGGAGCAAACCCTACCCCCAAACCTGGAGAAACAGGCAGATACAAGGAATCACAGCTCACTGGATACTGAGGAGAAACCTCAGCTAGAGCCAGCAACCATTAAGGATACTTTAAGGGTGACTGACTAATTGCTGAAGAGTGAGCATAGACAAACAAAAAATAAAAACCCCTGGAGACCTAGTCTTTGGGGTGTCCCCCACACTTTTTGTGAGTTTTAACTCCAGTAGTCCCACCAGGTTCCTACCGAGAAACTGAAGAAAAATCTCGTTATGCTCCCTAAAGGAAAAGAGAGAAATAACCATTCTGAAATATACCTAGAGCATTTTGTTCTACTTAACAAAATCTTTCCTTGAGAGAAAAGTTAAACTGACTTGGGTTTTATCACAGTCTAACAGATGTGGAGGAAGGTAAATACCCAACTCTAGTGCCCTCTAGCCTTTTGGTCTCACCTGAGGGGGGAAAACAAAATAAAATTGAGACTTAGACATAATCATGGGCACTAAAATGGTTTCCCTATCCTCACATGCGCATCCTATACCACATGAATAGGGCCCCTAAATAATAACAGAGGAGTACAGCTAAAAAGAATCACATGGCTCAGACCATATTTACAAAGGAGCCTTCAGGAAAACTCAAAGACAACAGAGATGACAAAAGCAAGGACACCACAAGAAATTTCAGTCTCTGACATCTACAGCTACAGCCAACAGTAAACATAGCCTAACACCTAGCCAGATAAATAGAAAATCTCACACTAAAGTTCAGATTAGCTCAGTTCTCCTACCCAAGACATCACGTCTGGCTTTCAACAAAAAATTACAAAGCATGCTAAAAGGCAAAAAAGACACAGTCTGAAGAGACATGGTAAGCATCAGAACCAGATTCAGATATGGCTGATATTGGAAATGATCAGACCTGAAATTTAACTATAATTTGTATGTTAAGGTCTCTCATGGAACAAAGAGACAATGTGTAAGAACAAGGGAGTAATGTAAGCTGAGAAATGGAAGCTCCAGGAAAGAGTCAAGAGGAAAGACTAGAAATCAAAAATCCTGTCACAGAAATGAAAAAAATTCTTTTGATGGGCTCCTCAGTAGACTATACCAGCCAAGGAAAGAACTTGAGAACTTGAAGATATGTCAATAGAGACTTCCAAATTGAAAAGCAAAGAGATTTTTAAAAAACGAAAACAAACAAGAGAACACAATATCCAAACACTATGGGACAAATACAAAAATATAACATACACATAATAGGAATACCAAAAGGAAAAGAAAGAGAGAAAGGAAGAGAATAAATATTTGAAATATGAATAGCTGAGAAATTTCAAGTTACGGTGATGTGCTATGAAGACACAAGGGGAAATGAGGGAGCGCAGAAAACTTTCTCAGCTATCAAGGAAACCAGTTTCATGGAGAATTAAGATGCCTTTGTCCCATCATAGCACACAACGTAAGCTACTGGTCACACACCATAATCTAGCCACCACTATTGTCATAGAACACTGTTCGCTTTTTTTTTTTTTAAAGATTTTATTTATTCATTTGAGAGAGAGAGAGAGACAGCGCACAAGCTGGGGTGTAGGGCAGCAGAGGGAGAGGGAGAAGCAGGCTCCCTGCTGAGCAGAGAGCCCAATGAGGGGCTTGATCCCAGGATCCTGAGATCATGACTGAGCCGAAGGCAGACGCTTAACCGACTGAGCCACCCAGGTGCCCCACGCAGATCACTTTTCTACTTTGAGTGGGTCTGGTCTGTTTTCTAATTGCAGTTGACACTTAAACAGCATGGGTTTGAACTGCACGCATCCACTTATACATAGATTTCTTTTCAATAAACACAGTGCAGTACTATAAATGTATTTTCTCTTACTTATGATTTCTTAGTAACATTTTCTTTTCTCTAGCCTACTTCATTGTAAGAATACAGTATATAAAACATATAACATACAGAATATGTGTTAATTGACTGTTTATGTTATCAGTAAGTCTTCTGGTGAACAGTAAGCTATTAGTCATTAAGTTTTGGAAGAGTCAAAAGTTATCTGCAGATTTTCAACTGTGTGGGATGTGGAAGCCCCAACCCCTGTGTTGTTCAATGGTGAACTGTATTTTCTTTCTTCTTCTCTACTTCATGTTCTTTGCTTACATGGCTTTCACCACCTCATGCCTGCCTTTCCTCTGTGTGTCTCTTAGCATTTGATCAGTTGATTTTCTGTGTCCCTCTCTCCATGTCCCTATTCTACTCAGTAAGAGAGAATCCAGGTTGATTCCTCACCCTCCAACATCAGCATCCACATTGAACAGACTCAAATCACTTCATCAAACCATCTGACAGGCTGCTGGCCAACCCATAAGCTGGCTGTCTTTGGCTCAGGTGCTAGTTCTGGACCCAGTCATCTCTAGCTAAGCAAACAGATCATGTGATAAAATGAATTAAGAATAAGAAGCTGCTTCCTGGTTCATGTTAAGAAGGGGCTATTAGCAAGGTAGTCTCTTAGCATGTCATGAATTTATCTGAATTCTCAGGCATTTTGGTAGCAGCTTACAAAGAGCAAACTTAGTTCCCAAAGAAAATGGGAACTTTGATTTAACGTATCATTTATCTCCTCGAGTTTCATTGCTGGTTTATATCACTTCTGGTTTACATATCACCCCACCACCATTGGACAGGATAGGGGGACAGGGAGTAAACAATTTAACACCACTGATGACCACCCCCAAGGTATACTTTTGAGAGTCGTCAGAGCAGGACTAGGCTGCTCATATCACCCAAAGTCAGAGCAAACAGCTACAGAGAGTACGAAGATTGATGTGACATCCCCGTTCCTCGATGATCCCATTCCTTTAGTTATTTCATTGTGTCACCTGTCCCAAAATATTTTTGACTCTCCTCTACTAAACATGTGGCTGGAAAAGGAGAGGAAAAGGGGCATATGCTAAAACATAGGGGTGTGTGTATGTGTATGTGTGTGTGTGTGTGTGTAATTTTCTCCTCCAGAGCACAATATGTTTGAGCAAATATATTTTTCATCTACCTGATTTCAGTGTAGGATGTTAATTTTCTGAAGCAGATAAAATCAACGTAGGAAGAAAGCTCAGTATTCTTAGTGCTTACTTTTCACTTGAATTCAAGTTAAATATGAATATGCTTCCTCCTCACTAGTTTTCAAGGGATCATATTCAGCTAACTTCTCTCCGCACAGATGACACACAGCAGTGAGGGAAAGGCACCAGGCACCAGCATCATTCTTCTTAGTTCTTGACTGTGTTTGACCTTCAGGGGCACATCTCTTAGAGAGGAAAAGCGTGCTTTGCTCTACCTCCACGTAGAGGGCAGGGTACAAGTAAAGGCTACAAGATAGAAGATAAGAACCTGTTCCTGTTTAACTAACTCTCTCTGGCCTCACAATCAAAAGAGGTGCCCTCATGCATCACATCTTTTCTATTATCTTTGTCTGCTGTGCATACTGTTTCTGGGAGAGAAACAGTGAAACCTTCTGCTTTTCAATAGAGCTCTGTATTTAAGAAAGAGACACAAAATGTGCAGCAGTCCTATGTTCCCATTTTACCAGTCTCCTCTGGCCCCACATACCTTATAACCTGATGGTTACCTGACCACAGACAATGTATCTCATCCTAATCTGTTTCTTAGGATAGATTTTTAGGGGAGAGAAGGTAAATACCTTTGTCTTACCAAAAACCAAAAACAAACAAACAAACAAAAAAAAACAAAAACAAAAAACTGTTACAGCTGTCACTGTCCAATTTTCAAAAGAAAATACCAAAGTCATTCATTCATCAAAATGTATTGAGTGCTTCGACACAAATGGCCTTAATACATGTGTGTGGAAACTGAAAAATGGCCAGATAGGTTTCCCATTTTAAAGTTGAAGAAACCAAGTCACAGAGAGGTCAGATGATCTATCTAAACTAAGAAACTGAGTATCGTTACAGTAACGATGAGTCTGGTTCACTGATTGTCAATCAAATAATTTCACTTACCTTTTCACACACAGCTACAAATATTACCATACTTCAGGACCCGTGATTTTGTGTATCATGCAACATAAATGTAACGTACGCTATATCTCATGTAACGTAATGTAGTTGTTTGTTTTCCCTTCAGCTACAGAAAATTTAGTGTGAATTTACACTCAGTTTTAATTAATTGAAAAGATGTTTGAAGTCAACTTTATTTTCCACTAGCAAAAACAAAACAAAACAAAACAAAAACGAAACAAAACAAAAGCCAATATGTCCTTTAAATTAAAAAAGAAAATTGACCAGGCTTACTTTGCTCCCTCTCCTATGGACCTCTTGTCCCTGAATTAGCATTAATAGAGGTAGTGAGGGAAGTGAATTCCCCATTACCTGGAGAGTAAAGAAACCTAGACACGTATAGAGAGCTTAGTGTACATGCTGCATAATAGTATTTCTGAAGAGTAGTGAATTCTGTATTCAAACAGAGGTCAGCAAATAAATCCAGAGTGCCTGAGTGTTTGGTTTTTCCTTTTTAAAGATGAGCTGCTCTTATGGTTGGAGGTTTTCATTTCCCAGCTCTGACACAGGGTAGTCACATATGCAAACATGGACACTGCCTGCAGTCTCAATATAGATTAATTATTTCTGGCTGCCAGGAACCTCCAGTGGTGTTTCCCTGATAAACCCCAACCCTCCCTACTCAAGAAACAAAAGAAACACACACACACACACACACACACACACGCACGCACGCGCGCACCGGTAAAAGGCTAGCGCCTCAGTCCATAGTTACTTTACCTTGAATAGACTTTTCAAATGATGTTCTTTCATTTTGCTTTCTATATTAAACATGAAAAACCAAAAAGGAATTTCAAATCTTGGGTTTTTCTTTTCCATTAGTGTATCACAAACTGCTAATTAGAAAAGATTTCTTTTACTAAATGATTTAGTTCTTACGTCTGTTTTAACACTTGAAAGGTTACAGCTTCAGGAAAAAAGGAAAGAGCCTTAATTAAAGAATGAATTATTGAATATTCAGTCTTAATTGATGTTGCCCCATGTTATTATTTTGCATGTTTATAGGTGTTTTATGTGATTCTGTTATCGAAATAACCAAAGAGAGAGACACCAACTACTACTGAGCCTAAAAGGGGGAGGGCTTCTGCCTGATCACATCCAGCCATTTAAGTTCAAGAATCATCTGAAGCGTGGTTTCCATGACAACAAGTCACTAATTGCGAACATAAAATAAAGTAAAAAATCAACCCTCCCTGAATTTGGCAGCTGCATGGATGATGTCTTTTTTTTTTTTTTTTTAATAGTAAAATGGCACTTTTCCTTAGGGAATTCCTCAAGTCATTTTCCCTAAACCAAGAAGCCACTCCATCGTGGGGTTAACTCAGGTCTGGGAAAGGTGTCAGCTTAAAGCTGTCCAAATCTGTTAGGCTGTGATTGCCAACACCTAGCTTCTGCTAGAGATATGGAAAGACAGTTACGATGAGGGGTGAAGGATTTTTGCATCTTTGAGCTACAGAACAGCAGAGATTGCTGCTGTGGCAGATGGATGAACCACAGAAATGCTACCAAATACTGGATTTGAACATCCTTTAGACAAGGAGGGAAAACAAACTGAGGTGGAAAAGGTGAGTTAAAACCTAAAATTGGCTACTTTCCTCAGGGTTAGTCAACCGTGTTCAATCACTAGCAAAGGTTTCTGGTTTCTCTGCCTGGCAGATTTAAAAAAAAACAAACAAAAAAGTGCACCCCTTGAGACTTGGAAACCTGTTCCACTGACACAATGGCACCATTCAAAATTCACCAATTTATGAACTGCAGCATATCATTTGTAAAAATTGCTTCAGCCTGAGTTACCTTTCACCAGCTCTGTAAGTCTACTCACTGGGTCACTAGGAGTGAGCAAGAACATTTTGATAAATTCTGTTTCCATGACGATGAATTAACCAGTGAAAAGGGGGAGGTGTTGAAAGATCTGTATTCTGTAGAATACTCTCAAATGTTTGCCTGTTTTCATTTTTAGCCATTTAGTTCTCATGGCTCTGTTCCAGGACTCTTTAATTTGCCAGTAGCTGTTTTTCCTACACAGATTACAGGAGTAATTCATCAGTGAATGTTTCACTCAGTGGTCCCCATCTAATGTAAGGAAACATAAAAATGAATTTTTCCAATTACGCCTTTTTGTTTGTTTAGAAAGAATGTAGTAAGCTTTTTTCCTTTCTTTTCCTCACAATCTAGCTTTAGTGTTCTTATTCTCCCTTATTTATTGACCATTACCTTACACAGACTACAACTGCAATTTGTATGATGTTGAGATCTGCTTCTAAATACCAATAAATCCCCCAAAGGCAATGATTTTTGAATTTACTGGACTGAAACCCCACAGGGGGACGTAAAGAGAAAAAGAACATTAAAACATGTAGGCCCAGTACATGTTACAATGAAACAAAGTGTTTAGGAAAAAATTAAGAAAGCAATAGAGCCTTTCCTTGACTAAATTACTTTAAATTGGCTTATTTATATACAATGGTTTCTGTTTATGTTATTCCAGCATTTACCCACTTCCCGAATTTGATGATAACACTACTATTTCCTTCGAGATCAAAAAATAAACAAGTAATTCTGATGGTTTTGTTTTCCAAATGATGAAAATAGCAAAAAGAACTCATCTATTCATACCAGAAAACACTGGATATGCAACTATTTTCTTGAAGTATGAAGTGAGAAAAATGTCCCCTCGAAACATGTATTTCTAATCTAGCTTATGTTTGTATCTCAACAAGCAACTGATTTAGTGTGTTTTAAAAATTAAGTTCAAATAATGGATTTTTTTCCCTTGTCTTTCTCTTCACCTAAAACAAGGCAAATAACCAGTTTTCAACTTCCAACAGTTTTGTTCTTGCATTGTGTAGCCATGAATTTAAAGAACACTTACACCCTTTTCCAAATTTATTCATCCTTTGCTTGAAGCAGGAAGAAGTTTTAGGGAGATGTCCTAGACCACCAATAATTAGCAAACTGATCAGATATTAATCAAAGAATGAAAGTGCAAAGGACCATGAGATTCACAGGCAGTAAAGAAGAAAACTATTTAACACTTATTATCTAAAGATCCGCCAATCAGAACTATTTTTTAAAAAATTTCAATAAATAGTAATGCAATAATATATTTTTCTGTTAAGAACTGTTCTTCAGGGTCATATTTGCTCTGTGAGCTTAATTTCTCTACCCAGAACAGAGAGAATTCTCATACTGAAAAGAATATGGTAATTTTCTTTTCCTCCCTCTTTAACACTGAAGCACAAAAAATATTATTAATATTAGTGGATCTCAAAGAATGTACATGATTGAAACTCAAAGTAATTGTTTTAATGAATAAACTCTGGTTGTTTGGCAGCAGACATCTATAAACTATTAGAAAAGGAAACCATGCCACTCTAAAATCAATGTGTTGGTAGCCCTGAATTTGTTCATCTTGATTTAAAACAGGAGGGGCAACAGTGTCAGTTGACTGGATATGGACAAGGGGAAGTCCGATGACTTTTTTTTCACCCACCATATGTAATTCCTGCTTCTTATGGGCAACATGCATGGGTTCTGCTAGCAGCGCCATGCTTCCCTTCCTACACCAAAGGTCATAATGCAGGTAGCTGGCATTCAGTTCACATGGATGTGAATAGTGTGAGATCCTGCAGCCAGTTGTTGTCTGGAAAATAGAGATGGCATGGCCCACCCATGAGACAGCTGCCTTCACACCGATGTGACCTGTGGCTGGCACCAGACAGTGCAGGAATCAGCTTGTTAATGCTAATGTCTCCGGTGAGATAGGGATAAACCACAGCTCTCTCAGTCCTGTAGATTGAAAGTGTCACAAAAATACTGTCAGGCTCAGTTGCTGATCATTAAAAATGAGTACAAATGAGAGGAATAATGGCTTGTTGATCCATCTGAGTCAAGTTTGACATCCATGTGACACTATTTACAACTGTATCGATGTCTTTCAGGCATTAGTGAGAGAGATTTTTGACAAAGAAAATAATCATGAAACTTCTTGAGTTTTGGGGTAAAACTGGTCAATAACAAAACATACTATAAACTCCAATAATTTTTACTTCATCATACACATTAAGTGATGTAATCAGCAACTACCCATATGTTGCATATATCACAGACTATCTATTACATAAAATTGTTTTGAACGCTGGCAGGATATTTTATAAATATTCAGGACGACATTTAAAAAGGCTTACTACTTTGTGTACGAACATAATATACAAACACATCACATTTATCATAAATGTGGCCACAGCTAAATGTGGATATTGAATGCATATTCCTATAGCAATATAAGCACTAATAAGAAAATACACATTTATGAATCTAAAGAGCAGGTATCTTCTAATATTGCCAATCTGTTCCCAAAAGGTTTTGTGCAATATTTTTTAATCACATGGTTTCTTATTTACTGAGACCTCACTACTTAAATAAATTTTGTGATGATTTTTTTAGTAAAACCAGAAATATGTTTGTAGTATGAAAAACTATTCTCTTTATATCTGTTTTGTAACTTATAATTTTTATACTTGTGATTTTAAAATGATGTATTTAATATAAAAAGTTTAAAGCAGGTACATGTTTTTGTTGTTGGCATTTTTCCCCACTCTTTCGGGGGGAGGTGATACCGAGAGGTATAGCTTCAAGAGCAGCATGTTGATGCAAAGAGATTTGATCAAGAGTGCTGGCCCAGGATCCAACTCCCACTTTCCTACAGAGAATCTAATCCTGTTGGCCACACATTGCTCCCTGTGGCATAAAAGGTTTATACCAACATCCAGTCTGACAGCTCAGAATCTTTGCCACAAGCTGAGAAAATGTTTACTGGAGGATGTTTAGGTGAATAGAAGTATTGGTCTTCTACTTAATTTACGAGTCAAGGCAAACAGCCATACGTAAATCACATAAAATTTTAACTGCACGGAGAGATGATCATTATTTTAAAAAGCTTTTAGTAAAGTAGATTGCTACCAATTCAGCGAGATAGCTGGTGCAGTCATTCACTCAACAAACGTTTAGGTGTATTCACTATGGTTTTGCCCCCCAAAAGTTGACAGAAGATATACAGAGGTAGAGATAGAGAATCTAATGATTATAAAGCAATATGGCAGGTAAATATAGAAAGGCAATGAATATAATTGTAATGGAGGATTGTAGAAAGGGGTTATTGGAGAGAGAACAGGAAGGTTTAACAAAGCTTTCTGAATTAGATAATTAGGGAAAGAGCTTTCCATACAAAGGGAACAGCTGAACAGAGGCAGGAAGTGAAAATCAATCCATTAGACAAAGACAACCACAAATAGCTCAGTGTTGCCTGAGTGCCCAGTGTAAGGCAAGCCAGGGAACAGAGTGACAGAGAGATAGGCAGAAGTCACATCAAGGAGGGCTCACAGTCACTATTAATAACCTGCATGTTGTCTTGTCCTCATCGTCCTTTTGGGAGGTGAAGGCAGTGATTCCATGGAAGATAATGATGGTGACAGTAGATGTGCAAGAAAAAGATGAATCAAATCTATGTAGGGGAAGTAGAATAATCAGAACTTGGTGATTGAGTGTCTCACAGAGAGATGAGAGATTACAGATTTTGTATGATGCACAAATTCTATCTTGAGCAACTGGGTGGATGGTGGCCAAAAATGCCACCAACTGAAACAAGTATCCATGGAACACTCCTATGGAGATGCCCAGCTAATAATTGGGTAGATGAGTCTGAAGCTCAGGGCACATGCCCAAAATAAGGGCATAGACTTGGAATCCATTGGAAAATAATGATATCTGAAACCATGAGACTGGATAAGATTGCCCAAAGAATATAGAAAGTGAGATGAATTGTAGATTAAGGACCCCACCCTGGGGTTCAATAATTTAAAATATTGCCCAAAAAAAGTAGCCAAGAAAGGAAACAAGCAAGGAGTTGACCAGATTAAGAGGAGAAGCCATAACAAAGTACTATAATGGGAGCCACAAAAGTGAAAAATGCAGCAGACAAATCCAGTAAGATGAAGATAGAAAAAGAAATTACTCTCCCCCTCTGCCTCCTCTTACTTAAATACAAATCTACATCATTAAAAATAGAACTTAGAAACTTAAGACCAGGAAACATCTAGGAAAGACCAAGGTCAGCATACTCACAGATTACTTAGGAGTGGTCTGTTCTTAATTTTTAAGCAAGGGAAGACTTATCAGTTTATTTTGTTAATTTGTATATTCTCTACCTTGTCCTCAAAGCACCACAAATTCTTTAAATAAAATTCCTGAATTAACTCTTTTCAATTAAGTTTGCAACAAATGTTAAGCAAAAGTCAGCTCACTGTTACTCTCATTGAAAAGTATCAGGAGTACAGATTATCTCTACTGGCAGTTAAGGGTGGAAACTCCTGCTTTGACATGAAGCTGAGAATGCTCCTGAGAGAGAAGCCTCACTCATCAGCTGATCCTAACAGAAAAGCATAGCATTCTTTCATGCAGAGAAGAACAGCAGGTCGTAAAGAAGGACACTGAGCTGTAAATCCACATAGAACAAGTCCACTGCAGGCTCCTGAGCAGGGGAGAGTGGAAATACAATGGAATGTTGACTTCTTGGTATTGTGCACGGGAGCCCCCATCAACTGGAGACACCCCTAACTAACACACCATCACAGCTTTGTGAGCAGGCGGTCAGATTCTAGTAACAACTCAATCTTTATATGTAAGAATGTCTTGTGTATCTTAGGGCAAATAATTGATGTTCCTAATTTCTACTTTCCTCATTTATTAAAATGGGATGAAATTATTAATTACCCCCTAAACGTGTTACGAAAAATCAAATGAGTAACTATATAAAAAGCATTAGTCTAGTAGTTGTTCTCACCATGGAGTGATTTGTCCCCCAGGGGACATCTGGCAATGTCTGGAGACATTTTTGTTGTCACAGCTGGGAGGGGGTGGCTGTTACTGGAATCTATTTATAGAGGCCAGGGATGCTGCTAGACACTCTACAAGACAGTACAGCACCCCACAACAATGAATTATCTGATCAAAAATGTCAACGGCACCAAGAATAAGAAACCCAGATCTGGTAGCCTCATGTATACATTATAACAGCTGGTGTTTCTGGAACCCTCACACCCTGCTAGACACTAAGTGCTTAACATTTGTCTCAACTGACCTTCACCAAAATCCCATGAGATTGGTACTAGTATTATTCCCTGTCTACAAATTAGAAAACTGACATGCAAAAAAGAAGTTGTACATAAGGTCACATAACTAGCAGTGGTAGACTCAGGATTCCATAAATGTTAATGATTAGTTTTTGTTTTTTGGGGTGTTTTCTAGTTTGGGGGATAGAATTTAATGATGCATCAGTTGCATGTAACACTCAGTGCTCATTCCATCAAGTGCCCCCCTTAATGCCCATCACCCAGTTACCCCATCCCCACACTTATCTCCCCTCCTGCCACCCTCAGTTTGTTCCCTATATTTAAGAGTTTTTTTTTTGTTTGCCTCCCCCTCCGTCTTTATCTTATTTTATTTTTCTTTCCCTTCCCCTGTGTTCATCTGTTTGGTTTCTTAAATTCCACATTTGAATGAAATCACATGGTGTTTGCCTTTCTCTGACGGTCTTATTTCGCTTAGCATAATACACTCAATATTAACGATTATTATCTTTCAAGGGCAAGTGAAAAATTATTCAGATAATATTAGATATTTTCAAATATCCATATCCAACTCGTGGCATCACATAACCAAAAAATTGGTTTTCAACTTTCATCCAATCATTGACATTAATCTAGACAAAACTGATAGGTTGCATGCTTTGACTTCCAGACTCGAGGGTTTCTTTAAATGTACACAAAATGAGAATGGTATAATGGTGGAAAAAGAAGAAAATTTAGCATTTCTTAAGAGCACCTTAAAAAGACAATTGCCAGATATGCTTTTAGAGAAATCTTTTTAGTGTTAAAAATCGGTAAAACCTGACTTCAGGAAATGGCCTTAGGTCTTGTCTAATGCTGAAGTCAATGGCTCTTCCTGTAACAGTGTTAGGGTTTAAGTACTGCTTCGGGCCTCTGCAAAGCTCGAACACAGGATCAGAGAGATAAAAGTCACCTGACTATATCACCTTCACTTTATAGTCTGAAATTCTGAGCATCTGTGCATTTATCCAATTGTCAGGGAAGTGTCATTGATTGTTTTTAACAATCTTTGCATCGATGTGTTTCAGAAGGTGGTTTTCTCTTCTTTAAATCTCCCTTCAGGGACTCTGAAACATAAGCTGTTGAGTGTGGATATGTGTAGACCTTCAAAAAATCCTGGAAAGGCAACAAACGCTGAAATCTGAGCATGCACACAAGTATTTTGACAAAATGTTTATAGAAATTTGGGGTTCCTAAATTTTTAAGATAATTGCACAGTGAATGAAGACAGTATAGTATAATATGGCATAGTGGCTTAAAGTGCAAGATCAGTATTCAAATCCTGACTATACCATTTACTAAGGATGGGATCTTGACAAAGTGACTTGACTACTCAGAGTCTCACTTACATTTCCTATTTAAAAAATTAAAAAATTAAAAAAACAAATCAGATTGACCACACAGGATTCTCCAAAAATAAAATGTTTATTTTTATTTTACACCGCCATATTCTAAGCACTGTTTTAGTTAGTAGGGATACTACAGTGAACTACCCTCATGCACCTTTTAATTAAAAAATTAAAATGAAATATCATCTCAAGTAGCAGTAATTGTTCTGAAGAAAATTGTTCTGGATAATCTGATAGTAGTCCGATAAGAGCAGGGGCTGACAAGACCTCAGAGGTGGTACCATTTCAGCAGAGACCTGAAGGAGATGAGGCAGTGATCCACGTGAATATGTGGAGAAGAGCTTTTCATGCAAAAGAAAGAACAAATACAAACATCCTCAGCTGAAATACTTCAGCAATTTTGAGAAAAAGCAAGACCTGTGAGACTGGTGCTCAGTGACTTATGAATTGAATTTAAAAAGTAGTCAAGGAATAACTCCTAGAAACTTATATGCCATAGTAGTATTTTGGCTTTTACACTGTGATAGGAAGCCATTGGACATTTTTGATCTCTGAATCATGATCCAATTTATGTTTTGAAAGAATAACTTTGGCTATTATGTGGAAAATAGACTCTAGGGACCCAGAAATAGATACAAGATGACCAAGTAAAGGTAATTACAATCATGCAGGCAAGAGACAGTGGCAGGTTCAAATAGGAATATGGCATTTGGCAGCTGCTAAGAATGGTTAGATTCATGGTGCATTAGAATGTGGATTGAATATAACTTCTGATAGATTTAATGTGAGTTGTGAAAAAGAAAATGAGAATGATTCCAAAGTTCTGGCCCTAAGCACCTAGGTGAATGGAGACTGAAGAAATAGGTACAAAGGAGGGAAACTATAAAGAATTTAGTTAGAACACTCATTAGATGTCGATGTGGGAATATTCGGTAGGTCATTGGATATACTAGTGTACATTCAGGAGAAAGGTCAAAAGTGTATCTTAAAATTTGGGCATTGTCAGGGTATAAATATAGTTAAGCTAGCAGGACCGAGTGAGATCCCAGTAAGAATGTGCTAAAATAGAAAAGAGGTCCTGGGTCTGACTTCTAGGGATTTCCAATATTCAGAGGTCAAGAAGATGAAAGTCATGGGAAGGCAGTGTCATAGAGCCAAGCAAATAAAGTGTTGCACAAAATGGAATGATCTACTATCATATGCTGCAGAAGGGTTGAGTGAGAGGAGAGCAGAGTTGACCATTCATGTTGTCAACACAGAGGCCACTGGTGAACTTGAGAAGAAGAGTCAGTGGATTGATGGATACAACATCTAATTTCACAGAGTGAGTGTGAGAGAGAATGAGAGGAGTAGAAGTGGGAAGGGAAAAAATGATAGACATATTTTTGTGAGAATTAAATAATAAAATATATGTGAAGCATTAGTCCAATGCTTGGCATATTACAAAATATAATAAATAGTTATCATTATTTTTATCATTATTATGTTGTCATCTCCTATCATTTGAATATTAACTGTATGCATAGCCAGACCAAGAGAAATAATTATTTATGTGTGTATATATTTATACATGGATATTTTATTGGTAAAAGTTGTTAATATATATGTACATATTCATATATATGAGGAGATATATATTGGGTGATGTGTATAGATATACAAATGATACTTTTACCAACAAAATATTCATGTATAATTATCTCCTTTTATCTTGACAGCATTCTGTGGGGAAAAAAAATATAGTCATGGGAGTTTTTCCCTGCTTTATAGCTGACAAGGCTTAGGCTCACAGTTCATGACTTACCCAAAGTTATATATAAAGCCAGAAATGAAACCAAGATCTAATGACACCTGACTCTTTGCTCTTTTCAGCAACAAATAGAAGTTCAGTTATCCCATCAAAGAGAAAATCAAGCCATCTCAATGAGAATTTGACAATGCAAATATCTGACTTGAATAATAAACACCCAAATATTTTTAAAATTAATTAATTATTTACACATGCACTGTTAACCATCTCACACAATTTGTTCCTTGTAAACATGGTCAGATTCACCCATCAAGTGAGAAAATGTTCTGTTACAGTGAGATTAAAATGTTTTCTTCCTAGAAATTATGTAAAAAAAAAAGAAAGAAAGAAAAGTAAGAAAAGGGGCAAAATATTTCTTTAAGCATACATTTAATCAATCAAGAAATTTTGGCCACTGGGCACTGGGTTAGGTGCTGGGGATACAAGAGGAACTAGAACAAACATTCCTGCTCCCTTGACATCTAGAGTCTAGTGAGAGATAGATACTTACCAAATTTGCAATATTGATTTGTTAAATTATGATAAGTATATGGAGGAAAGGAGCAGGGAACCATGGCAGAGAAAAACAGGAACAACATAATCAGGTGTCATTATATGAAATGACATAAGAAATTTATGTCATCTGTATGAAAGACATGAGGAAATGTCTGGATCCTTTCAAGAAGCCAGGTACAATCACTTCAAGAACCTTGGAATGAAAGGCGATTCTCATGAGACATGCATTGGATAAGGCAGTTTGGTAACAGATTTCTAGATTAATGAAAGCAAGGAGCAGCCTGCTTCCTTCACATGTCCTTGTAAGAGACCACGTAGGCCCAGGTGAAACATTAAAAGAAAGAAGCATTAAATAATTCTGAAATGCTTTCAAGATATGTTAGCTAATCCCAAGACTCTGAGTTATCAACATGGAGCCCTACTTACTCCATCTATGAGGCAAAGTTTCCCATCCTGACAGAAACTAAGTTTTTTTTTTTGGAGCTGCAACCAATCCAAGTCCTTGGTAATTTTGAGACACATGCATTTTCCCATCAGTGAGAAAATGGCTAAGACAACTTCTGTATCAATCTTCAAATCAGCTACTTCACATTCCAGTCATCTTTGTTAGTCAACATACTCAGGCTTCTTGTTCATCCAGTCCTCTAACCCCCAAACTGCTTGGTACTTGCTCTCACCAACCTATGCCCTTCTCCCTCCCAAATCTTTCAACTGTATTCTCTGGAACACCAATCTGATTAGCCATTGCATCTTCAAGCTCTTCCTGAAAATTCCATCTTCCACTTCATTTAGAACTCAAAGGTTCTGAAGCGAGTTCTGTGAACTATGCTTCATGGGCTCAGTAACATGCTTTAAAAGATTTTTTTTTTTAAGTTTTCTTCCTGTTATTTTGAAATATGACTTTGTAAAAAAAAAAAGTCCATATTATAAGAATATTGTCTTAGTAAAAAAGGTCTAGGTTGCTTTGTGTATATAATCAAGATCATCATTAAAACCATATTACAATGTCTAGAATTGTTTCCTATTGACAAAAATTAAATAAATGTCTCTGCCTTATGATTAAAGAGATCTATCATTGCTTACTGTAAGCATAAAGTTACAGAAAACTTCAAAGGAAATAAATTATAAGGACACTTCCATAACCTTTGGTTTTACTGTTACCTTTGAAGTAGGACACAGAAGCCACAATATTTTTTGTGCTGAAAGGTTTGTATGAAAGGAAGCATGAATCTAGCAAATATAAATGTTTACCTTGAATTTGTGGACTGTTTTTGGTTTTGGGGTTTGGGTTTTTTTTAACAAAAACACTGCATTGGAATGACTGAAACAGTACAAAAATTTGCCAAGCCAGGAACCAAGATTCATCCTTGACTTCAGTATTTTCACTCCTCACCCCACATTTATTAGTTTCCTGACTCATGGAATGATCTGGTTATTGCTGCATTTTGGCTGGACCACATTCTTTGTTGTTGTTGTTTAAATATTTTATTTATTTATTTATTTATTTGAGAGAAAGAGAGAGAGCGAGTGTGCATGAGCAGAGTTTGGGGCCAAGGGAGAAGCAGACTCTCTGCTTAGCAGGGAGCCCAACACGGGGCTGGATCCCAGGACCCAAGGATCATGACCTGAGCTTAAGGCAGACCCTTAACTGACTGAGCCACCCAGGCACCCCTGGACCATACTTTGTATGTGATGATACGAAAGATGAGCAGTTCTTCTGGGATCTGAAAGCAGGTAAAGAAAGATAACTATAGTGGCCTTTACAAGAAAACTTCCTGCCATTAAGAGACTGGAAAAATTGATGTGACTTCCACGTACAGAATCAGAGTTTCATATGCAAATATGTATATAATGTGTGGTGATGTAGAGAGTTTCATGTTCCTGGGCAGATTGCATTTAACCTTGGGGAAGGTATGGATCATGGCAGTGACTTGGCTTTTTGTTTTGTTTTTGTTTTTATTTTTAAGGCTAGGGCATGTTAATTTGTCACCTGTTCAGCCAGAGAAAGGAGTTTTTTCTTTGTTTTCTTTGGGATTGAGATTCATGGGGTAGTTGAGGCTCAGGAAAGGGAAGAGGTGGGAGAAAAGTCTCTGCTCTAAAGAACAGATCACAGATTGCATCGACCTGTGGGATGGCTAGAGCCAAGAGAAGTCAGCAAGAAACTCTTTATGACAGATAATGACAAATGAACTGACTTCCAAGGTTTTTTTCTCCTCTGTAATCCTCTTATGAAAGCCTCACGTATTTAGTAAAACATGTTAGTATAGCCTTGGAGAAGGAAATAAATAGGCTCTATTTATGCTTGAGGCAGAACAGCATGGGGAGAGGACAGCAGCTTGCAGAGCCGTGATGGAAAGCCCAGAAGGGTTAGTGAGAAGCCTTAAGCAGGTGTAAGGAGTGAACAGTGAAGGACAACAACTGGAAAAAACAGAAACCCTCCTTTTTGTCGAGGTCCTCAGACAAAAATTTGTACTTTAAACAGATGAAACGTGTACAACAAATTTATATTATCTGTGCCTAACACTGTTCTAAGGTGCCGGGGATAACAGGCATGAACAAAACTACCACAGCTCAGGCTTTGTGGAGCACAGGTCCCTGTGGAAGAAACAGACCATAAACAAACAAGCATAAATTATATCATATGATGATAAGAGCCATGGAGAAAACAAAGCGTGGTGTAAGGAGTAGCATTTGCTGGGGGGAAGACCCCATGCCATCTTATAAAGATTAGGGGGACCTCTTTAAGAAAATGACATTTGATAGAGATCTGAAGGAAGTTGTGAGTGATCTATACAGATGTCTGCAAGAAGAATGTTCTAGGCAAAGGGAACAAGTGGAAAAGACTTGAGACTGGAGTGTGCCTGGTATTTTTGATAGCTAAGTAAAGAAAGAAGCTCCATATGTCCATGTGACTCACTGCTATCTTCATCAGTATATATTGGCACCAAATCTTGTTTTCCACTGAGAAAGTCATTAACTTCATCAGAAACTGAACACGATTGGCCAGCTTATCCCAAAGTTTCATCAAGAAATGGAAGCAGAATGTGAAATTCTTTACTTGCATACCAGGGTTTTCTGATTTTCCACAGGGCAAATCTTGAAACATCTGATTAATCTCCATGCAGATATTTATCTTTTTTTTTTCCTTTGGACAGAGAAAAGGAAAGACAATTCCAAGAACAGTTTTTCAGAACAGAGTCCATTACTGATTTACCTTATTGGGAAGCCATGTTTAGACACATGCATGTAGCATATCATTTTACTCAAGGTCTTTTCTCATTGCCAGGGAGTCTATTGCAAGAATATGTGCATTCAGAGAAGACTGGAGACAGAGGACCATACATATTTCATGGTAATGAAGTGTTTCTACAGCTTGGAATTAAGAATGGCAAAGCTTTAATGTCTCTGTAAGCAGAAAGTTGCCGACATACCTGGAAATTAAAAAAATAAAACAATACAAAATTGTTTTTGAAGTTACTTCTACTCAGGTGACTTTAAAATCAAAATATGAATGCATTGTAATTTTCTTGTTGACACTGGCAACATTCTCATCATGGTCCTTCTTAAAGGTAGCTACTTTGGTTTGAGGATAAAGAAAATGATGTTACATGAATTCAGCCACTCAACACAGAAGCTTGGATGGCCTCTGGAATTCCCTACATAAGCCCACCCTCATCTGGCAAAGTGAACTATGACAGGGTTGGTTCTACTTCCTGCCTCAACCTTTTAAAGTCAGAGTGTTCCATATTTCTTGGCATCAAAATAAAGATAAATGTCCAATAAATCCATGGACAAGTGTATTTCCGTATCAAAGTCCTGCAACATTTCTCTCTCCCCTCCCTCCCTTCCTTCCTTCCACCCTGACTTTCGCCCTCTCCTTTTTTGTGAATAAACCTGAGCTTTCTCATAAAGCACATCAAAATTTACTTTAAAATTTGCATAGCTTGGAATTATGTTAATTTTTTAGGAAATGACCATTCGTTGTTTATATGATAAAGCAAGATTAAAAGATGCAGTTATTTGCAGAGATTGATTTTACATTCTGTTTCTGAAAAGAAATCAATTTTCCATCCAATAGAATACATTGGATGCAATTTTTGTGTATATATGTGTTTACATGCAGGTTTCTGGGAACAAGTCCTTGGCTTCCATCAAATTCTGAAGTGCCTTTCAAAGGAATCCAAAAAAACTCCAGGCCTACTTACTGCCTGAAACTGAACCCTAGCTCTGTTCTGAGAATAGCTCTTCTTCTCTTTCCAGTGGAGTCTGTTAATTTTCTCAAACTTCACAGACCTTTGGGATATGGTCCCCAGTGACACTTCCAAATCATTTCTCACCCATCACGCCATAGCACGCTTGCCCTTCTGGCATCACTGCCCTCCACCAACTTCCTTTTCATTGCCCTTCATTTGCTACAGACTTTAGAACCTAATTCACAGTCTTCCTCCCCGTTGCAAGTTCTGCTAACATTCCCAGAGCATTGAGCGCACAGGTGGACAATATATCCTAAAGCTAGTCCCAAACCTCCTTTTTTTCCCCACAATTTCAATGGTCTTCCTTACCATTCTATTTCTGTTGCCCACATCCTATGGATAGGCCCTGTTCCTTTGTCAGTGCTTGAAATGTTCATGTCTGATTTCCTAAATGTAAACATCACCATTTAACAAGCACAGCTCCTATCCTTCCAATACTCTGACTCGGCTACTTACCTAATACCTGTAGCTGTGAAGTAGCCCAACAGTTGGAGCAAGTGCTCTGGAGTCAGATGCCCTAGGCCGATTCTGTCGTGTCCAAAATGTATGAACTTGAGCAAGTTTCTTAATCCAAGTCTCTGTTTTTGTTTTGTTTTGTTTTTAATGAAAATAACAGTTGTTGCTGAATGAATGATAAACTCCATAACGTTTAGCATGATGCTACTGAGAAAGCATGCAATAAATCAGTCCTTTTTATGATTATTTGACCTTACCAAGACCTCTAATCACTTGCTCTTCTAATTTCTTCTATATTTACTATATCTAAATCCACTTTCCTCCCTCTCTGTCTTTACTGATATGGTCTTTCACCGTGGTCCCACTCCTGCCAACATCCTCAGTTCTTTTCCTCCACTGTGCTTCCACTGCAGTCTCCCGGCAAAACCCCAGCCCTAGATCACCACATACACCAGCAGGGCATATGACATGGTGTGCTGTCTTAGGATAGCATAGGCGAATGGCATTGTGAATGAATGAATGAATGAATGAATGTTACCATAAATTCAAGGCCTTGATGGGACTCTCAGAGCTGCCTCAAAGTTTCATTTCCTAGTGTCCTAGTCATCCCTTTCCTTTTTCTCAAAGCAGTTCTTTCAAATCCTCTATCATAATCAAATTCTAAGCCCTACCTCCTGCTTTCTCAAGAATTGCCATTTATGTATTTTCTCTCACTCCATTGTCCTACTCTACTGGACCTTCGCCATCAGCACTGAGTCATGCATGAGTCTCTCTCCTGCCCAAATAAAAACAAAACTAGAACTCAAAGTTAAATACTTCTTTCCTCTTCACTTCCTCTCCTGTTATTGCTCTAGTTCTCTCCTCCTTTCCCATCAAAAGTTCTTGAAAGAGTTGTCTAGACTCAGTTTATATTTTGTCTCTTCTCATTTACTCTTCAATATAATATTCAACCTCCCCAGACAATTCAAACCGTGCTTGCCAATGTTACTTGTTACAACAGAAGCTTGGCATTTTGGCAGCAATTGACGTTTTAACCTCCAGATATTTTTCTTGAATGCTTTCTTCCCTTGAGTTTTTAAAAAAATAACAGTTTTATTAAGATGTAATTCACATACCATAAAGTTCACCCTTTTGAAGAGTCAGTTCAATGGTTTTTAGTAGATTGGCAAAGTTTTGCATCATTCACCACTATCTAATTTCAGATTATTTTATCACTCCCCCCACCCCCCAAAAGAAACCCTATAGCCATTAGCAGTCACTCACTGTTTTCTCTTCCCCTAGGAAACATTAATCTGTTTTCTGTCTCTGTGGAGTTGCTGATTCTGTTCATTTCATATAAATGGAATCATACAATATGTAGCCTTTTGTATTTGACTTCTTTCACTTAGCGTATTTCAAAGGTTCATGCTGTTGGAGCATGTATCAGAACTTTATGGCTGAATAATATTCTGTCGCATGAATATATCACATAATGTTTAACCATTAAACTATTGATGTGCATTTGAGCTGTTTCCACTTTTTGGCTGTCGTAAACAATACAGCTATAGACATGGATGTACAGGTTTTTATCTTCAAAAACTGTAAACAACTTAAATATCCATCCATAGGAGTCTGGCAAGAAGTGTCATGGCAGACTCATAGGGTGAAATACTTTCTATTAATTAAAAGAATCTCTAGGTGATACTCTTGTGGGTTGTTTCTAGTTCTTTCCTATACTTTATCCTCATTTCTCAATTTTTACAAAGAACATGCATATGTGTATGAGAAAAAAATTAATGGGGACATTTTCACTTTAGGAAGAATTTTATGTTTATGTTATGATCAGATAAAATCAGATCAAAATCAGATAAAGCCAAAATCAAATTAGTAACTCCCCATGTCCTCGTAAAGAATAATACTTTGAATCAGAATCCTTTCTGGGTGAGGTAATGGACAGGAGCTTCTCCATTGACAGCCTCCTTTTGTGCAAGCCTCTTTGGTCATAGCTATGGCCTTTCTGGTGGAGAGGAGGTGAAAGGAAATGTTGTCAGGGAATGGAGGAACTCAAATATCTTGTAAACAGCGTTTATTTGCCTTGCCTGCAGGTTAAAAGCAGAAAAGAGCCCTAAACAAAGGAGAGGGGTAAAAGCAGACCTCAGAGAATTAGGAGAAATCATCAATAATCTCTGGTATTTACTCCCGCTTCCTTTGTCCTCTTCCTCAGCAGCATGTGTTTTATCAAAAGGGAAAACAATTTGGTATCAACTAATGCCTGTACTGGTTTAAAAAAACCTGTCCCCAGCACCTAGCATGCACCAGGAGCCAGGGCAGGAGCCTTAGATAACAGATAAATACCATTATGATCTCATAGACTCACTCATCTGAACCCTTCAATAACCCTGATCGAGGGTGATTCCTGCGTCACCACTTTACAAGTCAGGAAATTGAGGCTCTGGACTATTAAATCCTTTGCTCCGGTCAGCAAAATTTGTTAGTGGCAGGCAGGATTTCTTACCAGCTTTCTCTATCGCATAGGTTCTTTTTTTTAATAGCAGTTTTACTTATTTATTTAAATTTATTGTATTTATTGTGGTAAGAACACTTAACATGAGATTTGCCCTCTTAACAAATTGGGAGTACAATACATTATTGTTGACTATAGGTACAATATTGTAGAGTAGATCTCTAGAGCTTATTCATCTTGCTTAACTGAAACTTTATACCCCTTGATTAGCAACTCCCCATTTCCTCCTCCTCCGGTCTCTCCCAGAGCTGAGGGAGAGCATAACAAAGAAGGAGACTCTCAAAGAAGTGAGTAGCTTGGAAAGCCTGAGGCCCCACTAATCACTTCTTTATAAAAGCAAATTTGGAGGTAAACACTCCTTTTGGAAGCAAATTTATTGGGTAACGCGGCCACTGTGAGCAGCGTACACAGGCACTGTGCCCAGAGAGAGAGAAAAACCACCTTCTCTTCCCCAGGTTTGGGAATGACCATCCTAACCAGAGGGGTCAGCAACCTATTTGGGTAGTTCTGGGAAAAGCCTTTTACCCCAAACAGCTGATACCACCATTCTGCAACGCTAATCATTAAGGGGAACTGGAAGAAATAAAGTGACATACCTGACAATATAAAACGTAAATGACCTGCATGGATTGAAGGAGGCCAACTAAGTAAAACCAGGCTGGTAAGACATTTATTTTTGTGACTACCTTTCATTCCATCCAGGCATCCGACATTTTCACGCTCTCTCTCTCTCCCTTCCTGCTATCAGCTCAGAGGCTGATCTGAAATCAATCATTTACAGCTTAGTGGGACTGTGTTTCAGAGCCAAGGTAGACCTGGCTGAATAGCTCAGGGGCCCATCCCCAGAAGTTTCTGGGCTAGAGAAGTACATGTAGCTCAAGTATTTAATATACATGCGCAGTGGAATTGTTTTTTGTTATTTCCTCCATTTTTAATATTTTTATGGCAAGGATATGGTTTTTTGCTACAAAGGGTCAATTGCGTTTTTGTGGACTACCATGACAAGATAATGATTATTTTTTATATTGTTCAATAGCAGGGGTGTGACTCAAATTTCCAAATTACTGACATTCATACTTATAAAAAAACAATCTGTTTCTAAATTTTGCATTAGGTGGATAACAAATCAGAAATTAAAAGTGGTTAAACACCACAAAACTACTCTTGAAGAAACACATTTGCCTTTGGAGCAGGGGTCCGAATATTAGTGCTGAAAGTAATGGGAAACCACAGAGGTCATGAGGAAGAGTGACAAAATAAAAGTGACACTTAACAGAAAATCAATTTGCTAGTGGTGTAGAGAATGAACTAAGAAAAAAATAGAGGTGGAGCAAGCAAATTAGAAAGCCCGTGTTGTATACAAGCCACCATACTGCATATTTTACACATCTACCCTCACTTTCTCATCATGATAATAATCCCCTGTAGATATCTTAATACTCATTTTATAGATGAGAGAACTGAGACTCAAGGAAATAAAATAGCTCTTTCAGTATCACATTGCTGTTAAATATCGGTGCTAATTTGGGGGAAGAGAGAGTATAGAATAAATTTATGACATCCTAGGACCTCAGATCAGTTAGTTTGTTGATCCTCTCCCTTGAACAGTGCTTCCAATTTGGCTGATCACTAGAAACACCTGAAGAGCTCTTTAGAACGTGGAGTCCAGCATCACACACATCAGAAGGATTCTGATGATCGGTCAGGTGTGGGAACCTCTGCTGTCATCCAGATGATCTCTGGTTACTGAAAAAGAAACTAAGTCCAAGGGATAATTAATTCAGCATTTGATCTATTAAATTTGAGATAGTGGAAGGACACCTAGTAGGATCTCTGCATGATTTAGCTGGAGATAGGAGACCACACCTGGGAAGAAATGTCAGAAGTAGAGAAATAAATTTTGGATTTATTTGCATGGAAGTGATAGTTGAAGTTATGAAATGTCTTCCAGGAAGAAATAGACGGGGGAAGGAGTAGAGGCTGAGGGCAGATAGACACAGAGGGGAATGGGAGGAAGAAGGAACAGGTAAACATAACTAACAGTATTTAGACAGAAGCAGAACCAGGAAGATAAACTGCCACAGAAGGCAAATGAGTGGAGTCCAATTCTATAATCATCTAAGGTAATATGCACTAAGAAAGGAATTGGATTGAATAATTGAAAAGTTAATGGTGAATCCTGAGAGTACTTTTGGGATAGAAGGCAGGTGATAGGAGTTGATGAAGTCCATAAAAAAAGGAAGGGAGCAGATGTAGAGCTCAGAGAAGTTTGGCTATGAAAGAAAGGGGAGAAAAGGTAGTAGCACCTGGATCAATAAGGTCAAAGGAAGGGGTTTTAATTGTTACTGTCTTTGGAGTATTCTGCTAACACTAAGTAAGTGGGGAAGCATATTAATTTATTTTAACTGTAAAACAATTTACCCAAACCCAGAAATGGCCACCAAACTTAAGACTCATGGATAGCTTTTGTTTGTGTGATTCAGAGAAGTATACATTTGCAGGAGAAAAGTCGGGGTATATGTTCCAAATATAAAAGACTATGATGCCTCTCCGGAACTGCTGATCAGGGATCCACTCCTTGGATGTTGCCCTGATACATGGGGCCATCTTGGAATAAAAGAGCTCATACTCTTCTTGCTGTAACAGCTAAGCCAAGACTTTGGCCCCATGTTGGGCTTGGAGCCAGCTTGTCCAAGACACTCAGGACACATGTACCCTCATATTGCCTTCTCATTTACATGTGATCAGCTGGAATGAGAGAAGATCTGAAATTCAAGTGTGCTGTTTGTTTGTTTTGATGATGGCAATGGAAGACGGGACAGAATAGGGCTTGGCCTCTGGGCCATGTGCTCCAGTCTAGCCTCCCAGAACCCTTCAGATTAAGGTCCCAAGTCAAGTTGGCTGTATGTTACTTTTTTTCCCTTTTCATTACTTCTTATTCTTACTTCACTGGGAAAGTTGACTTAGGTCTGGAATAGGATATTTCTGGATCCCCTGGCTATCTGGCCACCCCAGCTTCCAAGGCCAGATTTCCATAGAGGAAAGTAGCCTGCAATGTCTAGAGAAACAAGGACAAACCAAGTAAAACTCCATAGGGGAAACTAAGAGTCAAACAGCGTAAAGGCCATATACCAGCATCAACCACTGTCTCAATTTTAGCTAATGGCCTCTACTCCCACTTAACAGAGAAAATAGCACCACAGGGGAATGCCATCACTTCCCACTGCCAAACTCTTAAAACTGCCTGCACTGCACCCATTTTCTTCCCCATTTCATTGGCCCTCTGTTGTCATCAGCTTCCCTAACCCTCTCCACTTGCTCCCAGTCCATCGCTATTGCCCCACTGAAATGGTTCTCATTATGATCAACCTACCTTGGGCCAGATTCAATTGGCGTTTTCCTTTTTCATACTCTTAGAAATATTTGATACCATTGGTCACTCCCTCACTCTAGAAACCCTCTTTCCCTAGCCTCAGCGACAAGATCCACATTCTTCTGTTTCATTTTATTTTGTTTTGTTTCTTTCTTTTCAGTCTTCTTTATTGATCATCTTCCTTTTTTGGCTACTGGTAGCATCATTTCCATGCCCTTTTCTCTTTCTCTCCAAGCGATCTTTTCCATGATGATAGTTACAATGACATCTGTGTATTAGTGATTCCAGTTGTATATACTCACTCCAGTGCTCCCTCTGACCTCTAGTCCTAGAACTTCCTACTTAAAAATCTCTATTAGTGTAAAGACTCTTCAAGCTCATCATGCCCCAAAATGAACTCAAGACCTTTTCCCGTTCCAAACCTGGTTTTCTTACAGAGTTCTTTCTTCCAGCGAAGTCATTTGTATAATCCAACCTGCCTCTATAGTTTTGCTCACACTCTTTATCTCTTCCTGGAATCCTCTTCTCTGTCACACAGACACACACACACATACACACACCCCATGTACACACCCTCTCTCTGTTGACTCCAACACACTCCTCTTGATCACCCACATGAACAAATTCTTACTGAAAACCTTCACTAACATACCTCCCTTTGTCTTTCCCTTACCCCATTATACCTCTTCATAGCACAATGTGACTTTCTTTTACAGTTTTATCAGACTGTGTAATTATACATTTATTTGAGATTATATGACTCTTTGCCTCTCTAGTTATACTATAAGCTCCCTGAGATAGTATTCCTAATATTAAACAGGGCTTAGCCCATGGTAACAACAAATATTTATTGAATTTGATCTGTTAAATTGGACCAAGAGGCTGCAGTTCTAAAAATCAAATTTCAGGATCTTGTTGGGGTCAAACTAGAGGAGAGGTAGTCCTGGGGTTCTGCACCTCATGTTTAATGTTTCACAGATGTGCAAGTGAGACAGTCTGCCTCAAAGGAAGGAAGCAAAGACAATCTACCATCTCCCAGAACTATTGTAAAAATTAAAGTATGCATGAGTGTTTTATAAGCTGTAATAGCTGTTGTTCATAGATTTGGGTTAAGCCTACATAATGTGATATAAGATTAATGAGAGAAGAGAAAGGCTTTCATTCAAATTCAGAGTGTAGAACAGTACCTGACATGTAGTAAATGCTCACTAATTGTCAATGAATAAATGGCTATTCCTCATATTAAAATAAGTTCAGTTAATGGAATACCTTACTGAATGATTGAATCCTAGTCTCTGAAGTGTTGGGCTGTCCTTAGAGGGATTTAATTGAAAGATTCTGAAAAATAAGAAAGAGTCGTGCAAATGAAGTGGTTTTTAAAAATTAAGATGGTAAAACACACAAATGATCCCTTTAAGATAACCTCAAGACCTATGTCCCTAGTTAATTGCAATAGCAATTCTTGTCACCCTCTAAATTAATCCTTGAAAACCAACTTGGGCATCATCTCCTTTAGAAAGCTGGTCATGACTCCCCAGTCTGGGTTAAGTACTCACCACACCCCCAAACACAAATACAAATACCACCCCCTGAACTTCTGCTGCACGGTAGAAATATCTCAAACCACACTTTGTCCTATTGTTCTGAAATTCACTGATAACTTTCCCACCACTCTTTAAGGTCTTTTAGGTCAATGAAATTGTCTTATCCTTCTAATGGTCGCTAATTCCTAACATAGTATCTGGCACTTAGTAGATGCTAAATAAGTTTTTATAGAAGTGAACTGAATTCTTGAAGACTTTCATAGATGGTATCAATTTTATAACCTGATTCACTCATGCATTAGCTTTCAGCCAGTTTTCAGCTAATCCCTGTCCATACCTGGAAGGAATGATAACATATCATTTCATAAAGACTTTCTGGACCATTTTCAAGGTACCAAATGTCATTTTAAAAGAATTCTGATCAATACTAGTTTAAATTAGATATCAGAAAATCCAATGCATACATAAGTGTTTGCAGTATTTATATAAAGCTAAACTCAACAGTTTCTTCCATTTCCTTTCCTTCATTTAGCATGACATTTTAGCTGATATTCCTGAACTGCTGGGTAAAGCAAATGCATTTATATTAGAGCCAGTATTCCCCCATGAGATTCTGCCAACAGGTGTTCCAGCTTCTTCATTCTATGTACATTTTCCCTTTACTTGCTTTATTACTAGAATTAGAATTCTTTATTAAAGAATTTACTGTGGTTGCTATAAAGACTGGATCTATTTAAATAAATAAGGTTCTTCTAGATTACATACAGACTGAAAATTTAAGGACCAATGGCTCCCCAGTGTTGTATGATGTGTGGTCAGATAATATCCTGGTATGGTTTTTGTTTGTTTGCTTGATTGTTTGTTTGTTTGTTTGTTTTCCTACACCCTCACTCAGCTCTGAGGTTCTTGGGGGGAAAAAGATATTCCAGGAACATGTCTTTATATCCACAACTCTCAATATTCCAAACACAGAGGAAAATCTTGCTCTAAGAAAATATAGCTTAATTTTCCCCTTCCAAATATGACATACCAGTGTAAGTCCCTGTATTCCAGATAACATTCTTCAGTAAATATATAACTTGTGTTATCCCTCTATGCAATGGTCGTATATTTCTAAAACACCACAATTCAGAGAAAACTGTCTTATAGAAACAAACAATGAGGAAAGTATACAAATGTTTGAATTAGCAGGTACCTCCCCAGAAGAAAATGTATTGCAGAATCTTCAAGGCATATGGTTTGTCTTTGGAGGAGGAGGGTAGGGATGAGGAGAAGGTCATTTTCCAGAAGTCTTAAATTGACATCTTTAGTTATATTTGCAAAAATATTTATGATTCTTAAATTTAAAAAAAAAAGTTGTCTTTGCCATGTATGGATTTTGAACTCTCCTAATATTGCTTCATTCTTTTCCCAAGAATTTTATATTATGTATTGCTAGATACACACACACACACACACACACACTTTACTTCCCTGATCGGTTTCAATTGTATTCATTATCTTCTGTCCGTCTCCCCTTTCCACATCTCTTTCCCCAACAGAAGGAACATTCTTACACATTTTATTTTGGATTAACCGGCTGAATATCTCCAACTATTCTTGCTCTGCAGCGCCCCCTGCTGTTTAAAGACATCATTCAATTTATCTGTCCCTTGCCAGCTGGTTTGTCAAGCCTGGTGCTTAATCCCAAACCACGCCACAGTCTAGCCACAAATGACCTGCAGGTTCAGCAGATCCTGGAACGGGGCTGCCTACCATCTGCAGGGTAGCAACTGTTCCTTGTTTTCAGTGTAGAAAGGGAGCACCAGAGGAATGCATAATTTTTATGAGTCTTTATTTTCCTGGTTTCTAGAACACATAAGAAAAAAAGGGATTTGAATCTCTTTGTGACTAAAATGATAAAAGCAAATCAATGCAGCAAAACATAGACCACCTGAAAATCTTCAGCTGAAGCACAAGTTGTGACATGATGTCAAAGAGGCATTCTTTTCACAGAGAAGGCATATTAAATTATGCTAGTGCTGACTGCTCTTCCAAGGACTGTTGATAGATGCTTAGAAGAGGAAAATCTTCCTGTCTGGTTGACCTTAAAAGCTGTCTTACCCCAGGCCTTAAACGTTTAAATGTGAACATAAAACATTTTTTCGTTGATCCCACGGGGAAAAAAATAATATTTTCACTGTTCTCTTTAGTTGTTGCTTATCATCTGCCCATGCATATACAAAGATATAAATGTGTGTACATAGAAAAGATAGATAGATAGAAAAATATATTAATTCTCAACTAAAGAATAAATACATTTATCATTCAGAATGACAGAACTAGAGTGGAAAACACCCAGGTGATTGCAATTTGTTTTGCCATGCACCCATGAAAACTCCCTGTAGTGGAAAGAAAATAGAGCAGGCAGGTTATGATAATAGAATATACCTATTTTTCCTCACATTTATCATTATATGTAAGCCAGGCTTCCCAAACAGAGTAAAATGTATACATTTGTAATAGGAATACAATTCCCCCAGGACTGAGTTGAATGGGGGGGAAAAAGCTGGAGAACTAATCTACATGAATGCGAATCATGTAACAGAGAAAACAAGACGTTGATTGGGAGAAATAAAAGAGACAAGAACAATGGGAGACAGGAAACAGGACACAGAAGACAAACTGATTTAAAGATTTGGAGTATGTGCCTATTTTGGTATCAGGAAATCTATCTTTAAAAGGAAGGGTGATTAAGTCTAAAACAATGGAAGATACATTATTTTTTTGTATTCAATCTCAACAGGAACAACATCCCTTCAAAAGAGTAACCTCGGGGCTACTTCTAATTCAAGTTTGATGAATTGCATAATTTTATTTAATAGAAAAGAACACCACCAGGTGTGTCAGTTACCAAGAGACTAGCAACAGAGCCAGCAATTCCAGGTGGATCAAGTTGTGATTTTTTGCAAGCTTCTCACTTAGCAGTATCACCTGATGGACAAACCAGGGCACCCAAGACCCGCAAAGCATGATTGGTGAGAGTGGTGCCTATTTTAATAAAATAGAATCATCCCAATGCATTTTTGGGTTTTATATTTGAAAACCAAAGTTGACCCCGAAGAGCCATCTCGATATAACAAAGCAACACAATCCAGACTGACTTAATAGAAGCCTCTTAGGCAAAGCTGCTAAACCATTGTAACTTTTAAGAAAATAAAGACTGAAGAAATCAAAACACTGTACGTTCCCTTTCAAGTTGTGACAAGGGACTTTGACTTACGGCAAACCTTGACTTAAAGAATCAGTGTGCAGATGAGAAACTGTTAAGTCATCTGACCTTCGTCTGTATTCTATTTGGCAGACACTCGCAAAAATACTACCCAAGAAATATCACTCCCATAAAGCAATGCAAAAAAGTCACTAATGTATTACCGTATCCGGCAAGGGGAATGCTCTAGAATTTATTCATTGTTAATGAATTATCAATAGTAAGAGTATATTTATATGCTTTTGTGCAAAAAAAAAAAGCAAGCTTTCATTATGCCAATGGGTATATGCTTCTTTGACAGCCTTCTTGGCAGTGACTATAAAAGCAGAATCTTGGGGGGAAATGTCATGAGGGCCCAGCTTATTAAATTTTGTAAATCATAGGGCTTGTCTGCAAATGCAGAGCGCTGCAGCTGATTTAGTCGTTGGCCTAGAAACTCTGCTGTTAGGACCATTAAACAGGTCCAGAGTTTAAGTTGCACAGTAAATTATACTCAAAAGAACAGACGGAGATTTTGGCTTCATGTTTTTTTGTCTGGGAAGTAGGAGCTGGCTGTGCTGCTGTGGCCCTGTGAGATGGTGTTGGATTTTTACCATCTTGCATCAAGCCTCTGCACCTTGATTGAGTCCACCTGAGACTACTGTCAAGTTCTGTGAATTTAATATCAAAAATGGAGAACCAAATGAAATTAGGCTTTTCCTATTTGAAAAATCTTCACAGCTACAATAGATACAACCAGTAGTCTTTTTAAGTTATGCCAGTTTTTACAGCCACTTTCAACAAATAGCTATCATTAGAAATAGCAAGGACAATGCAGTTGATCGTTTAAAAATAAAGGTAGTCATTTTGATTTTTTTTTCTTAAAAGGAATAATGAATTGCCTATAGCTACTATGACTGAAACACCCCTTTAGAGGCCACAAATAAATGAGGCCATAAAGAAAACACAGTTATATGTCAAAGAAACCCGATCCAATTAATCATTCTTTGTAGTAATTCTGTCATGAAACTTTCTAATGTTTTGTTTCTATTGAGATGTGAACTGTTAGCTGGTAATTTGGATCCTACTCGGTTATTTAATATCAGGTAAACTTTTTCAAAATGAAGGGATTTTTTTTCCATTGAAAGAATTTTGAAAGTTTCTAATGCGCAAGTTATAAATAGCCAACTATTTCATTAAAAAAAATGGAAAAGGAACTCTTTTCTGAAATATAGAGACTAAAGGAAAATGGTGTGGTGTATGTAACATAACATGGTTGTTTTATATTTTGAAAAAACATTACATTCTATAATTGTTGCATAGTTTTAACATTTAATTGGCTAAAAATAAATCTCAAAATTGCTCCCATTATACTCAACCTGGAAGTATGTTTTAAATTCATTATAAAAAAAGAAAACTATGCTATTCAACATCACTTCCAAGAGGAAGCCCTACATACAGTAGACACTCAATAATGTTGGCCGCTGATAAGCACAATTCTGCCCATCCTATAGACTTTGTAAACCTAAAATTCAAGTGATTTTTTCCCTGGTAAACTAGCCTAAACCAGTTACCATTGACAACTGACATCTATGAAGCCTTCTTCAGGGCAAAAGAAAACTAGTGTAGTCATTTCTTGAAGTCTTCCTACTGCCTTCCAAGATTCTGAATACCTAGTACTTCACAATGTCATGCAACGGAATATACCTTGCTTAAATCCATTCAAGAAAATGTTTCCCACTTGGACATTTTTTATGTTAAGACACAAGAATGTAGTTTGGAAGATATGATTAAAATGTGGTTTGATGTCGATAGAAGAAGGGAAGGGCGGAAATCAATACTGTGAGAGCTAATAAAGACAAATGTTCTGTGATTCACCAGGGAAGAAATAATGGATGAAAAATTGAATATGATTCAGCAGTGTAACACTGTCACCAAAAGGCAAATGCTATATTGGATTGTATTAATAGACATATCATGTAAAACAAGCAAGGCGATTTTTCAGCAGCAGCAATTCTGAGCACTATTGGTTCGGCCAAAATTAGAAAAGCACTATACTTTGGGGCCCAAATGTTGCAGAAAAAGTTGTGTAGATTTTGCAGGAGAACAAAAGCAAACACAAAGAAAAATAAGTACATTAAGATACATTAATAGATTGATTGATTGACAAACTATAAAACACAAAGTTAAAAAGACCAGACTAGCTTTGAGAGATGAAGGTGAACTAAGTCTATGCTTAGTCAAAATCAAAGCCAAAACCAGATAAGGGAAGACATAGTTACTGTAAAACCAAATGCATAAAGGCAACAAGATTCAAAAAGAAGATAGGGACCCATTGCTTTTATCAGACAGTGGTAGAACCAACAACAAATGGATTCTAGTAGTTTCAGACAATGATTTACATTAACCAGAAAAGAAAATCCCTAGCACATAGCCGAGCATGCAATGATTTAAAGGTATGTCTGGGCTCCCAGTCATTGGATGTATTCAAAATAATTAGCGTACTCAACCTTTTGAAAGTGATCTGGATTAATGAGCACATGGCTGACGATACCTTATATATTTATAGTTGTTTCATGGTCTATATAATATGACATCTAGTCAGATTACTTACTAAAAGAGCAAAATTGAAAGAAGCAGCTGGAGAAATTCAGCTTAAAGTTATAAACTCCAGGGATTGATGAATACCCACTTTGTAAAAAATCAATTATCTCAGAATAAAAAGGGAAAATATTAGCTAATTTTTTGAGAACTTAGCATATATCAAGCACTGTCCTATATTTTTTACTTTAAAAATCACATGTAGTACCCAAACAATCATAAGAGCTATATACTATTATTACCTCCATTTTACAAAGGAGAATCTGAGGTATACGGAAATTACGTAATTTTGCCCACAAGTTCCAGTGGTCAGAATTTGAACTCTGGCAGTCTAGTTGCAGGGCCTAGAAGGCTATACTGCCCCTCAGTAACCTAGGAATTTACCACAGACTCTGAAGGAACTAAATAGGATGGGCTGGGGTGATAGTATTAATAGATAATAACAGTTGGTGACTAAAGAAATAACCTTATGACGCAGAAAAGAAATTATAATTAGGAATAAGGATAATTTTATGCTTAATGACTGAAATTAACATTAGCACACACATTGTAAAAGGCTAAGGAATATTCTCTCTAGAGACTTTGTAGAATTCTAAATAGTTTAGTTTTCATCTTTTTGTGACTATCTGTGAAATTTTTTTCTGGATGTGGAGTATTACATTAAGTCCTCCTAAACTCTTTTATAGCATATGATTTACATAAATCATAACATTGCTTTGGAAACATCGCACTAGGGGACTTCTAAGGGAATATTTAATGTCTGTTGAATATAGATTAATTTAATTTTTAGTTTCTGTCTACTATAGATTAATCTCATTAATAGAGGCAGCTGGCTACATAATCATATCCCCAAATTTTGCCTCTCTTGGGTCCCGTTGAAAGAACAGGCAGTTAGAAATGGGAATAGGAAAGCAATCTAGAACATGGTCATGATTATAACAATTACCTAAATTATATCACTTATAGGATAAGTACACCAAATTCAGAAACATTATTCAAAGATATATTTGTGATATATGAAAGAATTCTAGCTGCAAAACAGACATTGCATTCATGCTGCTGCTTCTAAAATCCAATGATAATAAATAATTTCTTCTTGCCATATAGCTTCCAGATATTTCAATATGCCTTGGTATTCTGTTTCTCTCTTTTATCCCCCCTTCCCTGAACTGGTATCATTGAAAGAATATTCCATTTCTGGCCAGACTGATGATCTTACAGTTGTTATAGGACTTCTTCTTTTAACTCTCATGTCCATTACCACTTGAAACATGTACACAGCAACTCCATTTCACTGGGGATGTTTCCCCACCTGCCCGATTATTCTATTCTTCCTCACTCTATAAAGATCTTGAAGGACATTTAAAACAGCATCATATACTTTCATGACGGCTCATTCATCTGCCCATTGTGGATAAAATTGCATAGATAAGTGATCATTCCCTTTCTGCTCAAGGAGTTTTATCACTAAACTCCTGTTTTGGAGATTAAAAACTTTTGTCCAATGCAATCTTTCATTCTCACATATAATACTGTGAATTTATGAATTAGACACCAGAGTCAAGAATAGCATGCTTTCTCTGGAATCTAAATCCTGAGACTTCTCAAACAAACAAGCAAACAAACAAACAAACAAACCCAGTAGCATTGTTTATATAAAATGCTGTTTCTGTACTGCTCTTTATTGAATATCCACTAATTGATATAACATTGTTCATACCTAGCAAGGTTTAGAACAGACAGGATTTATTCAAATATTGATTCTTCCACTTCTAGCTGTATAAATGGACAACTCTTCACCTATATTTGCATGTTTAATTTTACTTATGTTGCATGATGACTTTGAAGGTTAGAGATCAAATCAAATTACTATGGCATCTTGCGTATAGCAGATACACATGAATGATAGCTTTTAAAATTATATTTATAATCTAATTAAGTCTAAAGTGCATTAGAAGCCAAAGAAGAGTCCAAAAGAAGGCAGCAAATTCTTGCACAGAAAATCTGGAAGTTCGGATTGGAAGGGTCTCTTCCAGTATTCCATTCCTATGGACCTACTTTGTGCTTCTAAGACTTCTTTACTGGTTAGATAGTTTCAAGAGGACAGGATTCCAAACTCCCTACTTCTTCCATCAAAGAATCTCAGAGTTTATTTGTTTGGGGCACTGGGCTTCCACATAAGCTTTTATTATTTATTTATTTGATAAAATATTTCTTTTAGTAGAATAACCTTGGAAGCTACAAGAGGTGTCCAAAATTCAAACATACATGTATATATGTATATATATGTGTGTGTGTATATATATATATATATATATATATTAATTCTTAGAGTTTAAATACTAAATTCTTAATGTATTTGAAAAAATGCATAATTTTGTCAAGTTCAGGGGTCTCTAATGTTAGAAGGAAAAATATTCTACATGTTTTTAGAGTCAAAGCAATGCAAAATCCAATCAAGAGGTTTAGCCACTTGAGAGAGGATTATAGAGTAATCTGACTTGTGGAGTATATGATTAGCTTTGGCTTTAAGTTATGAAGTCCCTCAGACAAAGACAACTACCATATGATTTCACTCACATGTGGATTCTAAAAAACAACAACAACAAAAAAGAAGAAACAAATAAAAAACAGAAACAGACCCATAAATATGGAGAATTGAGATGATGGGTAGGAAGGTATGGGTGAAAGGAAGTGGGAGATATGGGCTTCTAGTTATGGAATGAATAAGTCACGGTGATGAAAGTTACAGCATAGAGAGTAATAGTCAATGGTATTATAATAGCGTTGTATGGTGACAAATGGTAGCTGCATTTGTGGTGAGTACAGCATAATGTAAGACTTGTGGAATCACTATGTTGTACACCTGAAACTAATGTAACATTGTGTGTCAACTCTACTGCAATAAAAAAGAAAAAGTTGTGAAGCCCTTGTCACATACAATATATAGGGGTCAGTCCATCCTAGCCACGTCTCAAAGAATCAGTTGTTTCCTGACTGGAACTTCTGATTGTTTATAACTTCAGCAAACTGAAAATACAACCAAAAACATCATTCTTGAAACATGCCCTCTAAAAAATGTTTGAGGGAACAAAATTGTATCCCCCAGAAGAAACATTGTTCAAGTCATGCAGATTTAGAATTAAATGTAAGATTTTTAAGACAATCACTCCTTTCTTTCCTTCCTTCCATCCTTCCTTTCTTCAGAAATATCTATTGACTATGAGCTGGGTGCCAGGTCCTGTTCTGGGCAGTATGGATACATTCATGAGCAAAGCAGAGTAAGTCTCTACCTTTGCAAACCTTGCTTTCTAGTCAAGGAATAAATACAAGAAACATAATAAATGAGTAGAACTGGTCATGCCAATGCCCTGTTTACGTCTCCTCCACACTCATTAGTTGAAGGCTATTAATTATGAAGGAACAACTGCAACTTTCTGCCTGAGTCCCAGGAGCACACTACTCCCACATTAGAAGAAAGGCAGAAATGATGTTGAAGCCCTGAAAATAGCCCTCGACCAATGGCAGGAAGGGTGCTGATAGGTACATACCCCGTTTTCCTCATCTCTTGGTGGGAAGCAGTTGAGCCTCAATTGTCCACAGAGATAATCTACTTAATAGCTTAGCTCTCCTTGACTCACTACCCCACTGCCCTGCCTCTTTTTCTTGAGGTCACCTCCCAAGTAAATTATTGCACTCACATTTTGTCTCAGGATTTGCTTCTAAAAGAACTTGACTAATTCTAGACAAGTAAATTGTATAGTATATTAAAAGATGGTATGTTATAAAAAATATAGAAAATATAAATAAAAACATAAAGCACATTATGAAGGATCTAGGTTAAAAGGTAAGGGACAACATAGTAGAGGGCATTTGACCAGAGACTTGGTGGAGATAAATTTTCTAGAGGAAAGCTAATGTAGAGGTCCTGAGTGGAGTATCTCTGGTGCATTCAAGACTTTAGAGGAGACCTTGTGACCGTCATAGAGTGTGTAAAGAAGAGAGTCAGAAAATAGGATCCGGGAGAGGTAACAGTTGTAAGGAGGCATTAAAGATTTTATAAGATCTTGTAAAGACTTTGGATGCTAGCCTAAGTGATAGAGTGATACGGAAGAATTTGAGCAGAAGAGTAACATGATTTGACACATCTTAAAAGCTTCTCTTTAGTAACTGTGTTGAGAAAAGAATACAACAGGTCAAAGACAGAAGCAGGAAGACCAGATAGACTTCTATTACAAAAATGCATGTGGCAGTCCATCAACAGATGAATGGATTAGTAAATTGTGGTATTTACACACAATGAAATATTATTTAGCCATAAAAAGTCATGAAGTCCTGATACATGCTACAACATAAATGAAACTCAAAAATATTATGGTAAATGAAAAAAGCCAGACACAAAGGTTGCCTGTTGCATGATTTCATGTATAAGAAATGCCCAAAATAAGTGAATCCATAGAGACAGAAAGCAGATTAGATTCTAGGGTTTGGGTGAAAGCAGATTTGGAAAGTAATGTGTGAGTGGGTGTAGGGTTTTACTTTGAGATGATGAAAATATTTTGGAACTAGATAAAAAGGGTGATTGACAACATTGGGAATGTACTCAATGCTACTGAATAATTCACTCTAAAATGGTTAATTTTATGTTATGTGAACTTCACCTCAATTAAAAAAAAAAATCTTAAAAGAAAAAAAAAATACTGATGGTTTGGACCAGAGAGCTAGTAATGAAGGTAATGAGAATGGTAGGATTACAGACATATTTTGTAGGTGAATTGAGAATTTCAGGACCAGATGTCAGTGTGAAGTGTAAAAAAGGACTCCAAAGTTTTGGGCTTGAGCAACCATAAGAATAAATTTGCCATTTATAGGTACAGGAAGATTGCTGTTACAGCATGCTTAGGGTGGAAGATTAAGAGTTTAGTTTTGAATACAAGCTTGAGCTGTATATTCAATAGTCAAGAGAATTTTGAGTTGTCTAGCATGCAGGGCAAATATCGGGCTAGTATCACACCCATTGCATCATTATTTTCATATCAGTAAGTCAGTGAACAATTAGTATTTTAAATATGTGTTAAGTTTAAGAGAATTTAGTTTATTAGAATAACATGTCAGCCTTGTAATTCTGAGCTAAAATGAATAAGCAGAATTTAAATAGACTGGTGATTTTAAGTGGAAATTTTGGCTTTTATATAATATCAAATCAGTTAAAAGAACTTAAAGCTTCCCATACTTATACTTTTAATTTATTAGAGTTCATAAGAAATTATTAAATTCTTGAGACTTTCCAATCATATCACTGACACAGTTGAAAAGATAAGTAAATGTTCTCTATCCATGAAGTTTAAGTGATTCGAAGGTGTATACACTTGCAAACAGATCCAAATGTTGTTCGAAGGCCCTTAAAAGTTATTGTAGACATATAAACATATAGTCAGTTTTATAAAATGAACCTCAAAGCTTCAGGAAGAACTAGGCTTCTAAATCTCAAACTTGAATAGATTGACCACTATTCCTTAAAAGGATGTTAACTACTGACTGGTCTTTTCTACCCACAAAACTGCCCCCAAGAGTATCAACACACTCACACTCAATAGCTTGCTCTGAGGAAAAACGAAGAGGTTGAATGTCTACCACCTGGTCAAGCATATGTCTGAAGACCAGAGAAATTAAATGTGCTGCTTCAAACTTCAAAGCCTAGATTGCCAGATATTCCCCAGTATAACTGATGCCTAAAGGGAACGGTGGTCTATCTGTGGCTTATTCTAGAGGTTCTGGCATTCTCTGTTGCCTGTCAAGTGACCCAGGCAAATGTTTGGATATCTACCTTCTTGAGGTGCTTGATGCCTTTTACTACTTGAGCTCTTTTAGCTATTCACCACCACACATACAAAAAGGAGAAAAGAAATAAATAAATAAAAGAAAGGAAAGGGGAAGAACTAAACATACTTGAGGGTAAACATTATCTTAATAAAGTGAAGAGTCAAGCCAGGTGACGCTTTCTCTTTTCGATACGAATAAGAAGTGACTCTAAAGCAATGTCATCGATTTTCTTAGGTGGCTTGCGTATTGACTTTGAAGGCATTTTTCAAAGGGAGGCTCAAAAATGATCTTAAACAACGGTAGTGATGTTAGTGTAATGTAGAGTTTCCCTCTGGGGCACTTTAAAGGACTCATTTGGATGTTTAAGTCCTGCTATGTAGGCTTTTAAAAAATTCATTTGTGATTACACACTGCATATTTTCTATAAACTAATTGGTTAGGGAAAGCAATATACGGCAATAAGAAAACTAAGAGAGTAGCAGGAAGGACATCACTCTGAACACAATAGGTTTAATAAAATTTACAGATCAAATATAATTTTGGAGGCCTAAATGATTTTTTAAACACATTTTCAAGGGCTGCTAAAAGCTATACTAATAGTTACCAATATATCTAAGACTGACTACGTATAAGGCATTTTACACCACCTATAAATATTCATAACAGCCTCCCTGCTAAGTAGATACCACTGTTCAGATTGTAGAAGTAAGGAAATTGAGGGTCAGAAAAGTTGAATTGTCCAAAGTCATGTCATAAAGCAGGACAAAACCACCATTTGAATTAGTCTGTTCGGTGCCATTCCCTGAGTGTGATACTGAATAAAATACTCTCTAAAAGCAAAAAAGCAAATGAGGCAATGTCCCCATATCCTCCTCCAAAATACAAATTTATGGGTATATTTATTACTTACCTACATCCAAAATGTTCTCATACGAATCATTTAATATGTTTTCTAAATGATGCTAAACTCAAGCAAGCATTTCATGTCACAAACCTGACTTTCAATTTTTTTCTTATAACACAACTTATTTTACTGTGTCAAAGAATCTAAATCCTGTATCTAGACGTAATAATAATTTGTAAAATCAAAAGTACCTGAAACATCACCAAATAGATGAACAGTGATGAACTTTCTGATGAATGAAGGAAACTTTAGGTTATGATTTGCACCAGATTCTTATTTGATGAAAAAAAAAAAGTCTTGTTTTTTATAATGACCAAGGAATAGGCCTGTAGATATCCCTTGTAAGGACTCCTTGATGCCTGAGCATATCAGCATAAAAAAGTAATAAAAGAGAGCTCACAAAGATCTAAAAAGTTTATGGAAAGAACAACTACTTCATAATGAGAGTTTCCAGATCACAAAGTAGAAAGAAGAAATCCAACTATAAATCTATATTCAGAGTACAGCGGGGGAAATAGGATATGAGGTAATTTTTGCCTTACTTTTTGAGCAGCACAGATCTTATGAACAGAGGTGGAAGCTATTCAATAACATTTATTGCGAGGCCTAGTTCAGTGCCTTCCACGGGTGGGCAGTCAATAAATCTTATCTGGAGATGATATTTATGCAATGATAATCAGTCTACTTCAGCACAGCAATTTTGGGGGAGAATATTGTCTGTAGTAAGGTTAAGCCTTGTGAAGTTAAATAATAAAAAGAAGGGCAAAGACCATATGTGGAAAGTATTCAAAAAAGAAATTAAGGTTTATGCAGTATTTGCATAAGCACTGGCAATTA
Source organism: Ursus maritimus (assembly GCF_017311325.1). Taxonomy (NCBI): domain Eukaryota; kingdom Metazoa; phylum Chordata; class Mammalia; order Carnivora; family Ursidae; genus Ursus; species Ursus maritimus. Next base: position 35,196,193 of record NW_024423344.1, read on the forward strand.
CAATTCAGAAAAGTAAATGCATTTTCAGAAAAATTTGAAACACATTTTGGTAAATGGCAGGGAAAGCATTAAAATTATACATTTCTCTCCTCCCTCCATCTTTACCAAGAGCATATATTTATTGACTCATTCAGACAGTAAAGACAAAGACGCAGAAGTCTGACCTTTGTTCCGGGGCAGGATGGGATCGATGATCCACAACGGAGTCCTTTTTACCTTCGTTTCTTGACTCTACGTACGTGAAATTAACAAATGATAAGCGTAACTCCTAGGAGTTTTTGCCACACAAATACCAAACTAAGTAATTTCATACAATGATTTAATGGTTTGGTTTGATTATGTAAAATGATTTAAACAGAAAAAGTTTAGGTTGATTTTGATTTGAGAATCCTTATTTTCCTAGAATGAAACAAAATTCGTCATCTCATTGAAATGCACGCACACACACATAACACGCACACACACATAACAAACACACACACACCACACACCAGGGCACTCTCAGTGAACAATCAGGTGCTGATATATGAACCGACCTTGCATCTAGGGAAAAAAAAGTCCCGAGCTGTGCCGACAGTTAATGTAGAAAAAATTTATACTTTTCCTTATGAACAATTTATTTTTAAGGTAACTTTTGTAGGGAATTTTCAAATATTGGAATTTAGACTATTCTTTTTATAGCTAATAAAGAACACCAGTTTAAGGAATGGCTGGTGGAAAGGAATAAAATGAGGAATGGGGAAGGGAGAAACATACCGAAGCTATGCCAGTTTTTAAAGGTGGCAGGTATTTCTCCACAAAGTTATCTAACATGTATGTCTCAGAAGCTGTTAATGTACATTGGACTAAAAAATAATATGTATAGTGAAAAATGTAAATAATCAGAGTCAAATCTGTTATCATAATAGTCTCAATCTCTCATTTAATGTTTGTATGGTCAGTGAGAAGAAAGCCACCCAGGACAGGACAGCTTGTTACAAACCCAAAAAAGAATGAGGTCATTTACTGCAAATTTCAAGTGACCCAACCACTAAAACCATTTCTATATTAAGTTTTAATTTTAGTTGTTGTAGGTTTGCCTACATCATTCCTTTTTGCACTCATAAGCTCAGTCTGAAAGTCTATGGCTGGTATGAGTCCAACGAGGATTCCAGCTATCAGCTAGGAACGGTAACTTTTACCTGACCTTCTTACAGAGAAAGTTGGGAAGAAGAAAACCTGGGCTGTTCAGGGAGCAGAGACAATGAAACTTAAGAGAGAGAGAGAGAGAGAGAGAGATTTCTTTCTCATAGCCAGAGGGGATGCATGGACTGAGGTCAAGCAATGGGAGTGTAGGAAGCAAACTTGTCCCAGGAGCAGCCATCAGCCAAACAGCCAAAAGAGATCAACCGAAAGTAAGAATAGATATTTTTTCTCTGGGGTTTCTCATTTTACACAGACTACTCTCTGCAGCCATATTGCAGCTTCATCTCTGACTTTCTTCTGTGAGGAAGTCTGTATTCACCATTTAAATGGGCAAAATTTACAACAAATCTTTACAAGGAGACAACTGAAGCTTTGGGAGCCAGTCACTTTGAAATCCTGGAGAGAACAAAACCAAAATTCCATGTTGCATTGACACCAAGTTCAAATAAATTATGGATTTGTTTTTGTGGAAACATAGTTGAATCCACCCAAACACACACACACACACACACACACACACACTAATTAACAAATTCTAAATTTGTCACACTTTTCTCATTAAGTCTGGCATAAGAACATGTATGCACATACATGTGAAAGAGAGGGAAAAAAAAAAAACTAAAGCAAACCCACAAAGAGAGAACCCAAAGGAGACTGAACAATTTTTTTTCATTCTTTGTAATATTCAGGTACTTAATAATTACTAAATAATAATATATTTGATTCGGGGGAAAACATTTCATGTTAGAATTGAGGGGGCGGATAATCTTTCCAAGTAGGACTCTGTGGGAGTCTAACTGAATGGGAGATAGACAAGGGGCACAAATCAAGCAGTGGTCAGTTTAGGAAAATCAGCCAAGACAAGGTGCAGACAAATAAGGTATTCAGCAAGACCTTATTAAATATCCATGCTTCCGCCATTCAACATTCATAAATAGTGAGCACCTACAATATTCCAAGCTCAAGTGCTGCTTTCAGTGACTTCACAGATAACCTCATCCAGCTGGCCAAAGGTGACATACCTGGGAGGCAGTCAACAGAAATCAGAAATTCAGGCTAATGAGAAGGAAGACAAGTATCAGACACCTGGGCAAAGTAATGAAGCCAAGGAGAGAACCCGGGTCCTCAGGCCACTGGACCCTCCAAGGTTTGCAGAGGGTGCTTCATCTAAATTCAAGAGAGCTCTCATATCACAGAGGGGGAAACTAAAGCTGACTAAAATCATATTCCATCTTGTTTAGTTCCCCATCAGCCACCCGATCATCCTACTCTCACCCCATCCTCACTCCCATCTTTGTGCATTTCTGCTCCAACCCCTCATCCTAGTACCAAAAAGATTTCTCAGTGCATTCCTTCCCATCACCTCCTGCCTTTTCTCTGCTCTCACTCTTCACCCCAGCCAGATGGAAGCAATTGCAGATCTGCACACGCAACATGCGCTCTCACACTTACATCTTCCCACCCGAGCCTCTGTTTGATGAAATCTCACATATGCTGGGCGTTGTGCCAAGTGCTCAACGTGAATTGCTCATATAATTCCCACGACAAGGCTACAATGATTATTACTATTTTATAGACAAGGAAACTGAGACTTAAAGACTTAAGACACTTGCCCAATTCTTCACAGCCATGAGTTGAATTAAGGGCTAACGCCCTGAGACCTGCCTCCAAAGTCCATTTCATCATGTATCATGCCACGCCCTGCCTTCGTCAGCTAACTCATACTTCGAACAAACTTTACCTTACTCCAGAACTTAGAGGCTGTTCAGTATTCTCGCTAAACAGGCTGACTATTTCTGTATCACAGCGCTCATCGTGCTCTGCTGCACAGCTTCTTTTGCTTGGGTGTCTTTGCACCAGTGTCTGCATTAAGCCCACAAGCCCTTTAGACTCCCTAATGCCTGGTCCTTGGAAGATGTTCAATTAAACTTTATCGACTCCCTCAGGAATAAATAAATGTCATGTGGCTATGTCATCGTGGGTAGAAGAGGGATTACAACACAAGTCTATCTGACTTCCAAGGCCTTCCTCTTCCAATGTACTGTACTAGCTCCCAGCTACCTGAAGATAAATGTCCTTTCTCCATTAATAAAGTGGAGATAAGATTATTCGTCCTGTCATCCTTGAATTAGGTGATGGGAGAGCCAGAGTTCAAATCTATTGTTTCTTATATCTGGCACAGAGTAGGAACTCTGTAAGTGTTCGCTGAATAAGTCTGGTTCTAGCATATAGACAGCCCCTGCCTCCTGTGTTCTTTGCTACTTGCATAGCCTAACAGTGAGCATCATATGCTCTAGAACATTGCCACTCAGATTGGCATATAGGGACTAGTGGGATCATCATCACCAGGGAGCCTGTTAGAAATGCAGGATCTTAGGCCCTGCCCAGACCTACTAAATCAGAATTTGCATTTCATCAAGATCCCTGAATGACTAGTGTACATGGTGAAATTTGGGAACCACTAACTCTAGAATATACTGTATGTATGGAGATGTGATTTTCACCCAAGGGACTTGCAATCGAAGTTAAAAAGTCATCCTGGTCACAAAATACAGTAGATAGCACTATAAAACAATATCAGGGCAAAGGAAGAACAGCACTGATGTAAGCTGGAAGCCGTAGAGAATAAAGTTATGTAATATTTCTTAGGCAGAGAAGATAGAGCCCTCAGTTGAGGTGCTGTGTGCAAAAGACTGGTAGTGAGCTCACTGTCCAGCACACCTGTGTTTAAATAATAATGAGGACAGGTTGGCTTCATATCATAACTCAAAGAGAAGGTTTGTATAGTAGATAAGGAGGTAGGATCTGAAGGTAAACTACCTGGGTTCAAATTTCAGCTCAGTCACCGACAAGGTCAATGATTTTGTGACGTGTGACACTGGGTATATTGCTTTAAAGCTCGCTTTTTTTTTTTTTTCTTTTTAAATGGAACAGTAAAGGCACTTTACATAGGCAGGTGGTTTATTTTGGCATGGCTCTCCTACCCTGGTAGGTTTTATTGGTGGCCTGAGTTGTCCCATTGCTGTTTCTACTCTCCATCCCCAAATGTGGCTGCCTTTCTCCAGATCAGGGCCCATAAATAGGGTGCAGTTGACCATAAGCAGCTTAACCTTGTATGAAAATGTTGTGTGTAGAACTATATGTGCCTATTTGTCCAGAAATGTTCATAGCTTTTATCAGATTTTCAAAGGCACAGATGGCCTCAGAGAGGTCATGAACCGCTATTCTAAATGAGATGGGATGGCAAGGCTGAGAGCACTGTATTAACAACAGACTTCATCCCGGTGCCGACTTCACTAGTTGTATGACTTATCTAAAAGTGTCTTCTCATCTTTAAAGTGGGGACAATAACACCATCTTAATAATCTCATTTCCTGTGAGAGATTGTGTAAGGATTCAGAATGCCACACACTGTGCCATGGTACTTTGTAATGGTAAGAAGTTTCCACATGTTAGTGGCAGCCTTTCTTACTATTATAGACTTCTCAGACATTCTCTCCCACAACTGGTTCAAGAGAGCATACCCACTCACTCCAAGGAGCTGTGTTCTCAGGAAACATCCCTTCCAGAGCGACAAGAGAGAGAAGCTGGGTAGGAGGCTTCCGTAGCCGTAACCAGTGCCCCTGCCATGTCTATAGAGGCAGAGACAGTTGAGGATGAGGAGATGGAAATGCAGCAGGGAAGACTGGTTACAAAGAAATGTCACTTCAGCGGTAACAGGAGATGGCGGCGGCAGCTGTGGGTGCTATGGGTGGTGGTCCTCTGATCTCCACACGGATGTCTGAGGCAGACATGCCCAGATGTGTCTCCACCCAGCAGTGTTTTCTCTTCACGTTTCCTCAATGCGTTTCTCCACACGTTTGCAGGCAGCCTTGCTGTGACGTTTCCAAGCATTAACAAGAGGGAGTGGAATCCAGAATTCGGAAGTCAAAAGATTCTGCTCTTTCCATTAAAAGAGGTCAAAACAAAGCAGTATATAGAGGGAGGTAAAACAACCTCCAAGTAGATCAGGACGTAAGCCTGACTTTGACCCTAGACAGTTCTACACTGGACCCGAGCTGACTTGTCAGGAAGCCATGTGCAGATAGCAGAGGCACAAGCGGAAATGAGACAGAGCGGGGTGTGAGCGCGGTGCCAGATCCATAACACCTTCATCTCGTAGTAGCACGCTTGTGCGTCACCTGCCTTTGCCAGAGGCCTTCCTGCCCGTCAGGAGGGAATCTAGCAGGACGGCTACCTAAAGGGAACCATCTGGAAGTCAGATTTCTGTCTATGCCAGTAGGACAAGCGTGGGACAGTCCTGTGCTGAGGGCCCAAAGAGCACAAGAGTTTTTAAAGATGTGTCCTGGTCTTCATGATGGGCTTGAACAATCCATTCCAACCAGTCTTTCCCAGCTTGCTTTCCTTTTGAATTTCAAAAGGAAGACGGCAGGCTCTCCCTGTCTTGCCCTTATCGCTTTCAGATCAGAAACAAGGATATGAAGTCAGTTCCTGAAGAAATGACATAGGAAAGCTATTTAAGACTTTAAATTCTTGATGTGGAAAAATAGGATGATGTTGGGTATTTCCTCTCTCCCTGTAGGATTGAATTATTGTGTGTTTTAGCCATGACCATATTTCACTGATTTTTTCACATTTCTTCTCCCCAAGCTCTACTGCTTGAACAGTGCCAGTAATGAGCGGAAACATTTTTGTCTCTCCTAACTGTCAGAGATGACGCAGGAAAGCCAAATGAATGTAGGAGGTACTGTTTTGTTTCTAATTAACAGGGGTTTTCAAGTATTTGTGTAAAGAAAAGAAGTCGACATTCAAAGGGTTGGAATCTCTTGCCCTTTTCAATGTTTTTCTTTAAGAAAAAAAAAAAGGAAATGCTGTGTATACAATTCAATGGAAATGATAGGGATAGCTAAAAATGAAATATGAAAAAAAAATTAAATCATCCAGGTACCATGAAGCAATGCACAGCTGAAGGTACCTTATTACTTTATATTATACCTTCTCATTCTAAATAACTACTGTTATATAATATGAATCATTGAGGTTTAATAATAGAAATAACCACAGTCTGATGCCAAATCAAGAAGAAAGGATCTGTACTTTGAAAAAAAGAACTCTCTTAATGTACATGCCACATAAACGTTCAGGGCTTGAGCTCTGAAAGGAATCCTGCAGTGGGGAGCTATTGAGAAAAGCAGTTCTGAGCAAAAGAGGAGGGGGGCAAAGCCAGATTCAAGTCTGGCTCTTTCCCAGCTGAAGTAAGTGACACTATGAAAGTACGTCTAGGCCTAGCTGTGTGTGTGAATACCACCACACACTGGCACCCTTTCTGGTTGCCTAGTAGCAGCTGGCAAAATTCAATGTGCAGCATGTCCATCTGTCCAAAATACCTTCTGATGGGTCTAATAAGAGGAGAGTTCAGTATTTTGTATCTTAAGGGAATTTAAAAAAAAACTAGACATTATGACTCAAAGACAAAAAGCAAAACATAAAAAGAAAAATATCGCTTCAGGGAAAAATAGCAACAAATAGAAGGCATTAATATTGCAGAGTGCAATGTATTAATAGTGAAAAGTCAAAAGTAAAGGGATGCCCAATGGTAGTGTCCAGTAAGTACCATGAAATGAAGAGAATGTACTTGAGATGAGGATGTGGATTCAATAATTTACACTTTCCCTGAAAAAGGGAGTTTTTAGCAGAGGAGGAATCGATGGAGAAGATCTGTGAGAATTCACAAGTGAGTGCAACGTGTTGTTCGAAGGTACTGTATCAGAATATAACTAGCCACAGGTCACAGAAAATGTGATGGACAGCAATTCAAAGCAATGGAGATTCCTTTGTCTCACAAAACAAAAAGTCTGGAGATGGGCAGCTACTGGTATCAGTTTTGCAGTCTCAAAAGATAAGAGCTGGAATTTCTGTGATTTTCTTGACCCTCCCTCTTGACTGCAAGATGGCTGCTGCAGTTCCAGTCATCATAACTTCATTCGAGGCAATAACAACAACAAAAACAAAAAGAATAAAAAGCAGATAGAGTATTAGAGTGGGGAAAGGAGGAATGAATAGTCATGGTATATGTAGTTATAGCCACTTTTATTAGGAAAAGGAAAAGCATTCCCTGAGCCCCCATTCCCTCTGCAGGCTACTACTTGTATCTCGTTGGCCAGAACTATTCTCATTTCTCTATCACAGAGAGTCTAATAAGGTGAGCCTTGGGTTTTTCCAGTCTCCAGAATGGCTGGCAGAAAGAGGTTGGGAATGCCTGATGATCTACCAAAGGTCAATGTGGGCTATCATTGAACAGACAAATGATGGAAAATACCAGAGACGGTGGTATTAGTTCAAGGGACTGAAACTCTCTGGCTGGATTTTGAAAGATCCTGCCAAGCACACACACACACACACACACACACACACACA
>NW_024423344.1:35203804-35338228 GCF_017311325.1 Ursus maritimus
CACACACACACACACACACACACACACACACATAGAGCACAAAAGTAAATTGTGGGTAGAAATAACATCTAGAATATCTTGTTTACAAAAACATTCACACCCTTATAATATACTTTCACACTTTTATGCACTGGAAAATTTTCTACCCGTGACAGAAGAGCAGCCATCTCTGAAACAGGATATGGCAGTAATTCGCCATGCTGCACACAGGAATTCTCCAACACAGGTTAAGCAGGGAAAGAGAAACCACTTTCATCAGAGCAAAACTACAAAAACGGATTATAAGAATAGAATGCATCTACTTAAAGAATCTCCCACTCACCATTCCACATCTCACCCTCTCTCTTCTCTGCACTGTTATCAAACAAGTGACATCTGCTTTCCGTAGTGCCAAGGCACTTCATCTTACATGTGGATGTTTTATTTGTTCGCAGGCACACCCTGCTGGGGACCCATGTCCTGTTATCCTGAACGAGGGGGGAGAAGATGGGAGTTCTACTCTTTGCTTACTCCCTGTCCACGGAGTCTTTACGCATTGGGTCTTTTGAGGCTCTCCACAACGCTGTGATTTGAAGTGTTACTATTGTGATTTGAAAGGTGAGCAGCCTGATTTGAAAGGTGAGAAGTAAAATTAGATGACTGAGAAGGAGCACATCATGGAGGGGCAGCTTGGTGTACAAACCAGCCAGTCGGACTGCAGAGCCCTGGCTTTTCCTGCACACTGCCCTGACTCTGGAATTCTAAGGGACTTGCCAAGGACTGCAGCAACTAGTATAATTGCTGGATTATGCTAGATGTTAAATAAGTGAATGAAACCAATTCCATTTTGGCCTCAAAAAAGAGCGTAAAACCAATGAAATATTTTCCAGTTCTGAGAATACCAAGTCCGTTTGATTCAAGCCCTTCTGGTTATCTGAAAGCCTTTTTATGGTTCAGAGAAAGTCACCAAGCTCTACCTTAAACAAACCTAAGCATCTCAGGATGGCCCTAACTATTTACAGGATCTGGAGGCAACAGGACCCTGTGGAAAGAGTGGGCGCTTTAAACCAAACTGTCCTGGTGCAAGTCCTAGTTCTTCCCATTGCTAGCCAATGCCCTCAGCCACTTGCTGAAGTTCTCTGAGTCTTCTTCTCCTCTCGTGTGCAGATAGGGCTGGTCGTGTCTACCTGGTGGAGAGAATGTATGAGGAGCACTTTGCACAGTGCCTAGCACATATGGTTGGCGCTCTACGAAGGACTACAAACATTAGTAGGGTGAGCCCTCTGTTACCACCATGGTCTCCACAGATTGATATTCTGTGGGTCCAGCACCTCCCCAGGTGTGACCCCAAAGTGAGATAAGGGAAATAGAGTCAGTAGGACAGTTGCTCAGGTCCCTGACAACCCAGAATAGGGCAATCCGGGGTTCAGCGCTGCCTAATGAAAAGAACATAGCTAATCTAGTGTCAGGAAAGTTCCAGCACACAAGAAATGCAGTAGAGAGAGGATGTCAAAGATTCCAACAGTTTAGAGAATGGAAAGATGAAAAGGAGACCCAAAAGGACATAAAAATGGAGTGATAGAGGAGGCATGAAGAAAATCAGGAAAAAAAAGAAAAAACACCCAGAGAAAGATCTGTGGGAAGGATCAAATGCTCCACAATTAAAGAGGGTGAGGTTAAAAAAAAAAAAAAAATTAAAGCCTTTGAATTTCATAAAACTGTTACTCCCAAGAGTGAAGTGGAATGGGATTGCCAGTGATAACTAGGAAATGGCCGAATAAGCAGTGAAAGCTTGGCAGTTGAAAGCCACAGTTGCAGACAAAGGTCAAGCAAGGTTTCGGAGGGCTTGCTTTAGAACAGATTTCTCAAGCTGGTGCTATTGATGTTTGGGGGCTAGATAATTCTTTGTAGTGGGAAGTGTTCTGTGCATTGCAGAATGTTTAGCAGCATCCCTGGCCTCTACTCGCTGGTTGCCAGAAGACCCTCCCAGCCACAAGTCACAATAAAAAATGTCTCCAGACACTGTGGAAAGTCCTTGAGGGGCGGGATAGGGAGAAAGGACCGAGCTACGAAACACTAAAGCCGTTGCTTTAGAATGCAGAGGCCTGTGTGTATTTTAAGCCACAAGGAAAGAAATATATAAGTAGTTTCAATTTCTTGTCATGTCAAGCTTTTCTGTTTCATATCAATATAAAGGAAAAAAAATGCCAAAATTTCAAACGGTAAACAGAAAAAGGAAAAATAGCAATGACTGTCAACTTGAGGGGATGGCAATCAGCAGTTCTTTGTTGATTTTCTGTGCAATAGTGCAAGGAAAGATAACTTTGGGAGAAAGTCTTAGACTGTACCTTAATTTTATTTGATTTCAGGATATGACCAAATTAAGAATAAAGAATCTCTATTTATAAAATAAAAAAAAAATTGTTACAGTTTGAAAATAAATTTCCAGCCAAGAGATTTGAAAGAACTCAATAGGCTTACAGTACCCTTACTGTATGGATGGAAAAAAGAAATGAATATGACAGGAAGTCTTTATAGACTTAGCTTGTCTTTTGGCTTTTTTAGACATGATGCATTTGGAGTCTTTCAATTGTTCCTACCTCCCGGCTTTCTTTCAGTATGAAAGCTTTGGCATTCAGTCATGAAATACAGCACCCCGGTTGCTCCTATTTTTAAAGAGATTCTGCAGAGTTGATATTAGTATGGTTTTAATGTTTTAGGCAGAAGTTCAAAAAATAAATAATTCAATCCCATATCTTTACTTTGTTATATATTAAAGAAATATAATTTATAATAAACATCTGCTTTCCTGTAATAGCGTAACAGACGGCAAAGAAAATTAGGTGTGAGAAACAGCATATACTTGTGCATATATGTAACTAAACCTTAAAAGAATAGCTGAGTGATTGTTTTTTGTACCCGTCTAAGAATTAATAATACTCAAGTAAGTGTCATGTCTTATAAAAGTGCTATTGTAGATATAATGGCCTGGTCCAGTGGTAACACCTGTTAAGATCTCTCAATTTATAGAGAGCTCTTGGAGATCCATGCTAAGGTGCTGCTATGGGGAACCAAGACAACTGGTCAGCTCAGAAAGGGGGAAAATCAATAAAATTGATTATTTGACATTGTGAACACACCTCTCCTAAAAAGGTGATCACATTTAATTTTCACTTTCCAATTGTTTAATTTAAATTGCTTTGATAAGAACTTACAGGAAATTACTATAGAGATTGCACTGTGTTATCTTTATACCAAAATATATAATGCTTATATTTTCTTCTGTCTCTTATCAAATATGTCCCTGAAGAAATAATGCATATTTGAAAAAGTAATTGCTGGATTTTCTGGAAAAGTCCCCAAAGATAAGGACTTTAATTTTAAAAATAGCCATTAGGTTAAAACCAATAAACTCTTGTGTAGAGCACATTGCAAATGAGGTCAAACTCTTGAGTTAATTCTGGAATAAGCTGTTTATTTTGGTCTACTTCCATGACTATAAATTGTAGCTTCAACCCAGGCCAGCCAACTCAAAGCCACAGATGTTAGTCCAAGAGGGACTACTCACTAGTATAAATGAATCAACTCAAACCCACGACCATTACTGGAAAAACAATTCCAAATACATAGACCCTCCCTTAAAACATTTCCAAGTATATAGACCTTCCCTAATGATCCATTAATGGGGCAAAAAATCAACCAGCATATCTTGTTCTTGTGGCTGATCAATAATGCTACCATCATTTAGGGGAAAAAAACTATATGTTTGCCATTCTGAATTGCAATAAAAAAGGAAAATTCTACAATTGGCTCAAATTCAACCTAAGATTACCAGTTATAAAGTATCTGCGCCTCTCTATAAATCAGCAAGGCTGATTGTAGATGTGGCCTGTAGATTCACAGTTAAGTTATATTATAGCCAGCATTAGTCACTGTCTTAAAACTGTTATTAAACAGGATTTAAAATGCCATTTGGTTGAGACATGACTCAGATTATAGGGTTCCAATTGACAAGGAAGTTCTCACAGGGTAGGAAGGTAGAGGACCCATATTCTACAGAATGAAGTTCCAAATGACAACAAAACCTTTACTGAAAACAATGAAAATCAATATTCCATCCCATACCATAAACATGATAACTGCAGATATCTGGTACCCAGAAACTTGAGTCCTAAAGCAAGCTGACCGGAAGCTGAAGTGTTACTGATGTTGAAACAATATATAATGCTTTGAATGCTGCAAAAGGATGATGATAAAAATAGAAAAGAAGCTTTTAGTGTTGATTAGAAAACATCTTGCAGATGACTTCATCTGTTGTCGATAATCAATTTAAAAAAAAAGGCAGCCATATTATCTCACCTTAGAGGTCTTGCAGTTGCTTATTTTTCACATTACTTTTATGAAAATGAGATTAAATAACAAGAATACATGCCTGTCTCGGGGATTCCTTTGTAAAAGCAATCTTAGCACTCATACAGTTTCAACCAAATTTCTCAATTTTCTACAGATTTACTAAAAATGTAAATATCTTCAATGTTTACCATAATTGATGTTTAAAATATTTAACTCAAGACACTGTAAGAGTCTGAAAAGTCATTTTGTCTTTAATATACCTTGTTTATTAAAGCATAAAATTGGAAAATACATTTTCAAAAGCTTATTCAAAAGGTTCAATTGAGGGGCGCCTGGGTGGCACAGCGGTTAAGCGTCTGTCTTCTGCTCAGGGCGTGATCCTGGCGTTATGGGATCGAGCCCCACATCAGGCTCCTCCACTATGAGCCTGCTTCTTCCTCTCCCACTCCCCCTGCTTGTGTTCCCTCTCTCGCTGGCTGTCTCTATCTCTGTCAAATAAATAAATAAAATCTTAAAAAAAAAAAAAAAAAAAAAAGGTTCGATTGAAGCAAAGAAACAGAAGTTGGTATGATAGATGGGTAATCAGATGGCTCATTTTCAGCCATACAAGACCAAATAGTTACAGTCCCGTTACAGAACTCTTTGTAGTCAAGCTGCCTGAATTTGCTCTCAGTTCTCAACCTCTGTGTGTATGTGTGGTTGGGGAGGGGGTGTGGTAGGGGTGGGAGAGTAGAGGGCTAATGGAGAGGACATGTCAAAATGTCTTACTGTGTAGTTTCTCCTAAAGACATTCTCACCCTGTAAGTCAGAGGGGGATCCAGTGTAGACCATTTTAATAAGTAACCCCGGTGATTCTGATGGAAGTGGTCCATGGACACTATTTTGAGAAATGTTGCAGCCGTCTGTTTAACACTTGAGAAGCCTTGCTTTACGTCCTTAACATTCTCTTCCCAGCCACTCTCAGGAATGCACACTCCTCATGAAAGACTGCTTCTTACTGTTTCCTCAGGATACACCTCCAGTCTCTGCCTCCAATCTTGCATCTCTCCCTGAACCATTTCCTTCCACTGGCCTTGATGCTTCAGACTGCCCTTGACTTCCTGAGACCGAGCTCGTATGATGCGAAGACGCTAGTTTCCCTACAAATGCAATTTCCTGCCAGGTACAGACAGTTCTGTTCTTTCAGCATATCTGCTGTCACAAGTGTATGACATTCTTATTTTGAGAAAGGCAGAATGGTATAATGCCAAGAACCGGGTGGCAGGGGTCAGGAGACCCAGGTTTGCATCTTGGTGCTGTTCATTCTGACTTAGGATATTAGGAAAGTCATTTGATGCTCTGAGCTCCAGTCTCCTCATCTGGAAAATAAATCAAATAATAGCTACCTCTTAGGGCTTCAGTTAGAGCTAAATGAGATTCTCTCTGTGATAAAATCCTTTGAAAATTGCAATTTCCTATTGGATACTAATTAGACTATTGGATAAATTTTTGAATATTTTTGCAGAGCATGAAAAAAAACTTCCCAAAGATCATTTTGAAATTCTTATCTCACATGAAAGAATATATGAAACTTCTAGCTTCTTTCTCATAAAGGATAAAAAGTATAGTCCCTTAGTAGTAATTCAGTTCTTTGGACACCAATAATGCTAACTCTAGTGATGCAAAAACCAATTGTTCTGCATACTTCCCATTTTGGTGCCCCCTTCCTTCTTTGCTCTGCCTTACTTTGGTGTTCAGGAGGTGGCCCCGGCAGACTACATCTCCCGGGCTCTGTCTCTGGCAGCCTCCTGGGTGAGGTTGTCCAACAGGTGTACAGCAGGAGACGGGTGGCAGAAGGATGGAAGTTGGAGTATTTCTTCCCCACTCATTCTATTTTCATGCCACACCGAGGATGGCAACCGTGCTGATGGAGTGTAACAACAGCTCTCCCTCCGCATGTCCAGTGCTTACTGGGTTCCAGATACGCCACTTCCTCCTCTCCGCCCCTCAGCAGTGGGTGTGGTAATGACTTCCTACTTTCAGCTCCTGAGGGGAATACCTCACCACCCTTCAAGCTTTCCCGTTGGATGGCAGCCCCCATTCCTCTGTAAGTTATCTTTTTATTAAAGTCTTATTTGAACCATCTGCATGAGTTCTGTTTCCTACTGGGACCCCGATTGATATACCAATATACCGATAATGTAGTAGGCCAACTACATGCACGGAATTTGAGCACAGAGCCTGATGTGGGGCTCAGTCTCATGACCCAGAGATCATGACCTGAGCCGAAACCAAGGGTCAGACACTTAACCAGCTGAGCCACCCAGGTGCCCCTGAAGAACATGAATTTAAGTTCACTTTCATGATCAGGGTTTTTTGTTATTATAGATTATTTTACATCTTCCTGTTCTTAGTCAGAAGCAGGTATTACTGCTAATATTGAATCGTTTGCCTAAAGGAACATAGTAAAAAAGATTATTGCCCTAAAGCTAAATGGAAACAAACAAATTCTTTCTCCTGAAGAATCTCTGAAGTTTCTTGTTAGCATGGTGTACTTTGGCTTTGGGGTGTTTTTTTCCTTTCTTTCTTTCTTTTGTTTAAATGATTCATAGAAGTTTTCCAGTGGATGAGGTGGTATTGTTTCCTGTTATTGAGGTAGGGTATGAAACGATTTTATTTTTTTAATAAATGTTTGTAAGTTTTTAATGTGGATTAAACTCCCTCAATATTTTTATGGAGAAAATATTAAAGAAGAAGTTATTAACATTGGAAAATAGGCTCTCTCAATTACAGAGTTACTTTTTCCCAATGGTTTTCTTAATATTTATGTATTAACATCATAATGACTCAATACAATTTATACAATATGGAGCCATTATTGTGAAAAAAAAAAAAGACCCATTAAAATAATATCTCCATCCTACAGACAGACTCAAACACCATAATGGCTCAGGGGGCGCCAGATGCAGGATTACATGATAGGCCAGAAGCTGTGTCATGGTCTACCAGGCCAGGTAAGTAATACACATTTTGCAGAAGAGCCAAGTAAATAGTTACAGAAAGAGGAAAGTCTCTGTAGAGTAAATGTGCACTCAGGCAATTATTAAAATATGGATTATGGAAGATTCTCTTTTCTCCTTTTCTCTAGGCTTACCCTTTTAATAAGAACAAAAGTAAATCAAACGTGTGTGCACAAAGACACAGAATACATTCTAATAACTTCAGGGACTCTGTTTTAATCGACGAAAGGGATATATTTCAGAGTGGAGAAATGACATCTTGAGACCCCTCATTCTCTCTGGGTGTTAGGGCTGCTATGGGCCTGTGTCAGGCAAGCTTAGAACAATACGTGCTATTCTGATGCCTGGATCTTATAGGTGCAGCAGTAACTAGCTTGCAGAGCTTCCAAGAGCAGACACGATTTCAACCTTAATAACCCCTGTGGCATTTTTCAATTTTCCAGGCTGCCAGTCAAATGAATGCATGTCTGGGAAGGAGAGGAGACAAGAAAGGGAAAAGATTAACCTCTTCGATCCATGATATAAGCTCCATTGGTTCAAATTGGTCACGTGTTGGAAAACAAACATGGGTAGGGATAGACTTCCCCAAGCACTGAGCACAAATGTTCGAACAAAGATTCTAGGAGAGAAACTGGGATCTTTAGGGTTGCCTGGCTGAAACGATCTTGGAATGTTAATCATTCTTAGTTCCTTCCTCCTCTAGGTTGAAAGAACTCAGCAGTCTCCTGGTCTTCAAACCAATTAGCTCAAGAGATGGTTCTTCAGAAACCTGCACTGCCTTTTGAAATGAAAAAGACTCGCAGAAAACTCAGACCTGCCACTGCCTAACCCGCTGGCTCTCAGCTGAAGTGAGCAAACAGAACTCAGGGTATGGCGCCTTCCTCATACACACACTACAGTCTTTTCCTGGGCTTCCTTTATCTATTGGAAAATTAGAAAGTTTCCCCCAGGAGGTGAAGAACTCCTAATTAAGGATGTGTCTAAGAAAGCTCAGATTACTTTTGTTGCCGAAAGGGGGAAATACGAATTACATGCAGAATGAAATGCTCAAAAAAAGAAGCCATTTTGCCGATGACTCACCACATCTTGACTCATTTCTTGCATTCCCAGGTATCAAACACTTCCAAGTTTCAAAGTGTTCTTGAACCTCCGCTTTTCCATCAGTGTTCCTCCCTAAACCTTTGTGCAAGCACTGGGTATTCCAAAAATAAGACAAGAAATCATTTATCTGGAGTAAGTAAGGGTTTTTGAAAGCAAGAGGGGAAACTATGAGGGAAAGTCTATCGATTCTGTCAGAAATCACTAATCCCAGCCCTCGTGTTTTGGACAGGGTCACCATAATATTGCCAAGGGGCGGCTTAACCTGATCTGACCCTTTTTCATTAATTCCTCTATTTATCTACTCATTTATTCATTCAATAAATGTGTCCCATAGATATTATGTGCAGAATTCTGTAACAGACATTAAAGAGAAATAAAAGGTAAATTAAGTCCAAAAATACATATGTTGCTAAAAAGAGTCTGCCCCACCTTAATTTAATTCATTTCTTGTCTGATTAACTGGAAGAGTGTCCCACCCCGGTATTACTCTAATCCACTCTCCACACTGCCCCCAGGCCAGTGATACTTTCAAATGCAGCTCTGCCACGACATCCTCTAGTTAAAACTATCATAACTCCCCTTACTGCAAGATAAAGACTAACATTCTTAAGCTGGTGCATAAGGTCTGCAGAAACCTTGGCCTGGTCTTAATCGTCAGTCTTATCTTGCACCCTTCTTCCTTTACACACTGAGCTTCTTTCATTCTGGCCTTATTATAATTTTTTAAATAAACTTTTAATTGGGAATAATCTTAGATTTGCATAGAAGTTGCATAAAGAGTAGACAGTTCTCACATACTGCTCACTCAGTTTCCATTTCCCCTAGAGTTATCATCTTCCATTACTGCAATGTTTGTGAAAACTTAGAAACCATTAACATTACCATTAGTACGTTGCTATTAACTAAACTCCATACGTTATTCAGATTTCACCAGTTTTTCTATTAATGTCCTTTTTCTCTTCCTGGATCCAATCATCCTGGCCTTCTTTTAAATTTTTATCCCATTACACAGTTCTATGTATTCCACTGCACTGCTTACAACAGAGCCTTTTATCCTCACTCCCTGCCCCAGCCCTCTTTGTTACGTGGCTTCTACTCATCATTCTCATCTTAGCTCAAAAGTCACTTACCCAGAGAAGCCTCTCTGAGGTCTGAGTCTACACATGGCTTCATACAACCACTCTTTGGAGCCCTTTCCTCAGTCTGTCATTATACCTTCCTTGATGTGATTATCTAATTTCATCCTTCCTTGCAACTAGACACTAAGGGCCATGAAGGCAGAAAGCCTGTTTTTCCTAATCATTGTACCCCAGACTTAGCATGGTGTATGGCATATAGTAGGTACTGAAGAAATGTGTTGAGTAAATAAACAACTGAAGAATAAATGAATGAAAGAAAGAGTTGGGGGTGCCTGGGTGGCTCAGTTGGTTAAGCATCAGACTCTTGATTTCGGCTCAAGACCCTGAGACCAAGCCCCGGGCTCTCTCTCACTTTCTCTCCAAAATAAATGAATCTTTAAAAAAAAGAAAGAGTTAAGTGATAACAGGAGAAACACATTATAGAACATCAAATGGCAATAGAGAGTGGGACTTTACCCGGTCCTTTCATTCACGCAATTAACCATTACTGAGCATCTACTAAATGCTAAGGCCTCAAAGCGATTTGTTCACTTTAAGCAAGGAAATGATATAATCAGTATGATGTATTATAAAAATAATGGAGTAATATGGAGAATGGATTGGAGCAGAAAGGACCCAAAAAATTGAAAAAAAAAAAAAAAGATAATAATCCACCTAAGAAATACTAGGATTTGAACTAATGCAGAAGTGGTGAAGATAAGGAAATATTGAGGAAGACAATTCAACAAGGACTTGAATATAACAAATAATAGAATAAGAAATTCTCAGAAGGTGAAATGGCAATAAGAACAAGTTATCAGTTAAAAATTAGCATGGACACTTAGAATACAGTGAGAATACTTCCACGTTGAAGACAAGGGCTCATGTTGGAAGCAATGGAATAGAGATTTGGGTAGATGAATTCTGCTTTTGAAAAGTCAAGGAGATTGGATTTTATTATATTAGCAATCAGTCATTAAGCAATAATGACCTGATGAAAGTGAAATATAGGATGAAGAGAATTGAGATCAAGGAAGGTGCATTGAGAGGCTGCTGAAGTTCAGATTGAAGCAATCTGTGCACCTGTTTTAGAGTGCGAGCATTAGAAACATAGAGGAAGTGGCAAATCTATAATACTTTTTCAAAGATTGACTTATAAGCACCCAAATCAGCATCCAATGTAGTATCTAGTATGGATACTACGTCCTCAACAGTTTTAGTTGACTTACTCTTCATTATGGAGAAAACATCCTGGAAGACTAATGTATTTTGAGTATCCATAAATATTCACTGAGAATATCCATTGAGTAACCTTTATATGACAGCTACATGGAGCATACAAAAAAATTGTACACATGTGGTCCTCCTTTGAAATATCTTTTTCACTCCTTCAGCTTTCGGGAGTACTGAATACATGCGATACACTTCTGTGGTCAACATCCTCCAAGATGGCCCCAGGGATCTCCACACCCTGGCATTGGTACACTGTGTAGTCCCTCCATCACTGTATGTCCAGTGGCATAGAGCAGAAGTGATGGTTTATCGTCTCCCAGGGTACGTTAGAAAAGACCACAGCTTCTGTTTTGGCTTTCTCTCAGATCGCTCATTCTAGGAAACGCCAGCTGCTATGTATTGAGGACTTTCAGGCCACCTGTGAGGAGGCACATGTGGCAAAGAAGGGAGGCCTCTGGACAACAACCAGTGAGGAACTGAGGCCTGCCAACAACCACATGAGTGAGCTTCGAAATGGATTCTCCACCCCCAGTCAAGACTTGATGTGACTGCAGCTGTTGCAACAGCTTGACTGCAGCTTGAGACCATGAGCCAGAACCATCCAGCTAAGCTACTCCCCATTTCCTGTGCCTTCAAAACTCTGAGAGCTAATAAATGTTTGTTGTTTCAAACTGCTTACTTTTGGGGTAATTTGTTACACAGCTATTGATAACTAAGACAACTTCATGCTACTAAACATTGAAAACTACCAGAAAAAAAAAATCATTTCTCCATCTTTATCTTAGCTGTTAAGAAGTACAAGCTAAATATTATTCTTGATTTTCGCTGCTTTCCTCAGTCTGGAGTTGCTGATTTTTCCTTCTTCTTCCTCCTTTTATTTTTTGGTTCCCATCATTTATCTTCTGTCCACTGATTTTGGTTTTATTTGACCTACTCATTTATTGTAAAGCTCCTAAAGACTTTTTTGCAAATAGATGCAGGATAAAACAATAAAGTGAAAAATAGTAGACACCAGATAGGATTCCATCGACCATCAGAGAGATCACAATCTCCTTGGAGTGAAAAGAGAGCAAGTCATGTGACACAGTCTAATACTAGTGTTCAACCACGGAGAGATTACTATTAGAATTCCAAGAAAAGGGAGACCAGAAACGTTGTGTTTTAAGTCAAGTTCCCTAGAAGCAAACCTTGAGATAGGATTTGCATTAGGAAAGTACTCTCAAAATAAACTGCTAAGGGAAGGAGGAAAGCAGGACAGAGAAGGGGAAAAAGCCAAGTGAGGGTAATATTTCAAAGTCTCACAGAGGATGGCTTCAACCTGATCCTGCGTGGGAAGTCTGGAATGCACCGAGGCAGAGGAGATGAGCTTCTATACGTCTACACCAGTCACGCATTGGCCACGGGCCCCTGCAGGATAGGTAAGCGCCTGGGCACTCCAGCTGTCTGCAGACCCTCTCGAGCGTGCAGGCGAAGTGGATACGATAGCCCGAGGGAAGTCCTCCAGAGAAGAAAGCAGGTGTCTGTGGCCAGAAGGAAGAGAACGCTGAAACCAACGGAGAACACACAGAAATGGTGAAGAGATGTGAGACCATCTGCATAGAGTATGAAGGTCTGCTCTACTAGAGAAAGTTCCTCTCAAGGAGATGGCTCTTCACCTGTACCGACCCTTACAGGATAGGGAAAATTAGGCTAGACATGAAGGAGAAAGTATTTTAAAGAATCTAAATGGGAGAACTAACCAATTACAAAACTAGCAGAACCTCTCAGGCACTCTAGAATGATTTGGTATTATAACTTTGACTCTTAATTCTATTTCTAATTCCAGTGAGGGATCTCAAACCCATCTCTTATTTAGGTTATTAAAACACAATCATTTGGGGGCGCCTGGGTAGCGCAGTCGTTAAGCGTCTGCCTGCGGCTCAGGGCGTGATCCCAGCGTTCTGGGATCGAGTCCCACATCGGGCTCCTCCGCTGGGAGCCTGCTTCTTCCTCTCCCACTCCCCCTGCTTGTGTTCCCTCTCTCGCTGGCTGTCTCTCTCTGTCAAATAAATAAATAAATAAATAAAATCTTTAAAAAAAAAAAAAAACACAATCATTTGTCTTTAGAAAAGAGATAGGGAGAGGTTAAAAAAAAAAATCTCAAGCTTCTTCCAAGCCTTCACAATGCTAGTTTTTATCCATTCTGGTTCTAAAATACAAATACATCATAAAACCCTGAGCTCAACCTTGAATAAAAAGAAAGCCTGGTGGAGGAGGATGAGGCCACCCAAGTGTTTTAAGACTCTCTTCTATTATTATTCCCAGGTTGCTGAAATTTGGAAATCATTTCAAGTACAGCCTATTTAATGTTTCTCTTTCTTTCTCTCTCTCTTTCTCATTCTCCCTCTCTATTTCTTTTTTAAAAATTTATCACTGACAAGCCAAGTGCTGTAATAGCTTTTTCTCCTATATACGCTTTAGGATATAGTCTAACTTTATCTGGAGTTGAGCATAAAAGCATAAATCATTAAGTCCCTGCTCGCCTGATCAAGAGCCTATCTTTCAGAAAAATCAGGCATCCAGGAACTGCCATTCCCAGCGGCTCTGTTTTCTGGCCTCCATCAGGCTTGCAGACACCTCTCCCCAAGGATTCATCAGCCACCAAACAAAGAGGAAGGCAGGTCAATGACACCAAAATCTGCAGCTTCAGCAGCTTCTGAAGTTCCTGACCAGAAAAATACAAGAAAAAGAAAGAGAGAGAGGGAGAGAATGGAAAAAAAAAAAAAATACAATCTCAAAAGAACTTTAACAAATGGTCTCAGAATTCATAGGTTACATTCTGGAAAGGAGACTTTCAAAACCCTATAACAAGCAAGTTTCTGGTGCTATAATGATGGGCTACCAACCAGCCTGGAGAGATACCGGTCATTATTGTTTTATTAGCTCGAGTCCAGTTTTATGTGCTATTCTATCATTTTGACAAAAGGAGTTCTTCATGATACCTTTTATCATGTTATCATGACTTCAATGTGAATCAGCCAAACTGAAGATTCACATCTATGGGACGTAAGCACTGCCTTCCAGTTGAATATTCCTCTTTCAATTTGTCCTCAGATACCCTTGGACTTTGGCAACACCAATTTATACCATGCAATGATAGAAATTTATACCACAAATGATTTATCCCACCAATTTATATCACAACATGATAGATGAACCCAGAACAGGAGCCGCTGCCCTGACGGTGCTTGCTCATTTTAGCGGTGAGAACGCTGAGACTCCAAGGGGTTAAGTAACCCTGCTCAAGGCCACAGAAAGCCCGTAGTAGAAGCTGAGACACCTGTCTCTATCCAGAGCTTTTCCGGTTATATCACAGTGTATCTGAAAAGGTTAGAGACAAATTTAAACTCCAAAGTGGTGTTGTATAAGATTTAAAGATTCTTTTGAGGGCGAGACACAACCCAATGAAACTCGGGTAGATGAAAGGCAAAACTCTATTACTTCGACTCCAAAGGAGAGAAGTCCTCCCGGCAGGGCCACGAAGGCGATTGGACCGAGGAAGAGTAACAGCAGGCTGGAGATGGAGGAGGCAGCTTAAGTTCGACAGGTAGGGTGGGGTTAGCTAGGCTTTTTGAGCTTCCTGTGGACTGGATAATTTGAATGATTCCTCAGGTTCCAGGGCAGAGGGGCTGCCCTAGGTGTCTGTGTCTGGCCCGCGATTAGGGTGGAGCACAGTAGCCCTGGAGTGTGGGGGTTTCGTAAGGGTTGAGATGTGGATTTAACCTAGTTGTTCTTCTTTGAAAAGGGAAACTGACCAGGCTTTGGCCATGGACTTTAAACCAGGCAAAGACAACATCTCCAAAAAATTATATTACAAGTGGTTATGAATAAATAGTGTTAGCTCTAGGCTAAACCACACAGACCCATAGAAGCAGCTGTGAAGAAAAAATAAATTAAACAATACCATTAAGAATCAAAAGACCCGGGGTGGAGTCCCTCTGCCACTCATTTGTTATGTGACTTTAGGCAACTTATCTAACTTCCTCTGGACCTCAGGCTCTTCATCTCTGCCTTGACAATTTACAGAACTTACCTCACCGGGTTATTGGGGAGAGTCAACGAAATAATATATACTTAACAAATACGTGTATTTCATGTGATTACATAAAATATAAGGAATTTTGTCCCTAATTACAGGCACTGTACAAACGTAGGGATATCGAAAAACTTTTAAAGGACCACATTCTTCTCACTACATAGATGCACACGCCTTGTACTCTCAGGGAGTGTCTTTTTTACCAGCAAATAGACAGAGCTATAAATTGTGGATTCTTGATATAATAGATCAAGATAGTTCCTTCCAATCTGTTATGTTCTATTGCCTCAAAATAATAAACTGCCAAGACAATATCATGCATCATATTAGTGGCAGATTATTCAGTGAAACTCCCAAGGAAAAGAACTCACGGCTCACAAACGGATGCCAGCTTTCATCCTTTGTTATCTCATCCTTCTTTGTAGAGTCCTGAGTTGTACAGAGGAAGAAAAATCTTAACAATAATCAGAAAACATGTGATTCATGAAAACAATACAAATTTTTCGAAACACAAAACTTTCAAACTATCGGGGTAAAAGCAAGATAAAAATAAATCATTTTGGACTGAGAAGGACTATTTCGGGGGCAAAGATTTATAAAGGGGATCAAGGAATAGGCGTGTGAATATAAAACATTCAAAATTCTTTTCCAGACACTCAGAATTACGATGATTCTCAGTTCATTTTTCTCAGGAAGCACAGATGTTTTGATATCAATAAAAAAGACTCCAATTGGCCTTACTACTGATTCTTTCCCATTAAAGTCTCTTCCCTCATCAGAAATGGTGGTAGAGCAGATCCTCAAGGAAGGAAAAGACACGTTAGTTATAACCCTTACATTCTCTCACATGTCTAAAAAGAACTTTCCAGAAAGAACTCAAGCTTCCAAGAGATAGAGCTGCTTTTTTTCCTTTTTTTCCTTTCTCCACAGGGATAAGACACAGGTGAATTATTCGACTACATATTTTTTCAAACCATTATAGTGTGCACTTCTAAAATGCTTATAAAACAATGGTTGGCATAGTTCAGTTCCAGAAGGTTATCACATATAATGAAGCCCAGCCCAAACAGAAATTTTCAATTGTTAGTTAAAAATCCTAGATATCTAAGGGCATCCACTTATAAGTACATAAAAACTCTCATAATGCGTTTTTTCATCTATTCTGTAACCTTGAATCCCGTGTGGACCTCTTACTACTCTAGTCCAAGTGGATCTAATATCTTATCACTAACCTGTCTTCCAAGAACTCCTGTCCTATAGCAGTGGCAAGAAAGTAGGACCACACACCCACCACAAATCAGCCACTGGTGAGGGGAACTAGACCACAAGAGTTGGCTTAGACGAGTGAGGAATTATTGCTGAATCACATGAAAAAGGGCAGGCACTGAACATGTCAAGTTCTAAAATGCGATTGGGTAAGAACCCAGCAGGGTGTGTGAGCACCACCATTTCTTGAGTACTGCATGTAGCATTTTAAATACAGTATCTTCCTTAATCCTCCAGTGCCTGCGAGGAATTTATTACTATCTTCATTTTACATTTGAGAAAACAGTTGCCGAAAGGATCGATAACATGCCCAATATTGCTCAATGTCACACCACTTTTCATAGTAGAACTAGAAACTATAGCCAGGTTTGTCTGATTCCCAAACCTTTGCAATTACCCAGTGTGCTGAGCTTCGAAGTAAGAACTTGGACAGCTATCATTTCTGTTGGATCATCATAATGAGTTGCTGTTGAATCATCAATTCGTTTTCCTTGGAAGTTCTTGACAAATAACAGAGGCAAGGTACTAAGCTTATATCCCTTTTAGTTATCCCCAAACCAACTCAGTCAGATTCACGGTCGTTGAGATTGCTCGACAAAATGGCCATGCGGAAAAAGAGAGGGAACCAGAGGCTTGCCACGAAGTGCTGAGAACAATGGAGTTATTAGGAGGAGATACCAAAATATCAATTCCCTGGAGAAAATGTTCCTGTTCTGATCCTCACATGCTGATACTACAGATGGACCCAGCTTAGCTGAGGCACGCTCTGTGCTTCAGCTGTTTACTTAAGCAGCACCAGGGTTCTCAGAAACAGTTGCTATGCCAACCAGCCCTAGGACTATATATACATTCATGACCGGGGCTTATTCTTAGGGCTTTGTTACCTCTCTTTCAAAAGTTTGAATCTCTTACTGCTAAACTGCTTGCATGCAAGCGTTACAGCCTCTGATAGGCAGCTTCCTTTTCTCCAGCAGGTGAAAAATTCAAGTGGCGGTTTGCAGCCTATGCTGAGCAACCGTTTGACGTCACACTTTTACAGGCAGGGACCAGACTGCTCTATCTGCCCCAACCTCTGAAAATGTGGTGTTTAAATGATAAAGGGCAGTGCCTTTTGTCATCTTGTCATCTTTTATTAACTGTCACCTGTGTGCATGACCACAGAAGTTCTCAGAGGAGGAAGTAAAACATGCTTTTTGAGGTGCCCTGATTATCGTGCTTTTTAAATTTCTTTACTGCACTTTTAATGGGACACATTTCAGAATAGCATCACCAACAAATTTGGCCAATAAATCCAGCTCAGGTCTCCTGCTAGAGCTGCATTTAAATAAACCTGTAATGTTGAAAGCTGAGGAGAGAAAGCTCTTTAATTACCTTTTCTCCTGTTTATGTTACTTTGATGGCTTTTGTTCAAATGCATCTGAATTTTCAGTCTGTTTATTTTATAATTATTGGATGACTACATGCAGCACTGCCATTTCAATTAGATTTTGATGGCTGATAAAACCATTGTTGACAGGGAGTGCGCAAATGAATTTGGGGAAACCAGATTAGTGATGTTTGTGTTGTCGCATTTAAATAAAATGAAATGTCCTGGTAGCAGTGTGATCAAATCTGAAAATTTTGTTATAAAGAAAGAAAAAGCAGCTCTGTGAGAAATCAGGTTTTCGACAGAGAAGCTGTTTCCTGTTGAGACATCATTTTAAATCCTCAAGTGTGCAGCCACTTCTTCTTCAAACAGATTATAAAACCAAAAAACAATCATATAATCTCTTCTAACAAGAGGTTTGCAGCTAGACAGATTGCTTTAAAGGAGAAAGAAGTAGAAAGAAAGTCAAGATCTAAATACCGATAATGCATGCTAAATCCATTTGAATTGATAAGGTAGAGGAAGCATGGTGATAAAGCTTAAGGGGTTAAGACTTTATGTTCACCCAAAAGATCAATACCTAAGGAAGAAGAAAACTTGGAAAGGTTTCCATCTCCAATTAACAACTGAAATATACATGGCAGATGAGGCAAAGCAGAAACAGACAAACTATTTCCCCAGAAACAGACCCTGCTCAAGCAGGGCTCAGGCTCGCTTTGTTATCGATGTAACAACTGTGCGAATGACAATCTTTAAGTGCTAAAATATTTGCAAAAAGGAATGGAAATCTGCTGTTTCTCTCAAGTCATTAAAGCAAAGCCAGAGAGTTGAAACAAAACAGAAGCATGTGTAGTTGGCCAAGCTGAACGGAAACTAACATCCGCGCAGATGCCCTAGCCGCCATGCTCCGAGTTCAGTGCTGTGCCACAACCCAGCCTCCCAGTTTAGAATGTATCATCTATGCAGTTGGTCAAAGGGCAGAGCTGGGATCAGGAGCCAGGAGCAACTCCAATGCCTGTGCTCTTGGCCATTTGGCAGTGGCAGGTTATCTAGTTTGATTTCATCTTGTACAACATTCATTTATTGAATCAGTCTACTGTGTTCTGCTCCTTACCATTCTCATCCTCATTCAGCAGAATCCAGAATCTGACACCTTCACCAGGAAAGCTCAACCAGGGCTGGAAGTGAGCAAGCAGCACCACCTTACCATCGAGATATTCACATGGCCTGATGTTAAACGTCCTAAAGAACAAAACGCAGGATGGTTGGCTACACTTCTGACCATTCACTGAGATGTTTTGAAATAATAGAACAATTCAAGCTAACAATTACATAGTGCTTGCTATATGTCAGACCCTTTTCTAAGATTATTACTGTATAGATACCTACTTAATCAACTCAGCTACCTGAAAGTTAGGTACTCTTATTTCCATCCTCTCCCTCTCACAGATAAGGAACAAGCGGGCAGACAGATGTCTCAGCTGCCAAGTGAAAGAGCCAGATTCTGACCTAGGCAATCTTGCTCCAAAGTCTACACTCTTACCTGACAATATTTACTAAGCCTGCAAGGATAATGGAGTGTGCATACGATCGTGCATCATGCACACTTAAGTGGTGCTTGTATCTAATTGCACATCTCTGGTCTGCTGAACAGTAAAACAAAATTGCTTTTTTATTACCTGTAGTTTTTCATGATTACCGTTACTGATAGTTGGCCTAATAAAAGTCTGGTTCCAATTGTTATTAAATATATAGAATTGCTAACATTTCTATGTCCCAAATTTGTGAATAATATATTTGTACCCAGTTTCACAAGTACATTGCTTATATTCTCTACTTTCACACCAAAGGAAACAGATTTAAAAAAAATAACACCTGCTTGTAAAGTTTTCTATTTAAATGTATATAGCATTGCATTTGGTCCTCCCAGCCAGTCCATGAAGTAGGTATTATTTTCTCAGTAAAAAGAATGAAGAATGAGGCATGGGAAAATCAAAGACAATAGTCATCAGGATCTGTTCTGGAAAATATAAGAAGGAAAACAATGGAACAGTAACTGAAAAAAGTCAAGCTGGCTTGCCCACACCAAGTTGAACAGAAGTGATGGTTTATCCTGGAGAGGCTAGGCAGAGGCCTATTAGCCAACAAATCACAACGATTGGGTTCTGTATGCCATACCATGGGCTAGGGGGAGCTAGGTAAGGAGGAGAAACCAAACTGTCTAACCTTAAAGAGCTTCCAGTTTTAAGAAGAGACAGATGTAGGTAAGTCAGTATAAATAAGAACAAGGTTTCACATAGTTCCGTCTTATTTCCCGGGGAAGATGCTTGAAAACAGTCACCACCTTTCAATTTTTTGAATCCTTTCACTCCAGTAGATGACTAGCATGTGATTATTACTAAAGAAGTTAGTAAATTATTATTGAGAAAAGAATAATAGCATAATAAAGTCAGTGGTAGGATCTTGGAATGGATGGAAAAAGCTTTGTTTTGATATGTACAACAATGCTCTAGTTTGAGGAGCTGTTGTAATCCAGTTGCTGCTGGAAGTTAGAAGCCATTTTAAATGTTTCCATTGTGTTGGGGCACCTGGGTGGCTTCGTCGGTTAAGCGTCCACCTCCTGATTTCAGCTCAGGTCATGATCTCGGGGTTGTGGGATTGGGCCCCACATTGGGTTCCTTGCTGAGCGTGAAGTCTGCTTATCCTTCTCCCCCCCCCACTTGCTCTCTCTCTCTCAAATAAAAAAAAAAAAATTCCATTGTGTTAACTCAGGACCAAGGTCTGAAATGAAAATTAGTGATGGAGTTTAACAGTGTCATGTGCTTACCCAGCAAGTCTAAGAAATCAGAAAGAGTAAAGACTATGCCATCTTGGTTTCTTATTCAGCAGTAAAGCAAGGTAGAAAATAGAAAGGTTTTATAATGATAAAAATTCCATATGGTATTTTGAATATGAAGATAACTGCCTTTCCCTGTTATAATCTTAGTTGCAAGTTTTATACTGGTGGTAGGTATGGTTTATTCATGTACTCTGTTACTTGACCCTTTCCTCTCACCCCAAGTCCAATAAACATCACACATTTACAATCACAGAACAGAACAAAACAAACCCTGATGGACTGGGTTAGGGTATCCATGTGAGACCTATGTGGGGAAAAGAAAGAGAGCTGGCTTTTATCGGCATGTTAAAATGGAACAGACATCCCACCAAGAGTACCCAGAAGCTAGGCCCAGGGGTTATTTTATGGGTCAGACTAAAATAGCTGCTTTTCTGCTTTTAATTTCCATTACCTCTGACAGCCTACCTCAACACAGCCTACAAATGAATCATGATTCAGAAACTGAGAAGGTGTAAAAAGTTACACATCTTGTCAGAATTGTGTTTAGTACTGATAGAGTTTAAAGTCTTACTATTCAGTAGTGGCCTTGAGACAGCATGCCAGTTTCTCTGGATGTCTGTTTCTCCACCTGTAAAAGAGGGGCTTGAATTGGGAAAAGATACACACTCCAAGGAGATCAGCTAAAGCCGTGATGCCGGACACTGTGGCATGCCTAAACAGTCCACAACGGATCCCATTTCACTGATGGGATTCACTCCAGCTATTCTCTCATTGTGGAATGAAGGGGGTCTGTCCATAAGCAATATTACTGTGTAATACTTAAACACTCAAACAGTTTGCTGTAGTATTACTAGCATTTTGTTTATTAAAAAATATGCTTTTTGGCTTCTTCTCAAATATAGTAGTTTGTTTGCCTTGAAGTTTCGGAAGGAAGAAGGATGGGGAATTTTCCAAAGGAAGAAAGATGGATTATATTCTGTTTCAAGTCAGTTTCATCTTTTAAGTCTCGCATTGCATCGCATCTTAAGTCTTGCATGACATACTGGTCATCAAACTGCAGAACAACTCGGGGGTGGGGGGGAAGAAAGATCAAATCACCTCCTTTCTTTCCTCTCTTACCTCTTTTTTAGAGGATGTGGGACAGGGGGAGGGAAGAAGAAAAGAGAGGAAATGAAGGGAGAGGAAAATTTTCTCTGGATTTTAAAGGATCACAATCCAAATGAAAGGTCTTGCCTTTCTTGCCTTTAAGCAGTCGGAGTCTGGAGTCGAGCCCTTCTCGAGGGCACATTTCTTGCCCTCCTCCTCTGTACTGATTGCACCTCTGTAATCTCTCCACTCAGCTCTGTTTTCTTAGCGCACCTCTGCCTACAGCATCTCTGCTGTGATTGCTCTGGCCTCCTTGGCTCCCTCCAAACTACCTCTGCTCCTCCGTTTTCCTCCTCCTTCATTTCGGTAGCCCCTTTCCATGCCCTCCTCCTCTTCCCCTCACCCCTGCGCTCTTTCTGGCCTCTGCAGCATTTCCTATGATCACTCTCTTCAGTTTTTCTCTGTGATTTCTCTGCCCTCTCTGGCTTTCTCAGTTTTCTTCAGAACTCAGAAAACCTCAAACGGTTCAGAGATTAATTTCAGTTTGGATAAGCACCCAAACTTGTGAGTGCTTATGCGGATTCTTTACTGAAACTCTTTGGATCTAAAATCTCACTGGGAAGGCCTGCCTTACAAAAGTTCAAGTACTTGGAGTTTTATCAAGAGAATAATTTCCCCTCAAACACTGGCCTTTCTGCTTCTTATTTTGGGTAAGGTGAAAAGACAATGGCCATTGTTCACTGTGCACAGTTTATCTTTCATTTGACATGGGCTATGCATGATCAGAAAACTCAGTAGGGCCCTGAGAAGGATGCAAACAAGGATTTTTTTTTTCTTCATTCGGTAAAGATTTATTGGATACCTACTACGTGCTGGAAGTGCAAAAAGCTGGACTTTACTTCAATCTCCATGAGATAATTGTAGATTTACTCTCCATAAATATATTTGACAGATTGTATACTTCTTGTGACCTTAAATTAGACTGGAAATGTCAAAAATGTTACTGCATAAGTCTCCCTACCACTTTTGTTTCACTGTCTAGAATTTAATTTAAATATTAGATATTATTACTTATTTCCTATTACCTTAAAATGTGTATTTCTATTATTCCCATCACAGAGCACCTTAGGTGCTTTTAAATCAGAAGTCTTCATTGACTCCCTTTCTGGGTCAAATCCATACCATAAAGAATAAAAGATGAATAGGATAGCAAAGGTAATTCTTTTTGCTTGACGTTCCCATTCAATATTGACTACATTTCTTTGTTTAACTTCCTTTTCTTTTACATTTCTTAGGAAAATTGAGAAACTGAATCTTTATAGACAACATTAAGCCAGATTGCATAATCTGAAAATATTTGAAATGTTGAGGCAGAGGATAAGCTCTTTGTTTTATCCTACTAATATTTGGATATTTGCTCTTTTATCCTTCTGTTATGGGAGTCCCAAACCAGTGCTTCATGGGCCATGTCCACCAAAAGATGTGTCTGATTTGCCTGTAAAATATTTTTAAATTTGTATATGAATTCTCACACAGTCTGCCAATCTCCACTTTGCCACACTCTCCAGTAGTATCTATTGTCACATTCTTCTTACACTTCACATATTGATATGCTCACCTAGTTCTGTGGGAATTTGGATTTCAGATTCCTAAGTTGAGTATAAAGTTGGACGAAGAGGGAGGTGAGATATGGAGGGACATGAGCTTTTGATAATAGCTCAAAGCATCCTAACACTATGTTGGTTTGAAATGCAGTAAGAAAATGCAAAGTTTGATCAAGGTTTACTGTCCCACACCTTCTTCATATGGGTGAATAAATAGGGTGACCAAAAGGAAGGAAGCCATTCTATTTTCTTGATAATTCCCAAGAGAGCCTTCTGCAGTCTTGGGGATGAGTAAGCCTTCATACTTAGAAGGATTCTCTCCTTTAGTAGCACTAGCAGCCATATGCACATTTTCTCAAATACAAGGATGTTGCTTTTCAGTGCTCAACTTGGCTCAAGGATCAAGAAAATAATATTTATAGATAATCTCTTAAATCAAATTGCATGGATTCTCAGACTGTGTTTTATGGTGTGGTAAGGTAATGTCTAAGTAAAACAGGTAGTGGAGTTACAAAAATTTGTCTTTTTCCTCAATTTTGGCAGAATCCTACCTACATAGAAAGTGTCACTGACAATTGCAAATTCTTTGAGGAGATCAAGGACGGGATATAAGTAGAACCTAGCCTGGATGTGACACTTCATGACTTGCTCTCTGTAGCCACCTCACTTGAATTCTGTATCAGGATCTTAAACTATGTTTCTGTTTTGGAAGAGGACAGGGCCGTGTGCAGTACAGGATTAACTTTGCCCAGATCAAGGTTTGGTGTTTGCCATGAGCTCTTGGGAAGTAATCTCTGAACCCTTGGGATGTCGTCTCTGATAAGAATGTCTTTGTTCATCAGCGGAATTTGAGCCACCCTAGCTAGGCTATGCTAACGAACAAAGTGATTTATGGTGGGGAGCCTTGTTCCACATGGTATCAGCTAGAGCTGATAAGGTGAGACTAATGTTAGCTGCATGGATGGTCAACCATATGTTTATGACCAAGCTCCAATAAAACTCTGTCCACCCAGGACTGAGTAAGCTTCTCTGCTTGGCAATACTTCCTGTGTATTGCCACACACTGCTGTTGAGAGAAACAGACGCTGTCCTCCCACAACTCCAGTGGGAGAGAACCGGAAGTGCCATGCCTTGTCTTTCCTCTGTTCATTTTATTTGCATCCTTTCACTGAAACAAACCCTAAGTATAACAGCTTGTCTGAGTTCTGTGAGTCCAACGAGTGAATTATTGAACTTGAGGATGATCTTGGGGAACTCAGAACTTGCATTTGGTGTCAGAAGTGAGGGTGGTCTTGGGGACTCCTGAAACTGCAGCTGGAGGTGTTTAGAGGGAGGGGGGAGAATCTGGAAGTCTCCAGAATGTCTCAGTGACTTTCTGAGCATTTTATCCCCACAAAATGCCACCGTTGTCAGAAGGCAGAGTGTCCTCAGACTTTTAGTCCTTATCCAGCTCGCAGAAAGGGATCTGGGCATCCACGAAAGGCAGCCCAAGTTTCTAAGCAACAACACATAGATTCTTCTCCATCTCCCTAACCTGGGCCCCACCAAGAGAAAGAAAAGAAAGCCAGCCAACTCATCTTTCCTTCCTACTCAGCATCTGATTCAGTAAATCTTTCTAAACCTGCTTCTCAGTATCATCTCATTAAGGAAAAAGATAATTACAATATTAACATCTTGCTTCCCAACACTTAGTGAAGTCACCAGTATTTAACTTCACACTTAATAGAAATGGGTACCAATGTATCTGACACCTATTATTCAAATGCAAATCTCATAGTGATGCTGAAAACTCAGTTTCTTTTCATTTCTGACTACAAAGAACAGATGGTATTTTCTGTGAACTGATCGAAAATTGCCTGTGGGACTGGAGGAAAAAATATAGGTATGTGTCTAGATCCACCTTAGAAAATCACAAATTGTATTTGGAAAATATACATCTAGAGTAATTCCACTTGTGATATTAATAACATGCTGCCAAACTCTGGGAAAGCTTTTTCCGCACCGAACACGTCCCTTTTTAGTATAAAGCTACAAGCCTTAGGGCAGGAACGTACGGTGCCCAAGGGCGCACACCCAGGGTTTCCTCTTTCCCAGTACATGGTCCAGGCAATACGTGGGGAACACAGGAGGGACACCAGGGCGGCTACTTTTTCCTATTCCAACTGCTTGGTGAGGGATTGCCAAGTACCTGTCACCAAGCTGAGCACATAGGTTATCTCCTTTAATCTTCCAACAGCCCTGGAGGTAGAAGGTGGTGTTCTTCCCATTTTCCTAGATGAGGAATCCTAAGTGTAGGGAGGCGAAAGGGCCTGCTCAAGATCACAGACAGCGACAGCCAAATCCGCATTCCAACCCAGCTCTGTCCACCTAAAAACATTTTTTTAATCGCTACACATTCGGTGTTCTGGTTAATTATAGCCTCCGATTATAGCAATGTATCCTATATATCATTAATGGATTGCTAATTTTCAAAGAATTAAAGTCTAGTAAAATACCCCAAAGACCAAAAGTATTAAAATAATACAGAATATAATCAAATTTTTCTTGGACATTTCCGATGCTACTTGAAGCCCTTGTAATGCCTCAGGTACGTCATGCGGCAGAAGACTGATTGTGCTAATGACGTGTAGGCCAAAAGAATAACAGATAAATCAGCTTCCACTTACACATAATCACTACCCTAATTCTCATAAATACTTTTGCGGAGTTCGTGATGTAGTGATCTACTAACTTTTTTTTCAATTCGAGTTAACAAATCTTTATCTAGTGCTTTCTTTGTGCCAAGCCCTGTGGTAAGCTCTGGGCAGCAGTAATAAGTGTGATATAATGCCCGTCCTTAAGGAGGACACATTCTGACTCTGGAACACTACCTTATCCGCCTTGCAATAGAATCACCTTGTCAGTATTTAATCGGCCGTAAGTGGAGTATTAACTGCAGCAGATCTACATTTTGAAAAGTTACCCTTGGTATGTCCGCTGATGTTGTCAAGGGGGCTAAATACTCTTTTTCTCTTCTCTTCTTCATGCCGTCTTTTTGAATGGGCTATAACTACCTCCCATGCCCCCAAGCTTTTTTGGAAACTCTGCCCCCCCCCACACACACACATGCACACCTTAGTAAACGGATCATTTGGTGTGTTGTTTGTGGCATCATCTGGCATCTACCGCTGGTGCATATTCACGGGAATTTTACAAAATCTCTCTTATGACTCTTGGGAGGGAAGGGAAGCAGGGAACAAAGGCAGAAGGAAGGGAGGAAAGGAGCATAACCTTCCCTTTGGCAGATGTCTGGGAAAAGGAGACTCTTTATGAGATCACTGCATCAAAGGGAAGTAAGAAGTTTCCAGGCTGCCAGTCACAAAGCCACCAAAAAACTCACTTTTAATGAAAAAAGAAACCGTTAACTCCTGCACTGTTGTAAAATACTTACCAAAGACACCTTCCCTGCTAAGTGCCATTCATTTCAGGAGTGAAATGCTGTAACAGAGAAAAATGCCCAGGGCAACTGGGAACCAGAGAAGGAGGGAAGTGTGTGGTTCAACTGTCCCTGTAGGGGAGGGAAAGCAAAGCGTCTCTTTCCTTGACAGCTACCCCACTTAACTACTGTGCAGTCAGCCCTATTTGGCACCAGTGAAAACTCAGCCTTCCAGCAGATTCCCTGCCATCTGCCTTATGACTACCAGTCTACAGTCAACACACCTTGAATGCTTAAAATCCGCAACACTCCCAAAGGCTGACTCTATGGGGCAATTAGAGGAACCATGGAAAGAAAATCTTTACTTTGCCACTTGGCTTCGGTTTCCAAATTTAGTCAAAATTCTGGAAGAGTACATTCAGATAAACATTATTCCCTGATTTTTTTTTTTTTTTTCCTTCATCTTGGTGCTTTTTTAGTACCCATAGCCAGGAGCCATGGAAGCTGAGGGAGTGACAAATGGCCATCGGGAAGACTTGAGTCTCCAGAAAATCAGCAGAGATGTTATTCAACTGACAAGGCAAAAAAAGGAGAAATGAAAACAGAAACAAAATAAGTTCAGTTTTTGGCCCCAGGGCTCTACCAGGTATCTGCCAATTTATTCACCCTGAAATCTGAAGAGATTCCAGATGGAAACATTTTCATTTTTTTTATTATCTCTTTATTGGGAGTTTAGTGGTTACTATTTGAAAGTTTCCTTCTACAGGGTTAAGAAAGAAGCTAAGACAATTGCTCAAAATCTACAGAGGGAAGTGGGAGATGTTTAGCATTTACTCGCTTAGCTCACTGGAGTATGTGTCTCAGTGAAGCCAAGATCTGCACTTCCAAAATGGATCCATCTTCCTCAAGAAAAATAGGTGAAGACATTTTTGATTTTTTTTTTTTTTTTGGTACACATTTTTTTTTCCCCATGGGATTGAGTACAACCAAAAAATATCTTCCCGATCCATTTGGGTCCTCGCTATGATCAAAGTTAAATGACTTAAGCACTAGTCCAGTTGAGGACCTGGAAAATTAGATACTTGTTTGATAGCTTTACAGTGTGAAAAGTCTTGTGGACAGTGGTATGGATGTTACAAATAGTTTTTTGATGTCAGGTTAGCATCATCCTTCCCACAGTTTTCTTCTTCCTCATGACTCTCTGGTAATTTTTATCTCCTTCCCCTTGGTAAATGCTTCTGCTAAAGATGGATTAATAAACTCCTTAAACCTCTTCAATTCAGATCCACATTTACTAGATTCATAGCTGTACTCATTTTCCCAGGCACATACTTAAAGCGATCATCAGCTCAGATATAAGTAATGACGGAACAACTGTATTTTTCAATACAGTATTTAAAAATACACTAAAGCTGAAACAAAAGTTTCCTAGTTAAAATAGGAAGTGACCTAGTTTCAACCAAAAATATATTCACCTCAGGGGCGCCTGGGTGGCACAGCGGTTAAGCATCTGCCTTCGGCTCAGGGCGTGATCCTGGCGTTCTGGGATCGAGCCCCACATCAGGCTCCTCCGCTATGAGCCTGCTTCTTCCTCTCCCACTCCCCCTGCTTGTGTTCCCTCTCTCGCTGGCTGTCTCTATCTCTGTCAAATAAATAAATAAATAAAAATCTTTAAAAAAAAATATTCACCTCGTACCGCACCTACGTTCCAAGGACAATTTGCTCGTTTCCTAGAGACACTTAAAATGCAGTATGTTATTCTATAGCATCTCAACATGGATTTCAATCACTCCCATTCAGAATGAAACTTAGATTGATTTTACAATCAATACTCATCTTCCATTCTTTTTTAGATTTTTTGGAGACAAGAATTATTTCTCTATGTTGCGAATAAGAGTCTTACTTGCCTTAAGAATTTCTACCCTGTCAGAATCCGGATCAAAAGGCACACATGTGGCATTTTTTTTTTTAACTGAAAAATGAGTGAATGATCCCAAACGTATGGCTTGTACTTATCAACTTTCAGTTCAGAGTGCTGGAACCGCAACAGTATTTCCCCAGCCTCGAGTTTCCTGTTGCATTTGTTGGGATGCTCTCATTAGCAGTTCCCAGAAGCTGGAAGTGAGTTCCACAGAAGGGACTGATGCTCTGAACTCAATAGGTTTCTTCAGGGTAAAATTTTACACCAGGGCTCCAATTAGAACCTAAGCCTGATTACTTGCATTTAGAGGCCTCCTGTCTAAATCCTAGTTCTCTTCATCACTGGATCGATGTTTCTCCACGAGATGATTGATTGTGAGAGCACTTCAGAGTTTCCTCCTTAGCGGTCTTCTTTCTATTGCTTTTGAGGAAACTCTGATGGCTTTGCTTTAGTTAACCAAGAAAATGACTATGAGTGTGAGCTCTGGAGCCACCCTTCCTCAATTTATAACCCAACAGCACCCCTTACCAATAGTGTCACCTTGAGTGAGTTGCTAATCCCCTCAAAAGCTTAGTTTCGTTACACATTCAATGTGAATACTTAACAGTACTGGCTTTAAGGAGTTGCTTTGATCCTTAACTAATCTGTATAAAACATGACAACACTATAGTAAGCTCTCAAAATACGAGATATTATAAGCTATTATTATGCATATTATATGTATATATTATTAGTTCTTTCTGGTTCACTGGAGTCTCATCAGGGCATAACACAAATTATAGCATAATCTAACATGATCTTGAAAATCTCCCCCAAAGTAGTATGTACTGTCTCAGGTGCAGAGCCTCAAAAAACACATCTTCAACAAACTGTCACTGCCCCATTGATATCTTTTCTGTGTGTCACTTACTGCATACAAACACCTGCAACTCTCTGTGTAAGGACTTTTTGTCTGGCAGTGGGAGCACCCTCAGCCTATGGTGGGGGTCATCCAGAAGTCTGGAGAGTTAATATCTCTCAGAATCCTCAACCAATGACAAACAAGGAGTTGAAAGGTAAATATCACGCTTCTTTCCATCAGTCAGGATAAATTAGATGTGTTCTCACTGTCTTCTAGAGTTCCCTTGAGGGGCCGAGCTGGATATCCTCAGATAACAGCAAAGAACACACCTTTTATCGTCTTCATTCCCTTTCCTGGTTTACATCTCCACTCTCCCAGTATTTCCTGGGATAACTTCCCTAACCCCCAATACATTATTTAGACTTGAAGCTTTGTCTCAGAGTCAACTTCTGGGGAATCCAAACCAAGACACCTTTTACTGAATCCATTATAGCCATGCTTTTATTCAATGAATATGGAAATAAATTGTTCCTTTTCGGCTGAGGACCTGGTAATGTAACTGACTTTAGAGACTGTCTACTATGTATATGTGTACATACGTCTGTGTGTATATATTCTTAGAGTTGAAATCATAGTGGAGCTCACCAATGTGGTTTTGCCTTCCCATTACAAATTCCAGAATATGGGTCTTAGATCTTCCTCTTCTATTCCCTTCTTGAAAATTTCACCTCAAATCAGTAGCTGGGGCCAGCCCAGGCAGGTAGTTTTGCATGAGGAAGAAGGCATGGCACAGTAGCAGTACATGGGGAGTTAGAACATAAGTAGGATGAGAACAGTTGAGGTTCAAAAAAGGAAACAGAGGTCATCTTGAAGGGGCTCCTACTGGTCAAATCTAAGATGATTTAAGTATCAAAAGACATAGTATAGTAACAAATTATAACCATTGAACAAAATATGAATCTGTGACTCATACTGATATTAACTAATTACTTAAATTTGATGAAAAACAGGATATTTACAAATCTTGAAGTACCTCCCACACAAAACACTTAATTACAAAAAGAAAAAGAGTAACATTACTGTGGAGAACCTTAGCAGACACTACCTTACTCAAGCGATCAAACTCAATATTATTAATAATAGAACAAATCAAAATTGTACGTGACCACAAGGAGAAGATGCAATAAGAAACCACCACTGTGATATTCCTGCTGAAGATGATAACTGGAAAAAAATCATGAAGAAATATTTACAAAACATAAAACTGAAAGACATTTCACAAAATAATTGACATTCAAAAGTATTCAAAAAACATAAAAGTTGAGCAAGAACTGATGAACTTTTCTAGACTGATGGGGACTAAAAGATATGACAGCAAAAGGCAATACATAATTCTTCCCGGACTCTTCCTATAATGGACATAATGGGGTCTAGAGATCAGATGGTAGCAATGTTAATGTCCTGATTTTGATGGATGCAATTTGGTTATACAGTATATAGGAAATACACATAAAAATATCATGGCAGTCACTTACTTACAAATGGTGCAGGGGGGAAAAGGTGTATTTGCACTATTCTTAAAATTTTTCTGTAAATTTACTTTTTTTTCTACTTTAGTACTGAGAGAAAATACCTACAGCTACTGATATATAGAGACTCCCCCCAAAAGTCAGTAAATTGCCAGAAGACCCAACTCAACAAACTCTATCAATAAAAAACAGGTCTCATCAGATTTTCAGTGCCTCACACTAAAGTAGGAGTGATCAACCAAATATCATCAAACTTTTGAGGAAGACTTACAACATGCCAAAACAAATAAGTAAAGGACGAAATAACCAGAAGAAAAAGCATACATAGGAAAAAGAAAGCATTGCTTCATTTTTTTTGTTTTGTTTTGTTGAACAATTTTATGGAGCATTCACAGGGTTGCCACAAAGTCCCCACTACTGTTTTTTGAATGAGCTTTTGCATTTTCAAGACAAATTTTGATTCTCTCCATGTTCTTCTAGACACAGTCTCTCATGTTGGTAGTTGAAAATTTACTAAAGCAATACCCAATAGCTATTTTTAAGAGATTTGATAGAGCTAAAAATCATGATTCAAACCCAAATA
The DNA here is from genome assembly GCF_017311325.1 of Ursus maritimus. Classification (NCBI taxonomy): domain Eukaryota; kingdom Metazoa; phylum Chordata; class Mammalia; order Carnivora; family Ursidae; genus Ursus; species Ursus maritimus. The sequence continues at coordinate 35,235,113 of NW_024423344.1, forward strand.
GTAGTTCACTACCTAGGCTTTAGAATCAGAAAGACTTTGGTTTGAATCATGATCTACCAATCATTTTCGATGTCCCTCCCGATTCCTCTTTCCTCATCTGCAAAATGGGGATAATACTATCTACCCTCATTCCATGGATACGAAAAGTAAGTGAGATAATACTCATAACTTTCCCTAGCACATAAAAGGTGCTTATGAAATGGTGCTATTGACAGTATTATGATTATTCACTATTAGCTTCTACTAATCTCAAGATGTATATGTCTTTGTTCTGGAAGAGACCCTGAGCTCATCATTTGTCTCAATCATGTTCTGTTGAAAAATGCCCATGGCAAGTGTCCTCTGATCACTCTGCTCTATTTATGACACCCAACGCACAAACTAGTACCTATTCCAAGTTTCCTTGTTATTAGACTATTGTCTCCTATACCTCGATGCCACCAACCATTTCCCCTTGCTTCTTACCTCTCTGCAAGATCACCTGTAAAAGCCTTGTACTCAGCCTTGTAACTTAACTGAGAAAATTGTTGAAACCAAAGGTACTAAAGATAAGTAGACAGAACTATACACATCATTGTTATCACTTCTTCCCCCTCTTACATTTCTCCTATCTGGAGGTCAGTCCCTAGAGCTCATCAGTATTTTCCTCAAACACCATTTTCATCTTTGCACTGCCTTCCTCAGGAATGTCCAGTGACTCCTTATTGCCTACCAGACACCAGGTCTAACCTCCTAACTCAGACCCTGGGTTTCATTAGTCTTCAGCCAATTAGACTGACTACATTTTATAGTCTCGAACTGACTTTTCCATTTTGTAGATCTGATCATTATTTTTAAAAAGAACTGGTGACAGCCTGTAGGAATAGACCTATTAGGGGAATGGGATGCTTGGGAAGCTGGGCCATGATTCAGTCAGTCTCACAGCAAACACTCTGGAAGGTGCTATACTGGGGAGAGAGGAGACAGGGAGCCAGAGTCTCCATAGACGTAGTAGAGGCCACGAGAGAATCTCTCCAAAAATGGAGTAAGCTTCTTGGAAGAGCTTGAAGTGATCCTCACCCCAGTTACATGCTGTCAGGAGACATCAGATATCTGCAGGAGTATTTGAGGGCCAGGAAATATTCATTCTGACCATGAGGGTTATTATACTTCTATAGGGAAGGCCATCTATACATAATAAGTTGTATCCTTTACTTGCGTTTAAATAATTTGAAAATAACTTGAATATTTTCCTTGTCTCAGTGGGTATTTCCACCAATCACACATACCTACCAGATTCATTCCCACAGAAAGACTTCTAATAAATTGCTTATTAAATAAATCTATGGTAGTTTTCTTCCATAATTGACCAGTTACATTTTAGCTGACTGCATGATCATTCTTCAAGTTTCATTACATTATATGTTACCTGCAAGGAAAATTATGTGTGCCTAATTTATAGATTTAAAAAGGTATCTCAGGCTATTTCCATATGATCTTATTCTATTTTTTAAAAGATTTTATATATTTGTCAGAGAGAAGGAGAGAGAGAGCACAAGCAGGGGGAGAAGCAGGCTCCCCGCTGAGCAAGGTGCCTGATGCAAGACTTGATCCCAGGACACTGGGATCATGACCTGAGCCAAAGACAGAAGCTCAACCAACTGAGCCACCCAGGCGTCTTTCCATATGATTTTCAGTAGCCAGCTGAAAGTACAAAAGTCAGTCAAATGTCTGCATTTTGGTCTACATGAAATCAAATGCTTACATATTAAAAAATTCCTGGGATGGGGCGCCTGGGTGGCACAGCGGTTGAGCGTCTGCCTTCGGCTCAGGGCGTGATCCCGGCATTATGGGATCGAGCCCCACGTCAGGCTCCTCTGCTGTGAGCCTGCTTCTTCCTCTCCCACTCCCCCTGCTTGTGTTCCCTCTCTCGCTGGCTGTCTCTATCTCTGTCAAATAAATAAATAAAATCGTTAAAAAAAAAAAAAATTCCTGGGGACACCTGGGTAGCACAGTTGGTTAAGCATCCAACTTGATTTCGGCTCAGGTCATGATCTTGGGGTCCTGGGATTGAGCCCTGCTTCCAGCTCTGTGCTCAGTGCAGTCTGCTTGTCCCTCTCCCTCTGCTCCTCCCCTGACTCCTGCTCTCTCTCTCTCTCTCTCAAATAAATAAGAAAATCTTTAAAAAAATAAAAATAAAAATAGTTGGATCTTTGATATATCTTATAGATCAGCCTAAGAAAGAAAGAAAACTAGGATATGCAAAGCATATTTATATATTGGTAGTGTTCCTGCTAAATTTTTACTTTGCTAATTATGATTTTGCTTTAAAGTTAAATACTATGTTTGGGTCTTTTTTTATAAGTTAACTTGATGCTAAATTATCCTTATTTTTGATGTACCTTTCATGACTTTTTAAATATATTTACTGTCATTCATTTCATTAACTTTTTTCACTCTTTATTTCTGAAGGATATATGTCTTTAACTTAGCTTGATTTCTTACTTAATGTTATAAATGTCCTTGATTTCAGGAATCTATAAAAAAAATACTGAGTGCCAAATGAGAGATATAATCAAAAGAAAGTTTCTGTTACCTGATTTCACAAAAATATGAAGATTTGATGAACAGGATGGGGATGTGGCACTGACTATTTCATTTCATCAGTGGCATACATTCCGAGCTTCACATGTGGCACATTACAGGATATTTTTAAATTCTTACTTCTTTCCATGCAATGAAATATGTTTACTATGCATATATCCCTGAAACAAATAGTTATCCATACTTGCATATGAAGAGCACGCATCTCTTGATGAATCATCTGGAGGGGGTAAATGTAAATAGCGATGTGTTTATGTTTGTGTAAATGTCCTTTAACCCACACTGCTGGCCAAACTTCATGTTCAGCCTCATTTTATAGGCTGCTTTATAAAAAATAACTCTGACTTATAAATAAATGAATGGCAATCAATAGCACTTCTTTCTATTTCTATCTACTTGGAACTCATCATACCTCATAGAATTGAATTTAAATACATTCTCTAATGACTAAAATGCAACTCATTCCAGAAGTCCATTGGAACTTGCCTCCCCTAAACCTACCTAGATGCACTTAGAATAAATCCAAACTCTTTTACTCTGACTGACAAGGCCCTGCCTGATCTGTCCCTCCATCCACCCTCATAAATTATCACTGTCTGATTTAATATCTTAAAGTCATACCAGCCTTTATGTTACATGACTTGCAAGGCTAATTTTCCCCTCAGAACCCTTGCATTTGCTGTTCCCTCTGTCAGGAAAGTTGTTTTCCCCAAACCTTTAGATGGCTAGTTATTTCTCATCATTCATGTCTGATCTCAAAGGACACGTCCTTGGAGAGGTCTAAACATCCTAACTACTCTGCACGCCATTGCCCTGGATCAGAGCCTGATCTGTATCTGACATCATTTATTTACTTGTTGCTGTCTGCCTTAGGATGAGTCCCTGGATAGCCTCATTCTCCCCACCTTGGGAGGCTTTCTCCTCCATCTTGATCATCTAAGTCTGGTCCCTAGATTCTCTCCAGGTTTCTGGTCTGTTCTCTCAACTCTCTGCTGGGACTGGAACCTGTCTAAAATCCTGAGCTGATCATGTTCGGCTCTGATCCCAGTCTTCCCCCTTACCAGCACCCTCTGTCTCAGAACTAGGCATGGCATCCTGTATCCTCATGCCTTGTCTCCACAGAGGGGCCTTCCTGAAACTCCTTATCTTCAAGAGACTCTTGCTATCATAGCTAAACTCACTAGGTCAGAATCTTTGGCTTGTACCTAGAAACTTTGAACGCTGATCTCCTTGAGAAACATGAAGATTATTCTTTCACTTCTCCAAAACTTGAGATTGTAAGTTCTCTTGATTCCCCAGTATTCCTTCATATTTTCAAGAATACCATTTCTGAAGCTAAAGATTTCCCATTAATCTTACCAAGACACAAAATTATGATTCACGTAGCTTAATGCAGCTAAATGGCACAGTGAGGTGGTTAATTGCGTGAGCTTGGGTATAAATCCTAGCAGTGCCATTTTCTAGCCATGTGAACCTAGGGATGCTTGTCAAGCTCTCTGAGCCTTACCCTGCTACATATAAAATGGGGGTAATGAAAGTATCTTCTTGAGAAGGTTGTCATGAGGATTCAATAAGATAATGTAAGGTGTTCCTTTTTGTGCCATTCTTTGGGAAGGTGCAGAATAATGCAACCCTATGGAGAGGGATTTGTAGGATATAACAAAACTACACAAGCATTCACCTTTTGGCCTAGCATCACACCTATAAGTGTACTTCTGTAAGTACAATACAACACAGGTACAAGGTTACTTGTCAAGATTTTATTTGTAATAGCAAAATATTGGGAAAAAAAACCCAAATGGGTAATCACAGAAGACTCATTGACACAATGAAGTTCTATGCAGTTACGAAAAGAATGAGAAGTACTTCTATGAATTGCTATGGAGGGATTTTTATAATATATTAAATGAAAAGATGTAAATGCAAAATAATATCATAATAAATCTATGTAACTTTAACATAAGAAAGAAAATCAGAAATATATACCTATACACACATACATAAACACATAGATATACATATAAATATATATACATATGTATATGTGTAACTTATTTACTTATTTTTGCAAAATGAAATATAGTAAGGATAAACTAGAAACTAATGAAAATAGTTACTCATAAGAGGTGGATGGGAAGAAAGAAATAGGAAGAAGACTTCCCTTGGTAGGTATTTTTAATGTTTAATTTTATTTTTAACTTTTGCCTTTTGAGCCATGTAAATGTTTTACATATCCAAAAATTAAATTTGAATTAAAAAAGATAGACCAAAGGCAAAACCTAAAATTGGATACAGACAGAAAAAATGAACCTAACCACATATCAACTTGATATAACCACACAGAAAAGTAGTAGGTTTTGAACACAGTAGTCTAACAACACATTTGGTGAGAACTCAGTAGACAGTTCTGAAGTGGGTCTTTCTACAGGTCATTTGCCGTGGAATCTTCAAAAATATTAATGTTGCAATTGACAAACTAGGTGGTGGGGGCCGTGGTGGGGAAGGGGGAGATGGGATAACTGAACATAATGTGTGCTCCTTCTTTGGATCTTGAATTCAACAGAAGAATAGCTATAAAAGACATTACTGGGACAACTGGGGGAACTTTGCATGTGGACTGTATGTTACAACACATATTACTGTAACAACGTTAAGTTCCTTGGGTATGATCACGATAGGGTGTCTGTTCTTTGAAGATACATGCTGAAGTATTTAGAGATGAGCTCTCAGGATTCTGCATGAAACTTACTTTCATACTTTAAGTGAAAAGAGAGAGAGAGAGAAAGCAAATGTGCAAAATGTTCATATTAGTCTTTCGACTATTCTGTAGGTTTAAGTTTTCTTCAAAGTAAAAAGGTTGGGAGGTAAACCCCAAAACAAACAAACCAAAAAAAAAAAAAAAAAAATCTGTGCTTGCTAGCTGTTACTGTCTCTGATTCTCCCAATCTGGGAGTCTGTGAGAAGGAAACCTGGAATAAATACATATGGCTGATAAATAAAAATGAAATCGGGTACTGGGATCTATTTTCAGCCTACTGAAGCATGTCAGTTGGTACTTTACTTATTCATTTCCCATAGGAGTTGCCTAAACAAATAAAATTGCCTCCAACTTTAAAAAAGGAAGTGAGGCTGTCTCCAAGCTTCACTGGAAAGAAGCAGTTAAATCTTATCCTTATTTTACCTCCTTCTTATTTAGTGATGTGCCTTGGCAGAAACTCAAGGGGAGTATAGTTACAGCCAGCCTCTGGAAAAAACGCAGACAACACTGCCTCTTGCTCTCATGAATTACGCTGGGGAACATGCCGCTGCTTCCAACCTGCCCGTCTCAATTGTGGTGACAAAGCACCAGGCCAAGAGGCAGACCCCTGGGTAGTCAGGTCTGTATTATTTCAGATTTTAAATACTGAAAGCGAGACAGAAAGCCTTTCTCCCAGATCAGAGTGTGGGAAGTATAATTTACAATAGATTAGGCTCACCTTTTCTGGGGGGGCATTTAAAGATCTATAGGTCCTTCCTTTGAAATTCCTGATACACAACTGACCTAACAAAACACCTTTAGACACTCTTAAATTATACACTTTAAAAAAAATCTTTTTCCCAGATATATAATATTTGCCGCACAAAATGATGAAATATTTGCCACTGGCCTTCTAGTTTCCTTTCTTTCAAGGCTTAAAAGCCTATTTGATTTCTGTGGCCGGATTGTGTCCAGGTACAGACACCCTTTGTAACTGGTTAAAAGCTACAGAAAGGCTCTATTGAAACGAAATGCTGCCCATATCCCCATCCATGCCAGGAGGAACAAATCGCACAAAAGAACCTAAAGAACACTGTTGTATAGTTACTACTGTGTTACATTAGCTGACAAGGGAGAGATGATTACATTTATAGATTTTTTTTCCTTTTATAGAGGCAGAATCTATATGCAGCTGAAGAAGTATGTATTATCACCACTGGAATTTGAATTCAGCTAATGAGAACTAACAGCAAAGGAAGACGTCTTGCAAGACTGCTTGGTCTTGGCCCTGTACAGGGGCCATAAAATTAGGCTGCCTTGCTTCCCTTGGGGGCCGCAACACTGATCTGCAAATGTATTTCAAGATTCCATTTGTGCATCCATAAAAATATTAAAACACGCATCTCTTTAAAACATGCATCCTAAGCTAATTATGAAGTTGGAAGCTATTAATACCAAGCCATCATTATAAAATAATACCTCATATTTGCATAGAGTTATGTAGCTCTGTGCTTCAGAACACAGTCACAGACATAATCTCACTTAATCCTGGGAACTCGGTGAGGGAGACTGCATGATTAGACTTTCCACTCTGTAGTGAAAGCAACTGAACAAGACATGATCATTCTCAATGCTGAAACTTTATGTCCACCATACATCACAACTGAAAAACTCTGACTTGAGAGGGAGAAACAGAGAAACAGAGAAACAGAGAGAGACTCAGTTCTGTTACTTACTAGCTGTACGACCCTGGACAACTGACCAAACTTCTCTGAGTCTCAGTTTCCCCAGCCGCAAAACAAAGGAAATAATACCTACCTCTTAAGAGCGGTGGGATAGTTAAATAAACTTAAAAGAAATAACAGCACTCAAAAATTATACCTATTTATTCATTCACTCGTTCAACAAATACTTTACCATTTTTAGGAGTGGACAGACAAGAAAAATACAGATCTAGAAGAGGCAAGTAATACAGCTATCCTATTAAGATACAGCGCCAGCCTTCGTGAAGCCCACAGACATGAAAGATGGTAGGCATTTAAATAAACCATTAGAATGTAGTGTGATATTAAGGAAAGCAGGCCAGGGCCACCACGCATAGCTACAAAGGTTTTACACTGCACAATCCAGGGGACAACCTTCAGGTCCCACTGTATGGGAGGGATAACAACCCTAGAGGCCTGTAATGCACTGCCCAAGAAACCATACACAGCAATCCTGCTGGTGACAGAAAAAGGTTAATTAAGGCTTCATAGAGGTCATACTGAATCGAGGTCACTTCAGAAAAGAGAAGTGCATGAGAATACATGAAACGAATATGGAATCGCACAAGCACCACTGCCCAAGTAGACAGAGTATATTTAAGACAGAAAAATGAAATTGAAAAGTTAAACAGAGACCACATGGTGAATGGCCTTGTAAACCATGCCAGAGAATTTGCACTTTACTCTTAAAACAATGTGCATTAATGCAAATATATGATTGTTGCCTTTAACATACCTTCATCACTTTCTATCAGCTCCTTGTTTTCATTTGGAAATTTGCATAGCTCTAGGGGTTGTACAAACAGAAGGAAACCCAAGAATGTTATTGATGATGCAGAAACAACTGTACAAGACACTTTGTGGGAAAGAGGCAGAACAGACCTAGAATAAAGTCAACACCCTGGCAGGCATTGGAGAGAGAGGAGAAACCAGGCTCCTGATGACTGTATTGAACCCCTGGGTCTAACTTTGCCTGAAGTCCACCTACCTTGCAATCTTCAGTTATGGGAAACAATAAAATTCTACTTATTATATTAATAAGTTTGAGTTCTGTTTTCTGTTACTTTCAAGAAAAAGATTTTAACTGATATAGATGCCAATGAAAGACTCTAAGCAAAGCAGCAGAACCCTATATATATTTTATAAAAATATTATTTGTAGCAGCTGGGAAGAAGATGTACCAGGAGAGGCCAGAAGTGGGTAGAATAATCTTTCACCAGAGCCCGCACAAGAAGGGAAGTCAAAAGAAAGAGCTGTATATCCTGACATAAAAAAATATTTTAGAGGAATACTTTTAATGGGTAAAACCTCTTTGCAAAATAATTTGTATAATATGATCCTGTTTCAGTCTTTAAAATCTTCATTATTTATGTGCCTATATATCATTTCACATTTTACTATATATATTCTGTCTGATTTTTTAAAGATTTTATTTACTTATTTGACAGAGAGACAGCGAGAGAGGGAACACAAGCAGGGGGAGTGGGAGAGGGAGAAGCAGGCTTCCGGCTGAGCAGGGAGCCTGACAAGTGGCTGGATCCTCAGGATCTGAGCCTTAGGCAGACGCTTAACAACTGAGCCACCCGGGTGCCCCTCTGTCTGATTTTTTTAAATGAGAATGTTGAATTGTAAAATTTAAAGAAAGAAGATTTAAAAAATAATGACCAAGTGACCTACTTCTGTGGCCTTGAATGGAAAGGATGAATTTGAAAGGCACTTGAAGTCAACCTTTCTAAAGCCATCCTTTAGGAAAAGTTCTAGCTCCACCTCACGCACGACCCTTCTCTGGACTACCGCTGCCCCAGGGTGGTCCTCCTCCTTTTAACTCCTAATATTCTAGCTCCCCGGATAACCATTCAGTCTTACCCATCCTATGTCACACCAAAGATTAACTTTTCATAAATGTGCATCTTCCAAATGGTTATAATCTCCAAGAATGCTTTTTTTTATACCTCTACTCCACCCAGCTCTGTGCTTTGTATGTAGTAATTATTCGAACAGCCCCTGGTTAGCTGAGCGCTCTTTCCAGTACGCTATACTGCCCACCTTGTTTCTGGTTCCCCTGCCCGACCCCCACCACCCCTTGACCTAATATAGAGAAGCAAGCCTGGAAATTTCCAAACGATTGCTAATACTTCTGTCTTGCCATGCTCAAAAGCTCTCCCAGCTTCCAGTCTTAGCACTGCCTCTGCATTACCAAATGGTGTTGGGGGAAGTCTCAACCTTTATGGGTCTCTTCCTACCTATAAAAACTTTCACAGAAACATCTGGAGAAGTCAAGATTAAAAGTCAAGATAGTTGGAACCTGTGAGGCACAAAAGGAAAAAGTAAGCTGGTGGAGGAAGATAACATCAGAGAGGAAATAACATGTCAGAAGGAAGGTTAAGCACATTCTAGAGAAAGTGCAACTGATAAAGACATCCATTTGAGGAAAACAATAGGACAGGAGTCTGTAGCTAAAGTCTTTGTACCCATGATCCAAATACATCAGCGGTCCCCAAAGGAATAGAGCAAACATTGCAAACAGATTTGATTCTGTTGTGTTATTTGTCAAGGTTATTTCCTCAGTAAATGTTCATTGAGTGTCTATATTGACGAAGCGCCATGGTCAGTATTGAGAAGACAGTGATAAAAAAAAGATAAGCATCATCCTGCCCGCCGGAAGCTTAAGTTCTAGTGAAGGATAAAGACAAGTCAACAGTCTATTGCAGGACAGCATGATGTGCTGAGGGCACTGTTTAGAGGGCACATTGTTTTCTATGTCAGTGGGCATTTGCATTTTCCCTGAAATACAAACCATAATGTTAGTGGTGCTCTGAAGGAGAAATATAATGAGTATTGTGGACTGAATGTTTGTGTCTCCCCCAAATTCATATGTGAAGCCTCAGCCCCTAATGTGACTCTACTCAGAGATAGGGCCTTCATGAAAGTACTTAAGGCCAAATGAGGTCAAAAGAGTGGAGCCTTAATCTGATAGGATTAGGACCCTTAAACGAAGTGACAGAACTGGGGAGAGCTCGCGATTCCCTTCCACCGCACTTTCTACCACCCGAGCACACGGCAAGAAGGCAGCTGTCTACAAACCAGGAGGGCTTGCACGAGAAACCAGTGCTGGGAGACCTTGATCTGAAACTTCCAGGCTCCAGAACTATAAGAAAATACATTTCTGTTCTTTAAGCCACCGAGTCTGTGGTGTTTTGTTACGGCAGCCTTAGCTGACCAGTACAACAGCAAAATCGCAGAGCATTACAGGAGCGCCCAACCCAATCTTAGGAGTTAGTAAAAGTCCTCCTAAGAGAAAATGAAATTTCCTATGAGACCTAAAGGACGAGTAAGAGTTAGCAAATGAAAGGGAGAGGCGGTAGAGGGGCTGGGGGAAGGTACTGAGTAGAGAAGGTTTGCTAAGCAAAGAGAAGAGCAGGTGCACCCCGAGTGGATTAGCAAGTGGAAGGGGCACAGCGCGTGAAAAGATCAGCAGTGGCAGTCACAACAGGTCTTTTATAAAGCTTCCTAAGAAGTTTAGATTTTACCCTGAGATCCATAAAAATGCTATAATGTTCCTAAGATATTAAAAATTAATAATAACTGGAATCATTTGTTTTATGTAATTTGCAAACTATCTGGAAGGAAATTTCCACTTTCACAGATTTTCAAACATTTGCTCAGCACCACATGGTTAGCTTCCAGTGACATTTGTTTAATAAATGATGGGTTTAGGCCTTTTCTGAGGATATTATAATCCTCGTCTTACCATCACAGTGTGCCCACGGTTCCAAATCAGAGGGTTTTTTTAATGATCTGTTATTGACATGGGAAGAGAGCCTTTGTCTGAAGCAATCCATATAATAACTCTGCCCTAAAATTCAGGTTTACGTTCAGGTTGCCTCCTAAAACGGAGCCCTTGCAGACCAGCCAGCACAGTACTGGATTTGGGAAGATCAAGTTTAAACCATCCACTCTGGCATCCAGAACAATTCTGTGTATTCTTGCACCTTCTGCAAGCTGCTGATCCTTGGACGAGCATTACCACTATATTTTACATTTCTCATGCTTCCGGAAAACAATAGCTAAACATCAGAGCATGAAATAATGTTTTGTTCAGGGGTCTGCCAAGCATGTCAGGTCAAATTCTCCTCTTTTTTTCTTTGGCCTTCGAATTGTTTTGTGAACTCCCATAATAGCATTGCCCCACATTTTGATCTTCAGGAAAACAGACTTTGAAAACAAGAGTTGATGGACCCTGACAGCCAGTTTCTTAGGTATATCCTTCTGGCCACGCAAGCGTGCGAGATAGTTACACTTTGACTTCAGGATCTTTGACTCGCCTCCAAAATCCTCCCACAGCACTCTGAACTCACGGCTCGTGAGCGTCCACTATGCACTGGACATACCCTAGTCTCAGCCTTGGGGAGGATGGCCAGCTCTCAGAAATCTTCGTGATACTTTTTCAAACTCCATTTCCTATGGTGCGTGTCTGGTGCACCAGGAAAAGCTCAGAGGGATAAAACTAAGAACCGGAGCATGGAATGAGTACCACTGTGGCTCCAACCTCAGGGTGACATGGTGAGAAAAGCCCCACCTGAACCTGGCACCACGACTGATTGCAGCAGGAAGCAAGAAGTCGTTTGGAGAAAAGATGTTTCTGTGATCACTGATCTTTGAATATCCTATTTAGAAGTACCAGGCTTGGAACTCACCAAGGAGAGAATCTTCCTGAGAAAGCAAGGAGACTCCCCAATTGCTTCAGAGACAGAGCTATGTAAATTGACCCAGCTGAAATTCTGGAGGAAGATCAGACAGAAAGGACCAGCTCACTTGAATTCTCTACCAGTCTTTGTGTAAGGATCTGTGGTAGTTTCGGCCAAGGCATTGGGTCTATTTCATATAGAAACGATATTAAATGAATACGCTGCCAGAATAGCTATTATCATTTCTAGTGCTACATTCTCTCTGCTAATATCCTTACAGGTTCTCCTCTTTCCTCTTTTTTTTTTTTTTTTTTTAAAGATTTTATTTATTTATTCGACAGAGATAGAGACAGCCAGCGAGAGAGGGAACACAAGCAGGGGGAGTGGGAGAGGAAGAAGCAGGCTCCCAGCAGAGGAGCCTGATGTGGGGCTCGATCCCATAACGCCGGGATCACGCCCTGAGCCGAAGGCAGACGCTTAACCGATGTGCCACCCAGGCACCCCGTCCTCTTTCCTCTTGATTAGTTATCAGCCCTTCCACCAACATGTGCAAGGAAGTGCAGCAAACAGTTTTCAGGGGGAGGAAGAAGTTGAACTGATATGGAATCACAGGAGAGGCAGATCTCACAGAGAGCTCTGAAGCTAGCACCACCCCTCAGAGTTGTCCCTTATTAAGGCAGGGGGGCAGGGCTTTACATTCCTAAATTGACAGGTTATTAGGTCATGGCTGCTCCAGGAAAGGGTCATGACCTTGGGCAAGGGCTCAATGGTGAGGCCTCAGCAGAGTCACCCCCAGAATCTGGGGAATGGGTGCCTTGGACCAAAGGGGGGCATAAACGGTGCCCCCAAGCATCCTCCATACCCCCTCACCCCAATAATGTGAGGAGCAGCCCAAGGGGTGGAGGGAATATGGCTGGGGGGTGATTTAGCTGCCTTTTCTCCCCTCTCTATTTAGATCAGCATTCCCTTCATCCCCTTTCCTCTGTCCTAAATTCTGGTGGTGTGTTAGGCAAGTGCTCCAATGGATTCCTGTTTCCATGGCTTCAAAAGTGTCAGATTAAGGCAGGTGGCTCAGGCCATGGGCCTTGTGATGTTAAGTTTGCAAAACTCAATGCAGTGCTTTGATATGTTTAAATAGATGATGTGATTTTTTTTGAGAAAAAAAGGGAATTTCTAATACTCACTTCTAATTTTTCTTGCTAGCTTTTAATTGCAAATGCCCAGTATTTCGGCTACATTTGGGTCCAATCGATTTTTGTCCACCATCCAAGAAGCCTTACAGCCATTGTTTCTATTGGAAAATGTATATTGAGTTCCAAAAGCTCAAAAGAAGTCTTGGAATGGCGCCCAGGTGGGGCTGGCCACACAGGTAATGGCTGCAGTGAGCATGTTACAATTGTCAAACCCTTCAAACACACATAGGGAGAGCATCAGCCCATTAAGAGCTGAAGTTGCCTTTTAACTGTGCCTGATGCAAACTGACGCTGGAGGGCAAAATAGTGTTCTCATCACTTTGTTCCCAACAAATAAATCCAGTACCACACACTCCAAAACAAGGTAGGCTGTTTCAAGAGATCACACATTTTAATGGAATCACACTTCATTTCTGGAACAAGCACAGCTTGCCCAGGCAGCTCAGCTGTCATTACAAACAGGATCTGGTCACTGCTCCCTCTATCCCTAGCATTATCCCTGGTTTACTGGGAAGGAAGCTGGCATGAGGCGCTGAAGTGACTTAGTCCCAAACTATGGGTCAAGTCTGCAGCAGACAGCCTGCCCCAGCCTCCACGCGGGCTTGGCGCCCCACCTCCGCCTGGACTCCCTCCCAGCTGTGGGGCGGGAAATGTCCCTTTAACTCTCCTTGGCTCTGGTACCTGTAAAGCAGGCTGGAAACAGCCATTCCCAGGAAGATTCAGTGTTCATTCACTATTCAAAGAAGAAAAACCCACCCTCAAGGGGGACACAGAACTCCGCACCGTTTCTGAGGAATACCTTATTTTCCTCCTCAAAGGGGGTCTGAATTTCTGAGGTTTGAGGTCCTGTGGTTCCTTTGACAGCAATGTTAATCTCACCAGTTTTCCCCTGGCGTGGCGGTACCAGCGAGTAAAGCCCAGTGTAGGAGATGTGCCCAGTGCAATAACGCCGGTTAAATAAGTACCGTTCATTGCCTCCCAACAGTCAAGGAGCTTAAAATCCTGTCAATTCATCCCACGTGAGGGAGATTATGTGATTTACATGTTAAAGTGCCCCTGTGGTTTGATTTGCATAGCAAAGACTTTGGGGGCAGGGAAACAAAGGATCAGTGTGCATGACAAGAGTGCTATTAGCATAGAACGTTTGGATTTTCAGACAGCCCAGCCTGGCAACAATCCGGCACCTTCACCACACCCGTCGAGTTTATAGGATTTGACAATTTCCCATCGACAATAAGGGAAGGGGTTAGGGAGTTGGGGTGTGGAAAGAGGTTTACTAGAAAGGCTGTCTTCTTAAGCACAATAATTAGTCTTTCCCTAAAGGGCTCCCCTCCTCCCACCACCTTTTTTCCCCCTCCGATATTCATTCTAAGACAGAAATATGATGCCGAACAATAGTGGAAAAGTTCAAAATTTTGAACACTGAAGAACACAGTAGCTCTGCCCTCCTCAGTGCACACACACACACCCTGAAACGTATTTATTTGTATCTTATTTTTTTCATTTATTTCTGTAATATTGACCAAGCAGCACCTAATGAAAAGAATACTGGTGAGGAAGTTCAGAGACTTAAAGTCCTGACTTTGCCACATTCGTTACCTGGACAAGTCACCTAATTCCTTCCTCTACAACTCCGTTTTCTCCTAAGATAGAAGATGGACCAGAAAAACTCTATGACTCCTTCCAGCACTAGCATAAGAGAAATTAATAAGACAAACCAGTGCACAGTTACATCAGACAAACGGAACCACAGGAATGTGGGGATTGGAGACAAAATGAGTGTCCCCGAAATCCCACCTTAAGTGTTTTGTCACCTGTCACTTTAAGAGTGTCCTTACTCACCTGCCCCGAGCCAGTCTGTCAGTTTTAAAAGAAGACTATCAACAAATGTGTCTTGAGTTCTTGGGAAACTTAAATATAATGCTCTAAGTGAAAAGCACTTTGCAAATTACATACACAATACACCACTACCATGTGTTCACCCCAATGCGATGGAGTACCCAAGTATTAACATCAGGATGTGGTGAATAGCCCTTCAAACCCATTAGTTTTCAGGTGGGGGGCATGGGGGAGTGATTCTGTTGCACAGGAGACAATTGGCAATGTCTGGAGACGTTTTTGATGGCCACACCGGGAGCCGTGGAGAGGGGCTGTGGCATCTACAGGAGAGTGGCCAGGGATGCTGCTAGATGTTCCTCAAGGCACAGGACAAGTCTCCCACAATAAAGAATTCTGCTCAAGAGTAAACCTAATACTCAAATACCATCCTAAACAAGGGCTGTTTTCCCAGGAAAGAAGACAAGTCCGGTCGGTATGAACCAACAAATAGTTAGGTCCCATGAATACCTAGACTCCCAAAGAGTCCTACAGCCCTGTGACAAAGCCCCAGCCAAAAATGGTTTCCCTCAGAGATTTAATCATCAGACTCTTGGCCACAGGGACTTGGAGGAAGGTTGTCCTGTAACCAAAAAAGTCCCATACATAGAAATGCTGAAAGATCATAAGCATGGTAATAACTCTACAAAATTTATGCTTATTTACTGGGGTGGCAGGAAGAAAGTCCAAGTCTCCAAAACACATTCATTGTGTATAATGTGGTAATGGAAGTCGGGGAAAGAATGCATGAAGAATACATGATACATTAGTTATACTGAGGGCTGACATTAATTCTGTGTGTGTTCTATTCCCATGCACACAGTTAAGCGCACAGCTCATTCTCTCTAGAAATCTACTAATCTAAAGATATGTTATGAACATACCATGTAAAGGAATAAAATATCTACTATAATGGATATATTTTTTAGTTACTTAAAAAAAAAACCCATTTAACCACTAGCCAGGTGTTAACAGACTTTGAAGCATGAGTAATTCTACTGGATATTTGTTGAAAATTCTGGAAACACTTCTTGCAACCAAGGCTGAACAGTGAAGGTGATTCTGGAAGATCTTGGATGGATTGCTAGGTTCGGGCTCCAACAGTCTCCAACCTTAGATGAAGAAAAATAAATTATGAAACCAGAAACCCTTATTTCACATTTAAATAGCAATATTTTTGTTTCAGAGGAAAAAAAATCACTTTCAATACATTTCTATTTTTTCTTATCATAATCCTGGATGGAGAATATTATAATAAATGGGGAAACAAAATTGTAAGGAATAAGAAAGCTTTGAGGGTACGATTAGAACTCAAAATCTTTAAGTTATTTAAACTCACACCAACAATTCTGAAATGCCGGTTACCCTCTCTATACTTTGTCCTTCGACCTCACAACTTCCTGTTCGTGTTATGCCAGTGTGTTCTCTAAATGGCTTTCTGAGTAACAGTGACTTGGAAGGCAAAGGTATGACAACGCTGGCCCATTTCTTCTTGACTTGTCCTGTTCAAACCAGATTTCAGGACTTGAGCCTGGTGTTAAGGTCTCTGAATCTTGACACCTCTGACCCAAGCTGAGAGTTCTTTCCTCTACCCTCTTGAAATGTCAGTGGGGCACTGGCACTGACTCTCTCCACTGAGTTAAGAGCTGGGCAGTGAAAGCATGTAGTGGAGGTGAAACCCTTGTAAAACACACAGCAAAGGCATCGTACTTTCAAGGTGAACCAAGGTCACTGCTCCTGAGAGCTCAGTGAAAAAGCATTGACAACACCTTCAGAAACTCTGGTTTTGTAGTGCATTGGTTAATTGTCATCTCTTTGAGAAGAAGGAGCTGCTTAAGGTATATGCAGATAACATTCCAGATTTTTCCTGTGTCTGAGTATAAACTTGGCACTTTTAAAAGTGGCATAAAATCTGTCAAGTCACCTGGGTGCCGTTTTTGAAATTACTACTACAATGAACTAAGTGGTGCCTCACAGGACTTACCCCATGTTCAAAAACTGTTCATGTAATTAAGGGATAAAGCCATTTGATAAAACCCTAAGAATAATTTAGGTCCTAGAAGAATCCAACTATTTTGGGCCTGCTTTTGTCCACGTACTTCCCCTAGGACCTAAGTGAACTCTGAAATTTTCTAATTAACAGTTTATTGTAAGAAATTCTTAAAAGGTATTATTCCCCTTCTACCCTGGAACAGGCGCGCACACGTACACATTTCCTTTGTAGAGTTCACTTTTGAAATTTCTGGTTAAAGACAATCCCAGCTTCAACAGGGGCTTTCTGGTTTGAGGCAGACAGAGGAATGCAAAGGTGAGCAGCCCAGGAGGTACTGTCTCAGAATCTGTAGGCTACTTCCATTTAGGATAGGTATAGACAGGAATGGCTAAAGGCAGAAAGAAGGAGGCTTTCTTTTCCACAGACTTGTATACGTTTAAATAGGAGGAGAAATCCTCAGCAGTGCCTAGGTTAGTTGATCTCAAATAAGTGACCAAGGAACTTTCCCTGAGAAAGCAGAGGCTATCCCTGCTAGGGTTATTGAAATTGGGTGGCATTGTTTGCATTCTTGGCAGATAAGAGCTTTGAAGCCAAGCTCCTGGGATATTAATCTCCTAGAATGACAAAGAGCTAAAGGGGAAAAAGTCATCTGAGAAAACCGGTGCTTATTCAAAAATATTTCCAGAGGCTATGCACGCTCCAAGGAATATAGACTAAACATTTTTTTCTTTCGCATAATGAGGAAATCGACCAGTCCCACTGTTGGAAGAGCTGTGACAAAGGAAGCTCGTGGACCTTGACCCGGAAGCAGATGATCCTCCCTCCCTTTACCGTCAGAAGGTCAGTAGTAGCCTACCGCTCCGCCTGTGCCATTCCGCTCACGTGGGCATTTTATCGTCTCACATCATCACAAGAAGGGTGAGTACAGTACGCTAAGATATTTTGATAGAGAGGCCACATTCACATAGCTTTTAGTATGGTAATTTTTATAACTGTTCTTTTTTCTTATTAGTTGTTGTTAATCTCTTCTGGTCCTAATTTATAAATTAAACTTTATCATAGGTGTGTGTGTATAGGAAAAAACACAGTCTATGTAGGGTTGAGTACTATCAGCGGTTTCACACATCCACTGGGGGGGTCTTGGAACATAACTTCCGCTGATAAAGGGGGTCAATAGTACTTACAATATCCTCAGGCGTGGTTTGTGATCTCTGTCAGAGAGTGAGGAGTTTGGGGAAAAAGGATGCAGCAAACATTCCTACGGTGTTTGTCTCAGGACAGAAGAAAACAATGTCTCTGAGCTCAGAGCATCCAGAAACACATTGCCTCACCCTTACTTGAGTTTTACGTTGAAAATAACAGTGTGCCATTGGACACAAAAGCACTTTAAAATAGAATTAAACAAACTTAACAAATATAAAAAGCTAAGGTGGTATATAATTATTTCAGTTCCCTCTGCTAGTAACTTATCCCATACTGTTCCTCAAACCTATGCCCTCCATAAGGATCAAAACAAAGTCTCCTTTTAAAATAACTAAAACATTTGTTTGTTGATAAATATTCTGGTATACACTTGTTTAGTTTCCTCAGTCCCTATCCTGATATTGTCTATGCTGCACGTATACACTCCCAGAGAAATGTTTAAGATAAAACAACGTTTAATAAATTTTTCAGGCTTATCTGAGAATAGTCACCCTTCTCTCTCTGTCTTTTCATTTACTGAATTTTTCCACGTAAGGAACACCATATCTGAACAATCCATTTTAAAAATAAACAAAGCTCTGCGGCTGGCCGATCTTAGATCTTTGCTGAGATTTATCTTTGTATCAGCCCTAATCTGTGTTGCCTTCCAGTAGCAATGCTTCCCCAGCCTCGAATGGAAGGCACTCACCTAGGAAACGACAAATCTATCTTTCAATTTTCCCAGAAGGTTCTTTCTCAACATGAATGTTTCCATGAGTTGTTTATATCCCGTTGACTATAACCCTATTACTTCGACTGGGAACAGATGTTGGTGTGTTGTGAAAAACTAATATTCATCTCAAAAATTTCATTTAGATCATTATACATGAACACCTAGAGATAAACGCAGGGCTAAGGTAATAGAATACAAGAACATGAAAAAAATTCAGAAATAGCTTATTCTTGCCGTGCACTTTATCTTCTGGAAGTAGGAGCAACAAACTTTGCCAAAAATTGATTGGGAATTAATTAGAAAATTCTCTGACCTAAATCAAATGATAAATTATGTGAAAGTAGAATTTTTTCATACACTGCAAAACGGTACTTTCCTGGTGATATATCTGTTTTATTATGTAGTGTTATATACATTTGTAATGATATTCTATACTGATCAACATCATTTATTTTATATACATGTTTAGTCCAATTTTACTTATAAAGACACTTAGGATTCCAAACATGCAGTTTTATGGAAAAAAATCTCATCTTCATAAGCTGCCCAAAAGAGGCTGACAATGTTAAATCTTTGAAGAAATTAAGTAATGGTGAATTTTTTAGTTATGATTAAAGCGATTGAGGGTGACTAATATATATTGACCAACACAGAGAAATTGTTGGAAGGTTCAGTAGCAAGTGCTGTGCTACCAGACTGTGGTCTTAGACATCCACCAAAGGCCATTCATTATTCAAAGTCAGAAAAGATTAATAAGGCCACAAAAGGAATAGCGTGTGACCATTACTCAAAAAAGATATTTGAATTCAGGCACCAAAAACTTGAATGGCATTAGTTATAGGACATCTGACAAGGGGAATTTTAAAGCAAGCTTTAATATGAGAAAGATCCTAAGGAGAGGCCAAAGATTAATACCAGCCATCCCGGGTAGGAGTCATTTTTTTCTATCTCAGAGATTCGTATCTCAAACCCATCACTGGTAAAATTCCAGCTTGTTTACCCCATTACTGTCCTGTCTTTTGAGCTCTTAAAAAAAGATTTTGAAACTCGGGATAAGTGAAAAATCATCAAAGAAAAGCTCAGAATCTCTTAGTAGGATTGTTTCAATGTAGCCATGCTCTTATCCCTATGAAGTCGTAAGAACTCAAGTAGGGACTGAAGGTGTTTTTCCTCACCTGCGCTTGGTAGGGAACTATCTGGTGAAAGGAGTCATGAGGAATGTAAGCTTCAGAGCCATACTTACATGGTGGTCAAAGAAGTTAATTTTTTAGAATTATGTCATAGAAGGGACCAAAGATATCTGATAAAACTCTCTTATTTCACAGATGAAAAAACTCAAGTTTGGAGAAGCGGACATTTTTTCTGAGTGTATACATAGCAAGTCGGGGGAAGCTGTGAAGCTTGTGGGTGAAGGGCTCAGTGGGCATCCTATCTTCATCACTTGGTGGTCATGACCAAGTCGTGTTCTTGGTTTTGGTTTCAATTTCTTTCTTCATTTGTAAAACTGACAATAATAGTAGTGTAGAAGCCCTCTTATTCAATGTAATAAAGACAAGTATATCAAAATGTCAGTAAAAGCAGTGATTCACTATAAATACAAACACTGAATTATGTATTTTAACCTATTATATGTATGTATCTGTGTATATTTAATCTAATACATGCATACAAACCTAATATATATTACATTAATAAGATTATTATATTTTTATTGACATACATAGTATATTTTATATATTTTAGTAAATGTTATATACTTTTATAATATGTGTTATGTGAATATAACATATGTATATTTTATGTATGTGTACATGTGTGTGTGTATTCATTTACTTATATTTCATGTAGGGCCAAGGTCTTTTCTTTGAGTGTGGGTCCTTTGATTGGGTTTCTAGTCATCCATAAAGTTTTCCTTTCTTTAAAGGAGAGCAAAAATTTTTTTAAAAGATTTTATTTATTCATTTGAGAGAGGGAGAGACAAAGAGACAGAGAGAGCGCAAGCAGGGGGAGAGGCTGAGGGAAAGGGAGAAGCAGGCTCCCGAGTGAGCCAGGAGCCTGATGCGGGGCTTGATCCCAGAACCCTGAGATCATGACCTGAAGCTGAAGGCAGACGCTTAACCGATTGAGCCACCCAGGCACCCTCTCCTCTCCCTCTGCCCCTCCCCCTGCTCACGCATGCTCCCTCCCTCTCTCTCTCTCTTCCTCTCTCTCAAATAAATAAATACATCTTTAAATGCAGGTGGTTAAGGAAGCTTCTACTGAAAGTCACCGAACAGTGGCAGCACACGTTAGCTATTAATATACAAGTTCAGAACTCATTTTTCCTGACTTCTTGTCAGGAGATGATTCTTGTATGTAGATACTATTTTTTTTCTTCTACACATTCCTTTCTCACACTGGCATTCAAAATTAATTTTTACTTTCTATTTAGCCACAGTAATAAAAATTACCAGTGGAATAAGTGTTTGTTGCAACAGTGAAGATTGACAATCAATTCTAGAGTTATGCTAGCTATCGTCCCCACGATATAAGAAAAATATTTTTATGTTTTTCAATAGTTGGTTTCTACTTTTCTCACTATTCAGATGCATATAGTTTAAACATCAAATGGTGTATCACACTAATTCTAATACACACTTTTATTTTTTACATTTTAATATCTTGGAAATCTGGATGCATTCTTACTGTGCATGACATCTAAAAATTACAGTGGACCAGGTGGCAGTCATAACACAGTGACACCTGCCTGTGCATTGACACTCCTTAAAAGTACCAACATCAAAATTCAGAAGTGACAGAAACTTGGAAGAGAATCACAGAATCAATAGATCAGTCTTTTGAGGAATGCTGCGTCGCCGGTGATCGCAGTGTTATTGCAAACTCTATTGCATGGAAAAATATAAGCACCAACAACTTGAATTAAAGTAATTCAAAAGAGCTTGAAATTCTAGGAATACCTTATCCAACTTCACTTATATTTTGTTTGTCGTGTATGCAAAGGAGTGATATATGATCATCACGTATGACGCATGATCCAAAAATACTGTATCAAATAACTATAAAAGAGCTCTTTCGTTAATATTGTATAGAGATGATTTCTGCGATGCCTGGGTGGCTCTGTCAGTTAAGCCTCTGCCTTCAGCTCAGGTCATGATCCTAGGACCCTGGGACTGAGTCCCACATCAGGATCCTTACTCAGCAGGGAGTCTGCTTTTCCCTCTGCCTGCTGCTCCCTCTGCTTGTTTTTTCCCTCTCTCTCTCTCTGCCAAATAAATGAATAAATCTTAAAAAAAAAAAAAAAGATGATTTCTGACAACGGTGGAGGAATTGGTACCAAAGTAGCACTCCTATTATGAACAAGCATAACGCTGAGATAAATATGAGGCAACTGTGTTCAGACATTGGACCACGAGCAGTGTGCGGCTGGGGTCCCTGAGAAAAAGAACTCACAATGTGTGTCTCTTTATTGCACAGCTGTCTGACTCGGGACAAAGTTCTGACTACAGTGCAGTAAGCTGGAGTCCACGTAGATCATGGAAGTTGATCTGAGCTGGGAAGGCAGAGATCAGAGTGGGGGCAGCTGAAGCTGCTGAATTCTACAGGGCTAGGACCCCGGAGGTGGAAGCTGCACAGAGTGAGGGCTCCAAAAGGTTGAGCTGGGCTTCCTCAGGAGGCCTCGACCACTAGATATCGGTATGAAAAAAACCAAATCTTGACCCCTGTCTTGCACTGTAAACACAGTGAGGAACACATAGAAGAAAATCTTCGTAAACTTGATTGGCAAAACACTAAACATAATAAAAAAATGATAGGGGCACCTGAGTGGCTCAGTTAAGCATCCTACTCTTGATCTCAGCTCACGTCTTGATCTTAGGGTCATGAGTTCAAGCCTCCATTGGGCTCCATGCCAGCTCCGTGTGGAGTCCACTTAAAAAAAAAAAAAATGGTAAATTGGACTTCGTCAACATTAAAAACTCTAACAGGGCCAGGATTAGGGTGAGGCAGACAAAGCCAAAGCATGCAAGTTCAGAGTCAGATATTGTCTTTATTTAAGTTTGATATTTTGACCATTGTGATTTTTAACATTAATTTAGATTTTTAAAATATTGGATTAAAATATTATGTATCTTGATTACTCAGTTTTGGGCATTGTTCTACATTTTGCGCTTAAGGCAGGCACTTACTTTCCTCACCCTTGTCCCAGACCTGATCCTATCCTTCCTAAATTCTGAGCTGTGTAACCTGAAGTCAGTAGGAGCCACGTGCTCTGTTTTGGTTCTCTTTCCCTGCTCTGTAGCCTGAAAACTCTTTCGAGTCAGTAAACTGGGGCAATTATAGAAAACACCTCGTTTGTTTTCTTTCCCTCAGGAATCATGCTCATGTTCTACATAAGACCCGATGCTTGGGCATCATTGTTTCAGACGTCTTATCCAGTCCCGTGGTTGTTTAAGGGTAATTACGGTCCCTGTGATCCATTATTGCTGGAAGCGTAAGTACTCACAAGAGTTTTGAAGTATATTTTTATCTCTAGTGTTTGCAACTTTAAAGTTCAATGACCATGTCTCCTTAGTCTACCTCAATTTATACTGGTTTGGAAGAGGGTCATCAAAATTTTTCTAAAAGTATTATAATCTTAAATCTATATTAACACTTGGCTGATGGTCTGGTGACCATTTATTTGATCACACTGATTTTTTAAAGTCTAATAATATTTGGTAATTACTTGTAAGACCGCTATGGGAGGTAGGCTGAGCTGAAGTTACATACAATGTGCAAGTGTGTGTCACATGGCTTCTGTAACAATTCATGATGAAAGATACTGAAAAATGCCAGGTTCTGAAATTGTTTCCATCGCAATGATTTGTAGAAGTATATTCTGTTTGCATGAGGGATGCTAGAGATATGGAAAAATTTTAAGAGATTTAGTTTACTTTTCTCTATTGCTACATGAACTTTAAAAGATGTTTTATCTTGGGGCGCCTTGGTGGCTCAGTCTGTTAAGTGTCCGACTCTTGGTTTTGGCTCAGGTCATGATCTCACAGTTGGGGGATAGAGCACCCCCATTGGGCTCTGTGCTTAGTGCAGAGTCTGCTTTGGATTCCTTCTCCCTATCCCTCTGCTCCTCCCTGCTCGTGCTTGTTCTCTCTCAAATAAAAAAATTTTAAAATATTAAAAAAATATATTTTATCTTCACTTCCCAGTCCAGGGATAAGATTTTTGTTGCAAAAGCCTGGACTCACCTCAGAGGTGCAAAGGTCAGTGGCTCTCAAACTCTCAAACTGTAGATCACTAGTATAGAATTAGAAGAAGGTGTGGGAATGATGAAGAGGAAGAATGAAGGTTCACCTTCATGGCTATGGGATGGAGACCAGAGAAGCCAGCCACAGTTAGAAGCCACAGAGAAGGGCGCCTGCGTGGCTCAGATGGTTGGGCATCTGCCTTCGGCTCAGGTCGTGATCTCCAGGTCCTAGGATTGAGCCCCATGTCAGGCTCCCAGCTCAATGGGGAGTCTGCTTCTCCCTCTCCCTCTGCCTCTCCCCCTGCTTATGCTCTCTCTGCCTCTCTGTCTCTCTCTCAAATGAATAAATAAAATCTTAAAAAAAAAAAAAAAAAGAAGAAGAAAGGAGGTCTAGAGTTGAGAGCAGGAGGCCAGAGGCAGCAGCTATGTATATCCTCAGACCTGGAAGTGGATGGAACACCTTGGTGACTCTCCGTTAGAAGGCACTTAGATACTTTGTCCAGAGGGACGGATCATTTTCATTCTGTTGTGATCAGCAGCATGCACTTACTAGGAGAGCACAGTAATCATATAACAAAAAATAATTTGTATTCATAAACTATCTCCCTAGAGGCATAAGACATTATTTAGATTAGTTTAGATTAAGAAAATTATCTTCTTCCTTCCCCATACTGACCAAACATAGAACAAGTTTTAGCATCTTGTAGCATTGCTGCAACACGTGTTTATTGTAACACAAATGTGAAAGAAAGTGCCATGAGGCAAGGTATAAGAGGCTCATTCATTCTTAAAATGATTCCATATTCTCTTCTCCCTGCCAGGGCTGCCAGCCATCTGCCAATTGTGATGTACTTTATGATAGGGACAGAGGAAGCTAGGCAGAGATCACCACTTAATTTCCTTCCCAACGAATAACAAAATATATCATGAAGCAGAATTGCTTAAACTAGTGACCACTGGGTCTTGGCTTGTACCACAAAAGCTAGTCTCTGCTCTCTGACAACTGCTTTAAACTTGGAATGAACTCAGCTCTTCTGCCCCCTTGGCACAGCTGTCTATGCCTGATCTATAGACAGAGGGTTCCATGATGGAATGTGGGGTTTGGAAAAGACTGTAGAGCTTCTAATATGAGCCTCCCAACTTACAGATGAGCTAACCAAGGCCCATAGAGCACAAGTCAAAGATACATTCCTCACACAATTAGCCAGTTATAGTCAGTGACACCTTTCTTACTTGCCTTATCCTGACTACACAGTTTAAGGGTAGTTGTGTTTTTACTCAAATGATGGAACTTGTTTGCAAATACATGTTTATATTTCCTTGTAACCAGATTAAATTAAAATCAAAATTTAATAAATAAATTGAATATGAAAAAAATGAAGGAGAGAGTAGGTAATAATTACATTAATAAACACTTGAGTATTTATAATGTACAAGGCCCTGAGCTAAGTTCTAAGGAGGCTTCTGGGGAAAATGTGAAGAAGGTTAAGATAATCTCCAATATCAGCTATGAATTGCTGCCCAAGCAAAAGTGAAACTGAAGGTTAAAACAACAATTTACTATATTTGGGGATCTTGTGGGCTGACCAGGCAGGTCCTGCGCTGCTTTTTTGCAGCTGCAGTGAGCTGGGGGCTTGGTTGGTGCTAGATGCTCTGATGGTTGGTTAGGAGGCTGGTTAGTGGGGATGTCTGAAGTGATGAGGTGGCCAGGCTTCTCTCCAGCCTGTCTTTCACCCCAGGTCTCTTCCCATGATGGCAGAAGCATTGCAAAGAAACAAAAGCTGCAAGTCCTCTTGAGACTCTCATGACATCAATTCTATCATATTCTTTTGGACAGCAAAAGTCAGAAAGACCGGCCAGATGTAAGCGATGGAGAAAAAACAGCTTTGTCACTTCATGGGAAGAACTGTGACGAGTTTGTGATCATTTTCAATCCATTGCTTGTCCATATCTCAGGAACTTAGAATCTACTGGTAGAAACTCATCATAAATATAAATAGCCACAAGGCATAGCATTATTTAATGTTAGTATGTGGCAGGCATGTTTCTAATGCCTTTATATGGCATATCTAACTTGTTTCTCATTGTAATCCTATGAATTATCATGAGTGATGATGGGTTTCCTTATTAAAGATGATGAAACTGTAGAACCTAAAAGATTCAGTAACTTGCCTTACGGTCATGCAATTTGTGGATATTGAAGCAGAATCTGGCCCAATAGCCCAATCCTAAACCCCAGTCTCTTGAACACCCCACTTTGTGAAATGCACAGTAAGGACATGTACTAATTTTCTATTGCTGTCATAACACATTGCCACAAACTCAGTGGCTTAAAGCAACACAAATTTCTTATCTCACAATACTGTTGGTCAGAAGTTGGGGTTGGCTAGCTCCTTCCTCTGCCCCAGGTTTCACAAAGCTAAAATCAAGGCTGGGCTTTTATTGAGAAATTCTACTACATCCCAGTTGTTGGCAGAATCTTCCAAACCCCACTTCCTTGAAGCTGAAGGACTGAGCTCCCATTCTGTTGTTGGCTGTCAACCCTGGACCACCCATAGCTCCTAACTTCTTAAGAACATCTTCCATTTCTCACATGTGGGCTCCTGTATCTCAAAGCCAGCGACAGTGCCTCAAATCCTCCTCACACTTAAAGAATCTCTCTACCTTCCCCTTCTATCACATCTCTCTGACTGCAGCCATCTCTGCTTTTAAGAGTTCGGCTGGTGTGATTAGATTGAGACCATCTACACAACCTCCCTATTTTAAGGTCTGTAACTTTAACTACACCTGCCAAGTCCCTATTGCACTATAAGGTAACACAACAGATTCCAGAGACTTGAGGTTATTCTGCCTACCACAGATATTAAGTACCACTGGATTCAGAGGAAAATGAGATCCTGAGGGCTGGGAGACTAGGAAATGTTCAGAAATGTAAAATATGAGTTGACTTCTAAGAGTTGTATAAGAGGTGCTCTTTGTGTTGGGGAGAAAGAAATAAAGCCCATAGGGGAGGCTATTCCAGTAAGTAACAAGAATTGCAGGAGTGAGGACACATGGGAAAGTATAAGGCATTTGTGGTAAGTGATAATGACTAGAATGATGGATTCATGGAAGCAATTGGTGGGGAGATATGTTAGTGTACAGGTTAAGGTCAGCTGGTGGAGAACCATAAATGTCACACAGAGGAATTTGGGTTTTATGCTACGAGCAACAGGAAGTCATTGTGTTTTGTTAGTTTTGTTTTGTTGTCGTGTTTTTAGTAAAGGAATGAAAAGTAAAACGATCTTCTGGAAAAACGAATCCAAGTGCATAGGAAAGATACAAATGAGGAGAGCAAGAAGGTGGCTAGGTAAATTAGGGAACTGTAATTATCATCCAGCTGTGCGATTATAAGAGTGGATAGAAAGGAGGGGAGACTGACGAGATCCCAGAAAGAAAGAGACAACCCCTGTGGCATTGACTAAATGTTGCATCTGAAGGAGGAAACTGTAACCTTGGAAAAAGGGTGTGGGATGGATCCACTAGAAAGAGGAAACCTGAATCAGCTTAAGCATTCAGTGTGATTCCAGCTTGGGGAGAAGGGTTCTGCCCTACAAGGGAGTGGTTGGGATCTGTATCCTGCTCGGCCTTCTTATCCCACCATCTTCCTACTCAGGGTAAGAAATGGACTCCCCACAAAGTAGGTACCCGGCTGGAGTCTCCCTGACTTCAAAAGCCACATCTCCAGGCACAGAAGAACAGACACACTTTTTTCTGTCCTGAAAATTGCCTTTTAATATTTGGAGTTATTTTCCAAACAGTAGTTTAATTAGTGTTTTTAATTTTTGCTCTTAATGAAAAATTTATGGCTCCATGGTTGCTTCTGAGGATTCTGTGTGCTGGTGATGGTGTTCTCTCTTTTTCCTCTTCCTGTTTGTTTTAAAGTAAGATTTTTATAGTCTCAAAATTTTCTGAACTGTAATCTTTGGGGGCATCTCTGCATCTCAGAGTTTTGTAATAATAATAATAATAATAATAATAATAATAATAATAATAAATCCCCAACTGTACAAGAGGATGGATTAAGAGATCACTCTTGAAGGCACTTCTTAATAAACATTCTTTGGCAGGCCTGAGATTTACAGGGGGCCATCATCAAAGCTGCCATGTAAATGGGGACATATTGACAACTTTTCCCCTTAAAGGCAGAGCAAAAAGGATTTATATGCTCCAACCACAGCTCCCTTGGGAACTCAACAAGGGACTTATTTTGTTTCTCTTTTAATAGCTCCTCTTGGGTACTTTATGGACCAGTTCTCTCATCTCAAGTGTCTGATCCCAAGACATAAATTAATTTTAGATGCACCTTTTATCCATCTTGTCTGCTAAGGCAATATTCACTATTTGTTTTGGTTGTCATGGAGATAATTGACTTCCTGCCGTGGCAGGAGTCTTGTTTGTGGGTATTAAAGGGGTTTGGGTCCAGGGATTCTTTAATTTTCACACAGTAAGGAAAGCCATTTCATCAATGGAGCATCTGTATACATCTCCCACTTATAATTGGAATGATTTTTTTTATCACCTTGTGAAATTTCCCTTTTTATTTTCCATCACTTCCTTTTTTCAGGTTTAACCTCTACTCTCCAAGGTGCTGAGTAAAACCACAGCAAAGGGCAAACAGTCCATTTATTACTGTTTCGTAGGTTAGCTGGACACAGCCTCCCAGCAGAATATTATCTGAAAAAACAGCTGAAGAATCTGAGAAAATGGTGGATTACAGAACCTTATTCAGGTGGAGGAAGAGGCTACATTTTATCAGGGCAAGAAACACTTTGAATACCAATTCATAAAATCAATCTCCCAGTGACCAACTCGGGCTGCTAAAGATTGGGTCCCTCTGGAGTTTATGCACCAGTTCTGATATTTACAAAGGCAATTGTTGGATTTTGCTATAAACTGTTAGAACAGGCAAACTGAAAGCCATTTTCAAGTATGATGAGAAAAATTAAGAACAAAATACCAGTTTTTAAAACACTCTCTTTAAGGTATATCAGTAATAAAATGATAAAATACAATATTTTATACACATTCCCTCTTACCTTCCACACTTTGACTACTACCACAGATTATGAAATTTTCTATAACAAATTATACAAAGATCTTCAAAGACATTTCAAAACATAACCAACAGAAACATATCATATTTGTTGTACTCAACAAATTTGATTTTTGAGGATCATATGAATTACAATATATCTACACATATATTTACAACACCAAAAAAATCCCATAGCAATTATCCACGGAGCTAATACTTTTGCTAAAAAAAATTTTTGTTGTAGTTCAAAAAGCTATTACCAAAAGAAAAAAAATTAAATCAATGATCAGAATGAGAATCCTTAGGAGCAATAATAGTGAACAAAACTCTAAGAACCTACTTCAGTTCTTTTAAGTGCACAGCACAAAATCAATTTGCAATGACCCTGAGAATCAGCCTTCCTCACCACATGACAACAAAAGAAATGAGGGATGAAAACAACTTAAAGAAGGTTCTTAAAAGTCTTTTTTGCCTTCCAAAGATTTCAGGGTATCTTTGAGCTATGAAACTTTTAAAGGCAGCTCTTTGAATGTTTATCAATATCGTTATATATTCTTACAGTAATGGCTTTTAGGCTGACCCCAGAAGTTCATGATTCACTTTCTGATTCCTCTCCCATTCTCATTATTTTTTTCCACAAATGTTTTCTGATGGTGTATCATGAACATAGCACTGGACTAAGCAATGGAGGGAAAGAAAAATAATTGATATAATCCAGACATGCAACGGGCAAGTATAACACAAGGTGGATAATTGTGTGTATGTGTCCAGAAGAAAAAGAAATGCCGAGGGAATCCGAAACAACGAGACGATTCCACGACACGCTTCCCGTACGTTAGCTCATTTAACAATGGCAACACCCAGAAAGGGAGGGCCGAGTAATACCTCTGGTTCGCTAATGAGAAAGCTACACTTTAAAAAGGAGCTGTTGACATAGTATAGAGAATGGATTTGACCCCAGACCTCTCTGATCCCTACCCAAGCACTAAACCGCTGACCTATAATACTTCCTTAGTTCAGCTATTATAGTTGGCTCCGATGATGATTTTTAAGGTGGACCAGGAAGGATTTCTAACATGTGTATGAAGGGAAAGGCATTCGAAAGGAATATGGAGGCCAGTGCATGAGTCCTGGGATGATATAAAAAATAGCTAAGTCTTTCCACAACACTCACTTGGTGCATGGCATTATTCTAAATGCTTTCTACTTATTAACTTCTTCATCCTCACAAAGACACCTTCATTCTCCAATGAGAAGAGGTAGTATCATCATTCCCACTGTATAAGGGAGGAAACAGAGAGATCGAGTAACTTGCCCAAATCAAGCAGGTCATCTACGGCACAAACTGCCCAAAGTCTCAGGCGGTCTGGCTCAGAGCCCGCGCTCCTACTAGCCCCTAACGCCCCCACCTGCCTGTCTCCCTAGAGGTTGCATATGAAATGCAGAGGGCTAGGGCAGGACCAGGTAACTGGTGCCTGACAGTGAAGGTTGGAAAAGTAGCTCGTGGCCAGGCTGAAAAGGGCCCTCAATTGCCTTCTCTAGGCTTTGGGGAACCACTTTTTTTCTTTTCTTTTCCTTTTTTTTTTTTTTTGAGCAGGGATATGCTAAGCTCAGCTTTGTGCTTTAGAAAGATAACCCTGGAGCAAAGCAGAGCATGAATTGGAGGCGATAACAACTGGAGGTACTTTTCTTTCAGTAAAAACATATTTACCCTTAACCCTCCACACGCTTACATATCACACACAAAACTTACACATATACATTGCACATAAGCACCCATACAGCACATACCCCAAACACACACGAATACATGCACCCCACGCATCAAACACACACACCCCACTTGTACACACACATACACATTCACACATATATCACACGCATCATACTCCACACACACATATGCCACATACAGGCATACATATACACTCAAACATGCCACACACTCGCACACCAGCATCACACACACATACGTATACACACACATATATCACACACACATTCACAATACATACGTTGATACACATTCACATAAATACTCACATTCATCCCCTGGCCTCAATCATAGGGTAAATGAGCTCGAAAAGGCAATACTCACTGAGATTCCTTTACGTTCTTTATTTCCTGCCTCTCTGAACAGACTGGACACAGTCAGGAATCCGGAGCCTGAAGCAAAGGAATGGCGCAGATCTCCTTTACCTTCCATTTCTAATGACCTGACATTAGAAACACTTCTCGTTCTCCAGATTAATTTGGATCTTTTCTGAGCTCAATATGTGTGCCAGGAGGGCTATCTCGAAAGGCCTAAAAAGGGGC
Source organism: Ursus maritimus (assembly GCF_017311325.1). Classification (NCBI taxonomy): domain Eukaryota; kingdom Metazoa; phylum Chordata; class Mammalia; order Carnivora; family Ursidae; genus Ursus; species Ursus maritimus. The sequence continues at coordinate 35,266,492 of NW_024423344.1, forward strand.
CTTGGGCAGCATTGTCCTTGGCAACTACAGATGATGTCCTGATCACTTATGTCTTAAATTAAGAAAACCCAATAAATTTCAGTTTCCCCAGCTTCATCTGGTTTCCTGTTTAGAAATTGCCTGTGTCAAGCCTGGACAAAATCTGCGGACGCACCAGGACAGTGACTGCAGGGGAATCCCACAGAGCTATACGTGGACTTAAGTATACCATTGCCTTTTTGCCTAATTTTCTACGTATTTTGGTATTATCAACACACAAGTATAATAGTCATCCTTTATAAGAATAATATATCTGTAGCTAAGAAAAATAAAAAAACACTTATTCTTTAGTCGGCATATCGGCCACCTAGATGGTAAATTGCATTCATATTGAGGTTCATACTTGTAAATATTTTTTAAGCCTTCAGGATATTCTGGAAAGGAAAACAACATTTCTGAGCACACATGATTTGAGTTTCACTTAGGGACCATGAAAAATACATCCTTTTGAAAACACATAGGGCATTTACAGGAAATGTGGTCCATGAGATACGGAGCCTCTGTTAGATCTGAATGGAGGATCACATTTTCATATTCTAAGGTCAAATTACAAGAGTTTCTTTCCAGTAAAAAAAAAAAAAAAAAAAGAAAAAAAAAAAAGCATCGTACCGGAATGTTAATATCTTCAAAACCTCTGAGACTCAATATTGTGGTCCTCAGGATAATTTGCTGGGGTAGGACTGATGAGCTGTAGCAGCTGTAAATAGCCAGCGTTGTGCTCAGGAAAGAAAAGATTTCCAGGATAAACCATTCACAGGGAAAATGCAATCTAGGATCCTTTATTTTGAGAACTTATGTTTAGGGTGGAAGGAAAAAAAAAAGTTCCTATACATAAAGATAGAGTTTTCGTCCTTTGTTATAAGTGTGGATAATTCAAATAGCTGTGAAAATTTAGGACCTTGGCCAACATATGATGATACAAAATCATCTCATTGAAAGAAGCAACCCAAGTGATTTCTTTCAGTTTCTTCCCTCTCCTTCCTCCTCTGTCTGTTGTTGCGCAGTATTGTTATGTCTACAGAACTATATGCAGAACATATTCAATAAGCGTTTACTGAGCCCCCACTCTGCTGGTGCAGAATGAGACATAAAACTGCAGGAAATCTCATATTTGCCCTCAGTGTGCCTGAAGTCCAGCAGGAGAGATAAGATACTTACGGGACTACCTAAAAACAAGAGCACGGTTAGGAGGTTGGGGGGGGGGGTGCAAACTGCTTTAGGAAAGCAGAACCGGAGTCGAGAATCACCAGGCTGCAGGCTAAAGAAGATATGCATAATTCCAACGATGGGAGATGAAATTCCCATTTCAGGGACATAAAGTTGAAGTCCGTTGAGGGACATTTTGGCCGCAGTGGCAGATGTTTGAGACCCTGTGCTAGAAATGGGGAGAGTTAATGACTACAGGTGGTTATCGTACCAAAATGACAAACAACAGTAACAAAAAATCCATAAAAACCTGAGTGGCTTCTGCTAGATATGCTGGCATATTTTCAAACACTAAAAAAGGTTGCTCATAAATTATCTTTCAAGTTGATTTCCGTTTTCTCTGTACGCTAGTGAATTGCTTTAATGAACACCCACCCACCTCAGTGGAATTGGGAGTTAGGAGCTTGTAGCTCACGGACACAGTAGTGTTTCTGCCTGAGGATTGCACCCGTGGACTCACAAATCCCCTGTGGGCTTGGGACTACCTCAGCAACTATCAAAGCAAGAGGTTTTGGGGTGTTTGGGGTTTTGTTTGTTTATTTCTTGGACACTAGGTGTTGTCCAAGTGGGATTTTATGGAAGACTCTATCAGAGCATTCACGAGCCTCTTTCTGAGCATTCACACATATACTTTCTTCTCCTCTTGGCACCTGTAACCCAAATTTCCCGCACAGGATCACATCCATATTTGTAATATGGAAGAGGCAAATTGGATCAGAGGCATAACCTCGCTGCCTGAACCTGTGAGGAAAGTCTCCACTGTTAATATTTCTGCTGAAATCTGAGCAGCCTAGAGCCAGTAGGTTAAGTAAACACATTGTTGAATTAGTCAGCCTACAGGGAAAATAGGAATCTCTGTCATTTGCAGAACACCTACCATGTTCCAGAAGCGTATATACATGTTTTTCTCTAAATAATAATCCTGTAGGGTTAGCAATTGTTATTCCTTTTCATAGGCTTCAAGAGACTAGATAATTTACCCGAGGCCATATGTATGAGTGGTAAGACTTTCTGATCCCAGACCACTGCATTTCTCTGTCCTAGGATTGGAAATATAACTCGCAAGTGAATCAAAAATGGTACTTTAAGCAACATAAAAATATGGTGATCATCTAGGCATAACTATATTGAACCAACCCTGACAGAAATTAAACAAAACCCTGGGGCAGCCCAGACCATACCATTCTAGGTTAGAAGAGATTGAAGAAGGGGCTCAGCCTGGAACATCACAATCTTATCCAAATAATAGAATTCCCTGCCCCCAGGGGCCAGTATTATGTAGCATTGCTCACTCTCTCATGAGACTATAAGGTCACAGGCATGAAAAACAATCAGTCATCTACTTATACAGAATGCCTACCAAAATGTCCTGGATGAAAATCTGAACCCAAGCAGATTATAAATCCATGAACTTTCCCTTTGAGCAGTTAATCTAAAACCAGAGATTTTGGATAAAACAAGAACATTCAAAATTGCTGTGCTATCATTTCAGAAATGTTACTTATTCAAAAATTACTGAAATCTCATAGACTTGAAAGGGGCTGGCACCAAGGTATGGGGATGAATAGAAATGCAAAATAAAAACATCTGTCTTACTCTTCTACTACTCATAGCTTCAAATGAACTACATCCTAAATTAGGCACATTTCCCAGCATCTCCTATGCAACACCCTTTCTTTCTTTTTTTTTTTTAAATCTTTCCAAAATAATCTCATTTATTGAATCTGATGTTTTGCCAACGAAGTGCATACAAATCAAACAAAAATATCATATATGAACAAACTGAGGGTTGCTGGAGGGGAGAGGGTTGGGGGGATGGGTTGGCTGGGTGATGGACATTGGGGAGGCTATGTGTTGTGGTGAGCACTGTGTGTTATGTAAGACTGATGAATCACAGACCTGTACCCTGAAAGAAATAATACATTATATCTTAATTTAAAAAAAGATTCCATGATTCCATAAAGAAAGCAAAAAACATGCTACAAACATATCAGTAAACTATGTAGCCAACAGAGGCGCCTGGGTGGCTCAGTTGGTTAAGTGTCAGCCTTTAGCTCAGGTCGTGATCCTGGCGTCCTGGGATTGAGCCCCACATCGGGTTCCCCACTCAGTGGGGAGTCTGCTGCTCCCCCTGCTTGTGTGCATGCTCTCACTCTCTCTCTCAAATAAATACAATATTTAATAAAAAATCATACATGAAAATAGGCAACACCCTTTCATTCCTTCTTTTTGTTTTTCCCTTGCAGTGGTCTTTGTGGAGTGGCTGTGTTCAGGGTAAGATAGGTGTTGAAGTTTACTTGGAATGCAGTGAGATGAGGAAGCACTTGATTGTTTCAATCACTCCTTTCACAACTACCTGAGTATCAGCTTTATACACTCTGGGGAAACCTTGAAGCAAAACCACCAACACTCACTGCCCTTGTGGGGCTCACATTCTAGGGAGGGGAAAGATGATGAAAAGATTAAAGAGTAATATATATTGTGCATTAAACAGTAAATGCTGAGGAGAAAATAAACAGAAACAAGAAATGTCTGGTGGTGCCATTTTAAATGAAGTGATTATTTAATGTGGGCGCACATGGCATCCACGCAAAGACTTCAGATGTGTGGAAATATCCTAACCCTGGTAGAGTAGACTTAGTCAGTTGGTGTGTTAGTGTCTTGGGGCTGCTATCACAAAACACCACAAGTGGGGTGCCTTTAAAAACAGAAATGTGTTGGTTCATGCCTCTGAAGACGAGGATATCTGAAATCAAGTCGTCTACAGGGTTGATTCCCTCAGAAGGCCATGAGAAAACCTGTTCTGTGCCTCTTGTCTTGCTTCTGGTAGCCTCAAGAGTTTCTCAGCTTGTAGCATTCTCCCTGTGTCTTCATGTCATCTTCCCTCCGTGCACGTCTGTCTCTATGTCCAAATTTCCCCTTTTCAGAAGGACACCAGTCATATTGGATTAGGGCCCACCCAATGGCCTCATCTTAACTTGATCATTATAAAGATTCTATATCCAAATAAGGTCACATTTACAGGTACTGGGGTTTAGGGCTTCAACATCTTTTGGGGGGGGGCATGATTCATAATCTATAACCCATAAGAAATGCTCTAAAAAAATAAAATTAACAGTTCTGACAATACCACTTGGAGAGAGGAATCATTTAAGGGGTTGATTGCTTTCATCAGGGAATGCTGATGATGCCTACTTCTATATTTAATAAAGGCTAATTTCAGCCCTTCAAACATTTATAATGAATTATTTAATGTAAGCTGGCAAAAATATACCTATCGAACATAGATGTTGTCTTCATTGCTATTGGATTTGGCTATAGCATAAGAAAGGAATTAGTGATCTCTCAGGGACTAGAGCAGCAGAAAATTGGACAGGCAAAGGTCTCCTTAGCACCCCCACAGAACTCAGCCCACATTGGGCTGGTCCCTGTGCTAGTAGCAGCCCAACATTGCCTCCCGGGTTCCTTAATAAGCATATTTTCTTTTCACAAAGGGTAGAAAATATTATCAAGCTGAATTTTTCCCTCTGCCAACAAGTTAGGGATAATGTGCACCATGTGGATCAAGCTGATCACATAAAGTAAGGCTTTAAAGCACAATATCTGAGCGTTTCCCAACTGAACACTGCTTTTCTGTATAAATTAAAAATGTCTAAAAGGGGGGTTTATTAGAAGGGGACTATCAAAGCTTTTTATGAACATGCTTTCTCTTTTGATCTATATAATTTTCAAAAAGTGTTAGACATATCATGATTTCTAGCACAACTGGAATTTTAAATCTAAGAATCAGAAGAAAAAAATGCAAATAGAAAAGCCATGGATTTTGAAGCCATATCTATTTTGCCACAATTAGTCATTAAGCAGAGGAAATGAATTTCAGTAAAAAGCCTGGGTTATCTAACACTTTATCAACCAGAAAGCACCAGAAACAAAGCATTTTATACCCCCTCCCCCACCACAAATCTTCAATCTATTAACCACAGGACTACGAGAAGGTTGTTATTTGCTTTCTTACTGGTTTGGGGAGGAGAGAGAAAATTACATCTTTGCATCAGTGAGCTTTTTCAAACAATGGTGATTTACATGTCAATCTCCTGATTATTAAATATTATCTATGTGATTTTCAACTGCATCCAATAGAAAAAATAATTCTAATAGTAGATGATATTTTAAAAATACTAACTACTTTGAATTTATATAAAGGCTTGGAGAAGATCAAAGTCCTTTCAAGGTATATATACTTGTGGATCACTGAGCCAGAACAGATCTGAAGTGGTCATTTATTTCTGAGCCCTCTCTTCAAGCATGTCAATATTAAAATATCAAATATTGGGAGACTTCTCAGGTTCTACTCTTAAAGAACTCAATCCATGTGAGACAAAGTTAATAGTGCCCCCTGGATTTGGGAGCTTGCCTAATAGTAAATATAGCATTCATGATATGTCCAGTTTAGTGACCATGAGAGATGTTAGAAGAACAATTCAAGCACCATTCCTTGTCTGAATGGGAACTAAGGAGAGGTATGATTCTTTTCCTTTGAAAGGTTAGTCCATCAAGTTACTGAACCACAGCATATTCATACAAAGGCAAGTATATTAGCTTCCTAGAACCGCCATAACAAAATACCACAGACTGAGAGGCTTAAACAAGAGAAATTTATTTTCTTACAGTTCTGGAGGCTGGAAGTCCAAGATTAAGGTGCCAGCAGGGTTGGTTTTCTCTGAGAACAGAGGAAAGAGAACAAGAGAACAAGCTGTTCCAAGCCTCTCCCCTCGGCTTGCAGATGGCCATCTTCTCGCTGTGTCCTCACATGGTCTTTGTGCACGTGCACTCCTGATGTCTCTCTCTCTCTCTCTCTCTCTGTGTCCTAATCTCTTCTTTTTATAAGGACACCAGCTGGACTAAAGAGGGTGAGGGCCCACCCTAACAGCCTCATTTTAACTTAATTACCTCCTTAAAGGCCCTTTCTCCAAGTATAGTCACATTCTGAGATCCTGGAGGTTAGGACTTCGACATATGAATTAAGGTGGTGGGGGCGGGGGAGTCATTCTGCCATAACAGCAGGCAAGGTGGGGATCATTTGTTAGTCTCAGGGATCACGACTCCCCTGTTTGTTAAGTTTTCATTCTTCCTTCTTGAAGGATGAATGTAGATGGCATCTTATTCAACTATATAAGCTACAACTCTGTGATCTGCCTGAATGAAGGAAGAATTAGCCAACCATGGACTACGAAGGCAGCATTACCATCTTCAGGACTTGAAGGTTGCCAGCATCTCCCTTCTGCTTTTGAAATAAAGATGAAATGACTATATAAATCAATGCAGTGGGAGTTAGGAGAGTCAAAGCTTTAGAAATCTCGAACTAGAGTATGGGACCGACTGGCGGATTTCAAAGCACTGACTAGCACAGCGTCCGGTACAGTTAGGAGCCACCTGAGAAGTGTATCTCCGAGTAGACTGGCCACCATCCCCTCCATCTCGTTTCTATTTCTCACCAGACAGCGATCCCCAAAAGAGCAGAGATTTAGCACATTCGTTAGCTTTTGCCCGTTCCCGGCACGGTAGTGGAGACACGGCAATCACTTAGAACCCGCTGAACGAGTGCATACTCCCTGTCCTTTAGACGCCGCTCGAGAGCTAGCACAGTTGTAGGTGAGGCAAACTGTGTGCTTTCAAAGTCACCGTCTTTGGCTTTTCTGAGTAATCAGAGCCAGATTTTCTGTCCCATTCTAGCTGGAAGAAAGGCAGTTTGATTTTGTCAGAAGTCACGGATATTTCACTTTTTCCGCCATCGTTCTCTACAGTCTAGTTGCAACACTCTTCTCTAGCTAAAGGAGACACCTCTGAACATGGTTTACTCTGTTGAGTGAATTTGCTTGCTTTGAGTAGTCTGAATCCCAGTCATGGGAGGGTCCTCACAAGAGGGCAGCTGGCAGTGAGGGTACCTGTGTTTTTATATTTTGCATAGCACAGGTAATCTTCATTTCTTCTAATTAAATATCTGACATGATCGATCCATTTTAATAAATTTCGCAGGAAAAGTGAGCCAAAGTACCCTTGGAAATGACGGGTGAACGTGTGCTCACTTACACCGGGTGACCTTAAGGAGACCGTGTCCATGTGCATTTTTATTGTGGTCTATGCCAATGTAAAGTCTGTATCCATGCGGGGTCCTATTTCCTAGTGGAAGGACCCCTCTACTCCCCTTGTTTGCCTACCTTCCCAGGAAAGAAGCACCGAACAAGCGTTAGAGACATCTCCCAACTGTAAGAAGGATCCTGCCATCAGCACTGATCCCTGACTTCCTCTCCTCTCCAGCTTCCTGGAAATGAAGGTCATTTCTCTTTGCTAGGAGACCAAGGGCCCCTGACCTGCAGGGTAGCAGAGAAGAGAAGGCAGAACAAGCAGCAAAATGAAAGATTGGAGGCTGTTTCCAAAAGTTTCACTCTCGTTCCCAAGTTATAGATTATCTAAAAGAAAAATTTAACTCAAACATTCGTTCAGCTCGATGAAGCTGCAGATGTTATAAACTGCCTCTTTCCTAAAGAGCACCAAACCTTGAATTTTTCCTGCTAGAGAGGAGCTGATCCTCACGGATACCTGTGTATTACTGGACATTAAGAAGGAAGGTAAATTCTGTCCTCTCCTCATAAAACACATTTTTTGCCTTTCCCTCTCCTCTTCCACTGAACTCACTATGTTTACAAGTACAAGCTATGACTCTGGAGATGGAAAATCTGATACCGTCAGCACAAGTTAAACAAAATGAAAAGGGAAAAAAACCTACACCCATCTGGACTTCCATATGCTCTGTAGCCAAGAGGCTAATATAATTCCTTGAATGTTGGTTATAAAGCAATGTGATCTGGGTAACTGCTATGCACCGAGCTTATTTAGACAAGTGTTCTTTCTACTCAATAAACCTTTGAAAGGATTAAAGTACAATCACTCCCAATTATCTGCCCATAAGTTCTCCCCTTCCTATGAGTTTTGACCATTCCCTACAACTGGTCCATGTTTTATCCCAGTCTGATTCCCTGTCCACTGGACCAAATGACAGAGTGTAACAAGAACACGTGACATTCAGGAACTGTTGAGAGGTTTACTATGACCAGGGTGCAGGGTGCATGGCTGGATAGGGGCTGCCGAGAAAGAGCTCCCTCAAGAGATAGGAGCCAGGTTGTGAACGGCTTTCCATGCTCCAACAAGGATTTTATTTCTGAGCGTCAGGAAACCGTTTGAGTAACATGCTGATTTTTGATTTAAAGAAGTAATTCTGGTGACAGTGTGGACAGTGTACGCGAGAAGAAAAAAAAGATGAGGGCATGGCTAATTCAATGAGATTGTCATGGTCCAGCAGGAAAATGATGAAGGCCACACGAAGGCCACTCCAGGAGGGCTGAAGAGGAAGGCCCAGGTTCAATTTTGTGTTCAGATTTAAACACCAGGAAAGCTTGCTCCCTGCTCTTCAAAAAATCAATTCGAAAGGAAACTCTCTGAGGAATCCTCAGGATTTTTGTAGTCCCTAATATATAAGAAACAATATTAAGGAGTCTTTCAGTGTGCTTGTTGAAGATTATTATGAGAAGGGAGGAGGGGTCTTAAAATTACACACTTCACTTCTTTCTTTATCTAATGGGAGCAACCATCATTAATGTTCTAATTTCTCAGCTTAACATCTAAGTTGCCTCCTTATTATTTTTAATAGTCATAGTTTTCTGTATCCAAGTGTTTTCTTTTGCACTGAATATAAAAATGCCCTTGATTTTTGCTCCTTTTAATTTTTTTTCCTAATGATGCCTTAGATTTCCACCTCTGAAAGCTCCAGTAACAGCCTTGACCACTGGCCCTTTAGTACACTTCATAATGAAATTAAAACTAAATGGATTTCAACAATGTAGTTTAAATGTTTCTAAGTCCTCTTTTATAAACATCTTTTAAAGCTGGGGACCACACAATGGACTTCGTGCCAATTATTTTAAAAAAAAGAAAAGGAAGGGGAGATTTTGCAATATATTTTTTTCTAAAAACTTAGCCTGTATACACATAACTATTGTTATGTGAAAGAACCGAAAAGACCCCTGACTCAGCATGCGGTATTAGTAAATGAATACTATCATAATATAATTTGCAAAGATTGTGCTAATGAAAACTCTCCATTGTTCTCAATTAGGAATAATTGTGTGTTCCACATATTTTCACCTGTTAGAAAGGATGGGCCGGCTCAGCTGAACAGGGTTTTGGAGGTCAGCCGGTTCAAGGTCACCCTTCCCAAGCTGCTGCAGAAGAGCTCCAGGGTGTGATGTGAATCAGATCCCCACGCTGCCCTCAGCAGAGCTTGGCACGCGGATGCTCAGGGACCCACAGCTCAGGACACAGGAAAGTCCGAATCTCAGACATGAGAGGTAAGTGGGTAGAGTGGATTGGGAGGCATGTTTTAAAAGAATTAACAGTTCCAAATGGCTGGAGGGAAATCGCCTAACATCCCCACTGAAGCTTCTTGGGAAGGCTGGACACGAACTCGCTTCATCAGAGAGGCAGATGTTTCTGATTTCTGGTTTCTTCGTTGTTATGAAAATGAACACGGGTTAAAAGAGAACTGCATTTTGGGGGCCACGTTTTGGAGCACGTATCCCACTTGCGTGGGAGAGACGGCATCAGGAGCCCTCACCTGTTTTCATGATGGGCTGTGCAGAGAGACAAGCTCTCAGGAAGTAAACAAGCTTGTCAGTTCACTAAGAAAGCAGCAGACCAGCTGTCACTCTATTACACAACACTTAGTTTTTAATTTTATCCTGAAGACATGAAAACAGGCATCCAATACCACCTCTCATTTTTCTTAAGTAACACGATAGAACTGAGATTCTCCAAGTCACAGAGAAAAATATGTAAGCAGAGTAACTGAAATAGGGAGGGAAAAAAAATAATAAGGGAGAAGTACGCAACAGCCGGCTCACTCGGAGCCAGGTTTTCAATGGGCCTTCTTAATTGTGTCTGCAGCCTTTAACGGCAGCTTCCATTCTCACCAGTATAAGCCCACATTTCAAAAGCAAATTGGATACCTGCATGAACAAGCAGGCAGTTAGGCAGCTAATTACTGTTTGCAATTCAATTACCTAATTACTGTGGGCAAGTGTAGGGTGTTTGTGCAAGCAAACAGTCCCACCCACAAATATTGCAGATTTGATTAAGAAGGCTTAGGTGCAAAGATCCATGTTCACTGCTAGTGCATAATAGGCTCAATAATTTTCCCTCTGGGCCCGGGAAGGTCCTGGTTAAACACTCTCCTAGGAATGGAGTGGGGAAAAGCCTGCCGAAGCAGACCTCATAAGCGTCTCCCCAAGTCAGGCCAAGGCTAAGCCGGAGCCTTGCTACTCAAAGTGTGGTCTGCAGATGAGCAGCGTGGGCGTCTTCTGGGAGCTTGTCTGAAAGGCACAATCTCGAGCCCCATCCCAAACATACTGAATCAGAATCTACATTATAACAAGATGCCCAGGTGGTTCATACGCACCTTTGTGTCTGAGATGCACCTCTATAGATGGCCGCTCACGAAACAAGACTGGCCCTGGCTCCAAGTTCTGCAGAGCTAGGTCTGTGTGGGGTTGTCCTTGAAAGCCTTCCTGTAAAATGATAGCAAGGCAGGTAGAAGGAGATGACCAATGATTATTCAGCCGCAATGAGTAAGCTCGATGCTTCAAGAGAAATTCTAAAAAGGCAATGCTTCAGAAACAAATTCTAAAAATGCCAATACCAAAAGTACTCAGCATCTGCCCAAGGAGAAAGCAAAGATGATGTGGCGGGTCACCTCCCTATAGACTCTCTTAGGTGATGGCTTCCGCACACCATCCCATGAACATTCTCTACTCATCTAGGATCCATTTGACTGGCGATATTTGTCTTCATCTGGGGTTACACATTCAGCAGCAAAATCATTCTGTGAATGTCCTCAACCAGGACTTGGAGTCCAATTAATCAGTAAGATCTGCTTCCACTGAAGAACAATATAAGTGTGTGAATATATTTTGTGTTCTCTGCCAGTCTCTACAGAGACAGACCACACTGATGCATTTACCCAAACATTACTGACAGAAAGGCTGTGTGGCCTCAGGGAGAGACATTTTCTACTCCCAAATAGACTGCTTCAACCACCTCATCAATCTTGCTCACTTTGCATGGTTGCCGGAACCTGAGAGCAGTGCCATTTTAAGCAAAACTGTGTAGTTTGTCTTCATGATGTAGAGGAAAGGCACTGTACAGGAATCAGGGACCTGACCCCACTGCTAACCAGCTGTATGACCTTGGGCAAGGCACTTAAGGCTCAGTCTCCTCATCCGTAAAATGAGGGGATTGAATTGGCTGCTCTCCTAATTCCTTTCCAGTCCCTACAATAATTTGTCATCATCCTTCCACACTGGGGCTTGCAGATTCTAAGTCCCTCTCTAGCAGGCAAGATACCTCCATATGGCATATTACACCTTCTGATTCCAGGCCATTCCCCAGGGTGGGACTTCTGCACTGTCTCCTACCTATACTTTCTTACTATGACTCTCATCCAATTCAAAGCTTCTTCAGTTATTTAATTGGCAACCTTCCAAAAAGCTGTACTCCAAAGTATTAGCCACTAATTTAAATGTATTAGCTCTCCTATGGAGTATTTGGTTTTGAATGGAGAACTCTTGCCTTAGCATAGAGGACTCAATTTTTAATGATGAAATTTTAAACATGTTTCCCTAATAAGGAAACTATGGCTTTTCTATGAATAGCTGAAGCACTGACCATGAGGCCAAGAAATCTACTCTCTTTTTGTTTCAGCAACTGAGGCCTAGTGAGATTATCTCACTTGTCCAAGGAGATGCTGCCAGGGTTGGAACTAATATTTCTTGAATCTCAACACTATAAAGAGCTTCATCTTTTTATTGTTATTATTATAAAGGCAGTGGCAATTTCAAGTAAGTGGTGACCAATCAGCATGATCACTAACTTTGTCTCCCAAAAGGTCAAGAGTAGACGGGATCTTAGGGAATGGATGTCATTTCAAGACTTCTTCTATGGGGCACGTGGGTGGCTCAGTCAGTTAAGTGTCCAACTCTTTATTTCAGCTCAGGTCATGATCTCAGGGTCGTGGGATCAAGCCCTGCATTGGGCTCCATGCTCAGCGCAGAGTCTGCTTGAGATTCTCTCTTTCACTCTGCTCCTCCCCCTGCTCATGCTCTCTCTCTTTCTAAAATAAATAAATAAAATCTTTAAAAAAAAAAAGACTTCTTCTATAAAGGAAAAGAGAAAGCATCTTTCATAATAATGCTCTATTGTAGTTGTCCAAGCTAAAGTTAGTGGGCTTTTAAAATCAATCATTCAACAGCCCAAAGGGAAAAGGCAGTATTGCTGAGAAGAGAGATTGTTACAAACAATGAAGGACCATGAAAGGGAAAAGGATGCAATGAAGCGTCAGGAGCTCTGACCCTGTCACTTCTTGGAGTCAACAATTTTACATCTTTGGCTGAGATTGGACTAGATCTCTCAATGTCTTACCATATATTTTTTAAATATGATAGGTGAGAATAATGAATCAAACCTAAAGTTAAGTTTATTAGGAATAAATGAGAGATCTGACATGTGGGTCCATACAAACAACTGTACAAGAACAGGATGGAATGAAGACATTGTTTAGCAATTTTAAAAATTTTATTTTTAAAAATCACTGATTCCAATCAAGTCTCATATGACTTTGAAAGGGCTAATTTGAGTTCAAGCAGCATTAATATGTGTTCATTTTAAATAGACTAAGGAAAATTATAGTCCTGTTTTGCTTTGTTAGATCATATCCAGGGTGATACATTCCCATTTTGATACCACATTTAAGAAGCATGTGGACAAAAGAAAGGGGCCTGGGTGGTGAAGAGACTCTGAACGTTGTCATAGGAGGAATGATAGAAGGGCACCGAATGTTTAGCCTGAGGGGGGAGAAAAAGGCCCCACATGACCTGATGGATACTTGAAGGGCTGTTGTGTTCAGGAGGGTTTGGCACTATCCTGTGAAGTGCCAGTGAGCAGAGCCAGGGCCGGTGAGAAGGAGGTGCAGGAAAATGAGACCCCGAGCAGTCAGGGCATCAGGAGGCAGAATGGGTGACCTCAGGAGGTCACTTGCTAGCTCAGTTCAAGCCCTTCTGTTTGTTCTTCTCTGGAAAAGATCCAAGCATCAGATGAGTGGATGAACAAGGTGACCCTTTTACTATTCCTTTCCAACCAAGAGCCTATGAAATGGAGAGAGAAGCAGGACCAAAAGAAAAAGCAGAGATGAGCAAATGCCAGGTGTTTATTACTACTTTAAATGAAATATTCCTTCTCCATGGAATAGCAATAAATCGTTCATTTTCACAGGGGGGATATTTTTGTTCTATTTTGCTAATATACATAGAAGGCACTTCTACAGAATTACGACAATTAAGACACTCTTGATGTCACTGATATAACAAGGCTATCACCTATGGGTAAGCTTAGTTTTTGCTGAGGAGATACAAATATCTTGTGTTTATAACTCGAAGACTCATTTTTTTTTCCGTATCTACTATGCAAATTCTCTCCATGTACCTTATTTAAGGTTGTCGTATCTCATTAGCAAATTTTATTTTTACCTGACCAGTTGAAAATGCGTCACGTTGATGGCAGCTCCCATTACTAAACTTCACGAGAAAGCATGATGTCTTCTCTTTGTATTCATGTTTGGTTTCTTCATGACTACCAGTGTAACCAAAATTTATTAAGATGTGATTGTCTTCAGTAGTGTGACCATCTGGGTTATTAATACAAAAGCAAAACAAAATCTGTTCCTTTTATCTTATGTCTACCACTGCCCCCCCAATCCAACAATCATCTTATTTTGACTTGCCCAAGAGGCATGAACTGTTTCCTGATTTTAAAAATCTCCATTTTGAGAGTGTTTGAAGTTCACCTTTTCTGTATAGACACAAGAGAAATCACTAAAGCTCTGACAATACACATCATAATCTAATGTGCAGATGTCTGCAAATATTAATGAGCAAAGGTATTGAAATTGTCAGAGAAAAACATTCTCCCGTGGTTTATATCATATAGTCTGCTTTGAAATTATGCTATATTATCCCAATAAAAGCCTGGAGACACAGAAAATAAAGACACCCTAATCTATAAAGCAATGATCAGCTTTCATAATTAGAACAATAAGCTACTAATTCTTTTTCTACTTTGGGGAAAGGCAAAAAGGAAGAAGTGATATTTGGATGGGTAAGGGGCAAAATGAGGCCCCTGCATGCTGCAAGGTAAGAGTAAAAGCCTATAGGAATGTTGGAGAAAGTACTTAAGGGAGATGTGAAGATACCAGAGACCATTTTTATCTGTTTTTTAAAAATTTTGCCTGGGTTATCATGAACCTAATTGCCAAAGAAAATGGTTATGCCAGCTCATATCTGACGAGGAGGTAGAAACAGCCAGCCTCAACTAAGAGGAGTGCTGGGCTATCCTGGACCAATAAGAATTTCTTCCCTCATAAACACCGTGGGAGAGCCACGCTGTGCCTCAGCAGTCTCCAGAACCTCCCAAGAAATGTTTATTAATTGCACAACTATTCTTAGGGAGTGCAGTCCATTAACTGACTTGGAATTTCAAACTCATGTCTTCCTCTTGATCACCACTAGCTTGACCAAGCGTGTGGCACAAGCCTGGGGAATGAACGGGAGAACCCACAACAAACCAACCACACACCAAAATTCATTCTCCTAAGTTTCAGAAGCCACTGGCCTTCACTGGACCTCCTCCCCACCAGTCATGGGTGTCAGAGGAGCAAACCCTCAGTCTGGGTCAGCCTGTTCTAACAGCCCAGTGTCAGAGTTACCAAACTCTGAAGATATGAGGAAAGTGTTATTGAAAATAACTAGCATTCCTCTATGGGTAGTGAAGTGGGGGGTGTTGTCATTTTCATATTATTTCATTTGATTCACAAGACATATCTATGAGTTAGCAACAGCAGATATCACATTCACCAATTAGCAAGTGAAGAAATCAAGGCAAGAAGAAATTGAGACTTTTCATGCTTGTCAGTGTCACTCAGCTCTGACCAGCCATTAAAGGTATTTTAAGGTCATATGGAGATTAGAAACCAGATACCCAAACTCATAATTTAAAGATTTTTGGCCAAGTTAATTGTTCTCTTCACAATGCTACTCAATTCTCTTCAAAAAGAAAAGTTATTAATTCCACCTTAATTCCAGGACCTATTCTAGGTTCTGATGAGTCCATCAATTCCACCAGAAAACACAAAATTAAAAAGTTAGACAGATAAATCAATAATTACATGACTTGTACTGTGGATTATAATAGAAGTTTATAAAAGATGCTGTGGGGAACACAGTATAAAGAATTCTTCATTTTGTCTGAGGATATCGAAGGTAGTAATGTTTGAGCTACTTCTTAAAACCTAAGTAAGAGTTCCCAAGGCAGAAAAGAGGCAAGAAAAATCCTTACAGAAAAATTAAGGTAAATAAGGCACAGAAATATTCAGGCGAATAGTATTCTAAAGAAATGGCCAGTGGTTTGGAGACACTAAGTTGAGGCTAGGTTGGGAAGGGCCCTTTATAGTAAGTTACTGAATTAAGTCTTAGCCCTGTGGGCCAAGGGAAGCTATGGAAGGATTCTCTTTTTAAAAAAAAGTGAGTAAAGACTGTTATCAATAACCCATTAAGTGTAGAGTGCCAGGTTGCAGACATCATTCTACTAGCATGCTGACTAGAATTGAGAACAGCAAGGCTCCTTTTGCTTATTCTAACCCATTTTCTCCCAAGATGACATCACCATTCACCTCCCTGCCCCCACTCTATCCAGGAGGCATCAAATGTAATTGAGCATCCATAGCAAGGGCTATGTTTGCAGTGAATGAAGGCATTCATTCTGGCTTCAAGATCTCCATTATAATTGCATGAAGCTTTCATTGTGGGCCATATTCTGAGACTGTACTCAGTGCTGGCACTAGAAGAACTGCCTGGAAGAGCCAGCTGCCAATGTCATGGCCAGCTTTTATGCACAAAGTGAATGGGAACTTAAAAAAAAATGCAACGCCCATTATCGCGATTCATCTTCTTCCCATCAGCATCAGGATGTCTCTGATTACATTGTCTGGCTTTCGGGGAAGAGATCTAGGACAAGGTTGAAGGGATGGGGTTGTCGCTACAGAGTCAGGGGCTCTCCTCTGAGGCTCCAGCTGTAGACAGCCACGCTCCATGCTGACAGTCGAGCCAAGGTCTTCCCAAATGATGGCTGAAAAAGCCATTATAAAGCAGAATATGAACCCTGGAGCCTACTGCTCCCAGCAGGAGTAGAAGCAGAGAACAGTAGGAGCTGACTTTAATTTTCTTTTCTCTGGTAGCAAAGCAAGGAGAAAAAAAGAGTCACAAACATGAGGGAGAGCAAATGGGAGATCTTTATTCTGAGCCACTATATTTCCTGGAGGCTGAAAACTCTAAAAGGTAAGTTCACATGAAACACTGTTTGGCATTTCACCTGGTGTGTTCAAGAACCTCAGGTGCACTGATTTTTAAAATATAGCCATCTTATCTGTAGACAGGGAGAGATTACCTTGCCTGAAACCTTTCCACTAAACACTGGGGCACTGGGTGCCTGTACCTGTGAGGACCCAATCACAACAGTAATTTATTATAGGGACTTGACCATACAAAGTGAAGGTTGCTGGGAAATAGTTTCTGCAAGGCTGTTGTCTTTGCATCTGATCCAGGAGCTTGATGTCTGCAGGCCATGCAGCTGGGAAGAGAAGACGGCCGTAAAGTGGGGAGAGAGAGGACAAACTAGAACCTACGTAGAGTCTCTCATGGTCTCCTGCAAGAGAAAATGGATCCTTCCTTACAGGGATAAACATACCTGGCCTAGGAGTAAGAGAAGCTGAAGGAGTGTCCAGGGGGAAGGTTTCGCAGCTATGGGTCTGGTTGCTGCCCCACACCAGTGTGTAAGAGCTACACAAGCACCAGATGACCCTGGCCTGACTTTCTGAGCACAGAAACAATATGGCTACTGTTATTACAATGGTGACCCTCAAAGCTTGTGCAAAAATGTTTCTTGTGGCCCACCTTAACCAAAAGCATATAAGGAAGAGAATTGTAGGAAATGCAGCCCAACCTAGTCAAGTCAACAGGTTGCAAAGCCACCATGTGCCTTCAGAACTAATCTCATGACTCTAAGTGGAAGGCAGATGACATACAGGTGTCATGTTAGTTTCTTAGGGTTGCTGTAACAAAGTGTCAGAAATGGGTAGCTTAAAACAACAAAAATTTATTCTCTCCTAATACTAGAGGCTAGAAATCCAAAATCAAAGTATTGTCAGGGCCATGCTTCCTCCAGAGGCCCTTTAGAGCCTTGGGAAGAATCCTTCCTGGACTTTTCTAGTTTCTGGTAGTTGCCAGTAACCCTCATTGTCCCTTGGCTTATGGCAGCATAACTCCAATCTCTGCCTCTGTCCTTGCATGACCTTCTCCCTCATGCCTCTGTGCACCTTTTCCTCTTCCCATAGGGGCACTAGTTGTACTCAATTTAGGGCCCACCCTAATTCAGTATGACCCCACTGTAATATAACTAATTATGTCTGCAAAGACCTGGTTTCTAAATAAAGTCACATTCTGAGGTTCTGCATGGATATGAATTTTGTAGGAAATGCTATGAAAGCCGGTACAAATGTCATGAGGGAAAATCTAGATGGGGAAATGAACGGAAATCTTAGAACAGAGAATTTAACCAACAAATGTGGCACTTATAAAAGGAACAGCCTCATTCCAAAGAATTATGTGTTCAGGAATTTAGTTTGGGCCTAAATCTCTTGACATTGGAAGACAGGTATATTTAGAAGACTGGAAGTCATACACTTACTGTCTTGTCATTTATCTTATTTATTTCCTCATGGGAATACCATATTGTTATTCAAAAGAGAAAATGTTGATTCAAAGAGATCCCGTAACATGCCCAAGGCTATGCAGTCATGAAGCAGTGGGGCTGGGATTTGAACTCAGGACTGTCAGCTTTCATAGGGAGTCTTTTATTACCCATTTTATGTAATAATAAATAATACTTGCTGAAGTGAATATTAACAAACTTCTACAAACCATGTCTTACTGTCCTGCAAGGCTTATATTAAATTTTATGTCTTCTTTGAAGACTCCCCTAATTCATCTGGATTAAAATTAGTTCTTTTTCTGACTTCCCGCATTTAGGTCACAATTTCACTATTGCAGTCATTCCATCGCATTATAGTTATCTATTTGCACATCTGTTTCCTGTCTCATGGGAGGTACTGTGTCTTATCATTGCAGTATTCCTGTACCCAGCCTAGTGTCTGGCACATAATGGGAACTCAAGTCTTAATTGATTAAAGTTCTTCAGAGAAGAAACACTGCTTTCTAAAAATTTCTAAAAATGTTGTGTCTATATCCTCCCCCAATATACTATTTTCAGACTTTAGACTCTGAATTTCTCTGTTATGCCAAATGAAATACTTCTCCTTCAATGCAGAAGTAATTCTACTTCGGCTTTTATTTCTTTCCCTTTTCTGAAAAGATATAAAATACCTAGTCTTGAAGACTTTAGAAAAAGAAGCAGGTAATTTTGTATGTTCATTTTTATTTTCCTGGTTAATAATCTCAACTCCATAACCTAATTTTATGGTATTTTTTGAAACCCTGTTAACTATACTTATGAACACACATAAATGTTTTTCATTTCACTTTTATTTTTAGGTCACTTCATAATCTAAAAAAAATTCACATTAACTCCAACCATGCTTTCTGTTCTATTTCTTCTCATGCATCTTCTTCATTTCTTGTTACTTCACTCATATTTCTAGGAACAATCATCTGCTTTCATCAGACTCGCTCAGTAGCTTCCTCGGGAAACGGATCACCATGAAAACTACACCAAAGAGGGGGAAAAAGGCAAGATTTACTCAGGGCCACCGCGTGATTCCCCAGGACCTTTCAGCAACTACATTGTATTCTTATTTACCTAGTAGCCTTCTATTTTCTCAGTCCTGTGTTATCTACAATAGAGGCTACAGAGTCAGAAAGGGCCAATTTATTTCAGCTCATGGCCAGCTCTCATTTCCTTAAATGTTTCAATCCAGACCGAGTGATGTCCTACATTTTGGCCGCTCCAAGTGTGGTGTGCACAACAGCAATGGCGGCAGCACCCAGGAGCCTGTTAGAAATGCAGAATCTGGCCCCTCCTCACACCTACTGTATCTGATTCTACATTTTGACAAGTTTTCCAGCTGGTGTGTATGTACATTAATTTTGAGACACACATCCCTAGATAATTGGAGACAACAGGGAGTTAGAAGAAATAACTGTAGATTGGCATAAAAAAAACTTAGGTTGGAATCCTGACTCCTCCATATCTCTATCCATGTGAACTTTGGGAAATCACTTGGCATTTCCATTTTTATTTTCCTGGTTAATAATCTGACCCTCAATTTCCTCAGCTGTGTATGAAAACTGTAAGGTAGTCCAAGAGCCACTTACATGAGATTCTGAAGTCCTACTCCATAACTACTGAATCAGAATTTCTCAGAGATTTCCATTTTTAACAAGTTTCCCAGATGAGTCTTATGCACACTTTAATTTAAGGGTCCCTGTTATCAATACACATAGGAAACAATCTTTTCTCTCTTGACATCAATGCTAGTGAGTGACATGAAGCTCAGCTCTAGTAACACAGAGGACTGGCGACTTGAATAATTTTCTTATTAAGTTGGCATCTGTACTGCATTTCATCTTCCTTCTTTAGCCTCCACCATAGGTGAAGAAGTGGTAGTCTTACCTTAAACTGAATCATCACAGGAGGATTGCTTTATGGAAGAACTACAAAGACTGGCAGTCATTCCAAAACATTCTGCCAAGACAAAGGAACATGGTGCTTAGTGAGTTATTATTATTACCAGTGGCTATTCATTGCTCTTCTGATTTGTCTAAGAATATCAAAAGGTTTCCAGGGAGATGTGGCTTCCCACTTTCTATTTCACAAGATATTTCTACACCTGGCAGTTAAAAAAAAAAAAAAAGCTGAAAACCAAATGCTTCCTTCTCACTGCGGTGCAAGCTTTCTAGATCAAAGAAATCCCTTCAGTAGTCCTATACAATTAAGTTAGAGAGCAAAATGATGGGAATCAACATTTGGTGAGCCTCTCCTACGTGCCAGGCTCTGTTCTAGGTGTTCTATATCCTGGGAACGGGGGATTTCTTTGTTGCACGTTACAGACGATGATGAGAATGAGTACTGGACACATTACATATTGTTATATAAGTTTTATTCTGAGCTTTAGTTAGCTCATTAAGGACTCAAAAAAAGCAAAAACACACACAAAAAGAGCTAATATTCCAAGAGTACTTAACTTACAATTTACTCACCATCTAATCTCATTCACGATTCTCAATCTTACAGTATCACACAACTTCATTCATGGAATATTGCTTAGTGCTTGCTCTGCTCTCTGTGCCCCTGATACCCAGAAGGAGAGGGAATTACACAAGTACTAAATGATGGCAATGTCCATGAAGATTGCCGCACATCCTGCTTGAGAATGGGGTTGAAACTACCTGAGATGGAATAAGAAACATCATGTCAGGAAAGGGTTCTGCAGGGGCGCCTGGGTAGCGCAGTCGTTAAAGCGTCTGCCTTCGGCTCAGGGCGTGATCCCAGCGTTCCGGGATCGAGTCCCACATCGGGCTCCTCTGCTGGGAGCCTGCTTCTTCCTCTCTCACTCGCCTGCTGTGTTCCCTCTCTCGCTGGCTGTCTCTCTGTCACATAAATAAATAAAGTTTAAAAAAAAAAAAAAAAGGAAAGGGTTCTGCAAATTTCCAAAGAAGGGAGCGCTGGTATTTGGCTGAGGGAGATAGACAAGGCATGGAAAGATTCCTAACATGCTGAGATGGGGGGTTGAGGATTGCAGGAGAAAGATCAAATAAGCAAATGTCAAATGTTTGGAGGCAGGGAAACTTAGGATCTATTCAAGCAAACAGGAGGATCCCATTTGGTTGCAACCCAGCAGATATGCCAGGAGAGACCTGGGAAGCAGGGATATCCCAGAAAGCCTTGAATGACAAGCCAAAGAGTGTGTCATATATGCCGAAGTTTTTTGAACAGGGGAGAATTTGATGACAGTTACACGTTAAAAATCTTTCTGGGGGTGCCTGGGTGGTGCAGTTGGTTAAGGGTCCGACTCTTGGTTTCAGCTCAGGTCCTGATCTCAGGGTCATGACATTGAACCCCGCTTCAGGCTCCATGCTGAGCATGGAGTCTGCTTGGGATTCTCTCTCCCTCTCCCCCCCCCCAAAAAAATAAATAAAAAATCTTAAAAAAATAAATAAAAATCACTTTGGTAGTAGTGTATAAGTAGTGTATAAGGAGGAGAAAAAGAGACTGGGGGCAGGGAAGGGAGCTGCAACCAAACCAAAGCCCCTGGACAAATGAGGGTGGAAAAGGCTGTGAGAAATTGCTGTGGAGCAGAATGTAGGCACCATGCTGGAGACTGAACATCAGTAGCAAGGAGGGCACCACACACATTAACAGTGAGAGGCAGCACTGACAGGCCAGCTGGGATCCTTGTCACCAAACACCACATTTGTATCCAGCTTGTTTCGTTACCTAACCTCTCTGAGTCTACAATCTTGTTTGTAATGAGGGAAAAGTAACTTTACGAGGCTGTTGTGAGGAGCACCTGAGTGAACATGTAAGATGTCTCATTGAGAGTGGTCCTTATACTGTGGCTTCCCTCTCTCCCTGTGTTCTTTACTCAGAATACTGAGCATGGACCGGTATAACTGACATCACCCAGAAATATGGTAGAAATGTAGACCCTCAGTCTGCACTCTAACCTACTGAATCAGAATCTGAATTTTGGCATGATCCCCAAAGATGTAAATGCACATTAAAGTTTGAAAAGCATTACCCTCTGTAGTCCTTCTGAAATGCTCCCCATCCAGGTCCCCCAGCTTCTCTTTGTCTCCTTAACCTTGACTCCCATTCTCTCTTCCCCTTCCCATCCTCCAAGAAGAAATGGAAGAAAGTGAGGGAAAAAATGAAAGGGAAAAAATATAGTAGAGCCTAGAAGAATGTCGTATGACTACAACATAACAACACTAATTTTTTCCTTTTGTTAGAACTGTCACTACAAGACATTTTAAAAACAGTTCTGAACAGTTAGCTTCAAAAATGTTTGAAGAAAAATGACTTTCAAAGACAAATTCAGTTGGTACTTTTTCCGGTGTGTTTGTGGGAAGTGAGGGCTATCTCATCATTTTATTGGCATACCTATAGTCACGCTTTTAGAATGACTGATAAAAGGAAAGGCAGTGCTCTAGTGACAGTAGTAATCCAATTTTATAAGGCAACAAGCAGGACCTGTGGCTGAGAGAGGAATCTTTGATTTTGTGAATGAAGGATCAAACTCAGTCCTGAATGTCTAGGCGTTTGGCCACCATACAAACCAAAGCTTTTAGACTCTTGACATTGTAAAGCAACAACACGGTAAAGGATCAAAAGATGGAGATTTCTCCACAAGTAAGAGCTAGGTCAGCCTCTGCCAACACAGGTTTTCTCTACATAACATCCACAAGCACAGGGAAGCTCCTAAGTTGGTGAGCCAATGGCTCGAGGTAGCAAAAGCAGACATCCTGATTCCAAGAGAGAGGACAGTACCATGATCTCTAAGGCCCATGATTACAATTTGTGATGAGAAAACGAGAGCCACAAAACAAACATCCCTGGATCAACATCTCAGAAATTCATCCAACATGGACTCAGGCCTCCCTACCAGAACAGTCTTCAACATACTTTTCAAAATGCCTGAGAATACCTTCCTGAATCTCCCAACCCTGATATGAATCTGCAACTGACAGAACATTGCCTGATTTTATTTCAGCATGGATAAGTGAGGAATACATGGATTTAAAAGTATATGCAGTTGATTGGATGGTCTATCACATTCGGCATAATTTCACATTATTACTGAAAACACTATTGTGATAAGGAACAAAGAACTAGAAAGGTGACACTCTTTTTCACTTCCTAGCTGAGCTCTTAAGCAAGTTAAAAGCTAGATTTTAAGTCCCCATGTTGTTATCAATAATGATAATTAATTTCCAATTATTGAGTAATTACTTTCTACCACACACTGTTCTTGCAAAATGTTACTGTTAAAGATGGTAGATAATTCCCATCTTACAGATGTTGAAACTGAGCAGAGAGAGGTTAATATCTTGTCAAAAGATACACAACTGATAAAAGATGAACCTGAGCCTCATATTTATATCTTTCTGACTCCAAAGTCCTCTATCTACTCACATTGCCTCCAATAATTCACTCCACCTTATTGCTCCATACTTTCGTCATCTGTGAAATGAAGACTTTAGCTATATGGTCTTCTGTGTCCTTTTCTGGATAATCTTTGATCCTCTGTGACCTTAGGTTAGTCAATTTATGTAATGTAGAGTATTGTGATGCTCAATTTTATGTGGTGACTTGGCTAGGATATGGTGTCCACCTGTTTGGTTAAAACTAGATGATACAATGAAGATATTTTTTAGGTGTGATTAGTATTAACAATCAGTTGACTTTAAGTAAGAATTATCCTCAATAATGTGGGTGGGTCTTATTCATTCAGTTAAAGGCCTTGAAAGAAAAACTGTAGTTCCATAGGCAAAAAGTAATTTTGCCTCAAGACTATAACATAGAAACCCTGCCTGAGTTTCCAGCCTTCCAACCTACCCTACTAATTTTGGACTCAAAATGGCAAAATCAATTCTTACCTGATATTCCAGTATACCAGCCTGCCCAGCCCATTTTAGACTTGCCAGCCCCCTCAGTGCGGGGGAGGGGAGGATGTTTAGAGGCAGCTGCTTAGAAAACTGTGAGAAATTCCAGTTTTTTATAAGATCTGTGATATTTTGTTGTAACATCCTAAAAAAACTAAGATAAGGGACAAAAAAACTACAAGATAGACAGAAAACAATTAACAAAATGGCAATAGTAAGTCCTTCCATATTAACAATTACTTTAAATATAAATGAATTGAATTCCATAATCAAAAGACATAGAATGGCCGAATGAATTTAAAAAAAAAAAAATCTATATGGTGTCTATTAGGACTCATTCTAGATTTAAGGACACACATAGGCTGATAATGAAAGGATGGAAAAACATACTCTATGTGAATGGTAACCAAAAGAGAGCAAGAGTGGCCATACTTAAATCGGGGGCGGGGGGGAGGGAGGATTTTTTCTGTCTTATTTTTGACAAAAACTGTCAAAAGAGACACAGTTAAGACATTATATAATAATAAAAAGAGTCAATTCACAAGAAAATATAACAATTATATATGTACCCAACATCAGAGAAATATGTAACTAAATACATAAAGCAAACATTGACAGAACTGAAGAGAGAAATAAACAGCAACACAATAATAGTAGATGTCAATACTCCACTTTCACTAGTGGAGAGAATATCCAAATAGAAGATCATAAAGGGAACAGAGGACTTGGACAATACTAAAGGCTAAACGGACCTCATAGACATATAAAGGACATTTCACCCAATAACAACAGAATATACCTTCTTTAAGCACACATGGAACATTTCCAGGATAGGTTACATTTTAGACAAAATAAGTCTTAACAAATTTAAGGAGGTTGAAATCATACAAGCATCTTTTCCAGCCACAATGTAATGAAACTAAAATTTAATGACAGAAGTAAACTGAAAAATTCACAATATGTGGAAATTAAACAACACACTCTTGCACAAGCAATAAGCCAAAGAAGAAATCAAAAGGGAAGTTAGAACAAATCTTGAGACAAATGAAAACAAAAATATAGCATACCAACATGTATGGGATGCGGCAAAAGCAGTACTGAAAGAGAGCGTATAGTGACAAAGGCCTACGTTAAAAAAGAAGAAAGACCTCAAGTAAAAACCTAACAATACAACTCAAAGAATTAAAAAAAGAAGAACAAACTAAACCCAAAGTTAGCAGAAGGAAGGTAATACTAAAGATTAGAGCAGAAATAGAGAACAGAAATATAATTTAAAAAATCAACAAAACTAGGAGTTATTTTTTTAAAGATCAACACAATTGACAAACTTTTGGCTAGACCGAGAAAAAGAGAAAAGACTCAAATAAATAAAAAAGAAATTAAACAGAAGCTATTAATAACCAATGCCACAGAAATAAAAAGGAGCATGAGACAACTATAACCAATTATAAACCAACAAACTGGATAACTTTGAAAAAATTGATAAATTCCTAGAAACATACAACTTAGCAAGACGGACTCAGGCAGAAATAGAAAATCTAAACAGACCCATAACTAGTAAGGAGATTAAATATCTATATAGATATCTATATATGTATC
Organism: Ursus maritimus; assembly: GCF_017311325.1. Taxonomy (NCBI): domain Eukaryota; kingdom Metazoa; phylum Chordata; class Mammalia; order Carnivora; family Ursidae; genus Ursus; species Ursus maritimus. Next base: position 35,292,171 of record NW_024423344.1, read on the forward strand.
TCATATATCACCATAAAAACATTCAACAAACTAGGAGTAGAGGGAACGTACCTCAACATAATTAAGGCCATATATGAAAAGGACACAGCTAACATCCTACCCAACAGTGAAAAACAAAGCTTTTCCTCTGAAGATCAGGAGTAAGACAAGAATGCCCACTCTCACTACTTTTATTCAGTGTTAAATTACTGAAAGTTCTAGCAATGAGGCAAGAAAACAAATGTCATCCAAATCAGAAAGAAAGAAGTAAAATTATCTCTGTTTGCAGATGACGTGATCCTATATGTAAAAACACAAACAAACAAACAAAACCCTAACGATTCCACAGACAGAAATCGGTAGAACTAATAAACGAATTCAGCAAAGTTGTAGGCTACAAAATTAGAAAATAAAAATCCGTTGTGTTTTATACACTAACAGTGAACGATCCAAAAGGAAATTAAGAAGGCAGTTCCGTTTACAATAGCATCAAAGGAAGAAATACTTACGATTAAACTTAACCAAGCAGATGAAAGACTTATACACTAAAGTCTATAAAGCACTGCTGAAAGAAATTAAATAAGACACAAATAAATGTGAAGATATTCCATAATTGTAGATTGAAAGACTTAATATTGTTAAAATGTCCATACTACCCAGTATGATCTACAGATTCAATCTCTGTCAAAAACCCAATGGTATTTTTGGGGTTTTTTTGCAGAAACAGAAAAAATAAAAACGATCTTAAAATTCACATGGAACCACAAGGCCTCCAAATAGCCAAAACAATCTTGAGAAAGAACAAAGCTAAAGGCTCACACTACCTCATTTCTAAACATATTACAAAGCTACAGTAAAATTAATTAAAGCACTATGGCAATAGCACAAAGACAGATATATAGACCAATGGAACAGAATAAAAAGCCCAGAAACAAACCCCTACCCATACGGTGAACTGATCACCAATAAGAGTGGCAAGAATACACAATAGAGAATGCATACATTGAATTGTAATTAAAACATTTTTAAAAAGAGAATGCATAATCTTGTCAACAAATGTGTTGAGAAAATCGTATATCCACATGCAAAAGTATGAAATTGGACTCTTCTACCATACACAAAAGTCAACTAAAAATGGATTGAAGACTTCACTGCAAGGCCTGAAACTATAAAACTAGAAGGAAGCTTAGGGGAAAAACTTTGTGACACTGATCTTGGCAATGATTTATTGTTATGACACCAAAAGCATAGGCAACAAAAGCAAAAATGAGTAAGTAGGACTATCTCAAATGAAAAAATCTCTGTTCACAGTGAGGAAAACAATTGACAGAGTAAAAAGGCAACTTGTGGAATGGGAGAAAATAATTGCAAAATGTATATATCATAAGGGTTTAATATCCAAAATGTTCAAAGAACTCCCACAACTCAATTGTGGAAAACAAATAACCTAACTTAAAAAGGGGCAAAAGACTGAAATAGACATCTCCCCAGAGAAGACCTACAGATGGCCAACAGGTACATGAAAAGAAGTTCAACATCATTAATCATAAGAGAAATGCAAATCAAACCCACAATGAGCTATCACCTTATACTTATTAGAATGGCCATATAAAAAGAAATAAAATAACAAGTGTTGGTGAGGATGTGGAGAGATTAGAACCCTAACATTATTAGTAGGAGTGTAATATGGCACAGCCACTATGGAGAACAGTACGGAGGTTCTTTAAAAAATTAAAAATAGAACTATTATATGATCCAGTGATCCCACTTCTGAGTATCAAAAAAATTAAAATCAGGATCTCCAAGAGATATATGTACTCCCATGTTTATTACAACACTGTTTGCAATAGCCAAGACGTGGAAGCAACCTCAGTGTTCACTGACTGATGAATGAATAATGTGATTTATACATACCATGGAATATTATTCAGGCTTCAAAAAGTAAAGAAATACTGTCATATGCTATGGCATGGATGAACCTTGAGGACATTATGCGAATTAAAATAAGCAAGTTCCAAAAGGATAAATACTGCATGATTCCATTTATACGAGGTATGTAAGTAGTCAAACTCATCAAAGCAGAAAGTAGAATGGTGATTGCCAGGGGCTGGAGAGGAAAATGGAGAGTCACTGTTGAATGGGCATAAAGTTTATCATGTAAAATGAAAACTTCTAGTGACCTTTGTGCTTATAGTTACCAATATTGTAATATACACTTACAAATTCATGAGAAAACTGGTCTCATGCTTTTTACTATGATTTTTAAAAATAGATATATTAAATAGAAAGTGAAATTAAATTAGTAGAAAGAATTACAAGCACAGTTTTTGCTTCTAGACCTATGGCTGTCCACAGTCGAAACCATTTTTGGTTTTGTTTTTCAAAATATATTCCACAATTTTTCATGGTAACTTCCTCCATTATCCTTAGAAAATTTTTCTTTAAAGTGCTCCTAACTCTATCATGAGATACAGCATTTGTTTCTTGTCCTAAGTCTAAATGTGTGATTTGGTACTTGGCCGTGCCCTGAGGATTCGTCCTCTATCTTTTCTTGCCTGTACTATAAAATTTGTTAAATGGCTCTGAGACTTTATCATGCTATAAACTACTAAAATTCCTTGGTATTGACCAGCAGATTGATGATCCTTAAACTTCATTATAAAATAACCAATTCAGTCAGAGAGGTAGTTATCTTCTCAGGTTTTTGTTTTTTTTTTTTAAAGATTTTATTTATTTATTCGACAGAGATAGAGACAGCCAGCGAGAGAGGGAACACAAGCAGGGGGAGTGGGAGAGGAAGAAGTAGGCTCATAGCGGAGGAGCCTGATGTGGGGCTCAATCCCGGAACGCCAGGATCACGCCCTGAGCCGAAGGCAGACGCTTAACCGCTGTGCCACCCAGGCGCCCCTATCTCCTCAGGTTTTTATTTTCTTGTAATAATGCCCTTCTATTTCTATGACCACTCCTTTGCAGGTGAACCCTACTTTATCCACTCACCTGACCCAGTGGTTCTGTTCAATACAGTGGTTGTTCTATACAACTACTGAACCCTCATTATTTTTCTTCACCATCCTCCCCACTTGTAGATTCCCCCACTCATCTCTTAATTACCATGACTTTATTGATAGGTCCCAATCTTACAACTACAATTATTTTGTCTTTTTAAAAATTCTAATTTTTAAAATTTAGATTAAATTTTAAATTTAATTTTGATAATCCATCATACCCCCAACTCTGCATAGCAAGCCATCATCACCCCCACTTTCTATAATATCCCTTAACAGCGCTTCCAGGCTGCAAGACTCCCATATCTAAAACCTTGATCGCTGATTGCTTTTTCTCCTTTCTTCATCCACATCCTGCCAGTCCTCAAGTCCTGGTAAATCTTCTCTCATAATTTTCTCTGTCCACTACCTTTTCCATTGTCTAATACACCAAGATCTCCCTCTTGGACTGCTGCAGTGGGCTCTTCCAATTTCCCTGAGTGTCCACCTCCCATCTATTCACATAGCAGCAAGAGTAGCCCTTTCAAGATGCAAAATTGAACATGTCGCCTCCAGGTTAAGAATATTCCAATGCCTTCTTATTGTTCTCAAAATAAAAACAAAGAACTCAGTATTATCTGACGCCTGCCTTTCTGTCCAGTCTCAAGTTAGCAACCTCTACTAGTCAACTTTCACTTTCTTGAATGCATGCTCCCTGCTACCACAGGGCCTCTGCAAATGCTCTTCCCATTGTCTTGAATGCTTTTCTCCCTTTCCTTGCTTCCCTCAGCATAGCTCAGTCCTATTCAGGCCAAAAATCTTTTTTTTTTTTTGTCAGCCTGCACACAGATCTACCACCTGGACCAAGATAAATGGTGAACAGTATACCTTGCTGCTTGGGCAAATTCCCTTCCGTGTCTAAAATAGAAGACATCTTCTAACTTGGGTTATTATTCACTTTCATTGCAAACCTTATTGAGATCATCATTTTATATCATAAACCTTTTTTTAAAGATTTTATTTGTTTATTTTTGATAGCGAGAGAGAGAGAGACAGAGAGATAGAGAGAGAGCATGTGCACGAGCCGTTGGGCGTGGGGGGGAGCAGGCAGAGGGAGAGAGAGAAGTAGGCTCTCCCAGGACCCTAGGATCATGACCTGAGCCAAAGGCAGATGCTTAACTGAGCCACCCAGGCCCCTATCATAAACCTTTTTATATCAGAAACCCAGATATGTTTGACAATAATTCAACAAACATAAGATATAGTAAAAAAAAAAAAAAAAAAAAAAAAAAAAAAAAAAAAAAAAAAGGTTATCAGACTACCCTCTTCCCCACTTCAAGTAGCCATGTTTGTTCTAGGTTTTCCTGAGCAGGGAAAATGAATTGGGGGATGATTGGGTGATTTTTCCCTAAACTTCCTGGTCTTCTCTTGCGCCAATTCAACTTTGTTTTGTTATTCTTGGCTTTTCGCCTCATGAGGAACCAGAAGTTTATAAGCAGATCTAGGAACTAGTGGTTTTCATCCTGGAACTCATCAACCCCCAGAAGATAAAAGCAAAATTGCATGAATACATGCATTTTTTTCTTAGGAGAAGGTTAATAGCTTTCATGAGATTTTGAAATGAATCCATGATCCAGAGGAGATTAAAAAGTCCCAGTTTCAATGGACTTGGAATGTAATCAAGTCACCAATGACATATTGCTTCTGCCACCAGAAAGGGCCAGTGATAGGGCACAGCACAGTGGCCACAGATCTATAAAAAGAAGAACTTGAACACTTAACTCAGGAGCCCCTGTCTTATCCCCATCTTTTAATAGTTAAGATATGTTCAGTAAACATGGATGAAGGATTTAAGCACTGATGATACATCAGAAATTGAATTATAATAACACCCACCACGACTTATTGCAAGTCTATGTACGTAGTAAGTGATTCATGTTCTTCCATTTGGTATCAGTTCTTCAGGTGGGTATGATTTACCCCAGCATAAGATGAGAAAACTGAGGCTCAAATTGGCTAAATAATGTGTTCAAGATAACAAACAAGCTGACATACTGCAGTATGAAAATTAGAGCCCAGGTCACTCTGAAAGCCTCTACAGTAATACGGCCAGCTAGGAATGGCCTTCCAGACCACAGGCTTGGCTCTTCAAACCTCCAGTCATCCCAACTAAAACTGGAAAGGTGGAACAGCTCATGATTCTTCAGGCAGGGCAAAATAAGGCTAATTTTAGAAGTCTAATGAGAAAGGATTAAGATACTTCCTGTTAGACAGTCAACACAAGTGCCTCTCATTAGCAGCAATAAAAAAACCAGCTTGTATGGTCGGCAAAGGAAGCAGCCTCAGCTTTCTTTTGTGAGTCTCAGCTGGGTTGCCCCGTTAAGAAGCTTAGCCTACATACTCACGTTCATAGATCCTCTAAATCAAAACCTTTTCAAAAAACACCCAGGAGTGATCCCTAACTACCAAGGAGTAAGACATATCCTCTCAGGAAAGAACACTGAAGAGTTTTATCTGAATGCCGGTAAGGTTCATCTATTCAAGAGAAAGCCATCTAGAGAAGTGATTTTATACAATTTGTGAATTTTATTACATGCCAGCAAACTTTTATGGACACCTTTTCTATGCAGGAATTGTGCACAATGCTGCAGAAGAGGCAGAAATATATAGGGCGAGATCACTGTCCACTGAGGATTCCTAGTTCATTGGGAGAGACAGATACACACTCCATACACACAGTCTGGCAGACCGTAGTATGATTCAAAATCAATTTTCAACCAAAATGCAAGAGGAGAGCAGGACAGGGAAAGAGCAGACAGGGAAAGTCTGTAAAGGGCTTGTGGAAAATTTGGGCTCTTTGGATTAATAAAAGCAAGTAAGACATTGATAGGGACTAACATCCCAAAAGCATAGAAGAAGGTGTTTATGTATCTGGAAAAACAATAATAGCCCAAGGAGGCCAGAGAGTAGAATGGCTCTGGAGAGTCAAGAGAACACGGGGCAGTCGGCCTGGGAAGATGGTTGGAAGCTAAGTGCGCAGGCCCGTTGTCAGGCCCATCCTGTAGACCCATGCTACTCAGACTGTGGTCAAAGGAAAAGTGGCCTCAGGAATGCCTGGAAATTTGTTAGACATGCAAAAGCCCAGACCCCACCCTGGGCCAACAGCATCACAATCTGCATTTTTACCTGATCGCTAGGTGATTCATAGATGAATTGTGCTTTGAGAAAGACCACTGAAAACAATGGGGAACCACTGAAGGTTTCTAGGGGAGAGGAGTAATCTGACCTTAGCTATGCTTAGGAGTAATCCGACCTTAACTGTGCTCAGTAAAGCAGCATGGGGAGCACAGAAAATGGCGATTCAATAAACAGCTTTTCAGTGACCACGTTCTTTGCAAAAAGATGAACAGTTGTCTTCTGGAATGATGATTATTAAATGATATTCCTGTAGTCAGAGTTTCATCACTTCTGACTTTGCGGTAACTCAGATATCAATTTTTTTAAATGTAATTTATTCATTGGATGGGAAGATGAAGAAGGAAAACTTGGTTGTTGCTGCAAAAAAAAAATAGATGTATTTTTCACTTTAATTCTTTATCTGGAATCTATGTAACCATGCTGCTTGATTTTAGATGGTTCAAATTTTTTAATACTACTGAAATCTGAAAGCCAAGGACCCTGTAATATGAGATAAAATTAATCAGGCAGACTCAGAGCCCTAATTCCAGAATAGTCTATGGCAACTCTCATACCCTCCTCCATCCCCCAAACACCCATTTTGAGATAACCAGGATCATTTTCTTCATTTCCTGCCCAGACAGCTGTGGAGTGTTGCAATTCTTTGTTAGACAGCTGCAGCATTTCTCCGTAGAAAAGGATACATCTTGTCAAGGATGCAGTTATTCTCAAATTTTTAGCTTATTTTTTAAACAGTGATGTGCCCACCAGATGTAGAAATAGCTTAGCTTTAGAAACCTTAGAGCAAGGCCATAGCTAACGCGCGCATCCCTGCTTGGAGGTCAGAGCTACAAACGCCCTCCCTGGGTTGCTTGTAATCTCCACTGCTTCAGCAAACAGTCCAACCCACTGCTGTTGGAAAATCCTCTGGACTCCTGAAAATAACTCCTTACTAGCTGAGTAAACCTTAACCATCTCCTACAAGCAGATAAGAAAATGCCACACATCTAGAAGGTGAGGAGTAGCCAGTTATAATCCTCAATTATCTCGTCCCTCCACACATCCACAGAACAGCCCTGCTATCTCTGATCTTTACTATGAAACTGCGGAGAGGAGAGAAAGAGCTAAAAGAAGATAAAATCTCTCTCTCTCTCTCTCTCTCTCTCTCTCTCTCTCGTGTGTGTGTGTGTGTGTGTGTGTGTGTGCGGGCACACACGCGCCCATGGGCAGTCATGTAGGAGGGAGACAGGCAAACACATAAAAATTGAAAATTACCTCAGATGACAGTAAAGGAGACAGGACTTGGAAGACGCCAGGGAGCAGAGATGATTAGAGTGAGTAGGCACGTCAGGTGAGGGCTAAGAGGTTAGAATACTTAGATTATTTGGGAAATGTTGGACATTAGGTCAAGGGAGGTTTGTTACTATGCCATGTCCTATAATTTAGATATCACAAATCACAAATAGCACCAGATATGAGGGAAGATTTTCTCCTCTTAAATGACTTCTACTTTCACAATAACCTCTTATTTGGTACTATTTTAATTTTTTTAAGGCTCCTTAGACTTGGCAAAATGGATCCAGAGGCAATTAAAAGTCCCTCTAGTTACTCTGTGAAATTGGTGTTTAATAGCTTTTGGGGTATTTCTCCAAATACAAATTCCATTTGCCCCATTTCTATTTCGAGATCTCTAATAAGCATTAAATTTTGTTTGACAAGGAATGCCACAAGTTAAAGCTACTTCCTCCCTTTGGAAAATCAGTCACAAGCTCTATCCCCTGAGGTGGAGAGGAGACAGTCTTTGTTCATTGTCACAGCCTGGAGGAGCGCAGAGGCAGGCAGCAAGGAGCAACTGGTCTGATGCAGTCAACAAACTGCTCCCGGTACCTACTACAGACCAGCGCTTTTCCCAGGCAGAGGCTAGAAGGAGACAAATAAGGCGTGAACCCTGTCTCACACAGCTTACATATTACGAGAAAGACAATCAAGGAGAGGGTACTTGTAATACAGGTTTATCAGTAGAACAGGGGCAGCTTTTCCTGACCAGTTGGAGGGGAAATCCCTTCAAAAGTTAGTTGTGCTTAAAAGTTCCTTCTGTTGGAGGTTCTGGGTAGTGTAGACACTCAGGCAGGGTTAACCAGCTCTGAGAGCTTGACTAACGAGTAAAGTCATGGCCGTGCACAAGGTGAGTTATCCCAGTACCACATGCCAAATTCAGAAAGGGTTGAGACCTACACTCAGGGTGACCCCTGCAGCACTGGAGAAGGTTCTCATGTAGCCAGTATGTGGTAGCCAGCCTGTGGTTGGTTTACTGGGAAAAGCTAGTGAGGGGGTGCACCACCACCAGGCAGCCTAGAATAAGCCAGACTCCAGAGCTGGACTGCCTGGGCTTAAATCCTGGCTCTCCTGTTCACTAGATATTTGACCTTAGGCTCAATCTCTCTGTGCGAGTTTCCTCATCTGGGAAATGGGGATAATAAAAAACAGTACTTACTTCACAGGGTTGTTAAGAGGAGTCAATGAGTTGATGTGTGTATAGTCTTGAGGATATAGTGCTCAGCCCTTAGAAAGTGCTTTGAAAAGGTTATGTCAAATAAAAGTCAATATCGTGACCTCCATTTAATGTCTATCAAGATAGGGTAGCTGAGCCATAATTTGTTCCAGATAACATCTGCTTTTCCTATGGATGAGATGACCCTTCAATGAGGGAAATGGATCATCTGTCCCAAGTAGCCTCCTGGTATGTTAAAAAAGTTCCACTCAGATTATATTCAAATACAATAGCTCCATGGTCCCCTTTCCCCCAGTTATGGCATAATGAATGGGATACATTTTCCCAAGAAACTCTGGCGATGGTGGGGCTCATCATCTCCCCTCTTCTTTAAAATTCAACCAGAAGTAAGAGGCAGTCCCATATTGAGGGAATAGAGATCCCAAGACCTGATAACAAATTAGCATTAAACTCTAGTCATATCATTTTTTTTAAACTTATTTTATTGAAATTCAATTAGTTAACATACAGCTTATCATTAGTTTCAGAGGTAGATATCAGTGATTCACCCGTTGCATATAACACCCAGTGCTCATCACATCACGTGCCCTCCTTAATGTCCCCCCACCCACCTCCCCTCCAGCAACCTTCAGTTTGTTTCCTGTAGTTACAAGTCTCTTATGGTTTGTCTCCCTCTCTGATTTCGTCTTGTTTTATTTTTCCCTTCCTTCCTCTACGATCCTCTATTTTCTTAAATTCCACATATGAGTGAAATCACATGATAATTGTCTTTCTCTGATTGTCTGGTCATAGCCTTTTATGTGTCCTTCTCTTAAATTCAACATTGAATTTAATTACATTCATTGCCTTTGTCTTATCCCCAATTATAAAACTAATATTTTGTAAATTTTTTGCTTTTCCTGTTCTCCACAGAAGTTAGCAAACAACTCTCCCTCTCTAGGTGACTGATTAAAAAATAAAAATTACCCTTAAGCATACACATTACCCCTGGACTGACAGACTTCTACAAAACTAATTTCCCCATCCTCTTATCAGGGGTCTGTACCAAAGCAGCAGCCACATGGAAACTATTTATAAGCTGCACGGGGCAAGCAAATGCCAGGAAGCGAAACTGGCTGCCTTTAAGATTTCACACAGACATTCCAAGCCCAGAGCCATTTCTTTTTCAAAATTTTAATAATTAGTCACTTTCTTCAGCTGTGACAAAAAAAAAAAAAGGCAAAAGCTTCCTAGGAGGACATTAGGATTGTTATTACGCTCCTTTGTCAGGCAGCTTAATAAGTGTCCCACTGAGAGGGTCAGAAGCCACAGCCCCTCCCAGTCTCACTGCAGATAAAAATTCCAGTGACAGGCGCTGAAGTCCCTGACCCGCAAGTTAACACTCCCCGTTTTTCCAGACAGCCGTTCTCCGGGGTGCAGGCTGGCAATCATGTCAAACGGGGCTAGGACCTGACCACCAGCCTCATTTTCAATTGTGAGTAAAATCAGGATTTGAAGGCAGGTCTCTGAAGATCAGGCGCAATGACATGAACTTGGTCCCCTAATAAATCGCAGCCGAAGTTAGCGTTCAGGAGAGCAAATGCTGTATGACGCCGCTGGCAAGATGAACTCCAGTACGGTCTCGCTTGTCCCCTTTTGCCTCGGCGTAAAACTTTCAAAGAAGTTTAATCAGACTTTCCCAAACTCCATGTTTATCCTTTGTTTAAAAGCAATTTTTTTGTTCTTTTGGGAAATCATCGTACGGATGGCCTCAGGGGAAAAATTTTATATTTTATATTTATTCTGAGGGCTGTTGGGCTTTCACAGGAGCAGAGTTTAGAGTAAAAATCATATGTGGATCTAGGAATTCTGAGTGAAGAAGAACAAAAATTACATACCAAGCCATTTTTGAAAGAGCAAAAAATTACATATCAAGTCATTTTTGAAGTATTTTTAACATTTTATGTTTTCTATCTAGAAATGCTGAAAATAAATAATAATACCTGAAAATTGCGATGTACCTTCTGAATTCGGCTTCAGTGGAGCAGGTGGTACTTAAGAAAGCATCACCAGTAAATATCAAAACCTCACAGAACTATTGATGTTGTACCGCTATGTTCTTCTTAGCCATTTTTAAGTGGGCCAAACGGTATAAACTCAGCATTTAAATCTATAAAGTACAAATAGTTTTTTTTCTGATTCTTAACACAAAGATGTGTACTCACAAAGAAAAATCAATTTGTCAACCTTGCGTGTACATGACATTTTTCATTTCCCCACTTGCTGAGGAGAAACACAATGTGTGCTGTTGAATGAAGTGACATTTACAAGAATTGTGTTGTTTTTTTTATTTACTACCTTTGTCACATTTAAAATTTTAAATATTACGTGAATAAGCCTTCCCTACATATTTGAAATCAAACCAGTAAAATTCCTTGCAAGGAAGCAAAATTTTCACCTATTCAACGCACCCTTTTATGTCTGTTGTCAAAATGATGCATTTAATGGCATCAAAAGGCTGAACAAGTAAAAAATGCAGGCTCTTTGGACAATATTTTACGAATTTATCCAAGTTTTCATTTGCCCTAAACTGACTTCTTTTAATCCGTATCTCATGCCTTTGGGATCTAGCCCGTCCTCAGTTTCATGACCGCATTATTCTAACTGCTGAACTAGAAGTAATTAACAGTTTCACATCATAGAAGAAGCAGGTTTACCCCTTGAAGAAGATAATTGGTCATTGATGGTTGTCTGCCATATTTAGAATATCCTCTTAGTCATCTTCCATACTTTAAAAGGTGAGCTTTGTGGAAATATACTGCCTGCCCTACTATTTTTCAAGCAGATCACTTTCCTAAAGTATCTTTATTATACCAAGTTAAGCCCAGTGCTCGGTTCCCCTGATGCAGGACAACAGCAAATACCCCAACCCATTCTGGCTTCAAGTGCTTTATACTCTGGGAAATGAGTCTTGTTCTACACTAGACCCATTGAACATCATGCCAGACTCTGTTACTTCATTTGTTTCTTGAAAACAGCCCTACAGGACTGGTCATCTTATTGCCATTTTATACTTGAAGAAACTGAGACTCAGAAGGGTTCAGTAGAGTTGAGCTCACTTAGCTGTCAGGAATTGGAATCTAAACTGTCTGCATCCAAAACCTGGATCCCAGTGACTGAGCCATCTTGTTTTTCTTTCTGGCCATAAGTGAAATATAATGGTCAAGATTCGAAGGCTGGATTCAAATTCCACCTCTGCTCCTTCCCAGCTGTGGCACTTTGGAAAAAGTGTTTAACCACTGAGTGAAATGAAGCTAGAGAGGTACATGTCCCATGGGAAGCTCACCAAGATTAGAAGGTGTATGGAAAGCACTCTGCCCAGTGCTTCCCATGCAGCCAAGTGCTGAATATGAGAAGGGCTGTTAGAGCATGGGAAGTACCAACTTCAAACACTCTAAGTCACAGTGTGTGTGTTCAAGGCATCTGTAGAGTTAAATGCAAAAGCTTTCACCAGTTTTTTAGTCATCCAGGACTTTAACAATCATAATTAATGAAAAACGCTTACCACTGCCAGGCGTTGTGATGGGCACTTTACACACACCATATCCATTGATTCTCGCAACCATGCAATAAGCTAGAAATTAAATCTGTTTTATAGCTGATGAGCTCAGGATTGAGAGTGGTTATATATTCAACCAGCTAGTTATGTAGATGAGTGGAGATGTGAATCCAGGCAGATACCAGAACCTAAGCTTTTACTATAGTTGTGTGGACTACTCTTTGATTATCTCTGTAGTAGGATCCAAAGTGACTTGTCTAAATTCAACTGTTTTGTTATTCCTCTCTTTCTCTATACATTCAAAGGGTGGAATGCAAACATTTTAACTCACCTCCTAGATAATTTGAGGACTGAGACCTCCCTGCCTTCTAAGAAAGGGAAATTAGCTAATCAGTTGCTAACAGTTTGGGTTTTAAGGGTGTGAGCCCAATAATAGGCCACTCTGTAAGAAAAAGAAAACAGGGTTTCACAACAGTGGAAGTCCCTCTAGGGGAGGAGGAAGGATTCCCTCAGAATGAAAGTCAAAAGGAAGTGACTTGGAAGAGGAGGTGAATAAGAAAAGAGTCATGGGGATAGGAACCTCCCTCCTAAAAGTCAGCTTCCCAAAGGACAACTCTAAAGGGCCTGGGTGAAAGACAATCAACCCAAGTGGTAAACAGCCATGACTCTGAAGCCAGCCTGCCTTGGATCAAACCCTAATTCTACTACTTACTAGTTTTGTGGCCTTTGACAAATGGCTTAACCTCTATGCTACTCAACTGCTGCCTCTGGTTTCTCTTCTGTAAAATGGGAATAATGTTAGCATCTACCTTATAGGGCTCTGAGGGTTAAATGAATTGATACCTGTTAAGCCATGAGAACAGTATGTGGCGCAGAGGACACGCTCAGTTATTATTTATACAGTATTTGAGAGTCGTGAGTTGGGTGGAGCTATGTCATCATCCGCCCACAGTGGAAGTCTGGGCCCTGGCCCACCCCCACATCTGTGCCCGCACCAGCAGATCCTCCTGTCAGGGCTCAGAAATAATTCATTCTGGAAGGATCCAACGATGTACTTGTGATTTCCCAGTGGGAACAGGTCTTGACTTTGCTACAAAACCCTTTTCTGCCATTTTCAAAAGCCACAAGAGGACCACTGCAAATCCAAGATCAGAAAGCTTGTTAAAGTCAGAACCCAAATGATTAACAACTAAGACTCTAGTTCCCCTTTCTTCTCTCCCCACTACTATATTGCTCAGTTTCCACATGTGTAAAATAAAAAGACCGCCCACCTCACAGGCTCATTGAGTATTAAATGAGATAACAAATAAAAATCACCCAGCAAAGTGCCTGACACATAGTAGGTCATTAAAAAAATATTTATTTCCTTCTTTCTTTCCTTAAGCTAAAGACAGCACTTACTAAACACTGTTAAGGGGCTAATGATTTAAGGTAAAAGGCCTCATGAGAAGCAGGGAATTCGTTCTATCATTAAGACACTGCTGCCTATACCATACCTACCGATTTATTCCTTCCCCCAATGCTTGTTTTTCATAACATAGATAGGTCAGAAAGAATGCCTTCAACATAGGAATAAAATGAGGATAATAATAGTAGTGATCATTAATAACATCTAACTTCAGATATATAAGAAAATCGGCCTCTGTTTCTTTAATGGAAATGTCTATATTTTTCTCTTTTGGTCCCTAGAAAACTAAATCATCATTTATTCCTACGTGTTAGGAAGAGATGTGTTCTGCTGTACTCATTAAATTCATTTACGCTCACACAACAGAAGGAGACATTCTGGAGGGCCTTTTTCATCATTAAATGAGCACCTATGTGGTGTTGCCAGAAGTGAAAGAAATAAAGGCACTTTGAGGAATGAAAGAGAAAAGGCACAAAACTTAATCAGATGAAGCGTATTAGTAGAGAGAGACCCACAATCTGTTTACTGCATCCCCTGTGTGACAACCTGACAAAGGTACTGAGGGAAACCACCAGAGAGGACCCACCATTTCAAGACCAAAATACTAGAAACAAAGGCTGACTTGAAGTACTGTTTGTGATGCTACGCCAGACCCTCTGCAGGACAGCTCATTTCTCACATCAATCAGTCCCTGGCCAGAAATGCTGAGGAGGGAGAAAAATCCCTGCTGCACACTTCCCTGTCTTTCCCCAGATTCTAAATCTTCGTACGGAAATCATTTGCAAGCACAGGCATCTCTGGGATTTGATAAATTTTCCCTGCCACCTCCCTCTGTTCCTTCAATCCTAGAGGGATACTCCAAGCAGACAGGAAATGTGACCCAGAAGTGTGGCGGCACGTGTGTGTCTTGTTTCAGGAAGATGAGTGTTTCTCAGTCTCCTGCAGCTGAACTCACACATTCCATCTCTGAGGAAAGTTTTGAACAGTCCTGTCCCTTTGTTCTCAAGACCACTTTAGGAAACAGCCTTCAGAGACACAAAGACAATAAACTGCTCGGTGGGATGCTCTGTGCTCTGAATAGATATCTTCAAGGATCAGGATATGCTAGTGATGTTTTCCTATCATGGCACTGTCGGCACGATTCCTTGTTACCAACCAGGACTGTCAGTGCTAGACTAGGTTACACTTCAAGAATCTATCTCAACGATCACATGCTGGTTCATAGAGTGAATATAATATTTGCACATAGCCTTCAAATTAGTTCTGATTTTTCCCTGGAGTATAAAATTTCCTTGACAGTATTCTTCAATAAATGGGAAAATGGGGATATTCTACACCAACATCTACATGTAGCTGGACTTGACCTAAATGAACCCAGGCATAGAAAATTGATCTCTATTAGATAATAATAACAGTCATTCATTTGCTTTCTTATTGGAATAGGAATTAAAGCTAGCGAAAAAAAATTAAAAAATAAAGCTGGGGAGATCAGGGGTGGGTCTTGGGTTCAAACTGACATCAGAAAGTGCAAACATGCTCACAGTCAAAGGAAAATGTGGACACATCCCCACCTGACCCTGAGCAGATGCACCCTGTGGACCCAGTTTGTTGAGCAGAAGGGGGTTCTGAATTTCAGACCCCACCTGTGACCTCAGCCGGGAACAGCATGGCCATGGAAAGCCCTTCATGTACTCTGGGCCCATTCCACAGCAGAATGAATGGGGAAATCAGTAGTGGGCTGTTGCTTCATAATAGGGACTGTCCTACAATCGAGTCTTTAAAAATGTGGCCTCTGCCTCATCCTTGTTGTTATTCAAGCAGAAGTGAAAGGTTTTCCCATCCATGGCATAAAATCAGGCAAAAAATAATCACCTTATCTCCTGCCAATCTTGTCTCCTTGACTGGGGGAGATTTTAAATGCAGGAGGAATGCTCACTTGGCTCGTTCCATCAGCAGCAAACTAGCCTCCACTTCACTGTTGGATTAATAATGTTTTAGAATACTTGTCCCCGGTATGAAAAGCTCTAGCACACCGAATACTCTGATACACAAGCAGTTTGTAGGAAGGGCTATAGTTTATAATCAAATGTAACATATGGGTGGTAATATTCAGTATGCTTTAGAGGAATGGCTTTAGTTTACAACCTAATTTAATATATGAAGGGTTATATTCTTTAAATACATAGGATAAATTTTATAGTTTCAAAATGAAAATTCCAACACATTACCTTTCGTAAATGTAACAAAAAAGTCATAATCAGGAAAAAAAATTAGAATCCACCCAAGTAATTTCTTCTGAATCATCTCTCTATCTGCTCCATTTCTCTCTTCCCCCACCCTCCCATAGTCTGTTGTTGCCAGCAAGTAAACATAAAT
This sequence comes from Ursus maritimus, assembly GCF_017311325.1. Lineage (NCBI taxonomy): Eukaryota > Metazoa > Chordata > Mammalia > Carnivora > Ursidae > Ursus > Ursus maritimus. The sequence continues at coordinate 35,308,145 of NW_024423344.1, forward strand.
GCTGAAGCAAGAACAAAAGGAAAACAGAAACATATATTTATGTAAACTTGTATTGATTCAACTAGGAAGAAACCCCACAGCTTTCAAGGTCTGAGTCACAAATCATTATGAGCAGAAAAGCTGAAGTGCTATAGGAATGCACAAGTACTTTGGCTTGTTATCGTGGTTCAGGCCTGTTGCAGAGCCAGAGAGAAGTGGAAAACATTAAATATAGCTTTAAGCCTCCATTTATCAGGTGATATTTTGGGAGAGGGAGGACATGGTGGCCGTGAGTCCAAGCTCGTCTATTCAGCACCACACATATTTGCTGAGAGATCCGCATTTGGGAAAATCAGAGGGAGGTCGCATCACCTTTCCAAACATGAGAAAACTCTGTTCTTCCCAAGATGACCCGAAATGTTCTAATTATTGGTTATTCCCTCTGGTTGGTGATGCAGCCAACAAGCACGTAGAGTTCAGTGAACCCACAAGCGCACAGCTGTTATCTTTGACTTGTGGCCAAAACAAAAATTGGAACAGAATTTACCCAGACGAGTGTAAAGGCTTCTGTTTAAAGCGGCTATTTTCTGAGCCAGATAAACAGCTTTGAAATGGAGAAGAAATGAATCCTTTTCTAGAATATCTGAATCAAAGTGAGGTCAATGTCTTAAAGACGGGATGTTAACATAGATTAGCCACACGGAGTGCAGAAGTCTTCCAAAGAAGGAGGCAGCCTCCAGGCTGCGTGGAGTTCTACCTGCTTCGTCAACTTGTTTCTGGGCTCGGAAACAACTTTCTGCATTCAGGAAAGGTGGGTATGTTTATTTAGTTCATGATATAAAACATCGGAAGACTGCAAACTGCTCTTCTGGAAGCTTCCACGAGCCAGCAGTTGTATAGGACAGTGGCCTGTTGGGCCGGGAGCATCAGCAGCTCTTATTTGGCAGTATGAGGGCAGAAAGAAACAGAGTAGTTTCACTTTGCGATTGAGTCAGTGATCCTGTCCTTTGGATTTCTGCTAAGAAATGACATTAACAAATACCTTGCTTTTTATAGGAAGGAATGGGACTGGTAAGAAATAGCTGGTAGGAGAAGCAGGGAAAAATCACTGTCCCTCTTCCTTACACAAACACAGTGTGCCTGTGCTAATCTGGCAATCCATCTTACAATCACCAAGCAGTACAGAGCAAGGAAGCAATTCACACTGCAGTAGTGCTCCTCAGAGCTTTTCATAGCTTGATGCCTATTGCGGCTGCTTATATTGTACCAGCAGGTGGGTATAAAATAGCAGATTCAGAGCCTACAGAAGTAGTGTCCCAGGGTAGAAGAGAAGATGATTTTTTTTCCCAATAGTGTGAATATGCATATCAGTGTACCTGACTGGAGAGTGGGTCCTGGCGAGCTGTCATCAGCAGCCATCCATCCGTCTGTACTTCCATCTCTAGCGGTCTGTTTCAGCAATAACAAGGCTTATGTAACAAGGGTTTGAAAAGCCTGCTTCTCATGATTCCAATGGGGTTATAGACCACATCTGCCGTGCAGACAGCCCTGAGCCTGCTATCAACTTTCATTCACTCCCCCAAGTCCCCTGCACCCTGCACTTGCAGCAGGAGTAAAATTGCAGTGGTTGCGGAGGAATTTAAGCACCACACACCCAGACGTGGTAAGAACTACAAGACACTGTGGCCTGTTCTAAAATACTCTATCGTTAAGGCAGTCAGCTGCATAATTGGTGTCGACTTCATACCCAATGGGCAGGGATAGTTATCAGAAGCCCATTGAACAAATGGATGGGATGTTTCAAACCTATGAGCATCAAGCTTCTCCAAAAATAACAAGAAGTGACAGCTGAAGTCATGCTTAACAGAATTGGTTTTAAAATGTGAAATGGATTTTAAAAGCAGCACTGCCTTCGTATTGGGTGTGAATGAGGCTTAGTAGGAAATATCATAGGAGGGGGAATCCCTATCAAAGCTGAGACTCTTGCGTTGCTCTCCGTGTATGACAATTGGATATCTCTAGATAATACTTGAAAGGACGAGGATGTGCGGGCAGCAGATGGGTGGGTGGCCAAGGCATGTATAAAACAATGCTCGAAGAGTTCCAGCGTACTTCATAAGCAGCACTTTAGGACCCATCCTTGTAACAATTCCAGAGCTGTTGTTTATCTGGTAATTTGTTTACCTGAAGTAAGCAAGGAAAATTGCACCTGCCACCTTCCTCCTCCCCGCCCCCAGACCGTATGTTTTCTGCTGTTGGTTATCTGATTGCTTACCTTTTCTCTACCCAATGCATGCCCTTCTTATAATTCTCTAACACTGGATCAGTAAATTTTTTTTCTGGGAATAGTGAAGAGGCTAAAAGTTTGCAGACCGTACAGTCTCTGCCACAACTTTTTAACTCTGCCCTTATTATAGGAAGCCAGCCACAAAAAAGCCAGTGCACAAATAAATGGGGAGTCTGGGTTCTAATAAAACTTTATTTACAAAAATAGGTTGGGGGCCAGATTTAGCCCACAGCCATAGTTGCAGACTCCTTTTGTAAGACATTTTGTCTTAAGCAAAATTAATCCTGGGAAATACGTGAATTTTCGGTGTGTCTTGGCTCATGGTTCCCTTCCTCCATCCTCAAGGCCAGCAAAGGTGGGCCAAGTCTCTTCCACACTTAGAATCTCTCCTGCATCTTCATTTATCCCATTTCTCTGACTCCAGTCAGGAAAAGTTTCCTGCTTTTAAGAGTTCATGTGATTAGATTGGGCCATCTCTGATAATCTAGAACAATCTCCCCATCTCAAGGTCTGTAACCTTTATTATGTCTAAAGTCCATTTTGCCATCTAACATTGCCTATTCATAGGCTCTAGGGCTTAGGGTGTGGACATCTTGTGGGCAGGGGGCCGGTTATTCTGCCTACCACAGGTGGCTTGTGGCACTTGTGGCACATAACTTGTGGCAATAAAATCGGAGTTCTTAGTGTCTCTCAGTTACACTGAGAATTTTTTTAAAAAGGTGAATGCCGCTCTCAATGTGGCTGCTCCCCACCACAACCACGGTGAGAGCCACTCCGGTGCTTCTGCGTCATCTGGACTCGCCACTCTTACTTATGGCACAGTGGTCTTCACCTACATCTGTGGACCCCTCTATCTCACAGCTCTTCTCCATATTTAGTTGTAAATTAGGGTTTGTGGACCATGACTCCCAGAATATGAGGTTTTCAAGAATGCTGTCGGGAATCCCTTATGCCATTATCTTGGGCAAATGAGCTCTAACAAGTCGTCATGTTTCTAGCGCAACTGCTTCAAGCCTGAGGTGGCTGAACTTAGTATAGGAAAAAGATTGTGTTCTAACCAGTGTCACAAGTTCCTACCTCTACCTACTTAGAATTTTGCAGACTGGTGTATTGTAGTTGATTGAAGCTACCAGGACCCATTCTATATCAGTTAGAATACCTTCAGCGGCAGGTAAAAGAAATCCTGATTTAAACAGGCACACACAGTATGAAAAATTACTATTTCACATCACAAGGAGCACAGACAAGAGACCAGACTTCAGGATTAATTAATTCCGTGGCTCAGAAAAATAATCAAGGTCCCAATTTCATATTCTCTCTCTCTCTCTCCCTCTCCCCACCCTGCCTTTCCTGGTGTCATCAAGCTGGTAGCAAGGTGTCCGCAGCTCTTCCTGGCATCACATCCAATCATAGCTACATCTGGAGGAAGAAGAGAAATTGTCTCTGCCCGTGCCTCTATCTTTGTTTGAGGAAATGTTTTCCTGCATGTTCAGTGGTAGGCTTCCCCTCTGGGTTCATCGGCAGACTTGACCTAATTTTAAAGCAAGACAAGGAAGGAGAACATGTCACTTCATCAAGCCCTTCCCTGATCACTCTTTTAAAATCACAACCACTCTCCAGTGCTTGTCTTCCAGCATTCCCTTCTGAATTCACCAAGGCCTTTTTTAACTCCTTAGCTTTTATTGCTATATGTTCTGCTTCATTTGTACATTTTCTTTTCACACACACTATAATGTCAACTGCGTTGTATTAGGGATTTGGAACTTTTTTATTTACCTAAAACAATGCCTGGCACATAATAAGTTTCTCTCAATATTTTTAAGTAATTGAGTAAGTGATACCCTTGAACCAATGAGGCCCTTGGAGCTAGAGGTAAGATCCACTTCCCCATATGGATGCAGTGGGGATGGTGGGTTACTGAACAAAACTGAGTTTATGTTAAGAGTAGATGGGGGGCTTGGAAGTGAATGCTAAATAGACAACCAACATCCTCACTCAACCCCAGTTTCCCACCACCGCTGTCATTCATATTGGCCTGGGGTAACTTTGAAAAGACAGGGACTTGGTCATATTGAGTCTTAGAGGGGATTACTGGTCTCGGGTCTTCTTGCTAAGAATCTTGATCCAAGGACCAGGCTTCTAGAAATTTGTCATCACAGATCCATTCATCCAACCATCCTATCATCATTTGGCATTTAAGGCACATTACCAATGTTATAAGTCCAATGGCTTTATTTAATACTTTGTTCTTCCAATATTTGTAATATTTTTATATAATTACCCTTATAATTCTGAAGAAGCAATTTACCTAAAGTTGAAATAGTAATAAGAAGGGTTTTTTTCCTGGAAATAATCAGGATGATCTAAAGCAATTAGTTGAAGCAATAAAAGGAACTAAGGAAAGCCATTAGACTGTTGTTTGGATATTCAAACCACCCCACCTGGGGAAGCCTGAGTAGAGCTTGAAGAAAGACAGCAGGTGACCATATTCCTCTGATTAACATCAGACTTCTGTAGCATAATTCATAATATTCGTACTCATGTTCTGCCCTCAGTTCTTGAGAGCCCCAAGGTAGGGGAACATCCAGTCTCTCAAGCCTCCTTCCGGAGGCCCCACCCTCAGAGAGGAGCCAATATATTCACTGTGGAGGGGTACAGATCAGGCACCCAGTTTATGCCAGTCCCCAAAACCTGTTCCCATTCTCTTTCCAAAGACCCTTTCTTTATCCTTGGGAAGATGCAGGGGGACCGTTTGGCCTATCCATCCCAAATTCCGAGAGTGGGACAGTCTTGCTACAACCACTGTAACCCAACATAACCCAGAGTCTTCCCATTTGAACCCATTCTGCCTACATAATGCTGGGCTTTCCTCAGAGCTGAAGAGTCTCTTAGCCATTGTCATCACTGCCCCTTTCAGATTCTGCTTCTTCAGGGGCTACTTCTCTCCCCTTTTCCCCAGGCAACCAGAGGCAACTTCTGCCCAGGCCCCTTCCCTGAATCCCAAGCTCTTTTTTGGAATTCTTTATGGTCTCTAGAATCAGCTCCTCTCAATAAAGACTGACCCTTTTTAGGCACTCTCTGAGGATACCAAGTTATAATCCAGTGTTTTCATTACTTTTTTTTTTTTTTTTTGGTCCTCAAATTGTTCCAGCTTTGGTCAGTAAGAGTTCCTTCAGGTTGACTCCGGTGTTCTTATCCTAAGTGCCCTTCCTTCTATGAGCACTTTTCTATATCACAAGATAATCCAGATTAATCTTATATTTTCCTGCCCCACCCCAGGAATTAATGATTTCTTTATAAGACCTGGGTACCAGGTGTACTCACTGCTACTGCAGTGTCATTGCTCTCAGGCCCTCACAGCAGACGAAGCTATGAAATACCTGCGTCTATACTAACCCATACATACATACATCTCTGTATTTTTGTAATATATATAACATAGTCCATGCTGGGTTCAAGGGATATCACTTATTCATTTAGTTAAAAATAGTGAGAAAAACTTATTATGTACCAGGCATTGTTTTAGGTAAATAAAAGTTCCAAACCTCAACACAATGCAACTGACATGATAGTCTGATATATATCAAAGTCCATGAATTTATACTAATAGCTCTAATTCCAGCCCAACACTATAGGTTTTATTTTAGCCTTCCCTCTTTCCTTATCGGAAATGTCTTTCTCCAATAGTGGGAGTCTTGGGTAATTATCTACCTTATTATTTATTATATTTATCATATAAATAAATTTCCGATCTCATTTGTTCAACTATAGTAGACATAAAGTCCTTCAGAATTTCTACCCCATACCCTGTGAGAAACACATTTATTAACTAGATTACAGCATTTGTATACAGTTATTTTTGTATTTAGTCTTACAGTATTCAATCAAAATGCTATTTTCCAAAGTTACTTAAGTTTATTCTTTGCTAGCAGTGGGATTCTTGACTCTGAAGTCTTTTTCAAACAACCTGGAGTCTTCCTCATAGTCCTGTGACCCATTTTATTCATATGCAAATGTATGTAGAGCTTTGGGTTTTAACATCATGATCCCTTTTTTTTCTAAAAGGCAGGCACATTTAAACATACTTTTAAGGTCCCACTTTTAGACTAAGATCCTTGGCCTAAGTAAGTGTCAAATACACATTGTGCCAGATTTTTAAACATCTTCTTTACAAGATAAAATCTCTTAATTAAAGAAGGGGAATGGGCTTGATTCCTGTGTATATTGTATTTATGCTTTATTATTTTTCTATACAATAGTTTGGATGCCTGAGATGATCATTATAAATTTCTTTTTATTATTCTAAATTTGTATTATCCCCTTAAGGGGTATATTGGATTGCTATAGTTCACAACCTCCAGCCATAAAATACAAAGCAATAAAATCTTCTAATTAATGCGCACATATGCAAAGTTTGTAATTAAATGCAAAGCTATAATTGGACCCAGTGCCCCATCTAACATGAAATAGCAATAGCAACGAACTAGGGGGGAAAAAGAAGAGCTGAAATACTCAGCATTGAAGTTGAATGGTTATTTACAGTAACTTAAAGAAAAAACATTATTCCAGATTTTAGGGAGAAGAAATATCCATAAAACCAATAAGGAGAAAATCTGTCTCAATTTATCATTACACAGGAGGATAAGGTCTACTGTATTTATGAGACACTAAGGTGGGGGAAGACTATAGCAAATTTATGGACGTAGTAGTTAAGGAAATAAGCTCATCTATTGACTGTGATCTGCCCACATAAACCCCTACACACAGAAAAAGAAATGCACACATATACCCTTCCTTAGTGGGAATCTTAAATTCCCACTTCCCTTTTGTTTTTGTTCTACACATTTTCATATAAATATTATGTCTCTTGCAGCAAATGGAGTTGTTTTGTCTCTGACTACAAGCATTTCCAAAGATGATGTCATTTTGATTTCCAAAAATGAACAAGTACATTTTTCACAAGTAATTTGTTTCCACTTCTAAAAACCAATAGTAATAATTAACAAGTTCTGAATTTTACATGAAATGGAGGGAGAGGTTCACATTATGGTATCATCTTAATTTCAGGATCTAACTAACCAAAGTTGCTTCTCCCTTAGTCTTCTGATTGAACACTAACTGCCACTACCACCCACATAGTTACCCAAGCCAGAGCTTAGAAATCATCCATTATTCCTCACTTTCTCTCTGCCATAGGGCACCTTAATTAATCAACAAGTCCTATTAGTTCTATCTCCAAAACGTAGCATGAGTTCATCTTTACTGACACAACTCTAATCCAGCCTACTATCATTAATTTGCTGGACCACTGCAGTGGCCCCTTGGCTTTTTTCCCCAATATTTATTTTTCCCACCTTGAAGCCATCCTTTGTACGAAAGCCAAAGTGACTGATATTTCACAAATATAAGCTGATCACATTATTCCTTTTTTTTTTTTTTTAAAGAATGTTCAATGCCTCCCCATTCCTTGTGGGTGAGAGACCACATAAGTCACCAGAGTCACTCCTCTTACACCACACTTCACCTCACTCTCTGAACTCAAGCCCACAACCACCCTTCAGTTCCTGGAAAGCTTCCTTCTGCTCAGGTCCTTTGCCCATCCCTCCCACTCTGCTGCACCTGGCTAGCTCCCACTGATCACTCATATCTCAAATCTCCTGTCACCTCCTCTAAGAAATCCTCCCTAAACCCCACCTCATAAGGCAGGCTACTTTTCACATATTCTCAAAACACAATGGAATTTTTCTTCATAGCACTCATTATAGTTGAAATTCTGCATTTATCTGGAAAAAATGTTTAAGTTCTGTCTGTCTACTTCTACTGGACTATAAAGAATTACGTCTATTTGGGTTCTCTATAGTATTCTTAGCACCAAGGAGGACCTGGCACTTACTAAGTGATCAATAAATATTTATTGAACAAATACTGAATAGAAAAAGAATAGTCTAACTATACGGAATTTTCACTTTTGTCTTCTTTATCAACCATCGGCAGCAGGTGGAATAAATCCTGTCAGTGCACGTGAATCTCCTATTGCGATCCCTGAAGTTCTGCTGAGCTCAAGACAGATGGAAACCCTGCAGCAGCCTCACAGAATGGCTCTCAGATATGACCTGCATACAAAGCAGAGAGCAGAACACTCCAGGCAGAGAGCCAGCAGCCTGTTGACATCCATAAAATACAAGGCTAGCTCTGGCTTTGACCCTCTCAGGTCCAGTAAAACATGGTAAAGATGTAGAGAAGGGATGGGCTCATTTCCTGGAATTATTCCAGAAAATTTGAATATATGACCAATATTTGAATATATGACCATTTGTCAGCCACTCAGTATTACCTGCTAATTTGCTACCATCTTTTCAATCTCAAAGAGCAGGAGACTACATGTTTCAACAGTGATTTTTCTTCTTTCTGCCATTTCCAGATGACATATTTAATGAGATAAAAATGAGGATAATGCTTTCTGGTCCTCTCTTTTCTAGTTCCCATGAAAATATCATATCCTGACCGTGTGGACTATGGATGGCAGGAGAATGACCCACCTGGAGACACACCACCTCCAGGAAGGATCCAATAGGTCAAACAACTGGGCACAGGGTGTGTAGTGAATGCTTGCCTGCTCTGGAATGGAGTCAATATGCAGGGATTTGTTCCCAGGGAGCTGGATGAGCGTCACAAGGGATTTCCAGGTGGCAGAAGTTCTGTGTATCAGGTGGTTCCTGAGGCATGGACTAGAAAGGTGCTAAAAGCAGAATTCAATGTTAAAACAAAGGATAGTGGGAACTAGGCAAATGGAATCAAGGTTCATGGCCAAGCAAATGGTTTGTGAATGGTGGGAAGGGGAGAATGAGAAACAGAGGACAGAATGTCAACTGGGCGGACTCTGCCGCTCCCTATCAGTCACTCGTCCTTGAATCTTACTGAGATTCTATAAGATTACAGGCATCTTGATTGGTCATTTTCTGTTCTTTGATACTCTGATGAACCTGCTGGGAAAATTCTCAACATTAGATCATTTCAACCACCTACCTTTCCATGCATATAGCTGGCCTGGTGATCATGTACTTCAAGAGAGAATTCTCCTAACTATGCAAGATGGCACAATTCCTAGTTAATGACCTCCCCCTCCTCTGAGCTTCCAGTGCGTGCAGTCATCTTTCTCAAGATCCCACTCAAAAATGTTCACATCCAAGTAGACTCTTTTAAACTGTCTCTGCTTCCATCAGGCCCCATTCCCACCCTGACTCTCAGCTAACTGCACCTTCTATTTTACGCAGAAAATGAAAGCCATCGAGCAAGAAATACCTCAAACTCTTGCCCCACAATTTGACCTGAAAAGGTGCCTAGATCTTTGCTTTCTTTTTTCTACTTTAGAAGAGGCAGTTCTGCTGCCTAAAGCTAAGCCCCCCACATGCATTCAGGATCACACTCTCTCTAAGTCCTCAGAGAATTTGCTCCATCAAAGGTTTTCCCTTCCTTTTCTCTATCTTCAACTTCTTTCTTGCTACATACTCTTAGCAAATAAGTCTCTCCCTCTTTAAAAGAATTAAGTTATCCCTTTAACTTTTTATTCCCCACTTCCCCAGGTGACTTAAAAGGCTCTTTTATGCAGGCACACCTTGAAGATATTGCAGGTTCAGTTCGAGACAGCCGCAATAAAGCCAATATCGCAATAAAATGAATCAAGTTACTTTTTCGGTTTCCTAGGCATATAAAACAAGTTACGTTTATGGTATTAATTGTGCAATAGCAATAGTCTCAAAAAACAATGTACATACCTTAATTTAAAAATACTTTATTCCTAAAAGATGCTAACCATCATCTGAGCTTTCAGCAGTTGTAATGTTTTTGCTGGTTGAAGGTCTTGCCTTGATGTTGACAGCTGCTGATCCATCAGAGGGGTGGTCCTGAAGGGTAAGGTGACTGTAGCAATTTTTTTAAATGAGACAACTAAGTTTACCACATCAGTTGACTCTTCCTTTCACAAATGATTTCTCTGTAACATACAATGCTGTTTGATAGCATTTTACCCACAGTAGGACTCCCTTTAAAATTGGAGTCAATCCTCTCAATACCTGCTGCTGATTTATCAACTAAATTTATGTAATATTCAAAACACTCTGCTGTCATTTCAACAATCTTCACAGCATCTTCACCAGTAGTAGATTCCATCTTTGCTCTTCCATAAGAAGAAACTTCTTATCTATTAAAGTTTTATCATGAGATCGCAGCAATTTACTCACATCTTCAGGCTCTCTTTCTAATTCTAGTTTTCTCACTATTTGTACCACATCTGTTGTTACTTCCACCACTAAAGTCTTAACCCCCTCAAAGTCATCCGTGAAGGCTGGAAACAACTTCTTCCAAACTCCTGTGAATGTTGATATTTTGACCTCTTCCTATGAATCATGAATGCTCTTAATGGCACCTAGAGTGGTGAATCCTTTCCAGAAGGTTTCCATTTTACTTTGCCCAGATCCATCAGAGGAATCTGCAGCAGCTAAAACCTTATGTGATATATTTCTTAAATAAATACTCTAAAGTCTAACTTACTTCTTGATCCATGGGCTGCAGAATAGATGTTATATTAACTGGTATGAAAACAACATAAATCTCATTGTACTTCTCCATCAGAGCTCCTGGGTGACCAGATGCATTGTCAATGAGCAGTAATGTTTTGAAAGCCATCTTTTTTTCTGAAAGTAGTTCTCAACAGTGGGCTTAAACTGTTCAGCAAAACATATAAACAGATGTTTATATGTTCACCCAGGCTTTGTTGTTCCACTTACAGAACACAGGCAGAGTAGATTTAGCGTAATTCTTAGGGCCCTAGGATTTTTGGAATGGTCAATGAACAATGGCTCCAATTTAAGTCACCAGCTGCATTAGCCCCTAAGAGAGAGTCAGCCTGTCCCTTGAGCCTTTGAAGTCAAGCATTGACTTCTCTCTAGCTATGAAAGTTCTAGATGGCATTTTCTTCCAATAGAAGGGTGTTTTGTCTACATTGTAAATCTGTTGTTTAGTGTAGCCACCTTCATTAAGGATCGTAGCTGGATCTTCTGGAGAACCTTCTGCAGCTTCTACATCAGCACTTGCTGCTTCACCTTGCACTTTTATGTTATGGAGATGGCTTCTTTCCTTAAATCTCATGAACCAACATCTGCTAGCTTCAAACTTTTCTTCTGCAGCTTCCTCACCTCTTTCAGCCTTCCTAGAATTGAAGAGAGTTGAGGTCCAGCTCTGGATTAGGCTTTGGCATAAGGAAATACTGTGGTTGGTTTGATCTTCTAACCAGACCACTCAAACTTTCTCCATATCAGCAATAAGGCTGTTTCACTTTCCTATCATGTGTGTATTCATTGGAGTAGCCCTTTTAATTTCCTTCAAGAATTTTTTTTCCCCCACTCACAACTTGGCTCTTTGGTTCAAGAGGCCTAGATTTTGGCCTATCTTGGATTTCAACATGCCTTCCTCACAAGCTTTAAATGTCTAGCTTTTGATTTAAAGTGAGAGACATGTGAATTCTCCTTTCACTTGAACACCCAGAGGCCACTGTAGGGTTATTATTTGGCCTCGTTTCAATGTTGTTGTGTATCTGAGAATAGGGAAGTCTGAGGAGAGGTAGAAAGATTGGAGAATGGCTGGTGGGTGGAGCAGCCAGAACACACATTAAGTTTGCTCTCTTAAAAGGGTGCCGAGTATGGTGCCCCAAAGCAATTACAATAGTAACATCAAAGATCACTGATCGCAGATCACCATAAAAATATAATAATAATGACAAACCTTGAAATATTGTGAACACTACCAAAGTGTGACACAGAGACACAAAGTAAGCAAATGCTGTTGGAGAAATGTTGCCAATAGACTTGCTCAGTACAGAGTTGCCACAAACCTTCAATTTGTTAAAAATACAGTTTCTGCAAAGTGCAATAAATTGAGGTATGCTTGTATTCAAAGCTTTCTACTTGTCACCTTCTATTCACTTGGCACAACTGAACCAGCTCTCACCAAATCAATAATAACCTGCTTGTGATCAAACCCAATGGACACTTTTCTCTTTTTATTTAGCTCACTGAATTTGAAAATGTTGGTCACTTTCTCTTCTCTTGGCTTCTGTGAAACTAATCTCTCCTAGTTTTATTCTCTCCCCTCTCCATTCCCTCGTAGTCCTCTTTGCTGATGTCTGTCCTTCTGCCCCTTTCTCTTCTCACAGTTCACATTACTTACAAAATCTCATCCGCATCAGCCATCACAGACAATTTATATACGTAGAACTTTCAAATGGCAACCCTGATCTTCCTAGTTCCGGACTACTCTGCCCAAGAATCTAGTAAAATTTTTATTTGGATTTCCCAGAACTATGTCTAACTCATCCTACCCCACATTGAATGAATGTGCTTCCTCACAAAAATGCTTACTTTGATAAACCTGTCCCTGATCACTCCTTAGGTCGTCCCTAGTCACCCAAAGCAGGAGACTGAGAGCCCACCTATTTAACTGACTACCCTTTGCCCTTCACGCCCAGTTGGTCCCCAAACATTATTGACTCTGCCTCTTAAATACTTAACGGCTCTACTCTTGTCTTCTCCACTTTTATTTCTGTGGTCAGGTTCTCATCATTACTTTCCTGAAATGTAGCACTGGACTCCTAACTATCTCATTGTCTCTCCTTCTTAAATATATCCTGCAGAGTCCTTCTCTGCTTTTATTCCTTAAAAGACATACTATGAAGAAAACAATAAAACTTCCTAGCATATCATACAAATGATTCAACATCTCAAGAACACCGTTACTTCTTCTAATAATGTATTATTTAGATATTAATAATAGCTACTTCATAAGATTTTTGTGAGACATACATGGGTTAATATATATAAAATTCTTAGAAGAGTGTCTCATACAAAGAGACTGCTCAGAAAAATTAGATAATATTCTAGTAAGAACTTAATAACGTTCAATAAATAAATGATAACTGAGATGATCAGCAGAGGATTTCATGATTTGTATCCCAGTGCTGTGCTGCACACAGGAAGTTAAGTGTAGGCACACTCAGCTTCCGATTCCAGACTAATAGGAAAAAACTGCTAACGTGATGTCAGGTTAAGGCCCTCACTGGTTCAAAACTATATTTCTGGTTTTTGCAACCCATATCAGGGTAGACGGGCAGTTTGGGACTAAAAAGCACATTACAAGATCTCTTTCTTTGTCTCTTATTTTTATTTCAATTGGGAATGATTTGTTTCCATTTTCTTTTTTGCATTTTCACGTATTTGAAACTTTGAGCATAGACAGACACATGGTGAGGACTATACTGCACACAGTGGAAACTCAAGTTCTAAATGATGTTCTTTGGGTACATGGTGATGAGAACATGCTCCAGTGATGACCATGAAGACGCTGATCATCAGAATCCCCCTCTCCCACCCACCTGTGTCATATTAGGCTGCCAAAAGAGGTGTCTAACCCTTATAACCTTAAGGAAGATTTTACGTAAAAATACAACCGTCTTGCAGGGTCACAGGTGGCAGATCCTGTCTCTGTCAGAGGCACTGAAATTTATGCTGCAGAAGGACATCTCTGTGCTCATTCACATTAACCTCCAAGACATGCCTGAACTCCCATTAATGATCTGTCATTGTTATTTATCTAAACTAGGCCTACAAGCTGTTTATGTTATTAGTCTCCTTCACCATTTGTAGACAGTGAGCTTCTCAAGTTCCAAACTTTTCTCTTTTAAATTGAAAGGGGTCACTCAGGTGGACTTGGGTTTGAGGGGAAACAAAAAGGGCTGAATGGGGAAACTTCCTCTGTACTACTATGAGATCTGACAACAAAAGACTTAATATTCTCCCAGATCTTTCACTGGGGCAGGATATAGCCACAACTTTTAACACGAGGACCACAAACCACTGCTGATAATGCAGACACATATTTCACGTTAGTAATTAAGGCCAGAAAAGTACATTGTTTTAAAAAGAAAAACAAGTTATTTGATTTTAGACATTTTTAGTCTTCTGACTCTTCCCTGTTCTAAGGATTCAGAAAGAATCATATCATATAATTAAATTCTTTACATAAACATACAAAGCAAGTATAAGGCATTTAATATAGTGCCTGGCACAGAGTAAATGTAATAAATGGTCATCATGGATGTTGTTATTTTCATTATTCTGATCATCTCCCATAGTCCATTGGGGATACGACCAGAAAACAGAGCCAACCACAAGTGTGTCTTCTATTTAGGTAATAAATGTGGATAGAGATAGAGATAGAAGAATACATGAATGTAGATGAAAGTCTTCTGCACTTATCACATCACATTCACTTAGGACCCCTGTCAGTCAGGAAAGGTAATATAATTATCCTAATGTTACATATAAGGAAACTGACACCAAAAGAAGCAGATCACAGCAGTCAACGAAAGACTTAAGCCTGCAATGTTATCTTTCAGACTCCTACCTTCTTACTCTTTCTCTCTGAGGTTGAGGGAAGGGTGCAAAGGAGGCTGGGGGACAGTGATGCAAGAGAAGTCAGGGAATGAGAAATAGTATAGGAAGCTGTTGTCCAGGTTATCTGATTTCCTCAGCCTATGCAAAGTATATTGCTGTCAAGCAGTTTATTTTGTTTATGAAATTTACCTCTTTACTTGGTCATCATCATCATAATTAATTGTAAGTAGGCATTAGTCTACTTTCATGATGTGTTGTTTATTGCACCAGCATGAAAAGCAGAAGAAAGCGCTATATCCTACAAAGATTCAAATTTCTCTTTGAATTTATCATACTTGTTCTAAAGGAGAAGAGAGATTCTGACAAGCATGGGTTGATTTCCCATTATGTTCCCTAGTTTCTTGGCTCAATAAGCTAGACCTTCAACAGTGCCAAGCATACGCTGACTGCCCTGGATCACCCAAGGTACGCTGGAGGCCTTAGGAGACCATATGTTAGGCATCTGACATATGTTAAAAAAAAGAGCTGGTCATATTTCTGAAGCAGATTTCCATAATGTAGCTTCTCCATGCAGGAATTAGCCCTGTAGCTCGTCATGTTTAATTCATGCTTAATTACATTTGAATCCGTGAACTTTTCCATGAAGTCTTCACAATTGCACTTCCATTGTAGTAGTCATACTTGCTAAATTTTCCGTGCTTTAAACACAAATGTCAGTGCCTTGTGAAATTTCACAATTATGCTATTCACTGTCATTTTTCATTCAGCCATGAATCAACATAATTTGATGATAGCTGTACAATTATGAAAATACTGTCGAGTAGACATCACCCATGTGAACCTAGTGCTAAGCATTATTATAATAAAGTCAGGGAAAAGTCATGAAATTCCTAGCCAGCCTGAACTTAACAGAACATGAAGTCATTTAACTTAATTGAAAGTGTTCGCACTGAGTTTTTCTACTTCAGCAACAGAAGTTCCATACAAATTAGAGCTGCTGAGGAAAGGACTGCCTCCGTAGTTGCCTTTCACAGAGCCGACAAAACTACCAGATTTACAGTGGCATTTCATATTCACTCATCCTTCCTCTCTAAGTACCATTTGATTATCTCCTACTGCCATGTTTAAGTCAAATCCTATGAAGCTCCATATCAGAAAGTCATTGACTCATGGCTGAAAGGAACTTTGCTCACATTCTCATCTCCAAAAGGAACTTACATTCATTTTGGAGGTGAGAAGCTCAGACCCAGACTTTCCTAGTATCACAGCTATTCAGCGACAGACTGGAACCGGAACTCAGGTTTCCTGATGCCCAAGCCAGGAAATCGTTTTCAGCACACACGAGGGCACATCTCAGTAATGGCAGCTGAGGGTTACAAAGTAAAGCTTTGGCCCGATGTGAGAAATGGAGCACTCAAGGCTCAAGTTCTGTCTCCTTCCCCACCCAGATGTACCATTCCCACTACTCTGGCCTTTTGCCTGGAAACTTCACCATTAGGAATTGGTTTTTGGATTTGAACCATCAGGTTCCTAGTAGAAACTTGTTAAAATGGAAATAATGTATTGTACAACAGAGGCTATCCCTTGAAATGGCCCAAGGAATCCTTTGCATGACTTTCAAGTCAGCAATCAGGGCCTGAACAAATGGTACAAGAGACAGATAATATTTGATAGACGTAACTGATGTGGTAAGATGAGGGATGAGACATTGGACATGGTGGGGAACCATAATGGGTACCTGGAATCTGAAAGTCTAGGTAGGAAAGAAGCTTCAGAGAGGCAGAAGTGAGTGCTTCTAATAGGTTGGGAAATGGAGGGGAAGAGACTCTGATAAAAGAGCATTGGAGTGGGTGACTGATACATACCAGAACCCAGGAATAATGACCAGTGACCGGTACTTTCTTCTCCAGAGGAAAATTCTATTTCCATGCAGCATTTTCCTTTTTCATCTCTTTCTTATTCAGAAAAGAGAAGAACACTTCTGCATCTTTCTTAAGCACTCCTGCCCAAGATGTTTCTCTGGGCATGTATTGTCTGCAGGTGGTCAATCCTTTAGCCAGAAGGTCCATGATTTTAGAAAATCTTTCTCTGAGTTCAGGCAGCAGAGAGAAAGCTCCCAAACAAACCATCCTCCTCCCATCCATTTGCTGCAAGCTTCCTCGAGAAGGCTGTGTTCAGGTTTGAAGACCATAAAATACAGGAAAAGAGTGGAAGCAATTACCTAGGAACACCTCTGCCTGCCTCCTCCCTTCTCCATATCTTCTCACACATGTTGGGCAGGGGAAGGTGGTGACACTTAGGGACTCTGGGCTTAGTATACAGCCCCAATTTAAACTGAGTAAAAATATAATGGGGTAGGAATTTCCCATTGAGAGGTAACCTCTTCTTGGGATAAGATATTATATTTAGGTCACTTTCTGGTATGTCTAAATCAAACCACCAGTGAGGCTAGTGTGCTAGGCGATTTGAGTAGAGAGAAGAACACAGGTCTTATACTCAAGAACTTATAACCCACTAAAGGGGAGAGAGCATCTGTGTAGAGAGATAGCCAACAATGACATCAAGATCTGTCAATGAGAGGAAAGGGGAGAGGAAGAAAATGGACGAGAGACATGAGTGGGAAAGAAAGATGTAAATGCATGAAATAGAAGGGATAAGACAGATACCTTTAAGTACATGATAACAATGATTAACTAAGCACTGTGTTCCCAGCATAGTGCTGTGCTTTATACACACTATCTTATTTGATGATATTTGTGACCTTTTCTACAACTCCAGGAAGAAACTGCAATAATCTGTGGATTAGTACCTGTCTTCAAAGACTTGCCTCTAGGAAAAGTAACTGAGCAAAGGTTTATCATTAAAGGATGACAAAACCAAAGCAATGCCTGTGGTTTGATAACGGTGAGTCAATGGCAGGAAGTCTGCCATAGAGCTTCTTACTCTAGGAACGTTGTCTGCCATCTTGTCAACTTTGCTTTGAACGTCCCCTCATACCTGGCTCAGCACCCTGGGCAGAGCAGGTGCCCACTATCATCTATTGGTTGGCCTTGGATTATAACTTCTTGTGCGGGAAGTGACCCTGCATCGTTGTCATCCGTGACCAAATCCTTACCTTTCAGTTTATTAGCACTTCAAGTTCCCAAGATGCTTGACTGAACATGGCCAGACAAGACCCACTGTGGACCTCTGGCTAGTATGTCCTCAACATGGTCAACCATAAAAACTCCCTTACTTCTCCACAGGCCCACGAGTTCCTCCAAGTGCAAAGTCACCCTGAACTGCAAAGAGCACAGTGGAATTGAGAGATTAGTAATGCAAAGGTGGTCAGACAGTGGTAGAGGACAAGAGAACAAAAGCACTTGTCATGTCGAAGACATTTTCACCCCGAGCAGGCCAAACCTTTGTCTGCCAGCTTTGAAAACACTGGCCACAATACATCCTCGGTTTGCCAGGATAAAAGAGATTCTATTGTGGAACTCTCTCTAGGCTCAGGGAAATAATTATTAACTGTGGCTTCCACGGGCTAGGATTATGCCAGGTGGAAAAAACCATGGCTTTAATCTGCTTGATCTGAAATGTCAAATTGGGCCTAAACACTTCCTAGTGCTCTTAGTGCTGCTGGGGAAGCCAAGCTCTTGATGCCTTAGCCCTTCTGTTCACAACTCAGCCTTTTCTTCTACATATCCACATTAATTACAACTCTTTGCAAGGGAGAGAATGATTGTTCTGGCTATTATGTACTATCAACAGGCCATTTTCAAGCTTTTACCCAAAATTCAGTGATTCGGCCTCAGTCGGCATGCCTTCTGGATACCCTCGTTTAGCCCTTCACACTTGCTGCATAGACAATACTCAGTCCTGTGGTTCTGAGATTGGAAAAATAGAAGGCCCCTTCCACCTTTAATCTCTGTGCCTACAGAACTCGGAGGGGGGAAGACCAGAGATGAATCCTCCTCCTGGGACCAAAGCAGAATCTAACTCACTTCCATAAAAGAGCCTGAGAAAGCCCGGCAGAGGCACATGGAAAACAGGCTTGAAACAACACTGGTCACATTGAGAAGCTGGGCACAACCAGGCCGGCAACGTGGACTCTCAGGAATGAGGTGGATTTACACAAAGCAATAAAACGAGACCAGAGCCAGAGGGGCACGAGGGCATTGGCCTCTCCAGATGGAGACTCTCAATGGTGCTGTATGCTGCTGCACGTGCCGGCCTGATGGTGGCTTGTCACTGCCATTCCTTTGCCATCAGGAGCACGGCTGTCATGCATGGGAGGTCACTAAACCAACAAAACCCACAAATTCATTACCTTAGTCGTCACTTAGCTCCATCTACTTTTTGGAAATCGGAAAGATCATTTTCCAAGAGTAAAGAGGATCTGTGTAACTAAGCTCTCAAGGAATAGCAAACACTGTGTAATAAAGAGTCTGACTCCATTTTTTATGTTTGCTGACAGTTTTCAAGGCCCACTACTTCCCTCCTCCCTGCCCCATGGCTGAGCAAGCTAATAAGAAAGCCCAGTGCTCCCTCTTTTGGCACCAGCAGCAAATTCAAACCACACAAGTCACAGTCTGGGTGTGGGAAACTGTAGCCCAGCCACACCCCATGACCACCATAAAACCTCCTTTCTTTGCCTTCTGAAGCCATTGTCAGACCAGCTTGGGAGCCTGCCTTGTCCTCCCCAGAGACCCTCAATGTGTGTCCAATAAACTTTTTCATACCCTTGTGGTGCATGTGTGAAATTGTCACAACCTAATATGAGGTAGGGGTCCACCCTACCTCTGTGGATTGACCACAACACACTGTTTAAAATGCATAAGAGCAAATACTGTTTAAAAAACTTGACTTGAAAAAAAGGGGGGGGGTGGCTCAGTTGGTTAAGGGTCTGCCTTCTGCTCAGGTCATGATCCCACGGTACTGGGATCAAGTCCCATATTGGGCTCCTTGCTCAGAGGGGAGCCTGTTTCTCCTGGCTGCTTTGTATGCCATTCCCCCTGCTTGTGTTCTCTTTCTCTCTGACAAATAAATAAATAACATCTTTTAAAAAAATAAAAATAAATTAAAAATTTGACTTGGGGAGATTTCCAAGATATAGTCAAGTTTAGAAAGCAATTTGCAAAACAGCATTGATTGTATGATTCCATTGATATAAAAATAAGTATTACATGTAGTGTATGTTTATATATATAAATGTAATATTGTATATATGTGTATATATGTGTGTGTATATATGTGTAAATGTGTGTGTGTGTGTGTATATATATATATATATATATCTCCTAAAGAAAATGAACTGAAATCTGTTAATTCTGGTCACTCCTAGGCAAGGGAATAGAGAATAGAAAGAGATTAAAAGGTCACCATCATGTTTCAATCTTCATACTTATGTTAGGTTTGAATCATTTATCATAGATGTATTCTATTTGTCTAAGACTCTACCAATGATTAAAATCAAATAAAACAAAATAAAATATTAAGTCTAGGTGTGCCTGGGTGGCTCAGTCATTTGAGTGTCCCACTCTTGGTTTCGGCTCAGGTCATGATCTCAGGGTCATGAGATCGAGCCCCATGTTGGGCTCCATGCTGGGTGTGGAGCCTGCTTCAAATTCTCTCTCTCCCTAGAAATTATTTCAGGATGTAGATAGATAGATCTATCTGTCTACATCCTGAAATAATTTTTTAAACTAATTTTAAAATGGTTTTACTCATCAGGCAGGAAAAACCTTTTTGAATGGGGGTACCCCACATTGAGAGGGATTTAAGGAAATGGGTGCTCTCTGCATTGCCAGTGAGCTGTGGAGAAAACTGATTAATATATATAAAAAGCCTAAAAAATGATCAAATCCTTTGACTCAGTAATTCCATTTCTAGTGATCAATTCTAAGGGAAAAAATTAGAGCTGTGTACAGCAAATTATATAAAAGAGCTATCACATTATTTTTAAAGTTAATTTTTATTTCTACCAGTAGAATACATGCACATAGTTTAAACATGACGTTTGTAAGGCTTATGGTGAACACAACAGCCGCTTCTCTAACATTTCCCATCTCCCGAAGACCATTCCTCCAATTCCACATCTCTCTGCTCTCTGATAGGTTTCTTCTAATGTGTCACTCCATGGTTTGTTTGTTTTGTTAAGATCTTATTTATTTATGTGAGAGAGAAAAAGAGAGCATGAGAAGGGGGAGGGGCAGAGGGAAAAGCAGGGAGCCTGACACAGGGCTCAATACCAGGACCCTGGGATCATGACTGAAGGCAGACACTTAACAAACTGAGCCACCCAGGCACCCCCATATTTTTTCCATACTATGCTTATCCTGCTACTTTTTGGTTCATGGTGGCTGAGACTTCAACTCCTGCATCATCATCCCCACCCATCCTTACTTCCTGTCCCCTCTTCCTCCAGTTCTGTTATCTCTCAGTTTTTATTCTCTATTATTATAACTGTGCAAGTATTGGATTGAGTCAAAAAGTGAGCTATAATCACATTTCCTTTCATGTACAGTACTTTTCCTAAAAAGTTAATCATTGCTTCTTTTTCTTTAACTCTCTTGTGTTTCCAGATGTTAAACTCCTCCTCAGTCAACTCCTCCTCACAGAACTTCCTAGGGCTTCCCTTTCCTGCCTCTCTCATGTTTGATACATATTCATTTTTCTTGATCTTCATCTTTCTTTGTTTACTCCCTACTTTGCTTGAAAGTATCTCCCAGCAGCCTCTCAAGAAGGGAAAAAAGGAAGATCCTTTTTTTTTTCCAAAGTATTGTATATCTAGAAAATCCTTTATTACTTATTATAATAATAAGAAGGTAATCTCCCCACCTTTTTTATTTTCCTCTTATTAGTTAGATGTTAGATGTTCTGCATTGATTTTCTAATTTCCTCCAGTAGCCTCCATTTCTGTCTCTTTTTGTTCTGTTTTCTGAGCATTTGTCAATTTCATCCTCCAATCCTTTTATTGAATTGTTTATTCTACTACCATATTTCTAATTTTAAGGGCTCTTTCTAATCCCTTGATTTTTTTATAGCCTCTTGTGTTTGTTTTATAGAGGTAGTATCTTTTATTGCTCTGAAGATATTAAATATAGATTTTTGTTTGTTTTCTTCAGCATTGTCTCTGTTTTTTATGGGTCCTTTTTTTATTTGTTTGTTTGTTTTTCTCTTTAATGTTGGATGAGTTCCTCAAATATCTAGTGATCCTTAACTGAACATTCACATTTCAGGCTGGCAATTCCAAAGCTGCTGATTAGAAGCTCAGTGTTCATGAGTGTGACTTGCCCACCATTGGAAGTGTGATGCACACAGGCATGATTTCTCCACCTATGAGCTAAACTGGAAGATTCTTAGCTGTGAAGTAAACAAGGCTTTTGGTGAGAAAGAAATAGCATCAGTATGAGATCTCTTCTCTGGAAGGATTACGTTTCTCCAAAAATTGTCTAGTCCCCTAGTGGGTGCAAGGGAATTTGGTGAAAAGGTATCATACGACCGGCTATCGGCATTCTGGAAGAGTAGGACAGGGGAAGATAGCCGAAGACTCGAAGAAGACTTAATGGCCCTGCTTTCAGCTCTGTGCCCTACCTGCTCATTCCTCCCACCTTCTGTGGTGCCATTGCAAGTCCTGTGACACTTAGTGTTACTACAAGAAGGAGACAGATAAATTGACAGTAAAGTGTGGAGCCTGAAGGAAATGTTATGTTATGGGGATGGTGTGCCATGCTCCTCAAAATGTGTCGGGCTGGAGTCTTCTGTAAGACCAGTGTAGTTTATTGACACTTCAGGTTTTCTAAAGATGAATCCTACTCTTAGGACTAACTCTGGCCAACATAAGGAGATAAAATGTTGTAAGCTGGATAAACAGTACCAGGCAGCAGCCTCACATACGGCTATATTGCTAAAATAAATCTTCCCGGTTGCTGGTCTAAAGCTCACTGTTTCTGTGTATTGAATTTTAGCCTATTTTTATAGTCATGCATTCCTATAAAGACGCTTATTACAGACTGCAAAGACCTGATTATGAAGAGTCGCTGCAGAAAATGAATTATGCAAAGGAAAGATCTTGCATTCTTAATAAATATACTTGTTAACAAATATGCAGCAAAGAAACAACAGACTGAGAACCACTACCCTAGAAATCAATGCTTATTATTCTAAGGAGCGGGTCATCTAGAAACAAACTGTCTCGTTTGGCAAACACACATGAATGACATCCTGCCACTGGAGCAGATGAAAGGTGTTTAGCCCACAAGGGCTTTATCTTGTGCCATCACTGGGAGGGAACAAAGGAAGTTCTTTCTGCCCTCTTTCTGGGCTCTTGGTTCAAGTTAGACTTCTGTCAGCATCAAGGTGAAACTCACTTCCACAGCTTCGTTGGTACTTGGCTCAAAGAGCTAAGGAGAAGCATCCAGAAAGCATGTTCAGAGATGGCTTTTGCATGACCTGGGGGATTTGGGAGCCCTATTTCTAGTCACTCCCAACCACCTGAGAGTAGTAGTTTTATGCTGTGAATAACTGAAATGCTGCTTTGCTGAACATCTCGTATGTGTGAGAAATTTTATAATGTATGATCCAATCCAAGGGAAGTCAGCTTGGTACAAACTCCAATGGATACATATAGCAATTCAAATATTTATTAGATATAATGCCGTCTGTCTACCCCCGTCTACTCATGCCTGCACATTAAAGTTACCATAGTGGTTAAATTATCCTATGACATATCCTTCAATCCTCAAGACCATAAGTAAGTACCCCTACTGTAAATTAGCATGTATACTTACTCCATCTTAACACTGTTATAATTGACTATTAATACATCTATTTACCTTTCGGACTCCTAGTTTTGAAGCCATAGATGGGGCAACTATTATATGCCCTGCCCAATGCCCAGCACAGTGCTGGGTACATAGCATACGCTCACTAAATACTTGCTGCAGGAAGGAATGGCTTACAATGTCTCTGTCAAATCTTCTCATCAAGCTTGCCTCACTGCTCATTCCAGCTTCTAAATAGTCTAGGGGTAAGTGTGGTTGTATAACGGGGGAGAGAGAGTGGATATGGATCAAATTGTCAAATGAATTTGACCACTTTCATGTATCTAAACCTGTCTGGAATGTGTATATTAAAAACCACAACTCCACCTACTTAGATGTATTGAGGGAAATGTAGGTTGAGTTTACATACTACGTCTACCATCCAGCAATTCCATTCCTATAGTCTTGAGGAACTCTTGCATATGCGCACAAAGGGACGTGCACACAAATGTCTATCGCAGCTTTCTATTACACCAGAGAAATGGAAACCCCTAAGGGACAATTGACAAGAGAATGTGGAAATGAAAAAATGGTGACTGAGCGGATGTGAACTATAGCTACACACAGTAAGGGTGAATCTTAGAAACATGTGATGATTAATTTTCCATGTCAGCTTGGCTAAGCTATGGTGCCCACTTGTTTGGTCCAAACACTAATCTAAATGTTGCTGTGAAGTACTTTTTAGATGTGATGAAAATTTACAATCAGTAGACTTTAAGCTAAGAAGATTACCCTTCATAGTGTGGGTGAGCCTCATCTAATCAGTAAAAGGCCGTAAGAGCAAAGATCGAGGTTTCTCAAAAAAAGAATTCTGCCTCAAGACTGCAACGTAGGAACCCTGCCTGCGTTTCCATTGCCGGCCTGCCAACCTGGCCTACAAATTTTAGATTTGCCAGTCCCCACTCTCACATGAGTTAATTTCTTAAAATGTATATAGATACATTCTTAATAGAAATTAATATACCTATAACAATATAAGTAAGTATAAAATATGTTTTTACCTTAAATTTTATGTATCTGTGTATAATATCTCCCACTGGGTCTGCCTCTGTGGAGAACGTTGACTAACACAAAACACAAACATGAGCGCTAGAGCGTGTAAAACTACACACAGTCGTACTCCAGTCTCAGGCCTATAAAGCTGAAAAAGAAGGGAAATCAAACAAAATCGTGTTAACAGATGTATACATATGTGAAAAAACATATTTTTAAAAGGAATGGTTAGGGGAACCTGGGTGGCTCTGATGGTTAAGCATCTGCCTTCAGCTCAGGTCATGACCCTCAGGTCTGGGGTCTGGGATTGAGCCCCTGTCGATTCTCTGCTCAGCAGGGAGTCTGCTTCTCCCTCTGCCCCTCCCTCTCCCCCTGCTCGTGCTCTCTCTCTCTCTGTCTCAAATAAATAAATACAATCTTTAATAAAAAAGGAATGGTTAAGCCCCACATGTGTGAATTCACATTTCCTCTGTGCAAGGAGTCAGGGGAAGGAGCTTAGTCTTTCCTTTGGGGTGGTGTTGATAATGTTCTAGTTCTTAGGTAGGGTGGTAGGTTTATGAGTACTCATTTTATTAATATACTTTGTTTTTATATGTATATTAAACATCGTCTTTTTATGAAGCAAATATTCTATGATTAAAACTTTTTAAAATAACAAATCTTATAGGCACCTATATAAAAGAACATTGTGCTGAGCTCCCTTTGTTGGCTTAGCCACTGTTTTTAACATAAAATATTTCCTCTTGGAAGCCTCTGTCTGTTCCTTTTCCTTTAGTAACACTCTTTCCTCTTTTATCCTTGTCCCACTTGTACTTTTCACAGCTTCTAATCCATTAACCACTCTGACATATGGATTTAAATGCCCTTCTTATTACACTCTGTTGGACTCAAGTTCTCCAGGTCCGATTTTCCCAACTCTGTTTCATAATCAGTAGCTTTTCCTGTAGCCCTCATTTTGAACCCCTCATCTGGTTGGACCGCATTTCCCTTACATTCATCTCGCCCAGACTCTGAGCTGAGTCCTGGGAGAGTACAATATCCCCTGTGGACTCCACAGTCTTTGATTACTTCTCCCCTTAACCTTGTTCTTTTGGTTAAGTAATTCTTCTTAGGCAAAAGTTCACGCCTGTTCCCCCAAGTTTCTTTCCTTCAATTCTCTCTTTGACCTTCTCTAATCCGGCTTTTACCCACTTCACTCCACCGAAACACAAAGCTACCAATTACGTCCTCCTCAGGGGCTAAGCCTCCTGGCCTCTGTGCCAGCCTCAGCCCCCTTGACCTCACAGCTGCCTTTGATCTTGTGAAACACTCTGTCTTTGGGTCAATTGATAACTCCCACAAGGGCCAGGCAGAATGCGTTCCTTGCCTAGAGTGTAGCCGAGTCAGCATACAGCTGGCTACCCAGAGTATTCTGCATGCTGCAAAGGAGCTCTCAGCTAAAAGAGGGGAGGCTTGAGATGAGAATTAGTTTTTCATTTAAAAGCTGAATAAAGGATTGATCGTGCAGGCTGAAGTAACTTGAGGAAAGAAAAGGCTGCCGATGATCAGCAAATGCAGACCTTCTTTCAAATAATTTCTCAGCAGTTTAACAAATAGTTGAAGAAAATGAAATTTTTTAGAGAATTTGAATTCCAAAGCTCACTGTAATAATTTGCCTCTGTGTTGTTGTTGTTTTTAATTTTCTGAGCGGCATATTTGGGTTTTAGTTTCATAGCTAAATATACGAGCAGCATATTTGGACTTTTTTATTTGATTGTTTTTTTATTTAGATTTAGAAAGAGCTAGAAATAATCTTTTCTTCTCTGAAATCATACTAACAAAAATTCCTTTATGGCCCTTATTGAAATCTGTCATACATTAAGACAGAATGCATTATTAGTAATACAGTTGCATGAACTCGAGTTGATAATACGCAGTTGGATAGTCAAGATATCCTCTCGCAAAATATCTCCAAATTACTATTATCTCTATAATTTCGTACCCTTTAGCTAAACAGGACTTTTTTCTCCCTCATGCCTTTACTTTCCCTCCTCTTTATCTTTGCTCCTGAAGTTTTTTGCGTTTTTGTTTGTTTCTTTTTTCCTGACTTTAAGACCTCCTCGTTCTCTCATTTCCTCTGGTCAAAATTTCTCCCATTATTTGACCAGCAGTAATACTTGACTTGTACCCTTTCTGACCTTATTTTGTTTTGTATTATGCATTTGCTGTATTATTTAAACTTTTATTTGGAAATAATTTCAAACTCACAGAAAAGTTGCAAAAATAATACAGAACATAACACCCTTGCTTGGATACACAAATTTTAATATTCACCATATTTGTTGTTATCTCTTTCTTTCTCTGCATGCCTGTGTTACGTATAATATTTCCCTTTTGAACTTCTCTAGGATAGGTTGCAACTATTATGTCCTTTTATCCCTTAACATTTCAGTATGTATTTCCTAAGAATAAAGCTATTATTTTATAGAACCATGGTACAGTCATCAACTTGAGGAAATTTAACACTGACACTATACTTTTTATCTAAGCAGTCCATATTCCAATTTTGTCAATTGTGCCAATAAAATCCTTTAAACACTTTTTTTACTTCCAGTGCGGAATCCAGTCTAAGATCACGCATTGCATGTGGATTGCATTTCATCTAAGTCACGTCATTAGTTGGCCTGTATCATTGCAACTAACAAGCATTCTGAAGGTAGTCATGTTAAGAACATATAAATATCCTACTCTTCATCACACTCTTCCACTACATTAAGCATCCATTGATGATTCTTGCCCAAATTATTATGACCTCTGAAAAATGGTGAATTTCTAATTCTACCACCCCACATTTATCTGTCTGAATTATCCTTTAAGAAAGAGCCCTCCCTTTTCCTAATTTTGTTTAACTATCTAATTATTATCAATATAGACTCATAGGTTTCTAGTTTTTTCACTGGGCTACTGTCCTTATTTATCTTGATGCTTAAAATTGTCTCCGATTTGGCTGGTGAAAGCCTCTTCAGGCGGGCTTCCGGGCTTCTGTATGCTTCTGTTTCGCCCATGCATTTTCAGATCACTTCCTCACTTCCCGGCAGGATGATCCAGACTCTTCTTGCACCTTCTCAGCCCTGCAATCAGCTATTTATTCATTCATCTCGCAAACATTATTTTAGTACCTGCCATGTACCAGGCACTCTTCTAGGCTTCACCGATGGTGATAAGCAAATCTAGCCATCATCCTTTTCTTAATGGAATTTACAGGTAAGTGGATGATATGGACGTTAAAAATTTCTTTCCCCATGTCTCCTACTCATTCATCCTATCCCTGTGTGGTGAAGTACACAAATGTCTCACAAATTGGATTGCATGCTTACTGAATGAGTCTTCAAGTTTTTTTCCGGTCATCTCCAAATTTCTCCTTGTCAGAGGCTAGAGCGGGGTGATCCTGCAGGCTTGTAAGAAGTAGCTCTGAGTCTAAAGTTGTCTTCAGCCAGCAGGGAAGGAAGGTTTTTACAGGGAACTCTGTCCTGGAACCAGAGTGCACCTCAGTGTGTCCTGCTCACCTGCTGTGGTACAGACTTGCTGGGCACGTGCTGGCAGGAGGAGGCACGTGGCATTGGCTCTTAGGAACACAGGGCACTGGATCAACACTACATAGGAGTAATTAATGTCCATATCAGAGATCTTGGTTATGTGGAAAAGCCACAACTTCTCCAGTCACATGTTGAATGATTTTCCATTCATTCTCTTGCTCCTTATGCTTCAGCCACAGTAGTTTTCCTTCCATTTCTTGAAAAAGCCAAGCTCAACCACATCACAGCCTCTCTTATTCTTCTCCACACTATTCTTTTTTTTTTTTTTCAGTAGGCTCCACATTCAAAGTGGGACTTGAACTCATGACTCTGAGATTGAGAGTCTCATGCTCTACCGACTGGGCCAGCCAGGCAGCCCCCACACTATTTTTATCATTCACATGGAGGGGCCATCTCTGGTCATCCCACCAAGACCCTTGCTGACCCTGTTCATTCCTCTAACTTTACCTTTACAGTCTGAAACACAGAACCTTGAAGAACACGGCAGGAAGCTTGGATTTGTATGCAAGGGCAATAGACTCTGAAAAAAAAAGAAGAAGAACCATCATGACATTTAAGGTAATTGACTATAGATATACCTCTCACTTAAGCTATGAAAAGTCACAACCTAGACAAAAAAGTTAGTATTCTTACCTCTATAATTTAGAAGATTTGCTTGAAATCTGAAAACCTAGAAATGAACAAATCATTGCACTCCGTTTCAAAATAAATGAAATGTCCCATGGTGAGGCTTTAAGCACAACCTCTCGTCTTATCCAGGGATGCAACTTCCTGCTTTGGTCATGCTGTTTTAAAGTATTAGTGTGACTGTTAGGTACGCCTCAGGGAGTTCTGAGAATGTAATTTACAACATTTAATACAGACGAAATGTGAATGTTTTTCATACCCAGTTGCGCAAAGCTGAATGCATAAGAGCAGATGACTGAAAAAGTGTATTTGTGTTAGCGGTGCTCAATTTTGAAGACCTTTCCATGACCCTACAATCTTCTCTTTTTTATCGAGAAAGTGGTGGGAAGCAGTAAAATATCCCAGAAGAAAAGGTATCCTGGAGACTTCTCAGCATATAAGCTGTGGGAAGTTGAGGCCTTGAGAAAATGTAATCAATTCATCTGGAAATTGGACAGTAAAATAATCAAATTGTGACTGCTTTATTCACCAACAGATAAGAGTATCTATAATCATGAATGGAGAGATTGTCTCTCTAAAAAAGTCGATATGAAGGAAAGATTAGCATAAGCTTCTTTTAAATTATTTTTTTTCTGATGATAAAAGTAACACATGAAAAAATCTGAAATCTTGAATTGCAAAAAAATGGAATAAAGTAAGTTTGCTACAATCCCACCATCCAAATATACTAACAATTGTTATCATTTTGATATGGTAGTCAGATGATAGAGAATTCTACATTCTGACTTTTGTAATCATTTTCTATTCTGAGCATTTCTCCTTGTTCTTAAATGATCTTTGAAATCATGATTTTTAATGCCTACATATTATTTCAGCATACACATACACCTGATTTATTCAACAACTTCCTGGTTTAGGTAAATGGAGGTTGTTTGCAATTGTTAGTCATAGTGAACAATGTTGTGGATTTCTGGTATAAAAATTGGCAGACTGACTACTCACACTTTAGCCTTCTGCTTTCCCAAACCTGCTAAAATTTCAGGAAAAGGGCATTAATTCACATGGAAAAACAGAGTGTGAGAGGAGACTTCAGTAAATTAGAGATTTTAATATATTCCTTGGAAGATTGAAAGAGGACAGAGGAAGGATGCCTGGGTGGCTCAGTTGGTTAAGGTCATGATCTTCTGTTCAGGTCATGATCCCAGGGTCCTGGGATCGAGTCCCGCATCATGCTCCCTGCTCGGTGGGAAGCCTGTTTCTCCCTCTGCCTGCTGCTCCCCCTGCTTGTGCTCTCTCTCTGGCAAATGAATAAATAAAATCTAAGAAGGAAGGAAGGAAGGAAGGAAGGAAGGAAGGAAGGAAGGAAGGAA
>NW_024423344.1:35338238-35774206 GCF_017311325.1 Ursus maritimus
GAAGGAAGGAAGGAAGGAAGGAAGGAAGGAAGGAAGGAAGGAAGGAAAGAAAGAAGGAAGGAAATAACTGGCCATGGAAATATCTTGCTATTTCTTCCCTATAGATAACCTTTCTTTAGCATCTTTCCCTGCAATACCCATGCAAGAATAACAACACACCTTGAATTTACACAGTGTTACATGTGAAATGTATTTCAATTTAATTAATAATTGATTGATTAATTACTTTCCTTTTACCCTTTAAAAAATGACATCACATTTGTCATTGACCAAGTTAAGAATCAATAAGCTCTCAAAGGGCCACCTGCAAAGAGGGGTGGGTGGGTGGGTCAAGTAGAACTCTCAGTCAGAAGAGAGAATATACTGGTTGGTCACTGATTATTTGGGAAGGCCCTTTATTTTTCATGAGACGTAGGATGTAGTGTGTAAGCACATCCTGTACTGTGGTTTTCCCCTCCTCCTTCCAACTCCTACTCCCCATCCTTTTGTCCAGTTTCTCATGAGTTCTCATTTTGGTTCATAAAGCAAAAACTTGCTTTTTTGGGGTAAACATCCATTCCAATCTATTATTCTCTGGTATTTCATTTAGCTAGACCCTACCTCCAAGTCCACTGCCCTTTTAATTTGCATGCAACATAGATTATCTCATTTTATTCAGTATATATGTTGAAAATCTTAAACCTCACAACTTATTGCATTATGGTAGGAACTATAAGTCTATTTATGTGACTTTGAAAGTAGCCCAGCTTGCACCAGCAAGTTTAATAAAAGCTTCTGATGATAGAATAAGTGGTTCTTATTATGTTCAAATCTGAGTGCTTGGTTTTTGACACTTTCCTTTGGTGTAGGTAACACACTCTTGAAGGCTTTCTACCTCCATGCTATAATAGCTCTTCTATTACTGCATCTATCACTTCACACTGTAACTATTTGTTCACAGAACTGCCTTACATGCTAGCCTATGAGATCACCAAGGTCAGGAACTGTATTTTCATTCCTTCAACACGTATTTTTGGAGCACCTGCCACATATCACCCAGTGTGATAGGAACAGGAAATACCATGATGAACAAGGTAAACGTGGTTTATTAGGCAAATACAGTGTGGTCCAAACCCCAGGCTGGTATATTACTTAGCCATTGCCACTGTAATGTTGTATAACAAACCACTCCAAAACTCAGTTGCTTACAATAACAAGCATGATTTCTCATGCCATGAGTTTGCAGGTTCTCCATAGTTTGCGAGATCCGGGCTAGACTCCCGTGGGAGGTTCTGCATCAGGCCGAAGGATGGCTGGGACTGGTTCCTCACTGTGGCTTGGGTTCAAGTCTAAGATACTTGCATTTCTCCTGGGGCACAGGCTTCTCAGAGCATGCTCTCCTCATGGTGGATCACTGGAACACATAATGTCAAATTCGTGGAGCAGGCAGAACAGCAGCTCCGCGACATCCATTAATTTTCCATTGGTGAAAGCGAGTTCATGACCAAGCTCAACATCAGTGGAGCAGGAAAGAGCCCCATGTGCAAGGACACGGTAAAGGGTGAGATTTTTATTTCCAATAGGAAATTGCAGAACGTAATTCAATCTACTAGATCACTGTTTTTGTTACCGCTGATCGTCGTACCCTGTAGTGCCCCCCTTTAAATTATTCATCATAAATAACTTGTTTGGTGTTTGTCTCTCTATTCTTCTGTAAGTTCTATAAAGATAGAGATCCTGGGGGTGCCTGGGTGGCTCAGTCAGTTGAGTTCCTGACTCTTGATTTCGGCTCCGGTCATGGTCTCAGGGTTGTGGGATCGAGTCCCATGACAGGCTCTGCTCAGTGTGGAGTCTGCTGGAGATTTTCTCTCTCCCTCTCCCTCTGCCCCTTCCCACTGCTTACATGTGGACTCTCCCTCTCTCAAATAAATAAATAAA
Organism: Ursus maritimus; assembly: GCF_017311325.1. NCBI lineage: Eukaryota > Metazoa > Chordata > Mammalia > Carnivora > Ursidae > Ursus > Ursus maritimus. The sequence continues at coordinate 35,340,156 of NW_024423344.1, forward strand.
AATCTTTAAAAAAAATAGAGATCCTGTTTTACTCACTAGTTATTTACTAAATTATCCCTTACACATAGTAAATGCTCAGTAAATTAATATTGGAGTAAATTGAATTGGTAAGAGTCATGATGGGGACGTCCGGAGAGCTGATAGATCATAAGGAACAGAGGTTCATACTATTTCCTGCTTATTGTCATCACCTGAGGACCTTTAAAAACTACATGCCTACGCCCCACCCAGCCCATTCAAAAGGAACCTTCTAGTTTTAATCTCTGAAAGTGGAGATGGGGCCTTGGCGAGTTCCCAGTGCATACCAGGTGATTCTAATATCTAGCCAGGGATAAGAATCACTGAGCTGGGGCCACCTGACTTGGATTAGGGCGGTTAGGGAAAACTTCGTGAGGTACGTGGCATCCAAGCAGAGGCTACCCGGGAAGTAGGTTTTGGCCCAGCGTGGGGCTGAGGAAGATGGAGGTTTTTAACAGAGGCCGCTGCGTGGGCCAAGGAATTAAGGTAAAAGCTGTTTTACCTGGTGTCTGGATAGGGTGAGGTAAGCAATGTGGAGCCTAACAACTATTGTTCAGGGCAGAATTCTTAGATAAAATGGCCAGAAAATCTTCAGCGTTGAGGGGAAAGTTTTCCCATCGGAAGCAGCAGTCTCTCAGGAAAGGCTCTGCCCAGTCTGAGTAACTTCCCTTGGCTGCTTGCCCAGGTGAGGCTTTTGTTTGGTGCCCTTTTGCTCGAGTTTATTTTTGCTGTTGTTGGTATTATGCTGAAGTCTTTCCAGCTCTTCTTTGTTGATGTAACTCTCTGGGCAGACATCTCACATTTGGTTGTGACAGCCTTTCCGGGTGGCGTTTTTGGTTCATGATGGCTGCTGAGTTACATTTTAATAATAGACAAGCACGTGTATTTTTTTTCAAGTATTAATATATGAAGTAATCATACCAAGAAACTCTCTGCTTTAAAAACAATTCCTCTTCGAGATAGACTTTATGCAGCTTAATATTCTCCCTACACAAATCCATGTGATGAATCAATTTCAGATTTTTTTTATCAGTAAAACTTTGTTGGTCTTGTCAAAGTGATTTACTTACTTGCATTCAGTTATGAAAAATATTTATCCATCATGTTTTATTTCTTGTCTCAGGAAGCTTAGAGCTAAAAATTGCAGGATTCAATATTAGCCAGGATTGGGATGTAATTCTCCTCCTGCCTATCAAATTTTAATTTTTTTCCTTTCATTTTTAGCAATTCTGCTCTATATGTGTCTTCAGTGGTAATCTACCTTAAATACTTTCTGTGAAGCAAGAAGCCAACAGATTACCAGGTAAGAAGGTTAAAACACTAACGAGATACTGTGGCAAATGGAAAGGTATAGGACTCATTCACTGTCCCCGAATTCCCAGTCTGTTAAATATTCAGAGAAGAATTTTTCTGCAAATAAGTATATTAGTGAAAGGCTTGTAATACCTAGGCCTCAAATTATCTCGACAGTAGGTCTAAAGCTAAAAATGTATTTCTTTGCATTCTATCTTAAAATCAAAGTTCCAACCATTTTGTAATTAAATTTTTTCCAACAATATACAGAGAGAGACCTGTATGTATGCATATGCACACATCTGCAGAGGTGACAGTAGTTAATACTACTGATTACCATCATTGTGAAGGTTGGCACATGGGAAATGTTTGTTTTTACCGGTTCCAGTTGGAAGGTATAGGGCACGGGCAGTGAAATCGTAAATGCATAAATGCCTGCTGCCTGCTGCAGCTTTCCAGAGAAAATCGTATCAATTGAAATCAAGTAATTTAGAGCCTTGTCATTTTGCAACAGCAGAAAATCTGAGAAAACTGAGCACCCTCCTCCAAGATGTTACGAATACAGGGTTCAATAAACCAACAAGTGGAGACTGCCAAAGAAAATTCTGCCATTGTAGATCCCAACTTTAGGGCTGTCCTCCAACGTCCCTCTTTTGAATAAAAAGAGTAATTTTTTTTAAAGATTTTATTTATTTATTTGACAGAGAGAGGACAAGCAGGGGGAGCATCAGGCAGAGGGAGCGGGAGAAGCAGGCTCCCTGCTGAGCAAGGAGACCCATATGGGGCTCGATCCCAGGATCCTGGCTAGGATCATAACCTGAGCCGAAGGCAGATGCTTAACTAACTGAGCCCCCCAGGCGCCCCAAAAAGAGTAATTTTTTAAACCCTCTGAAAAATACTTGTCACAATTCTACCTTCTGCATTTATTAGCAATTTTATTACCTTCATTTTATTAACCTCTATTAATCATGAAAAACATATTACTGGCATTCCATTGATCTTCTGGTCTGAATTTGTAAGAGAAAACCTTCTTATTTCTGTTTACTAACATGAATGAAAAAAGACACAGCATAGAAAACTCATAAACTTCCACCGAAATAAGCAGTTTCAGAAAAGCAGATGCACCTGGATTGCGTTGGTAAATGGTGCTTGGTTTGAGACCAGTCAATACGGCTCATGCTAATTGTAATGCATTCTGGTCAAAATTGTACTTTATCTTCATTTCTTCTGATTTATGTCACTTTCCATAAAGTAATTCTGAAGACTTAAAGCTGATTGCATTCAGTTCCTACTAAAGGAAGACTGATACAATTTAAATATTATTTTTATCCTGGGTATTCAGATATCAGTTACATATTGCTGTTAGTTCAGAATAGACTGATGTTTACTAGATCATACCCCACCTGCCCCAGACTTCCAGTAACCTAGCTCCGAGTACCCGTGATCAACAGGTCTTGACCTGAGGCAAGCATTTGTCTCCAGAGGCAATATCCTTTATGACTGCCTGTGCAAATATTTATAATGCGTGTGGAGTGCCTTGACCATTTTGTTCAGTAAGCAATGCATTTACAAAATGGAAGAAGAATGAAAATTCAATTTTTTTTAAACTTGATTACAAGTCTCTAGTGAACTGTTCTGTGGTTGCTCCTTATATACAGTTCCTATTCCTTGGGACAAATGCAGAAACGGCAGGAGCCAGATCCATCACATGCTATTCTAAAGCAGCCGGAAAGTTTCACAACTTCCTGCTTCTGTGGATGTAAAAAAAAAAATCCTGCCTGCTCCTCTACTAGGCGGTATCGTGTCAGATGATTGCATAACATGTCCTTGTGCGAGCGCCACTTCCTCCTTCCCCCCCACCTCCCCACCTCCCCTTCCCCATTTAGTTCACATTTACCTTTAGAGAAATTTTTGGCTAGATAATTCACACGCTTTGGGGAAAAATAAAACTTAGCAAAATGCCAGGCTCTATACTAAGACATTTACAGAAGAGAATCCAATAATTTCCTGTAGTTATCCTTCCCAACATAGTATGGAAATGCATTCAGTAGTTTTTCTTTTCCTTCTCTTGCCAGAATTATTTATTGCTGAAAATTGAGGAGTTGTATTATAGTCATTATTTCTTTTAGTTTAAAAATTCAGTTTGATAGTAATCTTAAAAAAAAAATCCCACAAAGTTTAAATGTGGTTTGGAAAGGCAGCAGAGGGATTTGAAGAGAACAGATCTGATGAAAAAGAAAAATGTTTTAGCATTTTCAACCGACTAGAGTGGAATCAGTGAAAAACAGAAGTCTCCAAAGGAAACTGCAACAAAGTATAAAGGGTTTATAAAAGAATACATAGCCATTTTGAGAGTTGTGTTGGAAAGGATAAGGTGATATTTTTTTATCTGAGACTGTAATGAAAAGACCAGAATTACAGATTTGATGCCTCTGTGAGAATCAAACTTCTCCATGACAACAAACTAGACTTCCATCCCTGGCTAAACATCTTGAAAAGATGTGGAAATATGGAATTGATTATACAGAGTTGATCCATGACAATTTGTGGGAAAACAACACATAATTAAGGGTCATAGTGATCATGTTAATTGAGAACTGTTCCCTCAAACTAATCTGAATGATTATTAGAGCTGAAGGTTTCCTAGGCTATACCACACTCTACAGACATGAAGTAAACAAATTATGGCAAAATCTACTCATTGTTGCTATCTGTGGAGACTGTTCTGCCATCAATTCCACAGCCATGATTATTGTCAACAGCCAAAGTGAACATGCAAACAGCATGGTGCTCTGGGGAGAAACACACAGGGAATAGAGGTGAGGCCTTACCCCCTTCTCTACTCTTCCACTAACCAGCCATTTGATGTCCTGTATAGGGAAGCCCTATAAACTCCCTTTTAGTTCCCTCAACTCTCATATAGAAATAATAATCGTCCCTTATCTTCCACCTTGTTAGGACTATTGAATGATATAAGTAAAAGAACCTTAGGAAAGATTAAAAGCACTTACAAATGTAAGAGATTGATAGTGTTTATTGATCACAGGTGCCAGAGACTGTTCTTGCATCTACTCAAGGCTTTGCTTTCCTAGCAGTTGACAGCATTGATATTAGTTATGTTGTTTTTCAAACTTCATCTTAACACACTCCAATTTCAAAAATAGTACATGAGGGGTGCCTGGGTGACTCAGTCGTTAAGCGTCTGCCTTCGGCTCAGGTCATGATCCGAGGGTCCTGGGACCGAGCCCCACATTGGGCTCCCTGCTCGGCGGGAAACCTGCTTCTCCCTCTCACACTCCCCTTGCTTGTGTTCCCTCTCTCGCTGTCTCTCTCTGTCAAATAAATCTTTAAAAAAAAAAAAAAAGTACATGAGATGGTTTTTGCAAAGGGGATTTGTCTTTTGTCCTTGTGTTGCTATAAGTGGAAAAGTTCCTTTGTAGAGACTTTCATTTTTAGTATTTGGGAAACTTTGGAAAGAAGTTCAAATTCAGAGGCAAGTTTTAAATCTCTGCAAGAATTTCAGTGGTGATGGTAACAATAATATTTACACTACCTGCATTGATAAAAGCCTTGACTTCCCTTTATGGTCATGTGTCTTGTGTCTACTGCAGTTCAAAAAAGACTAAGGAATACTTCCTGGGAAAAACCAACTGTCCTCAGACAGGTTCCCATAGAGAGGGAGAACATCGGTATGGTTATCAGGGGTCTGGGTCATGGATATGGAGGTTGGAAATTCAGGGTCAGTATATTCAGAGGTGATTGGGCTCAGGCACATGACTCATAGCAACTCAACTCAGAAGTCTGACATTATAAATATAAAATGTCAACTTATTCACTTATAATCAAAATTATAACTCTTCATGGGTAGATCTGGACAGCACAATGCTCATCAGAAGGTTGCTTGATAGATCTGGAATCAGAAGCTTACTGCCTAAACTGAATGGTAGTCAAGTCACCAGAGTTCTATGGGACATTTGTGCCTCACAGGCCAGGTTCTTGGGCTCATGGTTCAGGAAACCCAGTCTTTTAGACAAAGCTAGAGTTGGAAAGTCTTCCTTGCCCCTTTTGACCTGCCCTATTGTTGGCCAATTGGTTTTCAGATTAAGACATTCTTTTCCTTTTGTCATATGAATATTTTCTCTTCAGAATTAGCCTGGGAGGTATTCTACCTCTTTAAGGTCATTCTGTATCTTTGCTCTGATATAGTAAATGTTTGTTTCATAGAAACAATTGGAGGGTACTCTTTCCAAGTCCTCAGCTGTACTCACTGTTGCCCCACGTAATATACCACCAACCATTCTTCCTCACATTTCCCTGAGCTTGTTCTATGCTCTTCAACTTCTGGGCTTTTGAACATGATTTGGTCTGGAATGCTCACCATAACCAATAACCTCCTACGAAACTTTCAGTACCACTTTAAAAGTTCACTCCTCTGTGTCCACAAGGTAGGCATGGGCTAGTGTTCACTAAAAGAGCTACATTACCAAACTCAAATTGTACTGTAGGGCATAGTCACTTTGTTGGCACAGCCCTTCCTCAAAAGGAGAAAAATAGAGAAAAGCATCCTTCTCATTTTGCAAGAGTGACAACGTAGTAATCCATCCTCAAGGAGCTATTCTAGTTCTACAGGCCCACAGCAGCTATGGGACCTCCTCTTGGCCAAGGGGATTTTATTTCATCAAATAAAAAAGTTTTGCTGTTAATCACTGTCATACTTGGAGATTCAAGGAAGAGCCCCAGCACCAGTGGATTACATTTGTCATTGCAGCTAACATTTATCATGTGCTTACTGCATGCTAGGCAGAGTGTAAAGCAGCTTGTATGGATTATTTCATTTAACCTTCACAATAACCTTATGATGTAGGGGGTTTAATTATCCCAATTTATAGATAGGGAGACGGTAAGAACGGACAAGTGGTAGGAGGTAGAGCCAGGACATAAATCTAGTGAAATCTGAAGCTGTGTGGTGACCAAAAAAAGTGTTCCATTACCAAAAACATTTGTTTTTCCCCATGGAAGTTTCCCCTATAGTATGCCTGATACCTACAAGATAGATCTAGACGTTCCATGATGGCTAAGCATTTTGGCAAGATGGAGGCAAATAAGAAGTCAGTAGGTGTAGAAACTTCGACTCTGTTGATGTAGGAAGAATGCCGGGCACTCCCTGGATCAGCTACAGTGCCCAACGGACAACTCCCTCAGCGGCCGAGAGCCATAGACCTAGCTCCGGGGTCTAGTGATCGGGGCTCCGAGCTGTCCAGGGGAACGCCACACGACAAGGAAGGGTGAAGGTTTGAACTAAAAGAAGGGGGGGGGTTGTGCCCTAAAAACCATAATTCAAAAAAAATTGTCTAATTTTTCAGAGTTTTCTCATAATTTCCAGAATATTAGACGTCTGCTGTTTGTATCTATGCACAGTTTCTACTCCCAAGAACATGTATTTGGCACCTACCAGGTGCAGGCCACTTTGCTATCAGCCCTCAGTGTTTTAAGTTTTATAAACGTATCCAAGTACAGAAAACCATTTGGTCAGGGTAAAAATGTAGGATTCGTGCTTAATGCGCCTATGAAATGTCAAACAAACACAGGTATCCTCTTCTCAAAAGTTTACTTCACGCCACTACACTTTTACAAAAGACCTACTTTTGTACCTGTTTTCACTCACCAAAAGAAATCCAATGGGATTTTCACTAGTATGAAAGAAGGCAAAAAGCAAAAATAGCATTTAGCATTTGTTTCGCAGCAAGCAGCTATGGAGGCAGCGCGCCCCGGAGCAGCAAGGCGGCACCGCCACGCCCCTTGCCTGGGCTTGAGCTCTGTGAGCACCTGTGCTTTATCTTGATTTATTCTGCGCATCTGCTAGTAAGATGCATCCTAAGGTATCTGAAGAGGCTAAGAGGTTATTTTTTGGGTCTGGAAATGCTCAAAATTTTTTTCCATATAAGTTAATGGTAATTGCTTCTTCACTTTATACCATTTTGGTTTATGAAAGTTTTCATAGAAAGGCTCTGTTTTCAGATAGCGGGGGAAACCCAAGCTCTTGTGTAATTTAGACAAAAGTATGGCTTTTAGAATCAGAGGGCACTCAACTTTCGAAGCTGGTTGTTACCTCTCCCTTCTTCATCTGTCTTTTCCCCAAATCTATCTCCAAGTCACCTTCTCTCATCCCCTACATACAAACACACACTTAATCAAAACAGATCTGGAGAGCAGTTTTTCGCATGGCTACTCCATCATTAAGATCTATCACTTCACAGCACCTTATGGTTATAATAGGATTTCCCCCTTTGATTAATTCTTGTTCAACATCTCTCACACTTGCCTACCCGCGAAACTCTTTCCTGGGGGAGAAAACAAAATTATACCTTCTTTTACAATGATCCAGCAGAGAAAATGAGATTGCCCAGCACATTACAGCTTCTATTCAGCGGAGCCACATGCTCCCTCTCGAGATAGGATGGAAAATGAGCTGCCAGCCAAAAAAAAAACCCTCCTAAAGAGTGTCACAATTACAACTTTTCATTGGTGCTCCTAGTGACAGTACTTCTGACCTAAGACGACTGAGACATACAGATGTACTCCCGAGTCTGCTCATTAGCCTAATGAGGATGGAGTCAGGCAAAGAGTTAATTTGACTAATTTAATCAGCATGCCCCTCCATGTGTCTACTGGGAGAACACCAAAGTGACGGAGACAAACAAACACACAGAGGAGAGGAATTTACTGAGCTGTGTTTGCCATCAGGCAGAGCCACTGTGAAAACATAATAGAATCAAAGCTGGAAAGAACCTTAATGATTGTTTAACCCATTCATATCATTTTATAAGATCTAATGAGGTTAAGAAATCATCATAAAAATAAAATTTGTTGTCGAATGATATATGGGAAAACATAAACTGTAACCTACTATGTGTGTATGTAAATATTATTAGATTGTTTTTTCCAAACAACATAGGGGAATTTAAACAATGGATGTAATGTTCTATATTTTCATAGAACAAATACTATAAATAAGTTTCTTTTCCTCCTCCCTATACAAACTGATTCTTTAGCTGTGTGGACAACCTTCAAGCTAGTCATCTTATAAAGATAGTTGGAAATTATAAAAATTTTTTTCCCAAGCTTTTCCTGCTTTTGAAGACTTGAGAAGAATAAAGCACTGATGCATGTTCTTTGATGCTGGATATAAACTTTAGTTTTACCAGATTTAGGGATTTTCAGTTAATACTTGGTGTGGATGATTTATGTGTTTGATTAATGGTTTTCGATTTCTTTAAAGTTCCACCTTAAAATGAGCACCATAAAATGTCTATTTAATGTTGGCAGTACTTCTGATAGCGTGCCTTGATCTTACAATTAGAAATTAAGCCACAATTACCCATCAGATTCAGTAATTCTAAGAGAGTTGATTGAGGGTTTTTCCTGGACAATAGAATGTCATTTGCATTGATTATTTCATTATATTAATTTTCTCATCACTTTTCCTTTTTCTTTTTTTTTTTTATTTCAACATTATTAAGGAAGTTTTTTCAACAGGCTTAAGCCTAAGGGGATGAAAGAGAAAATGAATGGGTTTCTTTGGTTTAAAAAAGAAGAAGAAGAAGAAAAAGGCTTATGGGGATACTAAGCCTCATATCCTATAAATTGGTCCTGTTCTCTTTTTTCCTTGATGATAGTTGGTGGAATTAAAACAGGATAGGAAAAATTATATTTTGAGGTTGAGTCTTTTAAAAAATCAAACTTTTGTAGTGTCCCTTCTATTTGAACAAGATTGCTGCTATCCCAGCAGCCAGACCAGGCAATACATAATGTTCTTTTTCTGTAAGTTTTCTTACAAATCATTTTTCTTTATTCGGTTATTGGTGGAGAGCCTATTATGTATAGTAGGTATAAAATTTATACTCTTGTAGGAGAGATGGACTTTAATTAAACAAATATGACTTTAAATAGAAGTGCAATAAAAGAAAAGAATTTTGTTCTATCACAGAAAAAAAGGAGATAACCTAATTTATATGTGAAGGCAGTCAAGGAAGGCCTCTCTGAGAGAGGTGAAGAGCGGGTGCATGTTTAGGCTTGTAGAGGACAGGAAGAGGGACCAGTCTAAAGCAACTGTATATGAAAACGATCTTGAATCAGGGAAGACCTTGGTGGGTTCAAGGTCACCAACATCAGTGTAGCTGGAATAAAGGAAAAAATGGTACAAAATAAGGCTGAAGAGGAAGCCAGTGTCCAGCTTGGAGCAGTTGAAGAGTGAATGGAAGAGTTGATATTACAACAGTGGTGGACTGAATGCAGGATTGAACTCTGCTTCCTTCCAAAACCTCGCTACAGAATGACAGACAGAAAAGAAAATTGTTATAAAAGGCATAAACCCCCAAGAACAAAAAGAGATGCAGAGGAATCCTTGGCATCAAAATTTTTTGCCTCTGCAAAGCATGTGAGCAAGTGGTGATTGATTTATCAAATCTGAGAAAGTCTGCAGTGGGGGAAAGCTGAGAAGTGACCCAATTTACCAAGTTACCTCTAGAATTGGGGTAAAGACGAGGCTAAACACAGGAGTAGTTGAAAGCCCATTCGAGGAGAACTTAGACTCTGTACCTGTCAGGAGGGGATTCAATACAGAGAATGAGATGCTTCTAAAACAGTTGGAAGAACTAGAGAGGCACAGGTCAGAGAAAGCCATGGCTACTTCTTAGATTTACTGGCAGTTTTCAGAGAATCAAGCATTGCAGGAACTTAAGGAAACTGCCAAAGACATCTCAACTATCTGAAGCTTCATAGCAAGTAATTTGCAAAGAAATGCTCCTCAGTTGCTGAAAAATCTCATCTTTGCTGAAGTCCATAAATTGCCTTCAGTAGCCAGAAAGCAATAAAACCTTTCTTATGCCTTCCAGTATTGTAGGCTTGTATCTCATTGGCAGACTCGAATCCAGAACCTGGCCAGAAGATTATTCTGGAAGTGCAGTTCCTTGGCTTCTAGCTCCTGCAATATAAGCAAGACCTTAGAAGAGTCACGATGTCCGGGACAGCAGAAGGAATGTTGGAACTGAGTTGTTATCCATCAGTCCAGGATAGATCCACCCTCCCAGAACCCATTCCCCTTTGTGCAACTGGGCAATTGCCCTTCCCTCCACAGGCAGAAGATGAGGTATAGGGGCACCTGGGTGGCTCAGCTATTAAGCATCTGCCTTCAGCTCAGGTTATGATCCTGGGGTCCTGGGATCGAGCCCTGCATCGGGCTCCCTGCTCAGTGAGGAGCCTGCTTCTCCCTCTCCCACTCCCCTTGCTTGTGTTCCCTCTCTTGCTGTCTCTCTCTGTCAAATAAATAAAATCTTAAAAGAAAGAAAAAAGAGGTATAGAACAGATGGTCTTTAGACTGGAACACCAGATACAGCTAATGGCTGGGAGACAGTTCTTCATATGAGGGTGTGAGAAAAATTAATATATTAGACCTCTCCTCCCATTTAACTCTGGGTTTAAACTCCCTGGGCCAGACCCTGGATGAGCCTTTCATAGAATACCTCACCAGCCCAAGTGAAAAGGCCTCAGAGACACTGATCTCAGGGGTTTCTCCAGGAAATGTCCCTGTTAGGTCACTTTATAGAGAATCCACAATGGTAAGCCCACACAAGGGCTTAAGCTTTAAACTATTTAATTTTCTACCTTAAATATGAGCCAAGGAACATCAACATTTGAGGAAGGCAACAAACATGGAAATCACAGCCCAAAATAAACGAAAAGAAAAAAAAAAAAAAACACAGAAGACAGGTTATGAAGGAAAGAGGAAAATGTCAAAAAGAAAACCAATAATAACTATCTTTGGAGAATAAGGAGAATATACTGAAGTGAGAACAGAAAGCTTTTTTTTTTTTTTAATTAAAACATGATAACAGAACTAAAGACCTTGATAGAAACCTTAGAAAATAGTATCCCAAAAATTAGAGTAAAAAACTCAGAGGTTTTAAACAAAAAGGGAGGGAAAGGATAGAGAATGGTTCAAATGATGGAATCTCCAAAAATTAAAAACAAAACAAAAAAACAAGGAATTATAAATGAAGAAATTTTAGTGGGAATAATTCAAGATGCTATATCAGAAATGTAGGACACTGCTCAGTACAATGAATGAACATAAACTAAGACATTTAAAACACTGGGGACAAAAATCGTACAAAAATTTTTTTAAACATTTTTTTTTTAAAGATTTTATTTATTTATTTGACAGAGACAGCCAGCGAGAGAAGGAACACAAGCAGGGGGAGTGGGAGAGGAAGAAGCAGGCTCATAGCAGAGGAGCCTGATGTGGGGCTCGATCCCGGAATGCTGGGATCACGCCCTGAGCCGAAGGCAGACTCTTAACGACTGCGCCACCCAGGCGCCCCAAAAATCGTACAAAATTTTAAAGAAGAAACAAACACAGGACTTAGACCCAGGATTGGCAAACTTTTCTGGAGAGAACCAGATCATAAATGTTTTAGAACTTGAGGGCCATAAAGTAAGTGCCAAAACTACCCAAATTTGCTGTTATAGTGTGAAAGCAGACATAAACAATATGTAAATGAGTGAGCATGGCTGTGTTCTAATAAAACTTTATTAACAAAAATAGGCTATGTGCTCAATTTGCTAACCTCTGACTTACATAAAAATTCAAGAATCAAAATGGCATCAGACTGTGGTAAACAGACTGAGGACTAGATGGCAATTGCTCAATGTTGATAAAATACTGAAGGAAAATTATTTTTCACCTAGAATTCCATTCCCAGAGAAATTATCAAATGTGAGGTATGAATAAGTTCTCAAAAAAAATCTGATCTTCCATGAAACTTGACTCAGGACACTAACTGACACTGGGCTTCATCTAAATAAGAAAGAAAATCAAAGAAAAAGACATGGGATCCTGAAGCCAGGAATTAGCTTCCATTTCTTGGAACTCAGATTATGATAAAGCAAAATACCAAGACTGCAAGTCATTCAGCACAGAGGGCAATCACTCTCCATTGGAGCAGATCACAGTGTTTTGATAGAAACTGCTTTAAGATGAAACTGAGAGAATACCAACTGTGTTTATATGGATTCACAGAGTATTTATGTAACAGGAGAGGTTTTGGGTGTACTTTAATTATAAGCATGTGGAAAACTAAACAGAACAACTAATATTAACTCCATAGGAAACAAAGTTGCACAGGAAAAAAAATTAATCATTGATAACTATATAATTCCAACTCAGAGGTCTCAGAGTCATTAATAAACATTATATATTGATCTAATCGAAATTATGATAGAACTATATTGAACAGATCGAGGGAAGTTATTGCAGTATGTGGTAGAGATAGGTGTTTGTAGATCAGGGACTTAAAACTTTGTCTCCCATTAGTAGAAAATCAAAAGATAATAGATAAAGCCTAAATTATAAAAATAAATAGTGCTACAAACATTTAGAGCTTTGGAGATAAATACCAAACAAGTCAGCTGCAAAAGTTTAAAGTGGATATTCTGGGTATTCTGGATTAGGGGTGGTGAGTCATTTAACAAGACTTGTAGAACAATTCAACTCTTTGAAACTCTGTCTAACACTTCAAATTTAGAGTTAATTTTAAAGAACAATAAGTAGTTTTTTAACAATAGGAAAATAAGCAAATGGTATATGTAATCAATAGATTTTTGTATAATTCTTAAAGTAATCAGGTAAAACTTTTATGTTTTAAGGTAGATAAAGGTTAATAGCAATGCTGAGCAAACAAAACAGCAAATTGCAGAAAGAGATGTAGGGTATGATAGGAAGCAATACTACATTTTATTTATACATAAATGTGTGCTAAAGAGTAATGACTCACACGGAAAAAATAAAAAATTCAGAATGTGATTGCCTCTTGGAGGAAGGACAATGAGAGCAGAGAGTGGTCCCGAAAGTGCTTCCACTCTAGAATATTTTATTTCTCATAAGCAGATGAGGGGAAGTACTACCTTTAGACAAGACAGGAAGCAGTTAAAGATGCAAGAAAGAGAAGGGTAAACATGAACAGCAACAACAGAGATGGGTTCCTCTTTCTGACAACTCTTGGGCCTTCCGTAGAGTCCTTCCATTTTCCTTTCACTTCTCTTTCCTTCTGTTGTGTTTTGCATTTGTTGTTTTGGGTGTCATGTTTGTTTGGGTTTTCCATCCGCATTTGAACATGCTGCTGCAATGACTCTACCTCTCTCCAATGACCGTCCTGTGCTGCCCCACCGCCTGAGAGGGTCTCCATTTTCTTACCTCCCATCTGCTTTTAAAGTTGCTTGTGGTAGTGTTTTTAAGTAACAAGGCCTCAGTAGGAGTAATTCTGAGTAAAATACAGTATCACCAATTAAAACTGTTTTCTACCCCAGCCCACCATGCAGTCATGTCTTTGGAGAGCAGGAGCTTTAAGTAAAACCCCTGTGAGATTTGAAACACGGATGTAGCATTAAGCATTATGAGAAAACAGGAAGTAGCTCCTGCCGCGATTGGTTCAGTCATGCCACACTGCCATTGGAGCCAAGCTCCTTGTACCCTGCCATCCACAGAGCATTGACTCAGTCCTCAGATTTGCCCCTTGCAGTACTGTGGGGATTGGCATGGTCCCAAAGTCCACTTGAAGGGAGTTGCACCTCTGTTTGTTACAGAGGAAACTTTTCTTGGCAACAAAAGCAGACATTCTTTCAGGTTGCATTCACCAGGGTTCGGTCCCATGCAAAGGGGGGTAGAAAAATGAGAATCTAGGATTCTGCCAGCAAGCTAGCGGGGGTAGGGCATAGCTGTTGGATAGGGAATCCACGGGGCCTACCACTGACCTCCGGTGCTTCAGAACATCCACCACCATACCCCGCAGAGGGCATAGCAGCGCCCCAGCAGACAGAGCCATAGCCAGCAGAAGCGGCGGCCGTGCCTACCAGAAGCGGCACTCCCCAGAAGGAAAGCCAGTACCGCATGGAAGCCTCAGTGGTGCCAGTGGGTACAATGGGCCCAAAAGACACAGCCAAGTCCAGCACAGGGGAGGCTGTAGCTGCGTTAACATGATCACCAATGTCCTCATGTGGTTCTTTACAATTTAAAATTCACTTCCTCAGTCACACCACCTACATTTCAAGTATGCATTACCCACCAGTTGCTACAGCTAGTTGCCATCATATTGTACATCGCAGATAAAGAACATTTCCATCTTTACAAAAAGTTTATTGGACCGTGCTGGGCTAGAGCAAGGAAGAATTTCTTCAATGACAAATCCACATATGTAGAAATAGGATTATATTATAGCTCGTCTCCAAGTATCTCTAGGGATTCCTAGAGTCATGGTATAAACCTTTGGCCAAAGTGGGAATGAAATGTATTAGCTAATGATTTGTAAGATGCTGTTTAAAGCCCAAAATTCCCGTGGAGGCACCCGTTGTCAGCGAGTCCGCATTGTTTAGTGAAAATGTATAGATGACGGTCCCTACCTGGTTTACCTGGTCGTTCGGACTGAGTCTGTGAGATCAGTGCGGTATAAAAACCTCCACGCGGACTTGTGCCGCATCCTCCCTGACACAGATATCTTGTTCTCATGTTGGTGGATCGTGATTTCCAGATGGAGCATATTCTGAGCAACTCAGAGAGGACTCTGGAAGCTGTGCCCAGGTGTTCCAGATCTCTGTAATGTTGCTTTGTGCTTCCTTGCTCCTGGTGCTGTGTATCCTTTGCTTGTAATAAATCTTTCATGAGTATACCTTGTTAGAGTCCTGTGAGTCCTTTCAATTATCTGACCCCAAGTAATTGCTGCACTCCGTGGTGGCCAATCAGATTTGGTCATTAACACATATGAACACCCTCAGGACACTGCTAGAAATAACTAGGTTGAACTTTACAAGGCTCTCGAGGTCCCACACTAGCAGATGTGAGCAAGAAACATCATTATATATATAAGATTTTATTGTTCTTCTTCATTCTTTCATGTCAAAAGGAAGTTATGAATGAAGTGATGTATTTTGGCATGAATATAAGTCAGATTATTTGTGTTCAAATAATTTTAGTGCCTAAACCTCAATTTTTCTCTTCTATAAAATGGGCAATATTACAGAATTCACATCATAGGATTGCTTGAGGGTTGATTTATATAATACATGTATTAAGGAAGTACAATGATGAGCATGTAGGAAGAACTCTGTATGAGCTCTTGTTAGCACGCTCCCCAAATGAACATATCTGTTAAATGTGAACATTAACAACAAACTGGGTGATGCATTACCTTAAAGATCTCATTATATGTCTTAGATTTTATTTTATTTCATCTGGTAGCTTTATCTCAATTACCTTCAATTTTGTTTTCCTTTAAATGATATTTTATAGAAATGCAAACTGTGTCTGAGTAGAGTGCTACATCTTCCCACCCTAAACAGAGTATATTTTCATATGCTCTATATTTTTATTCTATGCATGGCTCTTGCTCAGTGGGAAAATTATGGATGTAATTGTTAGGCCACTAACTCAAATTCTTCCCCTGGTGGTTAATCATGGTTTCTAATCCCAGTGGTATAAACGGCTTTCTGGTAGTCTTCTGGCATAATCCTCTCACTTTATAGTGAGATTTCACAGCTAGTAAATGATAGAACTGGGACTCTAATCCAATCAGACCCATATAAATGCTGAAGTTGTAAGAAAAGCTAGATGATACAGTACATTCTTGGGGAGGATATCCTTTGTGATGGAAGTAAGAGATTATAAAGAGACAAACATAATTTTAAGAAATTGCTCAAACTAATTTATAGGGCAGTGCTACAGGAGAGGCAACAAAGTATGAGAGAGTCTTCCTACTATTAAAGAACTTGGACCCCAATTATACTTGTCCTATTCAAGTTTCTTTAAGTCACATAAAATAAAAACCCATTCAAGATAACTCAAGAAAAATGGTCATTTATTATAAGGCTATCTCAGAGAAGAAAAGGTAAGAGGGATGCGTCTCAGGGCAGCTAGAATCGGAAGGTAGAACGGGATTAGGAATTGAGGCAGACACTTCATCTCTTCCTCTCCTGATGATTAGTTCTCTAATCTCTGCCTTTCTTGATTCTTTACTTTGAGTTCTCTTCTGTCTTCTGTCTTTGAGTTCTCTGCCTGCATGTCTGAACAGGGCCGACGCAGCCTTGCTCTTAACTCTGGAGTTCATCACTTTGTCACGACCAGCATTGTGTCTCTTTTCTGTTGGGCAGCACCCTCCTTACCATTACGGGCCATCTGCATTGTTTGCCTTTGGTTCAGAAGTTTATCTGTTGTTAATCGGTTTGGCTGGTGGTTTGTGGACGCCTGGAATCTACAGCTGACCTTTATAGGGCTGTGGGAAAGTAAGTACCTCCAAACATATCCTTTATACATATATATGTATGTATCAACGTTCAAGAACCATACAAGGGCAGTCATTTAGGGCTATTTTAGAGGTGTCATGTGAGGTATATGCCAGATATACCTTTACTATATAGTAAAAACAAATGCTTCAATAATTCATGGTAGGAGATATCCATGTTCACTGAAGCTCCAGGAAGTCGGAATAGAAGAGGTGGGTATTAAGTGGTATCTTGAAGAATGGGTAGTGTATGATTATTTGGAAAGAAGATAAAAGGGTATTCCATTCAGGTAAAAAGGTATAAAGGTAGGAAATGTTAAGGTAGAAAGAGTATTTAAACTGGAATTGAATGTTCATCTACAGGTATAATAAAAGATAAGGTTGTGAAAGGTAAATCTTGGGCTAATTGGGGTGGGTCCTACAGTCCATATTATAGAGAACAGATTTGATTCTAGAGGCAAATTTGGGTAAGAGTCGGTTGTAAAATATATTCTATTTGGGGTAGATGGGGAGAAGTTTTGGTATTGGGGCTGTTAGAAAGTAAGTCTTGGGTGGTCCAGGGTAGGAAAAGAAAGGAAAGGTAGTGTAACATATTCTACTTCTAAGACTCCATCCTTATGAAATTTTAAAAGATAAAGCAAAAGATTTATGTACCAAAATATTTATGGCAACCCTACAAATAACACAAAAATCTGGAAATGATATAAATACCCAAAAACATGGAGACTCATGAATAAATTATGTATATCCAGATGTTGTATCAGAATGTTTCCAAAGAATATTTGATGATATGGAGGGAAGGGAGGTGAAGCTACTTGTCACATATTAAATGCAAAATTCAAGGACAAAGCTAATGTTTATGTATATGGTATTGCCAAAAACTTAAATCTTTCAAAGTTTTGATAATTCAGTCTCTACTTCCTAAACAGAGGAAATTAACGTTACTGTTTCATTCTGTTTTATTGTTTACGTTCTTGACAAAGATATAGCAAATATTGGTATCTGCTATATATGTTAAATGCTAAGTTTCTGTAGCAAAAAACACCAAAAAGTATGGCTTCAATAAGAAGTTTATTTCTCTCTCATGTAATTGGCTGGTGTAGGCTTGTTGGGTAGCCCCACTTTGCAAGGTATTTGCAGGGAACTAGAATATAATAGCTATTCAGAAAAACTTTATTAACTGTTTCTCAAAAATCGAAGGGTTTGTTGTTGTTGTTCTTGTTTTGCCTTTGGGTCAGTAATGGAGACTGTGACCATCAGTAAACCAGCCAGCCATTTGTTTTACTGTTAAGTGAGCAATTAGATAATCAAAATATAGGAAGGATAAATCTCAGATCAGAAACTTAGGTGGGAAAAAGTAACCATATTCCTTTATTTTCTTTAAATCTATTTAAATCTGGCTCCAACCCCATGCAGTCTGGTAGGGAAAAAATTCACTCTTAGGTATTACTGGACTCTTCTCCTGGGGCTGTGTCTAGCACTTCGACCAAGCCCCCATGGTCATCAGCCATCAATGAGCATTAGGTATGCGTTCCTTCAAGTGCTGAACTCTGCACAGGGGACAGGAACATTTCTGAGACCACAAGTGCATGACACAGGTCTTACCTCTGGAATCTTTCTGCCATCAGTTCCCATCCCAATTCTAGCGCTGTCAGGGAATAGGTCCCAGAACCCTGTAGGCGGGGCCTCTGGATCTGGGTTTTCTTTTTCTTTTTCTTTTTTTTTTTTTTGGCAGTATAATTAACATACAATGTTATATTAGTTTCAGCTGTACAACATAATGATTCAATGATTCTATACATTACTCAATGCTCACCACCATAGTGCAGTCACCATCTGTCACCAAACAATGTTTTTACAATATTATTGACTATATTCCCCATGCGGTATTTTTCATTTCCGTGAGTTATTTATTTTATAACTGGAAGTTTGTACCTCTTAATCCCCTTTATCTATTTCACAATTCCCTCACCCTCCTCCCTTCTGGCAGCCACATTTGTTCTCTGTGTTTAAGAGTCTGGTTTTAGGTTGTTTATTTTTTAGATTCCACATATAAGTGAAATCAAATGGTATTGGTCTTTTTCTGACTTATTTCACTTAGCATATACACTCTAGGTCCACCCATGTTTTTGCGAATGGCAAGATCTCATTCTTTTTTAAGGCTGAGTAATATTGAAGAGTGTGTGTGTGTGTGTGTGTGTGTGTGTATTCTTCCTTATTCATTCATCTATTGACGGACACTTGGGTTGCTTTCATATATTGGCTATTAAAAATAATGCTGCAATAAACATAAAAAAGTACATGTCTTTTTCAGTTAGTATTTTCATTTAATTTGGGTGAATACCGGTTGTTGAATTACTGGATCATATGGTAGTTCTATTTTTAATTTTTTGAGGAGCCTCCATAGTGTTTTCCACAGTGGCTATACAAGGTTTCCCTTTTCACCACATCCTTGCCAACATTTGTTATTTCTTGTCTTTTTGATTCTAGACATTCTGACAGATGTAAGGTGATAATCTGTTTATGGTTCCGACTTGCATTTCCCTGATGATTAGTGACGTTGAGCATCTTTTCCATGCATCTGTTGGTCATGTGTATGTCTTCTTTGGAAAAAATCTCTATTCAGGTCCTCAGCCCATTTTTAAATCTGCTTAGTTTTTTTTGATGTTGAGTTGTAGGAGTTCTTTATATATTTTGGATATTAACCCCTTACTGGATATATCATATGCAAATATCTTCTCTCATTCAGTAGGTTGCCTTTTAGTTTGGTTGATGGTTTCCTTTACTGTGCAAAAGGCTTTTTATTTTGGTGTAGTCCCAATAGTTTATTTTTGCTTTTGTTTCCCTTGCCTGGGAGACATATCTAGAAAAATGATGCTATGGCCAAAATCAAAGTGATTACTGCCTATGTTTTCTTCTGGGAATATTATACTTCCATGTCTCACATTTAGGTATTTAATCCACTTTGAGTTAGCTTTTGTGTATGGTGTAAGAAAGTGATTCAGTTTCGTTCTTTTACATGTAGCAATCAGCTAAGAAAAAGAAACAAAAGGCATCCAAATTGGTACGGTAGAAGTAAAATTGCCATCATGTGCAGATGACATGATACTGCATATGGAAAACCCTAAAGACCACCTCAAAACTACTAGAGATGATAAATGAACTCATTAAAGTTGCAGGATACAATTTTTTTTTTCTTTTTGCTGTTCGCCTTGGTTGCTTTCCTTTACCCTATCTTCAGGTCACTGATCCGTTCTGCTTCTTCTAATATGCTGTTGATTCCCTCTAGTGTAGTTTTTTCTTTCAGTTATTGAGTTCTTCATCTCTGGTTCTTTTTTATATTTTCTAACTCTTTGTTAAAGTTCTCACTCAGATCCTTCATTCTTTTCTCAAATCCAGTAAGTAACTTTGTGACAACTACTCTAAATTCTTTATCAAGCATATTGTTTATCTTCGTTTAGCCCTTTTGCTGTTACATTGTCCTGTTCTTTCATTTGAAACATATTCCTCAGCCTCATTTTGTCTAACTCTCTGTGTTTGTCTCCATGTATTAGGAAAATCAGCTATGTCTCCTGGACTTGCAAATAGTGGCCTTGTATAAAAGGGGCCCTGCGATGCCCTGTAACACAATGTCTCCTGGTCAAAAGAACCAGGCACTCCAAGGGTGTCTCCTCTGTGGGCTGTGTATGTCCTACTGTTATGGCTGAGCTGCATTTGCTTTCAATCCCATTCACTGCAATGATCTGCTTTTCCGTTGTTGGTGCGCTGGGCAGGGTTCGGTCCCTGCACTCTCCGAGGCCACTGCGGGCTTGTAGATGGGCAGGGCTAGCAGTCAGACTAGATGTCTGCACTTAGTCTCTCTGCTAGGGCTGCAGGTACACCAAACAGCAGGGCTTTCTCCCATGTGGTCAATTGAAAGACTTGTTGCTGGAACTGCAGGCACGCTGGTATGTGGGGTTATCTCCCGTCTCCCCAGGGCAGGAGTCACTTTGGAGTGGCATCTGTCCCTACTTGGGTTGCTTGCATAATGTAGTAGGGCAGCAGCTGCTTTGGAGAGAAGTGGCAGGTTGGGTGGGGTAGGTCCACAGGGGCACACAGTACTAACAAGATAAGCAAAGGATGTTTACACTGGTCCCCACAAACGTCTGGCTATCTAGCCAGGGTGAGAGGAAGAGAAATGGCACCTGTCAGTACTTTTTTTATTGGAGAAGTCTCCTGAAGATCCCTGCCCTTCCCCTTATTTATTATACTGGCTCTTTAAGGGTGGTGACTCAATTGCCCTCTGGTTCTCCTGGAACTAAGCCTGCTGATGTTTAAAGCTCGTGAAATTAAGCCCACTGGTTTTCAAAACTTAATGCTGTAGACTCGTCTTCTCAGTGTGGGTCCCCA
The DNA here is from genome assembly GCF_017311325.1 of Ursus maritimus. Taxonomy (NCBI): domain Eukaryota; kingdom Metazoa; phylum Chordata; class Mammalia; order Carnivora; family Ursidae; genus Ursus; species Ursus maritimus. Next base: position 35,361,182 of record NW_024423344.1, read on the forward strand.
GTGCCCGGGGTGCCTGGCGTGGGGTCTGCTCCTCTTGCTCCTCCATGGTTAGTCTGGCCAGGAGTTTGGTTCCCAACCATATGTCTGTCCATCCTATTCTTTCAATGTGGCCTACTCTCTACATCGACTGTGGAATGTCTGGTCTTCCCAACTTTGGGTCATCTGCAGAGTTAGTTGTACAGAGGCGGCTGTTATCTCAGAGTATCCATAGGGTGAGATGAACTCAGGTCCTCCTACTCCACCATCTTCCTCACCACCCTCCCAATCTGTGGATCTGTTTTGACCTTCTCAGTTTGATGTAAAACTTTCTTTTCTCCCTCAGTAATGATCAGGGAAATATTGTGAAAGCCTGAAGTCTAGACTAACATTATAAATGACAGAAAATGCTTTAGCCTTTAAGCAGGACTGCTTTCCACCCTGTAAAGTTTCTACTGGCTTAAAATGAGAAAGGAGGGTAAAATAGAGCAAACAAGCCACAAATAATCACCTATAAAAATGATTCTGCCACCAACTTCTGGAATCCCATGTAAAATCGAACCAGCTTACTTCAGCATATGAACTATTTTTTTAATTTAATACTCCTTTATATTTTGCAATAATTATAGATATACATAAAGTTGCAAAAATAGTACAGTGAGTCCCATGTACCCTTCATGCAGTTTCCACCAGTGGTAAGATCTTACAAACTCTAGTACAACTTCAAAACCAGCAAATTGACAATGGCAGAAAACTGCTCGCTAGACTACAGACCTTATTCAGCCTCACCAGATTTTACATGCATTCGTTTGTGGTTATGTGTAGGTCTATGTATGAACTATTTTAAATTCACAGAGATTTTTCCGCTGTGCTTGGTTCCTCATGATTGGTCAGATTTCAGAGAGTTGGAAAGGTCAGATAACCTGCACCTGAGTGATGTGTCTGTGTCTGAGTTCCTTGAGGACAAAAATGGGTGAACAGCACAAGGAAAATGGGAAAGAGGAAAAGGTTACTTATTTAACTGCTGTAACTACAAAGTTTGCCTGGGGTTTGAAATAAAGAATCTGGAGGCTGTCATAAAGCTCGGAGAGCGTTTATTTATTACCAAAACGTAGGTCACCAGATGGATATAGAATAGCATAGGGAGACCTGAGCATACGAAGAGAGTGGGGAAAAATGTAAGTTTCACCCAGTTCACAACCAGGGCAGGCAAACCGGCTCCTTGCATTCCGGCGGCAGCTTTCTACCCATTCCCACCCCCCTTGAGAGAAGAAAACTCTCTCTCTTAAAATCAGTTTTTCAAGAATCAAATCTCTTATTTCCCAGTTCTTTGCCTATCCGACTTCTCAAATATCAACATTTCAAATTTTTTTTTTTAGAAATATTTGACATTTTTCCTGTCAATTTAACACAAACTGGTGATTTTTTTTTAAGAAAACTCATTTTAACACATGAAAACATGACAAGAAGCAGCGTGCAGCCAAGGCTCTGCTAAAGGCACAGGCTGCCTCTTAGCAGACACTTGGTAGGGCCTTGAAAGTCAAACAAACAAGAAGGAAGATCTCAGTTATTTTATGTCAAGGAAAACTTTCTCTACATCTTCACTTTTTCCTGAAGATGAAGAAGTGTGGTAGCAACTTTCCAAGCTGCTATGGTTGACATCTTTATTAATGATCTTGCAGAGACAGCAAATGGTACTTAAATGAAGTTTGCAGATGGTGCTAAATTAAGAGCTGTTGCTAATACCAGTAAAGACAACACAGTAATAAATAAACTCATGATGGTTAAAAATACAGTGAAGAAAAACCCTTACAGAAGAGGCACATTTTGTGATGGTATATGAAAGCTACGCTGCCCCCACAAAGGAGACCCGTATTAGGGTAAATATGAAGACAGCGCCTTACGGAAAGAGGAAATTCCATGTCCCTTCCTCCCAACTACAACGGAACTGAACTTGGAACAGCATGTCTGATTTGGAGCCCTTTATTCAACCTGAAAAAGTCTTAGGAAAGAGAAGAAAGCTGAACTGAGAATCACTAAGTGTGATGCAAATTAAAAGGTTAATGGGAATAAATATTTACAATTTCAAGACTAAAAAAAGTCTGCAACTATTTGAAAGGTACAAATACTACAAAGAAGAGCAATTATTTAGTCTGGGGAAAGGGACTGTAACTAGAAATAATGAAGTTAAGTATGACATTATTTCAGAAATATCCAGAAACTTTTTTCCCAGCCACAAAAAAATTATCTAAGCAATAGGTACAAAGAACATTCTTCTAGAATATTCCATCCTGTGGGGAAGAGGAGAAGTAATGGAAAGGATCACAAGGTAGTTTAAGGAAAAGCTTTAGTCCACCAGGGAGCAAAGAGCAGGGAAAGCAAAGACCTGGAGCTCAGGAGAACCAACAAATCCCTGGGGGCCTTGAGATGAGGAGCCGTGTGCCTGGACTTACACAGCCAAGGGGAATGCATTACAAAAAGAAGACTCAGGATTCCCAGAACCCCTCCTTCCAGTCTTAGAAAGACTCTACTCATGTATTATGTGAAATGCTTAGAAGAGATCTCTGACTCATATTGCTGGGGTCCTCTATCAATTAATTTTCCTGTGATGGCAAGTAGCTTATTCATCACAGCAGCAAGTGTACTGAGAACAGACAAATCTTTCAAGTGAATATTGATACATTCTGACAACAATGAACTTTGACGATTTCTCCTCCCATCTCTTCCGGATAGTTAAATTATTACACCATGGAGCAGCCCAACATTGTTGGCAAGCCTCAGCTCTGCCACAGACTATGATATCTTGACTAAGTTACCTGACCTTTGTGAGCCTCAGTTTTCCCATCTATAAAAACAGGTGTCATGATAATGTTTAAAAACTACCATTTGTAGTTTTCTACAATTCCCAAAAGCCAAGAATCTCCCTAATCCCCTAAATAAAATAGTTTCATAAACTACTAATTTTGTAAATAACTTACTTTTCTAAGGTAGGAGGTGGGCAATGGATGGCACATCAGACAGAGTTCTTGATCACATGCAACAAAAGCCATCTTATCAAAAGATGATAAAAATTATTTTTAATATAAATGTTAAGGATTGTTTAAAGGCTATTTAAAATAGAGATGGTATGGGAAAATTGGATATTCACATGCAAAATAATGAAGCTAGACTATGAGAGAATTAACAAAATCAACTTGAAACAGATCACAGGCTTAAATATAAGACCTAAAACCATAAAACTCCTAGAGAAAACATAGATGGAAAACTCTTTGGCGTAAGTCTTAGCAATGATTTTTTGGATACAACACCTTAATCACAAGCAACAAAAGCAAAAATAAGCAAGTGTGAGTACATCAAACTAAAAAGCTTCTGCCTGGCAAAGAAAATGGCCAATAAAATGAAAAGTCAACCTACAGAATGGGAGGAAATAGTTGCAAACCACATATCTGATAAAAGGTTAATATCCAAGATATAAAAGGAACTCATACAACTCAATAACAAAACAAAACAAAATCTGATTAAAAAGTAGGCAAAGGAGCCAAGCAGACATTTTTCCAAAAAAGATATTCAAGTGACTAACAGGTACAAAAAGAGGTGCTCAATATCACTAATTATCAAGGAAATTCAAATTAAAACCACAGTGACCTATCACCTCACACCTGTTAGAATGACTGCTATCAAAAAGACAAGAGATAACAAATGTCAGTGACAATATGAAGGAAAAGGATTCTTTGTGCCCTGTTGCAAATTTGTACAACCACTATGGAAAACAGTATGAAGAGTCCTCAAAAAGTTAAAAACAGAGCTACCATATTGTCCAGCAATCCCACTTCTGGGTATAAATCTGAAGGAAACGAAATCACTCTCTCAAAGAAATACTTGTACTACCATGTTTACTGCAGCATTATTTACAATAGTCAAGACAAGGAAACAACCTAAGTGTCCATCAACAGATGAATAGATAAAGAAAATATGGGATACACACACACACAGTGGAATATTATTTAGCAATAAAAAGAAGGAAATACTGTCATTTGTGACAACATGGATGGACAGAACTTGAGGGCATTGTGGTAAGTGAAATAAGTCAGAGAAAAATGAATATTGTCTTATCATATTCATACATATGATTCCATACTTATGGAATTTTAGAAAGTCAAACTCATAAACAGAGCAGATTGATGGTAACCAGAGCAGGGGGTAGGGAAATGGGTAAAGGTGGTCAAAAGGTAAAAATTCCTAGTTATAGATAAGTTCTGGGGATGTAACGTGCAGCATGATGATTATAATTTACAATACTGTACTGTATATTTGAAAGGTGTTATGAGAATAGATCTTAAAATTTCTCATAAAAATGTAAATATGTGGGGTGACAGATGTAATTCAACTTAGTGTGGTAATTATTTCACAGTATATTACATGTATCAAATCATGTTGTACACTCTAAACTCATATGTTAATTATATCTCAATAAAACTGGGGGTGGGGTCGAGGACAGAAAAATGAGCTCAAGGGTAAGCTTCTGGAACAATGCTCAAACCTCACCACAAAAACCACTGGTTTTGTCATCATCCCTCTCACCAGTAAAGTCTCCTGCCGTCTGGAGATGCTGTCATTCACAGATCGGCCAGAAACACAACTTGACAGCACGCATGGTTGCCATTAGCACTCTCGCAACTTTTATGCCCCCAAAATGACCTTGTAGCACTGCTTATATCAACAGCCAAAAACCCAGGCAGTCATCTCCTATCAAATGGATTCCACTTATGGGAAAAGAGGTGTTATGACTTCTACATGTGGGAGGCAGGACTCACAAGGCTGAATATTTCTCCAGACATAAGAAGGGATTCAAGAGATGCTGGGCAGGATATGTGGCAATCTGACTGTGACATTTTGATTCAGCTGATCTGGCTGGTGAGAGAAGTATTCCCCTCCTCATCACTCCATATGCGTCCCTACCCAAGCCGAGTGCTCTTCGGTCAAAGAGGACTACCTTCGCCAAGAGAGGGGGAATCGTTCTTCAGTCACAGGTGTATGACTAGCTGCTCTCCCCTGTTAGAACCTTCAAACAAGCTCTCGAGAGATTCTGGGCAGTCCAAAAACATGACAAACAGCTACTGAAGGACTTGGCTCTGAAACATTAACATACTTATGCTTTGTCCATATTTAAAATTAAACAGCAACAGATTTAGCAACTCTGGAACACAGAACACTGCCACTGAGTAAGTCCCTCGTATGAGGCATCCCAAAAGACAGTCTCGACTGATACTACCTGTAGGCCCAAATCCAAGTTCTTTGAGTCAAGTCAGTTCCTCCTCTACATCTTTCACAATTTTCTCTGGAGTCTTTAAGCTAGGCACTACTTTGCAGACTTCACTCACACTAAATAAAATATGGAAAGGAACGGTTAGTTAAAATGTACAACAAGTATATGCATGAAACAGGGAGGATAATATGAGTAGCTACAACAGTCCTTATCTCTGAATGGGTCACAAGGTTATAGTACTATTTTTTAATTTCCTTTCTCTTCTACATGTTTCATGCTCCCATTGTTATCAACCAGTACCTCAGCTGGTCAGGATTCTTTGCCCAGTAGATAACCCCCATTTTATTCCCAAGGTAAATAAGCCCTTAGTAAACTTGCTTGTAAAGGGTTGCTGCAGTTTTCTTATCTTTAGCACCGGATAAGGAAAAACTAGGAGACATCACATGCGCTGAGGTCCCCATAAAATCTTCCTTGTCTCCATCGCATAACTTTATTTTCCATTGATAATAAGGATCAACCACTTCAGTTAACATGGAACCCTTATTTTTGCCTGTTTTCCAGAAGCAAGAGGAACGCTAAATGGCCAAGTAGCAATCTCAGCTTCCAACACTGTTGTATCACTTGATGAAGGAAACCTTTCTCTCAGGGCTACTGAGACCCATACTAGATTTCAAAGTTACAGGAGAGGAAATAAAGGCCATCAGAGTGATTTAGCTATAATAGTGCAATGTGCCACGCCCACTTCCACTCCTTGGTTTTCAGGGCCCCTGTTTTTGGGCTATGGAGGAGCAGCACTGGATATTGGTTCCTGGTTGGAGTCAAACAAATCTGTAGAAGAGCACACAACCTGCCAAGGAACTGTTACCTACCCAACCAGAGTGGTAACTGAGTTTTCAATGGACCATTCCACTGAGTTATCAGGCTGGCTGCTTTTGGATGGTTGGGTATACAGTAGGACCAGTAATCCCATGGCTCAAGCACATTGGCTCATGTCTTTTGCTCTGAAATAAATTTTCTGTTCTGTCAATTCTGGCCCCAGCTCAGACCTTACTAAGGGCAATTATCTTAAATTTTTCAAATGGGCAGCCTTTGGTATCCTGCCTTTACATAGTTCTCTCCTTAAATTTTCCACACAGTTTAGGGAGCCAGAGAACAGGGTTCTTGAGATTGCTCAGAATCACACAGCAATCACAGTAAGGCATTCTAACCCACCAACTGGACTGAGAGGCCAAGTTCACAGCAGTTTCTAATCTCCTCTCTCCCCCTCCACTCCCCACCCTCTCCCCCCCCATTCCCTTTACTTCTAGAACCTTTCTTCTTCCTTTACTGTCTCTCTTTTTTTCTCTTCCTTCCCCTTCTAATTCTTCTCCTTCTTCCCCTTGCACATTCTTCATCATTTTTGTAGTTTCAACCATCTGCTGCCTATCCATCTTGGGAGAAGCCCAATCCCTACCTAATTTTCCCAGGGCAACCTTTATCCCGCTAGACTGCCTCCCCCAATCCCCAGCATGCTAGGTTGGAGGAAACTCAGCACATATAGAAAAACAACAACAAAATAGTCTTGAGACTATTAAATTATTCTCCCTAGCATAAAAACATCGATTTCTCTCATTTGTCTTTAAAATTCCAAACTTTCATTCTTTCACTATAAAGTGTACACATTTAGATATCAAGGGAAGTGTTAACAAATTCCTTCATACAATTTTTACAAATTTTCTCAGTTTCAACCTCTAAGATGATTTTTTTCTATAATAAAAATCCTCTTTCACATCCATAGTCTTATTAAATAATTGTTTTAACTGAGTATTTGATAGGCTTTTAATCTGCATAGTTCTTTGTTGGTTTTATCATGTTAGTTTTAAGTACAGATTTTTCAAGAACAGTACTTTTAACCACCTTGGGCATTTTCGTCTATCTGTGTTGCTGCTGTTATTGTTGTTTTACCCTTTTCTAACTTGTGTTGACAAATTTTATTTTGTGACTTTGATTTTAGTAATAGATCTGTGATAAAAGTAATCATTATTTCTATAATCTGACATCTTTCACAAACTTTGAAGCCCAGGCATAAGTGTTCTCTATTGACTGTCAAACATCTGTTTTTATTAATAATATGGTTTTATGGAAAAGATAAAGAATGACTTAAAATTTCAGTAAGGATTTTTCAATTGAGTCATAAATGGGAATGCACAAAAAAAGCAATTTATTGCAAATAACATGTGAGTAGAAATGGTCTGAAATGGAAGGAAATTTTCTGAGAATAAGAAAAGGAGTGGTTGGAACATACCCACACACATAAACACACACACGCTTTTCTCTGGGGTCATGATTCTTAGCCTTGTTAGGTATTGAATCCTTTTAAGAATCTAAATAAAGCTATGGACTTTCTCCCCAGAAAGAAAGGCATTGATACACAAGGTCCATGGACTCTAAGTTAAAAACCTACGTCTAAGGAATAATATCAGACAATCCTAGTCCAGGTACCCTCTTGTTCCCCTTCGACCCCAAAGCCCCACTTGTTGAAACTTAGTATTCATCCAGAGGCAGAGGTAGAAGGTCAGCACTACCCACGGTTTAACCTTCTATCCATTACAACGGAGCAGAGAAAGAAAGAATGAGGAAATGAGCGAATTAATACAAACACAGTTCCTCATTGATGTAACTAGGTACGAATGTTCTGGGGTTTGGAGAAGGTCATTCTGGGCCTGGGCAAAGGGAGGAGGTGTGAAGCACCATGCTGGATGTGGCAAATTACCAGTGTGAAGGGGCAGGAGAAGAGAGGGGATCATTTCATGGGGCTGGGGAGGGAGCCGTTGTATGTAGTGACTGGCACTTAGATTTTACCCTGTGAAGAAAGAGTTTGGAACAGTTGAGGAACTGGTCAGCTTTGAATGTTAGAGACATCACTCTGACTGAAGTGTGGAGAATGCATTTGAGGAGGACAAGACCAGAATCCAGGAGACAGGGACACCACTGGGAGGTGGTTTCAGCAGTCCAGGACAAAGATGATGGAAGACTGAACTAAAGCAGTGATACTACGACCCAGCAAAAAAAAAAAAAAAAAAAAAGGAAACCCATGTAGGAAATTAAAAAGAGCTGGACTTGATAATGGAGTGGAGAGCGGAGGTGATGGAAATGAAAACGTCAATGTGTGCTGCTCTTCCTAGGGATGCTTATGTTTTACAGGAGACTTAAATTGTGGAATGAACAGCTTTAACATGCTAGGACCATCCCACTGAGGGCTTTGGCTGGTCTTGGGCTGAGGACACATCACCAAGACTTTTCCTTCCACAAAATTCCTTCTAAGACTGAAGCAGAAATACTGGGGAGGTGGGGTAAAGAAAGAGGACTCACAAAGAGGTTTATATAGTCTAACTGTGCTTGTAGTCTCCCAAGTACACACGAACATACACGTGCTCCTGGGGGTGCACACCCCCCCCCCCCAGGCTGAGCCCGGGAGCAGCGAGAAGGCGCTATCAGTGTCATGCACACACGTCTGTCCGGCCAGCATTCTTGGGCAACACGGAACTCCGTCACTGAGCACCTCAAGTATGTTTTCTCTAATTTTCAAAATACGTTCTTTCATACTGAAAAATTAATCCCATAAATGCTTACACTAGTAAAATCACAGCTGAAGACTCAGATGTCAGATTCTGCTTCACTGAATTTTGACTCTATTTATAACTGAAATATTTGGGGGATTTTTTTAAATTCCTGGTGAATCCCCCCTTTCTCTCTTCTTTGGGTCACTGGCAAATGAAAGATAGAATCAAAAAGGAAAAGGAAAGGTCAGTAATTTTGTGTGTGTGTGTGTGTGTAAGTCCTCTGAACTAGTGTTAGCTACTGATGGTTATATCACAGCCCTTCACACTTGCCTTTTCTTCATCAAGCCCAGAACAGGTGGTGGTGTCAAGGGGGTGGCTACAGAGAGGGTTTCAGTGCCCCCCAGGGCTTTTTTTTTTTTTTTTTTTTGCACACCCAGTTACAAGTCTCCCAAGTCCCCACCTCCAACTTGTTGTTCCCAAGCCCTGTTAGGTTGAGCCATATTAAATAGCCCTTTTCATATGTCAGGAAGGGATGAATGAAAATTATTTCACATGGTTCAAGTTAATGTCAAGATTCTGGACTCACATCCAGAATGTGTCTCTTCTTGAGATCATAGGGAAGGAAGGCATTCTGAGCCACTCATTCTGCCAGTGTCACCTGTTGCTCGTCTCTGTGAATCCCGTGTCTCCTGCTGCACTTGAAGGTTCTCTGTCCTAGGTTTGTGTTGCGTTGTAGGAGAAATGAAAAGGAGTTCTGAAGAACTTCAGGGTTCTCTTGGAAAAGTCCAAAGGAAAGCCTTCTGCAGTCTAGCCTGTGTCAGAGCCGGTGCCGTGATATGCAATCCTCCTCCAGCTTCCCAGGAGCCCCCCACTGAGAGCCGCGGTGGTCTTGTGGCGCCGAGGACAGAGAGCTAGTGCATGGCAAGATGAGGAGAGAACACACTGCCCGCACACCAGAGCCTGTGCTCACATCCAGAGCACTGTCCTGGGCTCCTGAGAATGATCCCTCCCTCCTGCACACAGAAAGGAAAAAATACAGATTTTACAAAATGTGGCCAACAAGAGCAGACTAAAGAGTCCAAGCTTGGAGACACTGCTGGAAAAATTCATATCTGACTTTAATAATCAATAGTTTATGCTGGCATGCCAGCTATCATCACACACGCTGTACGCCTGCAGACTATGATATAATCAAACTTTCATTTATATTTATGTGACCAGGAGGACTCTGTATTTGATGATTTTAAAAGATGCATGGACTCAGCTCTGTTTAATTCTGATATATTGGTCTATTATCTATAAGAGGCCATTGGCTAAATTGTACTATTCACATGAGGGTCCACGATGAAAATTTATCAGAATGATAGGGAAATATTCAGATTTCAGTTTTCTCCAACAGTAAAATTTGAGAATATAAGCATATTGTGTCTCCAAATGGCCGTCGGAACTAGATTTAAGAGGATCTCATTGTATAACAAATGCATTATTAAAATAGTTTGTTATGCTGCATTAAAAGAGAAGCAGTGTGACAACTGATGGAGCAGGAGAGATTGATCCACAGAAGTGCAGCCGAGGAACTGCAGCCTCAGGAGCCAGACCGGCAAGCCTGGCGGGTGCCCCTAATGCTGGAGGTAGCTAGCATTTCTTAAATAAGCAGTTATTTCAGTTTTTGCTTTGTTTCAATAATGCAATATTTATTTAACTTCCTCACTGCTAATTCAGTAGAGACAAGTCACGTCAGTTCTCCAGGCTCTTCAGCACCCAGTGTGATAGTTATTGTGATGGACGTGGATTTTCAAGGAGAATACTCATGGCCACCGCCTTCAGGAATCTCACAGTTCGGAGAAAATACACAATATTGATTGATAAAACACACTAGTTTTTTTTATTTTATTTTATTATATTTTATTTTAATTTAATTTTATTTTATGTTATTGGAGTTTCAAGTTTTTATTTAAATTCCAGTTAACATACAGTGTAATATTACTTTTGGGTATAGAAATAGAACACACTAGTTTAGTGTTCTTCTGGGAGGAGGTAAAGAGAAGCAGAAAATTCCTGGTTCCCAGTGGGAATTTCAATAGTATTAGAGAAAGGTGTTGTACGGACAGGAGTCCCAGTGAGCACGTTTTCCTCTCAATGTCATCACTGTGAAGTTGTCCTCTTAAGGGGCAGGGTATATGTCTGCCATTGTTTCAAGGAATGGAAAACGGCTTGCAGCAAGTCATTCTTGTGTGGGATCAGTGACACACATATTCAGAGTGCTTGTCTTGGTGAGCCAAAATAATCGACTTATTGTAAGCAACGTGGAAAATTAAAAATGTGTTAGGTTTAATGTCAGAAGGCCTGGCACTGAGCTGTAGCTCTGCCACTCCTGCCTGTGGGACCCTAGAAAAATCACGCCAGTTCCAAGGATCTCGGCTGTGAATGTTAATCCAATATGCAAAGTCACTAGAGGCCTACGTTTGATGGCTTGATGTGGCACTGAACCTTTGCCCACCATTTCTAGCTAGATATCTTTAAATGAGGGCAGCTGTGGAGCATTTTGACTTTGTTCTAGAGCCAGATATAGAATCCTGCCTATATGAGGCCACGTGGTCATGTGAATAAAACAGAGTTTGTTGTCTTTGCACATTGGAAACTAAAGACTGAGGACCCATCCATTCAATGAACATATACTGAGCATGTAACATAGGTATTGGGAAACAATGGGAATAAGACAAGGTGCCTTCCCCTCCCTGCAGGAATTAGCAAGAGAAAGATCCAGGAATTTAGATCAAGGAGCTCGAATATCTTCTAATAGAATGCATAGCTTATAGCTAGCATTGCAAAATTCTACATCTGAAGTGACCTTAGAGGTCATATAGGACAAGCTCTTCATTTTTCACTAGGGGAAACTGAGACCTAGACACATATATCTTTCCAAAGTCTCTTGAGAAGCTAGTTACATTCTTCATTTATCCCGCAAACATTTGAGCTCCAGACAATTTGCTAGGTACCAAGAAAATAACAATAAGGCACTCCCAAGTCTAATGGGTGACACAGATGACTAAAGATGACTTGATCAGTATTATGATCTGGAAACCCATGTTAGACGGGAGTCAGAGAAGGTTTCTTTGAAGGAATCAAGTCCAGCCTGAACTCTAAAGGATGAGCAGGAGACAGAGCTAGGGCACTGAACCCTAATTTAGAGTTCAACCCTCTTCTACAAGCCAGGACTATGGGAACTCGTTGGGATTCGCTGCTCAGTGGGGAATGTTCTTAGAGATTTGCCTGCTCTCACAAAGTGTCAGGTAGCTCCTGAAAACTTTTGACTGGGTTCAGTCTGCCCCTTGCTTCAATGGATGGTGAGTAGAATAACAGTAGAACAAAAATGTCCAGCTGAGTTTGAGCAGACGTGGACTGAATCCTTTCTCTCACGGTGACTATAGCTGTGATCCATGGGCAAACCCTCTCTGAACCTCACATTTCCCCGATGCAAAATGAGGAAAATATCTCCTTAATAAAGTTGTTAAATCTTTAATCAAATAATGGATATAAAACAGCCAGTGCCTCCAGCAGCCAGGCCAGATAAAGAGCCCACAGAGAGTAGCTTTGAAGGGTCAAGCAACTGTAAGCACCTGAAATTGCAGGCTTCTTATCAGAGGTGACTAATTGATTTTGCAAAAGGCAACAATAAATTCAAGGGCTCTAAACACTAAGACACTATCTTCTGTTCTGCTCCTCTGCTTCCTTATTATCAATTAAAATTATTATAAACTTTCTTGATGCTTTACATCAAATCCATGAAAAGATAGCTCTATAAACGCTCCATCCCAAGCTCATCACCACTATAGGCTTACTGAGAAAAGCACAAAGGTACAATTCAAACATACAGACTCACTGATTAGAATCAATTCACTCAGCCATAAAGTGTGAAAGAAGCACAATTTCTGTTGTCTTGTTCTTCTGGCATAAATTAATTATAGTTTATTCAAAGGAATTTTTAATGAAGGACCTAACAAAATTGTAGTCCTGGCCATGTTTTAAATAAAAGTATCAAGTACTCCATTCTACTTTCTGCTTTAGAAGGATTCTTCCACTACAGAGCACGTATGAAAGAAATTGAGGAAGATACAAAGAAATGGAAAAACATTCCACGCTCATGGAATAGAAGAACAAATACTGTTAAAATGTCTATGCTACCCAGAGTAATCTACACATTCAAGGCAATTCCTATCAAAATACCTTCAACTTTTTTCACAAAACTGGAACAAATAATCCTAAAATTTGTATGGAACCATAAAAGACCCTGAATAACCAGAGGAATATTGAAAAACAAAACCAAAGCTGGGAGCATCGCAATTCCAGACTTCAAGCTGTGTTACAAAGCTATAATCATCAAGACAATATGGTACTGGCACAAAAACAGACACATAGATCAATGGAACAGAATAGAGAACCCAGAAATGGACATTCAACTCTATGGTCAACTAATCTTCGACAAAGCAGTAATGAATATCCAATGGAAAAAAGAAAGTCTCTTCAACAATGGTGTTAGGAAAATTGGACAGCCACATGCAGAAGAATGAAACTGGACCATTTTCTTACACTATATACAAATAGACTCCAAATGGATGAAAGACCTAAATGTGAGACAAGAATCCAACAAAATCCTGGAGGAGAACACAGGCAACAACCTCTTCGACCTCGACTACAGCAACTTCTTGCAAGACAATAAAAATAAATTTAAAAAAGGGCTAGTATCCAAGATCTATAAAGAATTTATCAAATTCAACACCCAAAAAACAAATAATCCAGGGGGGCCTGGGTGGCTCAAATCTGCCTTTGGCTCAGGTCATGATCCTGGGGTCCTGGGATCGAGTCCCATGTCAGGCTTCCTGCTCGATGTGGAGTCTGCTTCTCCCTCTCCCTCTGCCTGTTGCTCCACCTGCTTGTATGCTCTTTCTCTCTCAAATAAATAAATAAATAAATAAAATCTTGCAAACAACAACAACAACAAATAACCCTGTCAAGAAATGGGCAGAAGACATGAACAGACATTTCTCCAAAGAAGACCTACAAATGGCCAACAGACACATGAAAAAATGCTCCACATCACTCAGCATCAAGGAAATACAATCAAAACCACAATGAGAGATCACCTCAGACCAGTCAGAATGGCTAAAATTAACAAGACAGGAAACAACAAATGTTGGTGAGGATGCAGAGAAAGGGGAACCCTCTTACACTGATGGTGGGAATTCAAGCTGGTGCAGCCACTCTGGAAAAGAGTACAGAGGTTAAAAATAGAGCTACCCTATGACCCAGCAATTACCCTATTAGGTATTGACCCCAAAGATACAAATGTGGTAATCTGAAGGGGCACCTGCACCCCAATGTTTATAGCAGCAATGTCCACAATAGCCAAATTGTGGAAAGAGCCCAGATGTCCACTGACAGAAGAATGGATAAAGAAGATGTGAGATAGATAGATAGATAGATAGATAGATGATATATATATCTCCACACACACATAGATATATAGATATATGCACATACATATATTTATGCACATATACACACACACACAATGAAATATTACTCAGCCATCAGAAAGGATGAAATCTCACCATTTACATTGATGTGGATGGAATTGGAGGGTATTATGCTGAGTGAAATAAGTCAATAAGAGAAAGACAATTATATGGTTTCACTCATGTGGAATGTGAGAAACAGCACAGAGGATCATAGGGGAAGGGAGGAGAAACTGGGAAGAAATCAGAGAGGGAGACGAACCATGAGAAACTCAGCTATAGAAAACAAACTGAGGGTTGCTGGGGGAATGGGGTAACTGGGTGATGGGCATTAAGGCGGGCATGTGATGTGATGAGCACTGGGTGTTATATGCAACTGATCAGTAACTGAACACTACATCTGCAGCTAATGTTGTACTATATGTTGGTTAATTGAATTTAAATTAAAAAAAGAAAGGGTTCTTCCAGAGTGGGTAGAAATGCTACTCCCAAAACTAATCCTCCTTTTTTGGATACAGAACAAAGTAGGTGAAGAGATGACATCCAGACACAAAGTCCTACACCCCAATGCATAATTTCTCTTCAGGGACCTGGAGTTCTGACTCTGTCAAAAGTATCCATATTTAGTGATGACCACCATAGCTCTCGGCTGCCTGGTTTTTACTCCATATAATTTCCTTTTTATATTCTCTTCAAATGTTTTGATAAGCATCTCTTAAGACTTTGCAAAGGAGGGAAATGACAAGTTGCAAACTAACCACGCTGGGCCTGGACCAAGCTAATGATTGGGGGTTTGGAAGACTAGAAGGCTGATCAAATAAATGCCTGCGGGTTCTGGCATGCAAGTTTTTGAGTCTGGCTTTTCAGAAACAGTGATGATACCAACTCACTCTTTCCTACTCAAGGATGTTATGCGCCATCAACTTCCAGTCTCTGATTTTTACAATGTTAATCATCTGTAACCAATAGATTTTTAATTCCAGCTGCAAAAATTCTAAAGATTTCTCTAACTGCTGTGCAAGCAACCAGCAAGTTCTTTTGTCTTTTTTTCTTCACAGATGCCAATGTTATCAATAAAGGTCGAACTCACCACCTTTATGAGAAAGGAAACATAGCACAGCATTTTCAGCCCTGAGAGAGCTTCATCCTGTGATTTAATTAATCCAGTTAGTGACCCTAGTACCTTTCCAGCTAATTTTAAACCTCTATCAGTGGGTGATTACCCCCATATAACTTTAATGAAGAGAGTCAAAATTTCAGAAATAAGCAAGAGTGCTCAAAAAGGGAATATGCAGTTATTCTAACCAATGTGAAAAGAGCCAATTCTAAGTTTTTAAACTCAGCAGGGGCTCTGGTACCTCCCACAGCTTCTGTGTTAGTGTTGTCACCAAACACACTGATAATCTAATAAGGTGGGCTTATTGCAGGTTCGATTCTACCCCACCATAATAAAGTGAATATCGCAATAAAGCAAGTCAAGTGAATTTTTTGGCTTCCCAGTGCATATAAAAGTTACATTTGCACTCTACCGTAGTCTATGAACTGTGCAATAGCAGTGTCTTTAAAAATGTACATACCTTAATTAAGAATTACTTTATTGTGAAAAAATGCTAACCATCATCTGAGTTTTCATGATTTGCAATCACTGATCACAGATCACCGCAGTATAATAATGCAAAAGTTTGAAATACTGTGTTAATTACTAAAATGTGACATGAAGACATGAAGTAAGCAAACGGCATTGGAAAAATGGTGCCAATAGACGTGCTCAATGCAAGGCTGCCACAAACTTTCAATTTGTAAAAAGGACCCCATCTGCAAAGTGTGATCAAGTGAAGGGCAATAAAACAAGTTACGCCTATCGTTACCGACAGAGTCACTCTTCATAGGGTCTTAGTATCAGCTCGATTCTCTTGTTCCTTCTCACATCGCAAGGCCCATACACCAGAGCAGTGATCCCTGCGGAGATGGTCAAACTGGGGACTCACAGATCTGGGACTACGCAAAGCCCTTCCGAAGGGCATAGGAATTCCTATAGGTTTTTGTTGTGGGTTTTTTTTTTTTTTCTTAAATTGAGGTACAGTTGACATATCATATTGGGTCAGGTATACAATGTAACATTTTGATATTTGTATATATTGCAAAATGATCACCAAGTCCAATTTGCGTCCACCACCATACATAATTGCAAATTTCTTTTTCTTGTGATGAGAACTTTCAAGATCCATCCTCCTAGATACTTGCAAATATGCAATACAGTATTATTAACTATAGTCACCATGCTGTGGTGAAATTTATGGCTAAATTGTGTCCCAGCTGTCCAACCTGCTTCACTGTGGCCCTTCTTTTGTTAACCTGATGTATAGGGGTCAGCCAACCGGTTTTGAGGTTTTTCCCAGAGAAAGTCATTCCATATGTAGCTGTGGATTTGGTGTGTTTCTGGGAGGAGGTGAGGTCAGGATCCCATGTTGCCACCTCGAACCAGAATTCCCCTATAATTCTGGGAAATCTATTTCCAGGCTCTCAAACTTACCCATATACTTTCCTGAAACAGATTTGCCTAATCACGCACCTGTGCTCACCAAGAGCCCCTTTCTCACTTTACTGAAAGTGAGCCGTGACCTGACTCCCCGCCTCCAGTGTCAAAATTGTCAGGGTACCAAAAAAAAAGGTGAGAGTAACTTCTTTCATGACCATTCTAAATGAAGATACACAATAAAAAGGGGCTGGTAGTAAAAATAAAAATGAAATGAAGTGGGAGTAATGATAATTTTATTTAATGACTTCACTTTGTCTATCCCCTATTATCAAAGAATTCATTATTCATGAGGGAGAATCTGTTGAGAGCAAGGCAAAAAGAGCATCTGTGGGAAATATTTGGTACCAAAAATGGTCCTTTTTTAATGTATTTAAATGTAAGCACTTCTTTTCAGCTATTCTCAATGCTCATCCCTAAGATATGTTATTAGCTGGGAAAAAAGAAAAGCAACTTCCATCAGCCAAAAAAAAAAAAAAAAAAGTACCTTCCACCAGCCAAAACAATATGAGTTAGTGCCATAGATCTTTTAAATGTTACTGGAATGTTTTCTGAGAGTTCTAATTTTTAAGGTACATTGGCTAAAATGCACAGATAAACTTCTGTACGGTTTCTTTTAGGATTTGGTTTGTGTTAGTATTAAATAAGGCAGTAAAACCTATTTTATTTAGTCATACCTTGAAATATTCTAATCCTTATCTTATGAAAAGTTTAATATTTCCACCCCTTACTAATAAAATATAAAATTATGTTAGCTGCCAGACTGATTCATTTTCAGCAGTTTATATAGTTTTCTCTTTTGTTTCATATGTAAGAACTTTGATCTTATCAAACTTTTTTTAGGCTCAAACTAAAACTATGGTGCTATTTGTGTTTATACCTGAACGTTAGTGAAATATACTTAAAAGCCAGGCATCAAAATATAACACACCACATATGCACATACATACATACTTACCCAAGAAATGCCATGACTTTGGTTATAATCTCTACTTTTTTGGTAACTCTTCATTTCACCTATACATTACACTACCTTGTTACAAATTAAGTAATGAGAAACTATGTATTGAATTATTTTGTTTATATATGTTAGTACAAAGAGGATAAATTATATCTATTAGATTAAAAATATTTAAATATGGATTCAACTGTATTATTCATCACTTTTATATGACGCATTCCATAATTTCTTTCTTCATAGTTTCTAGTATATAACTCAAAATCTACTTATTGGCATATTTATTTAGTTTAGAAATGAAGTCAGATTTGCAATTCTAGAAAATGATGAAGTAGGGCACAGGTCTCTATATTCTTCCTGCTAAGTACAGCTAAGAACTCTGAACATTATATAAAACGCAAGAAGACTCTGAAAGGTGGAGAGAAGAAGGCATTAAAGTGAAGGACCTTGGGACCTATGGAACAATGAGTTCCCTGGTTTTTCTGTTTGCCCTGTAGACCCTGGATTGGGCACTAAAGAAGTCAGAAACACCAACAGGCAGAGGAAAAAAAAATCTCTTTCTAACCAAAGATCAAAAAAGGGTTGCCTATCAAGATAAAAAATGTAGGCCACAACTGCCCTACTTCAACTCTATGGGAAAAAATGAGGCCATGTTCCCACTCCCACCAGCAAAGACCATATAGAGAGCCAGAGTTCCATCTCACCAGGCCATAACAAGGAGTGCTCTCCTATGACAACAGTGGTGTCAGAGAGGGCCAAGTATGGAGCCAGGATTTCACTACCACCAGTGGTAAGGAGAGCGCCTTCCTCCATGGTGTCAATGAAGTCCTCATGGGGAGTCTAAATGTCCACTCCTGCCCAACAGGGAGGCACTCTATCCCAGAGTTAATGGAACCTTGACATCTACCCCTCCTGAGAACAACTGAGTGATGTCCACCTTTCCCTACCAGTATGGTGNCAGAGATCTACTAAAACAGAACATTTAAATAAAATCCCAGGTCTCATTACACAACATTCAAAATGTTCAGGATAACCGGGGATGTACTGTATGGTGACTAACATAATATAATAAAAAATCATTATTAAAAAATAAAAAAAAAATGTTCAGGATATAATAAAAAATCACTAATCACACCAAGAACGGGAAAAAAAAAAATCTTACCTGAGTTAAGATAATCAATATACTTGAACACTGAGATAACACTGGTGGTAGAATTATCTGATAGAAACTCCAAAGCAGCCATGATAAAACTATTTGAGCAATTTTGAACATGATTTAAACAAATGGAAAAAAAAGAAGTAAGTCTCAGCAAAGAAATAGTAAACTCAGTAAAGAATTAAAAGATACGAAAGAGAGCCAAATGAAAATTTTAGAATTAAAAAATATAATAGCTGAAATAAAAGTCCCAATGAATGGGGTCAATAGAAGAATGGAGAGGACAGAGGAAAGAATCAGTGAACTGGAAAATAGAACAATAGAAATTATCCAATCTGAACAACAAACAGAAAGACTGCAAAAAAAAAAAAATTAACTGAACCTTAGGGATTTGTGCCTAAAACAATAGAGCTAACATTCATGTTGTCAGTCTCAGAACAAGACAAGAAAGGGAATAGTGCTGAAAAAGTATTCAAAGAATAAATGGCTAAAAATTTTGTAAGTTCGGCAAGAGATATAAATCTACACACCCGAAAAGCTGAGCAAACCGTAAACAGATTAAACCCAAAGACATTCATGCCAGACACAACATAATCAAACTTCTGAACGCAAAAGAAAAAATTTGAAAGCAGCAAGAAAGAAACATCTTACCTATTGGGGGGGGGTGTGGAATTCTAAGATTCTCATTGGAAAACATGGAGGCCAAAAGAAATAGTAAAATATTTTTCAAGTCCTGAAAGAGAAGAATTTTTAACCCCAAATCTTGTATGCAACAAAAGTATCCTTCAGGAATGAAATGAAAATTAAGACGTTCTGTGAAGGAGGAAGAATAAGAGAATTTGTTACCAGTAAGTCTACCCTAAAAGAACAGTAAAGGAACTTCCTGAAACAGAATGTAAATACTAAAAGAAAAAATTTTGGAACATTATTAAAGAAGAACAATGGAAAGCATAAAAATATGAGTAATACAATAAACTTCCCTGCCCTGAGTTTCTAAATCGTGTGTGGTGGTCAAACCAAAAATTATAATGTTCTCTGATATAGTTCTCAGGGTACATAGAGGAAATATTTAAGACAGTTATATTACAAATGGTGAAAGGCAAAGGGGCTTAAAGGGAAGTAAGGTTTCTACAATTCACTCAATCTGATCAAATGTCAATGGCAGGAAATTGTGATAAGTTATATATGTATAATGTAATACCTAGAGTAACCACTAAAAAAACCTCCCACACAAAGCTATGCACTCATAAGGATTACACATAAATCCTAATGGAATTCTAAAAAACATCAAGAAACCCATGGGGCGACAGGAGAAAAATAAGAAAAAGACACAAAAAACCAGAGGGATCAAACAAACAACAACAATAACAACAACAAATGACACATTTTAGCCCGAGATGTTAAGGATGGAAGTGGGAAGAAGGGTAACTTGTGGAAGATCTTTGTGCTGATAGAACAGTTCTGTATCTTGATTGTCATAGTGGTTACATAAATACATATATGTGATAAATGACCTGGACCTATACACACACATTGTACCAATATCAGGTTCCTGGTTTGACGTGTAAGATGCAACCATTGGGGGAAACTGGGTGAAGAGTACATGAAATCTCTACTGCTTTTGCAATTTTCTGTGAATATATAATTATCTCAAAACTAATTTTAGATTTAAAAAATGAAGTCAGACATCTTCTGAGTTGAAGTAAGTCTGATTTGGTTGATTGGTTTGACAATGTGCTATTGCTTTCTAAATAAGCTCTATGTTGATCATTAATGAACTAAATTTCCTACTCTAAGCTTTAAAGTAGAAAAACTAAGCCATATGACAGAAGTTTTTTATCAAACATATAATACTAGCAAAATGTAATAAAATTAACAATATCTTTATTTGCCCCATCCTTCCTGAGTGTGTATTGGATTTGGGTAAACAGAGTGCCTATAAATTTTTAAATAATAGGTACAATTGCCATTTGGTAGGTCTGATAGAGTATTTTTGGTATACTGTGCTCTCCTGAAATTGGAAACTCAAGTTCAGGAAGACAAGGGAAAATTGTAAGAATTTCCAAATTTAAAGAAGAGCTTTGGGGCGTCTGGGTGGCACAGCGGTTGGGCGTCTGCCTTCGGCTCAGGGCGTGATCCCAGCGTTCTGGGATCGAGCCCCACATCAGGCTCCTCTGCTATGAGCCTGCTTCTTCCTCTCCCACTCCCCCTGCTTGTGTTCCCTCTCTCGCTGGCTGTCTCTCTCTCTGTCAAATAAATAAATAAAAACTTAAAAAAAAAAAAAGAGCTTAATCATATATATTTAAACTGGATGATAGTGTGTATTAAATCATTATGATATTTGAATCCCATTGGATACATTTAAAATAGTGATGTAGGGCACCTAGGTGGCTCAGTCAGTTAAGCGTTTGCCTTTGGCTCAGGTCATGATCCTGGGATCAAGTCCCACATCAGGTTCCCTGCTCAATGGGGCGTCTGCTGCTCTGTCCACCCCTCCCTCCACTTTTGCTAGCTCTCTCTCTCTCAAAAATAAATTAAAAATTTTTTAAATTTTAAAATAGTGATGTAGCAGTTTCATATTTTTTTTTTAAAGATTTTATTTATTTGACAGAGAGAGAGACAGTGAAAGAGGGAACACAAGCAAGGGGCATGTGAGATGGAGAAGCAGGCTTCCCGCTGAACAGGGAGCCTGACGCGGGGCTCGATCCCAGGACCCTGGGATCATGACCTGAGCCGAAGGCAGACGCTTAAAGACTGATCCACCCAGGTGCCATTCTGTTTCATATTTCAATGTGAGTATTTATAAAGTACCAAAAATTGCATCCTTTGCAGTTACTTAAACTTATGATGAAAAATCTTTGAGATCAATTTGAAAATGTGTGGGAGGTCAATTAAGCAAAAAATGCTTGAAGACCATATACATAAGCCCAGTATCTATCAGAATTGCCTTCTTCACCAGACCACTCTTGGCGCTGACCATCTATCACCCCAAATGACTATGTAGCCTTTCACATTGGACTTCTAGGATTCAACCTCTCTCCTATTTTCCCTTCTGTCATACTCACTACTGGACCCTTCCTAGAGCAAGTCTTGGAGTCAGGTACTCTGGATGTGGAGACAAAAGACTTTCATTGTCATCTAAACAAAGAGTAAATGGGGGGGCACCTGGGTGGTTCAGTTGGTTGAGTGCCCACCTCTTGATTTCAGCTCAGGTCATGATCTCTGGGCCGTGACATGGAGCCCGCCCCCCCCCCCCAACCCACAGGCACCAGGGTCCAGCTCAGCAGAAGTCTGCTTCTCTCCCTTTTCCTCTCCCTTTGCCTCTCTACCCACTCACACTTGCTTGTGAGTGTGCTCTCTCTCTCTCAAATAAATAAATCTTTAAAAAAAAAAAAAAGGTAAATGGAGGGGTCAGTCAAGGAGGTTTTGTGCCTGGAGCACATTTGACCCAGGACTAGTTCTGACTCATTTGATCTTTTTAATGGTGACTTTTTCAGCTCTTGATCTCCTTTACAAATTTTGCTTAAGAAATAGTTATAAAAAATCTATACACCAGACATGGTACTTCATGCAGGAAGATTATACACACACACACACACACACACACACACACTCACACACACTCACACACTCACACATCACTTGGCTTTCAAGGACATTACAACTAATAGATTTCAATAGATTTCAAACAAATAAATGAAGTACTGAAGGAAAGGTGCAGTAATAGAATATACAGAAACACTATATTTTATCAAATCTTAGATACCATGGATTATAAAATGTACCATTACTTCATGTACCATTAAGGAAAACAGCTACCACTCAAATTATGACACAACACTTTCTTATCTCTTAGAATCTTTATTTTATACTTACTGAAAGGACTTTTAAAAATTATTTAGATATAGAGCTTTATCATATTGCATATACATTAAAAGGAAAATATAAGTGAAATAAATTAGGATGTTCCTGAATCTTCTTCCAGTTCAGTTTATCTTTTTAATATTGCATTTTGAATCAGATTTTTTAATGTCTGTGTCCTTCAACATGGTATTAGATTTTCTTTCAAGCTGCTGATACTCTCTCTGCAAGTATCTGCAGGTTTTGATGTTGACCCTTTTTAGACCTTAAAGAGAAATTGTCAGAAAAGATTTCAAACAATTAAGACTCATGATCTCATGAAATTTGGACTGAGCTCTATCTAGATTTGGATGAGAGTTCACGAGATTTGAACTAAGATCTCACTAGGTTGGCTATGAATCTCAGGAGATGTGTGAGAGATCTCATGAGAACTGGAAAAGATATGACAAAATTTGGACTACGTTCTATCAGGATTTGGAATGAGATCTCATAATATTTGGATAGAAATTGCACAAGATGTGTGTGAGATCTCAAGATGTGCACTGAGCTCTGGAGAGATTTGGATAAGATCTCAGGAAATTCAGACTGCATTCTAATGAGATTTGTACTGAGAGCTCATGGGATGTGAGGAGAAATCTCGCAAGATGTGCTTGAGATCTCACCAGATTAGGACTGAGATCGGGAGAGATTTGGATGAGATCACTTGCTACTGGCCTGCGTTCTCAAGAAGTTTAGAGCAGCAATGTCCACAATAGCCAAATATAGAAAGAGCCCAGATGTCCACCACCAGATGAACAGATAAAGAAGAGGTAATATACACACACACACACACACACACACACAATGGAATACTACTCAGACATCAAAAAAATGAAATCTTGCTATTTGCAATGACATGGATGGAACTAGAGGGAATTATGCTAAGCAAAATAAGTCAATCAGAGAAAGACAATTATCATATAATCTCACTTACATTTGAAATTTAAGAAACAAAACAGAGGATCAGAGGGAAAGAGAGGAAAAAATAAAACAACAAAATCAGAGAGATAGACAAACCATAACTCTTAATCATAGGAAACAAACTGAGGGTAGCTGGAGGGGAGGAGGGTGGGGGATGGGGTAACTGGGTGATGGACATTAAGAAGGCCACATGATGTAATGAGCACTGGGTATTATATAAGGCGATGAATCACTGACCTCTACCTCTGAAACTAATAATACATTGTATGTTAATTAATTGAATTTAAATTAAAAAATTTAAAAAGAAAAGCAGGAAAGCTAAACAGAAAAAAAAATTAAAAATTAAAAAAAAATAAGAATAGATTAATGGACTCAGCAACATCATCAAGCATAATAACATTCACATTATTGGGATCCCACAAGGAAAAGAGAAAAGGGAGCAGAAAATTTATTTGAAGAAATAACTGAAAATTTTCGTATTTGGGCAAAGAAACAGACATCCAGGTCCAGGCAGCACAGAGAACCCCCAACAAAATCAGCTCAGGGATTGATCCACACTACACTACATAATAATTAAAATGGCAAAAAAGTAGTGATAAAGAGAGAATTTTAGAAGCAGCAAGAAAAAACAAAACAGTTATATACAAGGGAAACCGCATAAGGCTCTCAGCTGATTTTTCAACAGAAACACAGTCCAGAAGGAAGTGGCAGGATATATTCAAAGTGCTGAAAGCAAAAAGCCTGCAACCAAGAATACTCTATCCAACAAAATTATCATTCGAGATAGAAAGAGAGATGAAGAGTTCCCCAGACAAACAAATGTTAAAGGAGTTCATCATTACTAAACCTGCCTTCCAAAAAAGTTTAAGGAAATTCTTTAAGTGCAAAGAATGGCTACAATCAGGAATAAGAAAATTATGAAAGGGAAAAGCTTCACAGATAAATACAAACATAATAAAACTAGTAGATTAATCACTTATAACACCAGTACAGAGGTTAAAGCAGTAAAATAAATTCTATCTATAAAAATCAGCCTAAGGGTTTTACAAAATAAAAGGATGTAAAGTATGAGATCATATACATAAAAATTGGAGTAAAAATTTAGTGCTTTTAGAAAGAGTTCAAACTTAAGCATCAACTTAATATAGACTGCTATATGTATAAAGTGTTATATATGAAACTAATGGTAACCACAAATCAAAAACCTGTAATTGATACACAAAAAATAGAGAGGAATCTAAGCATAACACTAATGAAAGCTATCAAACCACAAAAGAAAACAAGAGAAGAAAGTAACAGAGAAGAACTACAAAAAGAACCACACAACAAGTAACAGATGGCAATGAGAAATACTTATCAATAATTACTTTGAATGTAAATAGACTAAATGTTCCAATCAAAAGTCATAGAGTGACTAAATGAATAAAAAATAAGACCTGTCTAAATGCTGCCTAAAAGAGGTTCATTTCAGACCCAAAGACACATGAACACATGCAGATTGAAAATGAAGGGATGGAAAAACATTTATAGTGCAAATGTTAGCAAAAAGAAAGCTGAGGTAGCAATACCTATATCAAACAAACTAGACTTTAAAACAAAGACTATAACAAGAGACAAAGAAGAGTACCACATAATGATAAGCAATAATCTTACAAGAGAATATAGCAATTGTAAATATTTATGCACCCCACATGGGAGCACCTAAATATGTAAAGCAACTATTACCAGATAAAGGAAGTAATTGATAATAATACCAATAATAGTAGGGGACTTTAATATCCCACTCACATCAGTGAATACATCATCCAGACAGAAAATCAACAACAAAATAGTGGCTTTGAATGACACATTGGATCAATAGACCGAACACATATATTTAAAACATCCCATCCAAAAATAGAGGAATTCACGTTCTCTTCAAATGCACATGGAACATTCTCCAGAACAGATCACATATCAGGCCACAAAACAAGTTTCAATAAACTCAAAATGATTGAAATAATTAAACATCTTTTAAGACCATAACAGTGTGAAACTAGAAATCAATCACAAGAAAAATTCTGGAAAGAACACAAATACAGGGGCGCCTGGGTGGCACAGTGGTTAAGAGTCTGCCTTCGGCTCAGGGCGTGATCCCGGTGTTATGGGATCGAGCCCCACATCTGGCTCCTCCGCTATGAGCCTGCTTCTTCCTCTCCCACTCCCCCTGCTTGTGTTCCCTCTCTCGCTGGCTGTCTCTATCTCTGTCGAATAAATAAATAAAATCTTTAAAAAAAAAAACACAAACACATGCAGGCTAGTCAATATGCTATTAAACATTGAATGGGTCAACCAAGAAATCAAAGAGGAAATAAAAAAAATAAATGATGCAAATGAAAAAAAAAAATAATCCAAAATCTTTAGGATGAAGCAAAAGCAGTTCTAAGAGGAAAGGCAATAGCAATGCAGGTCTACCTTAAGAAGCAAGAAAAATCTTAAATAAACAATCTAATGTTCTACCTAAAGGAGCTAGAAAAAGAAGAACAAAGCCCAAAGCTAGTAGAACAAAGGAATTAATAAAGATTAGAGCAGAAAAAAATGAAATAGAGGCTTTAACAAGAGAAAAGATCAATCTAACCAGGAGCTGGTTCTTTGAAAAGATCAACAAAATTGATGAAACTTTAGCCAGACACATAAAAAAGAGACAGAGGACTCAAATAAATAAAATCAGAAATGAAGGAGGAGAAATAACAACTGACACCATAGAAATAAAAAGAATTATAAGAGACTTATGAAAAATTATATGCCAACAAATTAAACCACCAGATAAATAATAATAGATAAATTCCTATAAATATATAGCCTTCCAAGACTGGATGACAAAGAAATAGAAAATTTGAACAGGCTGATTACTAACAATGACATTGAATCAGTAATCAAAAATCTCCCAAAAAACAAAAGTCCAGGACCAGGGCACCTGGGTGGCTCAGTCAGTTAAGCATATAACTCTTGATTTCAGCACAGATGATGATCTCTGGGTCATGAGATCGAACCCCAGGTCAGGCTCTACATTCAGCACAGAGTCTGCTTGAGAGTCTCCCTCCCTCTGCCCCTCCTCCTGATTGTGCTCTCTAAATAAATAAATAAATAAATAAATAAATAAATAAATAAAATCTTAAAAAAAAAAACCTAGAGATTTTCCTCCAAGATCATGAACAAGACAAGGATGCCCACTCTTGCCACTTTTTAACATAGTACTAAAAGTCTCAGCCACAACAATCAGATAAGAAAAAGAAATAAAAGGCATCCAAATTGATAAGAAGTAAAATTGTTACTACTTGCACATGGCATGATACTATATATAGAAAACTCTAAAAACTGCACCAAAAAACTAGTAGAACTGATAAATGAATTCAGTAAAGTTGTAGGATACAACATTAATACACAGAAATATGTTGCATTTCTATATACTAATAACAAAGTAACAAGAGGGAAATTAAGAAAACAATCTCATTTACAATTGCACCAAAAAGAGTGAAGTACCTACAGACAAACTTAACCAAGGGTGTGAAAGATCTGTACTCTGAAAACTATAAAATACTGATGAGAGAAATTGAAGATGATACAAATGGAACAATATTCCATGCTCATGGATTGGAAGAGCTCGTATTGTTAAAATGTCCATACTATCTAAAGCAATTTATAGATTTAATATAATCCCTAATAAAATACCACCAACATTTTTCATAGAAATAGAAAAACTAATCCTAAAATTTGTATGCAACCACAAAAGACTCCAAATAGCTAAAGAAATCTTGAGAAAAAAGAACAGAGCAGGAGGTATTATAATCCCAGATTTCAAGATACCCTACAAAGGTATAGTAATCAAAACAGTATGCTTCTGCTACACAAATGGACAGATCAATGGAACAGAATAGAGTGCAGAAATAGACCCACAGTTTTAGGGTCAATTAATCTATGGTAAAGGAGGCAAGAATATCCAATGGGGAAAAGAGAGTCTCTTCAACAAATGATTTTGGGAAACTGGACCACTTTCTTACACCATACACAAAGGTAAAGTCAGAATGGATTTAAAAGCCTAAATGTGAGACCTAAAATCATAAAATTCCTAGAAGGCGACACAGGCAGTAATTTCTTTGATATAGGTCATAAAAACATTTTTCTAGATATGTCTCCTCTGGCAAAGGAAACAAAGGCAAAATTAAACTATTAAGACTACACCAAAATCAAAAGCTTTGACACAGCAAAGGAAAACATCAACAAAACAAAAAGTCAACCTATTAAATGGGAAAAGATATTTGCAAATGATATATTCAGTAAGGGGTTAACACCCAAAATATATGAAGAACTTATAACAACTCAACACACACAAAAAAACCCTAATAATCTTATTTAAAAAATGAGCAGAAGACCCAAATAGACATTTTTCCAAAGAATACATACAGATGGCCAACAGATGCATAAAAACATGTTCAGTGTCAGTAATCATCAGGGAAATGTGAATCAAAACCACCATGAAATATCACCTCAAACAAATAAGAATACTATTAAAAAGACAAGAAATAGCAAATGTTGGCAAAGATGTGGAGAAAAAGGGAACACTTGTGCGCTGTTGGTGGGAATGCAAACTGATGCAGCCACTGTGGAAAACAGTACGGAGGTTCCTTAAAAAATTAAAAATAGAATTATACCATAGTATCCAGTAATTCAACTACTGGGTATTTACCCAAAGAAAAAACACTAACTTGAAAGATATATGCAGTCATAGGTTCATGGCAGAATTACTTATAAGAGCCAAGATATGGAAATATTCCAAGTGTCCATCAAAAGATGAATGGATAAAGAAGAGATGGCATGTGTGGAGATAAATAGATATAGATATACATATAGATGATATATAGATATAACTTAACCATAAAAAAGAATGAAATCATGCCATTTGCAACAACATGGATGGACTAAGAGGGCATAATGCTAAGTGAAATAAGTCAGAGAAAGATAAATACCATATGATTTCACTCATATATGGAAGTTAAGAAAGTAAACAAATGAACAAAGGGAAAAAAAAAAGCACTGAAGTATGGAGAACAAACTGGTGGTTGCCAGAGGGAAGGTGGTAGGAAGGGAATGGGTGAACTAGATAAAGGGGACTGAAAGTACACTTATCTTGATGAGTACTGATAAATGTATAGAACAGCTGAATCCTTATATTGTACACCTGAAACTAATATAACACTGTGTTAATTATATTTGAATTAAAAAAATAAGCTTAGACTTTGGTGGTCAGACTCTATGAATAACTAAAATTTTAAAGTAGATATAGCAGAAAATAACTAAAATTTTAAATCAACTTTTACATTGATTAAAAAGAAAACACTCCAGTCCCCAGGGGCTACACAGGAGGGAGGCCGAGGGAGCAGATGAGATCATTAAGGCTCAGGCCCCCTGGCCTGGTCATCATACAATCTTCAGGAAGATCATTTGCAAGGAAATCCCCACCAAAATCATTTTTGAAGACAACCAGTGCCTTGCCCTCCATGACATTTCCCCTCAAGCACCAACACATTTTCTGGTGATACCCAAGAAACATATATCCCAGATTTCTGTAGCAGAAGGTGATGATGAAAATCTTCTTGGCATTTAATCATTGTTGGCATGAAATGTGCTGCTGATCAGGCCTGAAGAAGGGCTATCGAATGGCAGAGAATGAAGTTTCAGGTGGGGGACTGTGTCCGTCATGTTCGGCTCCATGTTCTTGAAGGTGGGCAGATGAGTGAGTTGGCTTCCTGGTTATGCATGTTCTAGGGATAATTTTCCCTTCTCTAGACAATGATCAATATTTGCCAGTTCCAATATGTTACACAGTATACTTATTTTTGCCTATGTATGGAGAGATTGAGGAAATAATTTTAATAACCCAGACATAATAAAAGACAACATTGCATGGCTAAATAACGACTCCAATTGCCCAGTAGAGGAGAAGTTTAAGTGGTAGATTGCTAGAGAGTAAGGAAAACAGGAAAGAAAGCTTCTGGCGGCAACAGACCAAAGATGATGCTTGGATGCTAAGACAACAGCATGCCTCCCAGCAGTCCTACACAAAACCAAACCAGTGTCTACAACATCCACATCCATGATGCCATGAGAGCCAAGCTCCAGTGCAGTTCTGAGAAGATGGAAATTGTAGAGAGAATCTGGTGCTGGAGTGAATCTCCAGTGGTGGTCCTTTGCCTTCAACCTGTCACATCCCAACTAGGTCTATCTGAAGCTCACGCCCCCAATTCCACCCAAGCAGTATTGAGCCTCTACAACCAAAGAGCTTAATAGGTACTCTCTAGTGGAGGCTAACAGTAGGAACTCAGTAACGCTTTTGTTCTTCAGAAAATATAGTAGGGATTCAATAAACATTTGCTGACAGGAAGAGACAGAGGACAGAGGAGGAGAAGCCATGGCGGGAGGGTGGGAGGAAAAGAGAGAAAGAACTTTAAAAAAAAAATCACTTCAAATAAGAAATGTTTTTGTACTTTGAAAGTTTAAAGGGTTTTAACAGACAATCCAATAAGACATCTGAAGTTTCTTCTGACAGGGTGAAGTTCTGGTAAATTTCTTCATGCTTCCTCCTGTATTTTTACCCATTTCTATTCACTCACATGAATATTAGATTGTTATTCCATTCTCTCCTCTGCTTCCAAAACTTCAATTTTATATAAGTTAGACCTTTTTATATCATTCCATATGTCCCTGAGGCTCCATTCAGTTTTTTCATCTTTTCTATTATTCAGATTAGGTAATTTTTATTAATCTGTCTTCAAACTCACTGATTTCCCTCTATTATCCATATTCTGCTATTAAGTTCATTCAGTATTTTTTTAAATTTCAGATATTGCATTTTTCAATTCTAGAATACATAAATGATTCTTATGTCAGCGAGATTTCCTGTATTTCCATTCATTGCAAATGTTTTTTTTTTTTTTAAGATTTTATTTATTTGACAGCGAGACACAGTGAGGGAGGGAACACCAGCAAGGGGAGTGGGAGAGGGAGAAGCAGGCTTCCCGCTCAGCAGGGAGCCCGATGCGGGGCTTGATCCCAGGACCCTGGGATGACACCTTGAGCTGAAGGCAGATGCTTAATGACCAAGCCACCCAGGTGCCCCTTCTTTATGTTCTTAAGCATGGTTAAATAGTTGCTTTAAAATCTTTGCTAATTCTAACATCTTGTTCACCTCAGAGTTTGTCTTTTCTTGAGAATGGGTCATATTTCCCTGATTCTCTGAATTTCAAGTTATTTGGGATTGTATCCTCAATATTATGTTTTAGACACCGAATTCTTTTGTATTCCTGTGAAGAGTGTGGATTTTCTTTTTTAGCAAGCAATTATTTCGTTGCACTCAAACTAAAAACACTGCCTCCTGGGCAACACCTTATGGGTTCGTTCAGTTCTTTAATCCTTTGCTGGAGTCTGCCCCACACAAGCGTGGTTCACAGCCTGAGGTAAGGTGGAGTTTGTAATAGAACTTTCTCTCCCTCTTGAAATCTCTGGGATCTCCCCTTCACTTGCCAACAACTGTGGTTGTCCCCAACACTGTCCTCTGGTTCTTTAGGACAAAAAAAAATCTGAGAATTTTCATTCAGAATTTTAGTGACATGTTGGTGTCAACTTTGGCCTGCCCACAAACTAAATACTGTTGAAAAATGGGTAATTCATCCAGGCAGTGCCCTTTAAAAACATTTTTTTTTTTTTTGAGAGAGAACAAGCAGTGTGCAGTGCCCTTTTTAAAAGTGTCAACTCCTCGCAAGACTGCCTGCTTTTGTTCACTCTCCAGTGCCTCTCAGCTATTGGTTTTCCTGCTTTGTCCGGAACTTAACAGTTATCAGCAGGAAGGTGAGGCTCAGTAGGAGCTACTCAGCCATTCTGGAAGGAAAAGTCTGATTATGACTAATCCTAATTATTATTATTATTATTTTAGTAATCTCCACACCCAATGTGGCCTCCAAGTCATGGCCCTGAGACCAAGAGTCACATGCTCTTCTGACTGAACCAGCCAGGCGCGCCTGACTAACCCTAACTATGATTTATAATTACTTACTGAGCCTTCGCTCTGTACAGGAACTGTGCTTTGTAGATCTCATTTAATCCTGTAAGAATCCCAGATGAAAAGGAAGTGTCATTATTTACATTTTACAGAAAAGGCAATGGAAGTTGAGAAAGGCGGAGGTGGAGGTGATACTCCAGGAACAGATTCGAGGGTTTGGAGACCAAAGTCCGCACTCTTCCTGCTTTAAGAAAGAAAATTAGCTCTCGCTTCCAAAAGGTGCCCTGAGGCACCAAAGACTGCCTTAGGCAGGTTTCTTAATCAGAAGCCAACTTTAAACTAGACGATTGCAGGTGCTTAGAAATTCATCTTTTTACTCATTTAAAGCAGTGTTTCCCCATCTTGGCTTCTCAGAAGGATCACCTGAGGGGACTCTCTGGCTACAGATCACAGATTTTGTGAATCAGTCCCCAGGGGCAGGGGCTGAAAATCCAAATATTTAACAGGCATTCCAGATAATTCAGTGTTCTTTCCAGTTTGAAAACATTTACTAAGAGAAATGAACACCTGGTACCAAACACTTTATTCCCAAATCTGTGTTACCTGGTGTAAATAATGATAGTCATAAGAAATGCTAATTATCCCCTAGGGTTGACCTCAGGTCTGGTAGGCTCTTCTCTAAGTGGTTTACATATAGTATCTCCTTTAATCCTCCCACCAGACCTAGAAGTCATTGCAGGTTTTTATGAGGAAACTGAGGCACCCGCTTACCCACAGTCATACCAATGAGCAGAGGACTGTAGGCTGTTTGATTCTATACCACTCTTCGTTGCCGCATTATTCCATTTCCCCGTGTTCCATCTATCCAGGTTGCCACCATCACTCCTGAAAAGAAGTTTGGGTAAACGTGTGGCACAATACATGTTTCCCAAGTACCCGAGAATAACATTCTCAGCCTGCAAAGACTCCTTCTTCCTGTCAGAACCCATTGAAGCTTTGGGTCGTATATGGAAGCTTCAGGTTGATTACTTTCAGCAGAAAGACTGGAAAAGAGGAGGAAAGAACCTGGAGAGGTCAGCCAATTGATTTGCAGCGCGCACCAAATTATTTCCACACGTTTACTGTAGAAGTCTCAGTACTAGAGCACAGCATGGAAACCAGAGGAGTTTACAGTCTAAGGAAGGGGGAAGACAATAAACAAGAGTGCCAACTGTTGCAAACTGACCTGTTGGTCATATGCACAATCCTTGGGATCTTTTATAGATTATGGTAGCCACCAAAGAAGTTTGAAATGCATACCGTAGACTATTTCCTTGCAACAGTTTATGCTAAAAGCAAGTCTCAGACCAATAGATGTCTATTTTTTTATTTTTATTTATTTATTTTATTTCTTGAGAGAGAGACAGAACGAGCAGACGAAGGACAGAGGGAGAGGGAGAGAAAATCTCAAGAAGACTCCACCCTGAGCGCAGAACCTGACACGGGACTCAGTCTCACCACCCTGAGATCATGACCTGAGCCGAAACCAAGAGTCAGTTGCTTAACTGACTTATCAAAAACAATTCATATGACTTCTGTAGACTGGAGAAGGCCTCTACTCTCTTCCCTTTCAGATGCTTTAACCATTAACTTTGCATGAAAAGCTCATTCTAGTTTAATGGCAAGTTTCCAAAGGCAGGATACTGTCACCCCAACGTCCTGACAGAATCTAGAGTTCATGGCTACTTTTAAGTGCCATGTCTGTCATGGCAGACCTTTTAAGTGCAAACCCTAAGGGTACAGTCAAAAGCTTTCTGGATTCTTACACCCTATTCATGCTTTTTATTAAACACTCAAGGTATATTAAATGCCTAAATTTCACAACTAACAGCTCATTTCTACTATTCCCCACATTAAGCAACAGGCTACATTTTACCTAAATAGAAACCTGTTTCTGACATCAAATATGCTAATGAAAACAATCTGTTGTTGATGGAGATGTGGATAACAGGAGCGCCGGTGATAGCTATCTCTGGAGTCTCATCCTTTCTGATGGAGTGTTAGCTGACCCCTCAGCTGTACCTGGTTAGCACACTAGCCGACCACGTCTTGACCTTGCTTTCTACGTCAATCCCTGGGTACTGGTTTAACCCGAATTTTGCATTTTTTCATATCATATTGTAATGTTGAAGAACTTTTAAGATAATTACAGACACTGTAACAACAACAAATAGGAAAATAGAAACCATGGTAAGTACTATAAAAGAAGCCCATTACCGGGTGTTTTGACAGAGAATTAGAAGTCAAACCAGTTTCGTCTCACTAGAGCCCTATGGCTGGAGCAGGGGAAGGGGGTTTGAGAGTCAGGGATCATCTCCTACTTTCCCTTCTCCTAGCCTTACTGCCTCAGTTGATCAGAAGTACAAGTAGTAAGGCAGTGCAGAGAATGTTCAGGGAGGTGGGGAGAATAGGAATCATGAAAGTCAGGACAGATAACGTTAGTGCCAGGGATCAGCAGTGAAGCTTCTCGAAAACACCCTAACTCACACCATCCCGAGAAGCAGCAGAGCTCATGGCGCAGTCTCAGCAGCGCTTAGACAATAGATTCCTCAGAGTGTGTGCAGTTCCCCACACCAAGAGCCCTGCTTGCTCCCACTAACCAGCTCTCACCTGCCTTGTCACTGCCTCCGCCGCCAGTTCTCCTCACCTCTCCCTCCTTCCTCTCCAGCCGGATCGAACGCTTCTCCAGAGAAGCAGTACCTGGCCGTTCCTACCTTCCAACACAGATTTCCTCGGCTTCTGACTCCCCACATGATGACAACTAGTGCATTCTGTTCATTTTCATACGTCTACTGGGTGTTTTCTTTCTGGTTACAATAACGTTATGTTTTGCATGTTCATTATACGAAGAAATCAAGCCATATGTAAAAGAATAAGGAATAAAGCAATAATCACCTTAAATCTTACAACCCAAGGAGAACTACTGTTAGCAAACTTTTAATTATCTTGCTACATATAAATACACAAATTTGTATAATTTTACATAAACAAGACCTATTAAACATGTTAGTTTTATCATAGCTATATTTCTTTTTTGATAACATATTTCGTCTTGCTTCCACACATAACATTCTAATATTATCACACACGAATATATACACATGTGAGAGAGTTGTCATTGTTTTCAGCAAAAACATTATAAATTCTTCCCTTCATTTTTTATCACTTAACCATGCATTATGGAAATTCCTTCAAGCCAGTGGTTTTTAACTTCATTCTCGGGACCCCCCAGGTGGCTCAGTCGGTTCAGTTAAGCATCTGCCTTTGGCTCAGGTCACGATCTCAGGGTCCTGGGGTCAAGCACCGAGCACCCGAGAGCGTTAGGCCCCCTGCTCATCGGGGAGTCTGCTTCTCCCTCTCCCTCTGTGATCTCTCTTGCTCTCACTCCATCTGAAATAAATAAAATCTTAAAAAAAAAAATTTCACTCTTTAATGGTAACCTAATAGTCCATGGTATCGATTATCGGAATTTAACCATCCCTTTAATGATGGATATTTACATTGTTTCTAGATTTGTTTGGTGGTAGTTGTTTTTGTTTTGTTTTTGGCCCTACAAACAAGGTATGAATACTTATCCTTTTACGTATGTCCTTTATAGATTGGCACTTTTAATTTTTTGGGGGGCCCTTTATTTTTTTTACTATAAAGGAAAAATCTGTTGGTAATTGGGGATTGGTCAAAATTTTTCAGTAGTACAAATAAGACTGCAATAAACATTCCAGATTATACCTTTGGTTGTTAGGTTAAATTCCTAAAAGTTAAATAGGTAAATTAATGAGGTGAAACATTTTTAAGATTCTTGATGCACGTGGCCAACTTTTTCTCCAGAAAGATTGTGGTTGTAGCCTTTTCAGTCTTTCTAGAAGAGTGTGAGAGGCCTTCTTTGAGAACACCCTCGCACTACAGACTGTTCTTATACTCATTTCTTCATTAACTCTATATCATTAGTGCACCTTTAACCATGTCCATCACTCTGTGTGTCCACCTCTCTTGCTGGATTCTGAAAATCTTGACATTGGGTTGGTGGTGTACTTTTTTTTTTTTTTTTTAAGGTGGTACTCTTTGTGGAGTATCTTCAGTAACTTCTGAGCAAAAGGAATTTCCTTTTACATTGGGGGCAATTTTCGCTATTACTAATTACAAGCTACATACCCCAGTGCAGCCACTAACTTTATCTCCCAAGGTAAACAGAGCGTATCCCCTGGGTTTTATATAATGGATATAAAGTATATTCATGGGTGTGTCTTCTTGACAAAAGACAGATAATATTAATCTGGAAGAGGCTTAAAGTTCTCATTTCTTCAACACACTTGCTTCTCAGAAATATCTGGAAACCAAGTGTCCATGAAAATTTGCTTATCAATGATTCTCAAACCTAATGTCCATCAGAATCACCTGAAAGGCTTGTTAAAACACCTTTGGCTGAGCCTCAACCCCAGAGTTTCTGATTCAGTGTGTCTGGGGCAGGATTGGAGAATTTGCATTTCTAACAAGTTTTTGGGTGTTGCTAATGATGTTGGTCCATTGGCAACACTTGAAAACTACTGTTCTATCCTTACCCTCCCCCACCTGCTCTGGTAATGGAGCCTCACTATGAAGTTCTATTACTTCTCTATACTCTATAAAGTATCCCTCTTTTTAATTAGTTCTATCCTCTACAACAGTAAAGAACAGCTGGTCAGCACCTTCTTCATTATAGCCTTTCCTATACTTGAGGAAAAAGATTAGGTTTTCCTCATTCTCCTTTTCACCTAAGTCCTGATTCCTTCAGCTTTTCCCTATAATCATATATTGAAACAGCTCATCATTTTTATTACTCTTCCCTGCAGCCCATTTTGAATTTCCACCCCATCCCCACCCACTCGTGTCCCAATCTCAGTTAATAAGAAAATATGAAGGGAAGGGAATGTGCTAACATAAACCTTGAATGCATAACATTTTGGACTGCTCCTACCAGGGTCTCTGACCATGACATTTTATTTAAGAAGCTTCATAGAAATTGGTGATTTTTTTCTTCAGTCCTTTATTTCAAAGATTATAGCATTCCACAAATGGGTAGAAAATGTTGGTCACTTCCTTCATATTTTCAAACATAATCGGCTGCATCTTTTGGTAACAAATGCCCATTTATTTAGTCCACAAATATTTTTTGAACACTTAGAACCTGCCAGACACTGTGAATACCACATCAAGTAGATTGACATTAACTTTGGGTCAGGACAACTTGTTTAGGCAGGTCCTAACAGCCTGCGAATATGAGAAATGTCAACAACCCCCACCTACAGTATGGCTGAAAGATAATGTTTATCAACCCAAAATTAGTTTAGCCTCTTCCAAATCCACTATGCATATAGAAATGGACCTAGATTATAGTTAACTTTACATTACCTACAAGGAGGGAATACTGTCTTCTATAATTCAAGTTGGTGCACCATTAAAAATAATCATTTGTCTTTGGGGTATGTTCTGAAACATACATATTCCATTCAATGCTGCCATGGGTAGATAGCACTGATCAATCAAAAACCTTATGTCTGCAACTATTTTAGTACTCAAATGATAGGGGAGAGGGAGCTCTGTGAGGTCTCTTTTGTAGGAGCATTAATCCCGTTCATGAGGGCTCTGCCGTCATGACTTAAGCAACTTGCAAGGGCCCTACACCCAAATCCTGACCCACTGGACTGGGCATTAGAATTTCAACATACGAATTTGGCAGTGAGAAAGAAGAGAGTGGGCAGATGACAAAAATGTTCTGCTTATAGCAGAAATCTTTTTTTTTCCTATGGTTATGATTTTCCCCATGCCCTGAACACTATTCCTTACTCTGAGGTTGCAACAATTTGCAGAGCCAATTGCATTATGCGTTTTTGGTGCTATGCATTCTCGGCACTATGCTGGTGGTTTTGGGACACCAGATGGTTAAGTGAGCCTGGTAACTCTCTTCTCACGTTACCCTGTGTGGTTGTGCTCTGCATGTGAACGGTCTAATCCTCTTTCTTTCTTTCTTTCTTTTTTTTTAAGATTTTATTTATTTATGTGACAGAGAGACAGCCAGCGAGAGAGGGAGCACAGCAGGGGAGTGGGAGAGGAAGAAGCAGGCTCCCAGCGGAGGATCCCAACGTGGGACCCGATCCCGGAATGCCGGGATCACGCCCTGAGCCGAAGACAGATGCTTAACGACTGCGCTACCCAGGCGCTGCCTAATCCTCTTTCTACCAGTTATTCTGGCTTCTGCTGAATGAGTTTTGATTCTTAATGCCCAATAAAATGTATGTGAATGATGGTACTGAACCTATCTCAAAGAAGCAACAATATTAAAACTATCCCATGAGGGGCACCTGGGTGGCTCAGTGGTTAAGCGCCTGCCTTCAGCTCAGGTCATGATCCCGGAGTCCTGGGATCAAGACCTGCTTCCAGCTCCCTGCTCAGCGGGAAGCCTGCTTCTCCCTCTTCCACTCCCCCTGCTTGTGTTCCCTCTCTTGCTGTGCCACTCTCTGTCAAATAAATAAAATCTTAAAAAAAAAAAACAAAAAAAAAACTACCCCATGAAATGGGAAAAAGCAAGTTTTATGATAGCTCAAGTCTTTCAAGGAAAGGACCATGGAAAAAAAGAAGAAAAATCTGTAGGCAACTGGAACTTGATGGAAGTGCTTTGACCTAACAACAAACATCAGACTTTACTGTGGTTGACGCCAGTCTGTGGCTTCCAAGAATTTGACGAATTTGAGGACTGATTTCCAGTGTGCAATACCAGGGCCCTATTTCCTTAAGGGGCTGTGCTAATCCTATGCTTTCTGATATCAATTCCATTCTTTCCAGGAACACATGGACCACATCCCCTAGAGAAGAGAGGCAGGAAGTG
The DNA here is from genome assembly GCF_017311325.1 of Ursus maritimus. Taxonomy (NCBI): domain Eukaryota; kingdom Metazoa; phylum Chordata; class Mammalia; order Carnivora; family Ursidae; genus Ursus; species Ursus maritimus. The sequence continues at coordinate 35,399,889 of NW_024423344.1, forward strand.
AGCTCAGAGGCAAGCATTTGAACTTTCCACCCTCCAAACTAATTTTGAAATTTTATGTGCAAATTCTAAGTACTAATGTATTAAAACCCACAGTACATTAAAATAATAATCCACCATCCCCAAGCATATTTTTATAGGAAATTTGTAAGTGGACCACTTAAAAAGTCAAAATAAGTAGGAAATACTGTAGGATAATAGTACATCCTGAAAAGACATTTGATAAAAATTTACTCCCATTCTTAGTCTTAAGGTCTCTAAAAATTTGGAATAGATTATTTTCCTTCTTGTAATGATGAACACCTGTCTCAAACCAAAAGGTGATATACTCAATGGTAAAATACCATAAGCTTTTCTAGTAAAATCTGAATGAAGCAAGAATGCCTACTACAAAATTACCCAGAATCCGTTCCTTCATTCAAAAATATGTATTAAACCCATACATTTTCCCAGGCACTGGGGGGTATAAAGATGAACAAAATAGCCTATTGTCTTGAAAGTTCTCACCAAACAAAAAGATATAAAGACACAACTATTGGAAATGAGAAAGAAAATCGTTACTGTGATGGAATTTCAATCTCAAATGGAACCAGAGGTTATCAAATTTAAAACCTCCTGCCCTTGTTGCCCTCAGGAAAAGAAAACTTCAGGACCGAAATACAGATTTCCTTTAAATACCTGATTTACAGAAAACTGATAATATTGGAATTTTCTTAAAAATGCTGAGAGTTGGTCAGGGGTTGCCTTACATCGACCTTGGTAAGGATTACTCACGGCTTCCAGCGGCACGAACAAGAAACAACGCAGGTCGGGCTGGTCTCGCCAAATAAACTGAACTGAGCTTTGTTTGTGTGAGTGGATTGGTTTTGTCTGCTCAGGGAATTTTCAAAGCTGGTCTCCCCTCGTTTTTGATTTTAACAGACTCTTAACTCTCTCCTCCTTACATTCCCAGCCGGTAAATACGCCCACCCCAAACGCTCCCACAGTCGCTCGCACCTTGCGGCGGTTTCCGTGTCCCGAATTGCACTTCCTCTGCTATTCCCGAATAAACTCATCTTTTTGACAATTTCGAGCTTTTCTCAGTTTACCCCTTTATGCAGGCTGACATTACTGACAGACCATGTACATTTATGTAGACAGTAATTTACATAGAAAATATCAGATAATAAACTGAAAATGAACTAGAATTAACAAGTGAGATAAAAAACATGCCTCCAGATTAGCATTGGGGGGAAATATTGCTCATAAAGTACTAAAAAGATAAAATAGCTAGCCATATTACCAAGGAATATGTAACACCAGAATGAAGGTGAAGGATACCGGAATAAGCCACCCCAAAATATGCCTCTTTGGCATACGGATTATATTGAGCTAAAGACCAGTGAGAGCTGGCAAAGGTAGGAGATCTATTTACTGCTCCCCTAACTGCCTAAAAATAGAGCATAACGGTCCCCCTTTGTAAAGAAAATTTCCATTCCTGAAAGTATCCCCACCTGGAAGACAGCTAGTCCTGAGATGATTCTCACCACCTGAGAGACTCTTGTTTGCCTAAGCCAAGCCTTATTTACCCCCCATTTCCTCCCCTCCCCTTCCCGGAACTTGCCTCCTTGGCCCAGAAGCCCCAATCCCTTGGATTTTGTTTAGCGGGAGGAGACACTGAAGCTCCAAACGTCTGACCACGTCTTTGAGTCTCATTTCTTCATAAAATCCCAATCGTCAGGTATTGTAAGTAACTAAGATTGTTTTTTCTCTTGTTAATCTGTCTTTATTAGTGTGATTCTCAGGGCTCAGCCACTGAAACTAGGAGGGTAGAGGAAGAGTTTGTTTGTTGTTTTGTTTGTTTGTTTTATCTCCTCTAAAAGGAAAGTATAGGGGCGTCAGGGTGGCTCAGTATGTTCACTGTCTGTCTTCGGCTCAGGGCATGATCCTGGAGTCCTGGAATCAAGCCCTGCGTTGGGCTCCCCACTCCACTGGAAGCCTCCTTCACCCTCTCTCTCTCCTTTTGCTCCCCTACTCCTTCTCTCTCTCTCCCTCTCTCTCAAATAAATAAAATCTTAAGAGAGAAAAAGGAAAGTATAAAGTTTCCAGAAAGATCCTAAAGAAAATACCAATACATGGAGAGGCATACTAACTAAACAGAATACAATCTCAGTTTCTTTCAAAATAGCATATAGCTTAAATACGATTTCCATTAAAATTGCAATGATTTTTTTTTACCTTGACAGAGTGATTCTAAATTTAATCTGACAAAATAAAAGCCAAGACTAGCCAAGAAAATCTTGAAACACATGAATGTTAAAGGAAGTCTTTCTTTAGCAGATATGTAAAATCTTCAGGGCCACAGCGGTAATTTTTGAAATGTCTGATTCTGACAAAAGACTCAGACAAAACAATACAAAAATTTATAGGATAAGGAAGGAAATTCGTCAAATGATTTGGGGAAAATTGACAATTTAGAAATAATCCATTTAGAAACTACAGGTGAATTTTAAAAGTTAAACATAAAAATAAGTTCCTCAAAAAGTTGAAATAGAATTACCCTAAGACCCAGAAACTACACTCTTAGATATACACCCAAAATAATTAAAAGCGGATATTCAAATACTGGTACACGAATGTTCCTAACAGCGTGATTCCCATTAGCCCAAAGTGAAAACAACCCAAATGTCTTCCCAGTGGATGAATGGACAAACAAAATATGGTGTATCAAATAATCCTATAAAGGACTGAAGTGGTTACACATGCTCCAAAGTGAATGCATCTCAAAAACATTCTATTAAGTCAGAGAAGCCAGACAGAAAAAAGGTCACATATTGTGTGGTTCCACTTATGCAAAATATCCAGAATAAGTAAATCCACAGCCACTGAAAGCAGATTCCTGGTTGCCAGGGACTGGAGGAGTAGGAAGTGGAGAGTGATTGCTTAATGGTTTTAGAGTCTGCTTTTGGGGGTGATGAAATGTTTGGAACTAGATATGATGGTTATACAACATTGTGAATATACTAAATGTCACTTAAAAATTGGTAGTTTAATTATGTGAATTTCACCTCAATAAAAATGTAAATGAGTAGAATTACAGAAATAATGTGGGTGTACTTTCTCTAAAATCTGAATTTAGAAGAGTTTTCTAGATATAAAATCATGAAAGAAACAAGAGGAAAAGATAATACACTTGATGCATGAAAATTAAAATTTAGTGAGTCAAACTCAATAATAAAATTGTACTATATAGATAGGTTTCTCCAGGAATATGTCATTAGGTCTCCAAACCTGCCCTTCCCCATTCATCTCTTCCCTGCTCCACTAACCACTGCAAGACAAATTCAGCACCTTTTGTTAGTCTGATCTACAGCACCAGCTGAAAGAACATCAGACAAATGCATAAGATTGCTGCTTCGCACCTTGCCAACAGCATAGAATAAGCCTTAGTATAGGGTTTGTGAAGACCCTAGTTATGCCCACAAAGTGTTGAATTTAAAAGGGAGCAGATCGTAGCAAGATTTGCTCTAAGTCTCAGTCTGGTTAATCTATAAACAGATTTTATTAGATATTTAGATGCTCTGTACAGATTGCTTTAATTTTGAAATTAAGTTTCCAGGTTTGCAGTGGAATTTTAAATACTTGAATTCTAGAAAGGCAGCAGCTTTTAACCTTTGCACTTCTCTTTTAGAAGCTAATTAGGAAATTAAATCCAAAAGGACTGAATCCATAAAATGTTGGCTTTGTAATGCTGATGGAAAAATTTAAGTCACCTGCTATTTTGGTGTCATCTGATTAGTCATTGGAATGAGATATTCAAAGAATTTTTTAAAGGTTTAAAAAAATAATTTAGGATCTCCACAACCTTTGTTAATATTAGAAACTTTATTGCTCGGAAAATTAAATCTGAACAGAGAAGTATTTTAGATTTTCTTATCACTCCTGGCTAAACGTTTTCTTAATTTATTATGCACTTCATCAGTCGGTAAACTTTGGGGCTCATTTGTAGTGGTGGTGTCAGCTGGAGCTCCAGAGCCTGCCCATTATCTCTGTAGGTGCCCCGGCGCCCTGTGGGTACTCACCATAAACAGCGGGAGTCCACTGGGTTTGGGGGGAAGCACTAAAGCTCTTTCTGCCTCCAAAGGCATTTCAGCCCGTGAGCACTTGACGTGATCAGCAGCATTCAAAATTCCCCTTTCCTTCAGCTGAAGGTTCCATTTACGGCTGTGACCCTTGACCTCTTCAAATGAGTTGAAAATAGCTGGGTCTGAGGATTAAGTTCCTTTGCAATGTATGTATGTATTTTGTAATTTTTTCCCCCTTTTGTCTTGAATATGCCCATAATCCTATGAAATCCTAGCAATGTTCACGGAGATCCGGGTGTGTGCGCCCCAGGTACGTGCTTCCTAGGACTTACCTGTCAGCATCTCCATCTGAAATTCCTTCTCAAATATCGAGTGAAGCATATTTCTGGTGAACTTAATCCTCAGACCCAGATTTTTTTTTTTTTCCTTCAGCAAATGTTTTTAAGCACCTACCTTCTGACGCTTTCCTAGTACAGATGAGAAAACAGAATCAAGTCCTCAAGTGTTAAGGAGAAGCAGAAGTGTAAATTAGTGACTTAAATAATATGTCCGATTCCAGGAGAGAAGCCCCGAAAGGGAAGAGTAGGCCTACAAAGGAGGATGGGCCTAGTTCTGTCTCGCAGTATGGGGAGTCAAGGATGAAGTGGACCTTAAAATGTAAAGGATGTCTTTGCTTACGTTGGTGGAGTGGGAGAGAAGCAAGCATTCCTGACTGGTAGCTAGTCTCCAAAGACCGTCATCATCAATTCCTTCTCTCCTTGTATGTGCCTCAAGTACGTGCACGATGTTCCTCACATCAAGAGCTGGAGCTAATTCCCCTACCTTTCAATATGGGCTGACCTTAGTGACTCCTTCTAAGGAGTAAAACATGGCAGAAGTGTACTGTGTGACTTCTAGAGCGGGTAGGAAAGGACCATGCCCCTGGGACCTAGTCTGCGTGAGATGCTTACTCGTGAAACACAGGCACCATGTTGTGAGAAAGCCCAGGCCACAAAGAGGGGCCTGCACGGAGAGGAGCCCAGGGCTACCAGCATTCAACCTTGGCCAAGCTCCCAGGACGCAGCCACTATTAATTGCTAAACTTCTAAAGGAGGGAAACTTTGAGATGACTCTCGCACCAGCCACCCTCTGATCGCAAACTCATGGGAGGACACAAACAAGAATCACCTAGCTGAGCCCAATCAATCTACTAGCATGAAAGGTTATAATAGTAAATGATTTTGTTGTTTCAAGCCCTAACATTTTGCAGTGGTTTCTTCCGTAGCAATAGGAAACTAGAACACAGACCATTGAGGAAGCCTAAGTAACGGCACAGGGGACACTAAACAACAGCCTGACTTTGGCCATCACAGGTTCACAGAGACGGATAAAAGGGGGAAAGAAGGAGAGAAGGGAATAAAGCTGCAGGATCTGGGCCCTTGTTAATGCCCTACTGAGGGGAAAGGACTCAATCATATGGGCATTGGAGAAACCATTGACCCCTTGGGTTGGGGGGAAAGAGGCTAATATCCTATCTGGGGAAGCCTTTCTAGGGGCAGTGGGCAGAAGGGTTGGGAATACTACATTCACCCCAGCAGGAGAGGATGGTGGCCCTGAAGTAAGGGGAGAGCAAAAGGGGATGGGGGGAGAAGACAGATTTAAACATGCTAAGAAAGATAATCTGTAGGATTTGGAGATTGTCTCGGTTTGCGATTGAGGGGAGGAGAAATTAAAACATTCATTTATTAAATTCTGATTGAGAGCCTACTAAGCACCGCGCATGCTTCTGGGCCCTGAGGATAAAGCAGTGAATAAAATATTTGGGGCCTTCATGAACTTATAGTGAGGAAGAAAAACAAATGGGTTTAAGTGAGTTTCAAACTCCATTTCCAGTTAATGCTTTTCTTATTAATTTGTCTTCTCATTTATCATGAAGTATACAGGAGAAATGGACAATTTTCCAGAAAGTAAAATGAACTCCTTAATTTAATATTCTAATGGTGATCCATGAGGCAGATTATCTGGGTGCTTGAGGGAGTTCAAGACCTATTTTTTTTGATACTACTAGAGTCCACATGGAAATCCAGACACGTGGCGGTCAAAGGAGTACCCTGGGCTGTCGACTGTGGTCTTTGCTTTGACCCATAGCAAAAAGGAAGCATGAAGGACCTACTTCAGCCAGGAAGGAAGTGATTTCCATTCATTTTTCTACAGTCTTGCGCATATTTGTTAATTTAGTAAATATCTATCACTCTGACTGCTGGGTATATTTCAGGGAAAAAGAGAAAGAGAGCCCCTTAGTTCATGCAGCTTATACAGCATTTAGGAAGACCGATCATTAAACTGGTAAAGAAACAGCATAGTATCAATATATCAGCTTCCTTTTGCTGCCATAACGAAATACCATAAGCTCAGCGGCTTAGAACACAATACGTCCATTCCAGTCCTGGAGTTCGGAAGTTTGAAAATTGATCTCATGGGTTAAAATCAAAGTGTCAGCAAGATTGTATTCCTTCTGAGAATCCGTTTCCTTGCCTTTCCAGCTTCTCAAGATCATCATTCCTTGGCTTACAGCCCCCTTTCCCCAGTGCCATCACTCTGTCGTCTTCTTCCCTTGTCCTATCTCCTCCTCTGGCCTGATGCTCCTGCCTCCCTTTTATAAGGACTCTTATCCCACCCAGATTATCCAGAATGATTTCTTCATCTCCATATTCTCACCTTAATCACATCTGCAAAGTCCCTTTCGCCATATAAGGTAACAAATCTGTTGATAGGTTCTGGGGAGTGGGATGTGGACATCTTTGGGGACTATTATTCAGCCAACTACACTCAAGGACTGATTACTATGAAGACAAAGCAACATAAGCAGATAGAAAGTGTGAGTGGGCAGAAAAGAATTAAAAATGAGGTAAAATAGGGGATCTGACTATATAAAGACTAGGAATTTTACTCCCAGTATAGTGGGAAAACTGAAGGATTGGCCAGCTGTGGGATGATTGGACTTAACAGTTTTGAAGATTCATTTGATGCTGTGTGGAGATCAAGGAATTTTATCCAAGGAGGAACAGAGAAAAGGGACTAATAGGCAATGTGTGGTCAAAGAAGGTATTTTTTGTTTTTTGGGTTTTTTTTGGAGATACTTTAGCAAGTCTGTATGTTGAAGGGAATAGTGCAGTAAAGAGGCGAAACAGGTGATACAGAAAGAAGGGTTAAAGCAGAGGCAAAATCCATGACTGGGCAAGAGGACAATAGGATCCAGTGTACAAATAGAGGGGTTAGTCTGATAGCAACAGAGACCCTTCTTTCCTTGTGAACAAGGAGGGGAAGGTGGGACAAGAGGGAAGGGACAGATGCAGAGAGACCAGTACACTGTCCCTACTTTCCTGGTGGAATGAAATGCATAGGCATTGCTAAATGTGAGTGTGGGAGGGGAGAGGTAGGGGAGTGGTTATAAGATAGAAAAGTAATGGTGAAATAGTTATCCAAGAAAGTGAGAATGCATTGACTCTAGAAATGTCCTGGGCTAATAGTGAAAGCCCCTTGAGGATGGTAGTCATTAGAGCCAGTAGGGTGTATGTTTTTTTCTCAGCCATGATCCGCTGCTTGGGAAAAGTAATGGGGAATGTGTGATAAGTTGGATTTAATCAGGGTTAAAGTTTCGAATGATGTGAACACAATGGAGAGAGAAGGGAAGGGATTTGAGGGTGATACAAGGGAGCAGTTGTATGTATGGACTGTGACATCTAAGTGGGATAAAGAAGGGAAGTGAGGACATGGGCAGTGAAGAAGAGTAGAAGGAGGTAGGGCCAATGGATAGAAGGTTCCAGGGGGGTAAAAAAATTATTGGTGTGGGGGTATCTGGAAAAATAGGAACTAGTGATCAGAGTGGGATGCCTCAAAATGGGATTTTGGAGGTGATCTATGTATTGGTAACTAAGCATACCATGGGTGTGGATAACTAAGGTGCAATGGAAGATAAAATTATTGGAGGTAAGGCCAAGGTGTTGAATGAATTAACCACAGAGATATTTAAAAACATAAAGGATGAAGAGGGGTGGGGAAACTTTTAGTAATCCAGGGACAAAATTCTTCAACAAATGAAAACAAAAGATTGGAAGGATGGTAAGTGATTAATAAAAGGCAGGTTATCAAATAGTACAATCAAAGGCATCTGGGAGGGGGGCAGGGAGAATAATGGTAACACATGGTTGTACAAAGCACTCCACTCTAGGTATGGAGCAACATAGGGTGGTGGGAAAGAAAACAGCCACCATTCAAAGAGAGCTACAGGGAAAGCACCAGCTTTGACTTCAAGGGACAGCCAGATTTCCATAAGAGTAAGAAGATTAAAGGAACTTTGAGGATTTAGGGGATTTTGCTGATAAAACTCTGAGTTCTAGAGAATACAGCTGCAAAATTTAGGGGCTTGGAGGAGTAAGAGCCTAAGCCAGGGGAGGGCTACACAGAGCCGGAATGGGGTTAATGCCCTGGGAGGCTGGGGCTTTTTGTGGGGACCGTGGTCACAGGGGATGTAGGGAATCATGGGATTAATCCGATGTTCTCTTAGGGCAAGGGTCAGCAAACATTTTCTGTAAAGATAGTAAACCCCTGAGGCTGTGTGGAACATAAGTTCTCCGTCATCACTCAGCTCAGCCGTTGCAGGGCACGAGTAGCCACGGACTATGCGTAAATGAATGGGGGTGGCTGAGGCCCAGTAACGCTTCACTGGAATAAACTGGTGGTGAGCTGACGCCTGCCTTAGGCCGAGTTGCTTGATGAGTTCTGGGGACTGTTGTTTAGGCAGTTGAAGAGCTCGAGCAGGCAGAAGTGGTGCAGGAGAAGGCTGATAGGAATAGTATTCTCGCCGGAAATTCATGTTCTCTTAGGGCCCTTCATCCTGCCAGGCACTCTCCCGTGTGGCATTTGGATTCCTGTGGGTCCACTCAGACCCTGCGGTGGCCTCCCGGGTTTTAGCTAGAATGATGTGTGAATGGTGCAGCCCTCCTCCAAGACACAGTGATGAGCGAGAACCATTTCTGAGGGAAAGATGACGCATTTCATTTATGATGTTGACTTCGAATTGTCTGTGAGACTTGAAAGTAGAGATGACCGGGAGCTGGTTGGAGTGGGATCTGGAGCTCAGCAAATGTCTGGTTGGGATGGTGGGACACGTCGAGGAAGGCATAGTCCTTGGGGAGGGTATATACTGAAGTCCCACCCAGGCTCTAGTTAGACCGCCTCCAACTAGCTCTCCCTGGGAACCTTGAAGGGCCCCCAGAGATGCTCAGTTGTAAAAATCCCCTCTGAGTCCTGAGGTTTCTGGTTTTATATATTGATAAGTTCAATCTCAGGTTTTCCGAATCTCCTCATTTTGTGCTAGATGGGCACCGAGATGCAGAGTGGGAGACGAGGTTTCCACCATGCACAGCTTGGAGAGGTGCACTACTCGAGGGAAGTTGTATACTGAGAAATCATAAAAAAAAAAAAAAAAAAAAAAAGTCTTGAATCTTCCATAGTTTCTGAGTAGAGCAGGACTTCTTAATGAATGGGGGGAGGGGGTGGTGTTTGAAATTCCCCTCCCCCCCTTTGGATGGCTCATTTGCCGGCCCATCATCACCTCTAGAAGGAAGACAAAGAAATAAGGAGGTGATATGTAAATCATCTGACATTGCTACCAATTAGCAGCTTCTGTAGAGGGAAGTAAAGGAAACCTTTGCCTAAATGCATGTTTTCAGGTTGTCTCTCTGCCCTGAGAACCCAGAAGGTCGGGACGAGGTAGTGGAAGGGTGGTTTTTACTGGGAATCTGAAAACTTGGATTTGAGGTGGTTTGGGCACAAACAGGACCTGTGACCTCGGGTCCCTCCCTTCTCCGCACCGTGTTTTTACTTAGGAAGCGCCACCCACGTGCCAAGTGCCTGCCAGACCCCTTAGATGCTTCTTGTGTCATTTGATAACTCCTGCCTGAGACAGGATTGCTGTGAGAGCCCCATACGAGGCAGGGGCAAGAGCACTGCGTAAGCCATAAGACAATATGCCAACATAAGGCACCGTAGAACGCTAATCGTTTGTTTGCTGTACCTTAATTGCCCTAAAAATAACAATACGTTTGCCCATGCCTGAAAGACTCATTTTTTTTGGTGCAATTTTCTTTTGGTCTGTTTTGTGTTATTGTTTTTAGGTTAAGGAACGAAATCACCCATTATTGTGTAAGTTTTACATGAAAATTGCCAAACTCAGGAAGGTGGAATGAGAACATTCTTTGGTGACCTGAGCCCCAATCCTCTTACTAAATTTGCTGTGACTTTTATAAACCCACAGTCTGCTGCCCTTTCTAAAGCTCCCCTAAGCAAAGTAAAGGGTTTGGAAAAGGAAGCCATAGGGGTGCTCTTTCCTGGACTGAGGCAGCACTGCCATTAGAATATGATGGCATTCTTGCATTATAATTTACACCTGCATTTCATGCATTTTATTCACTGCCAATAATTATTGAATAATTACTGTGTTCTCCCACTGTGCCCTCTCTTTGTACTCCCACTTCTTCCTAGGGTTTCAGCTAGATTGTTGCTTTTTGAAAGTTTCTTTGCTTCTGAAAAGGAGGCAGGTGGTTTGTAATTCTTAGTTGTGAGCCAAGCATTTAAATAGGCAAGCTTTTAACCCAGTAGCCTGTCCCGTCTCTCTGGTTTCCGTGTGCGCTGTTTACTGGGAGAATAACAGGAAGTATTTGGGCCTGGGAAGTCACTTTTGCTTAAAGACCTTAAAATTCATGTGTTTGTGACTCCCATGTTACCTATTTTCATGTAGCATCTTCCAAATTTGCTAAGCTGATTTGAATTGAGATAAATTAGATCATTTGCAGCCCAACTTGCCTGCCAACTTCAAATTGGCACTTGAAGCACTTTATCTATGTTTGGGGGTTTGTTGGAAGACAAAATCATCAAGACTTAGCTACACTGAAGTTTGTTTTGTTTTCCTGCATGGGAAAACAAGAGAACTCCTGCATTTTTGTTGCTGTTGTTTTTCCTTTGCTGTGTAAAAAAAAAAAAAACAACAAAATGCAAAAAAACAAAACAAAAAAAAACCACCAAACCTTCCCCGATTACTCAGTTAGTCTGCCTTGGTATCCATTCTTGAGCTCAGAGGAGAGTCTTGTCTTCTTTCCAGGAAACAAATAAAAACTTCAGAAATGGCCACCTGGGGGGCTTAGTTAAGCATCTGCCTTTGGTTCAGGTCATGATCTCAGGGTCCTGGGCTTGAGCCCCGTGTCAGGCTCCTTGCTGAGCAGGGAGCCTGCTTCTCCCTCTCCCGTTCCCCCTGTTTGTGCTCTCTCTCTCTCAAATAATAAAATCTTAAAAAAAAAAACAAAACAAAACAAAAAAAAAAAACCCAAACCTTCAGAAATGATAGACTTCTTCTATCCAGTACTAGAGATAATCTGGTTGCGTGACCTACACGATCTCTTCGTCATTCTAATGTCACTGCTCCCAGGGAAAATTTTGTTAAGACTAGAATCTCCTTCCTTGATGTTAAAAACCTCCAGTTAGTCTTGGGAGGAACCTCAACTGCTGTCACTTGCAGAAGAGTGCGTATTCTGTGCCCTCAAGTGTGTATTGAGTTTTTGTCACCTATTTTATAACCATGACAAACCTCACTGTGTGACGTTTCATAACCAGGTCTTTCTTGAGTCTGATTATTGAAATGGAGACAAAAGTTCTGGAGTCCAGGCTCCGCACACAGTACCGGGCTCCTTCCACCTTAGAACTTGTAACTGAGACGACTTGAGCTGTGGCGTTACGGGAGAACTGGGTGCTTGTCAGAAGGCCGACTTCACTGGGTAAATATGGACGCTGCTCTGACTGGTGGTTACCCCAGAACAACTAGCACTTGCTAAGGCAGAATTGTTTATTTTACACTCATTTCTCAGTCCTCACATCGAGGACTCCGTGAAATAGGTAGGTGGAAGGTAGGAAGTGATCTGATTCTTTGCTTCAAGAAGAATTGAGCTACTTGAAATCGGTTTGGAAATTTCAGCCGGGGACCTTCAGAGAATCATTTTGTTCCCAGGGGCCGCCTCCTCAGTACGAGGAGTTTCCAAGAGATTTTCCCATAAGAAAAGAGATGATGATAAAAAGAGTCCTAGGAATGTTTGAAATTTCATTTTGTTTCATTGTAAATAATACATTCCTTTAAATAATCTCCTTTCATCAGAACATATGTCACCTCACCTAGCCATCTCTGTTGGGGAAAACTCAGATTTGGAGGATGATGGATTGCCATCTCTAATGCCCCAATTATTATAAAATATTTGATAAAGATGAAGTTGGCCTCCAAGTATTTTTTTAGACATTGGTCAATTTATTCATTTAATAAATTATTACTGAACATCTGCCACATGTTAGATTCTGCACGAGGTGCTGGTGATAAAGCATAGGCCCTACCCTCCACAGGGCCCTCAGCAGCTGCTAAATGGAAAATTAGAATCAAAAGCTAGGAGATGAAATAAAGAAATGACCGGTCTCACAAAACCGTCTGCACACGGCCTAGATGTGCAAACACACGACCAATAAACACACGTGCTGGTATCGCATCGGGGCTATTCTCTAACCCAGATACAGTGAACAGGAATGGTTGAAATAATTGAATGAGTTCACTCACAGCAGATATTTATTGCTTGCATCCCTTCCCCTGCCCTCACAAAACTTATAGCACTTATTGGCCAGTTTCTCCCTCAGTTTTCCCAGCTGTAAAAATATCACTACATCGTTCAGTTCCTGACATCAAATTGTGGGAGTCCTTCTCCATTCTTCTTTCCTTCAACCTCAAACCTTCCTACCCCTCATCCGCAACACAATCCAGAAACAAACTTTGCCAACTCCAAAACACACCCTGAGTCTCCCCTCTCCTCCGACCTCCATAGTCTCTACCCTTGTCCAGCCCCGCCATCTCTCCCCTGACCCACACAATGGAGTGCTCACTGTCTCCCTCCTTGTACGCTCCCTTCCAACCCCAACACATACATTACGCATCCTCAACTCAGCAGCCAGAGTGAACCTGTAAAAATGGAAGCCAGGTATATGCCAATTCTATCTCCATTAAAAACCAAACAAGGGAAACCAGATTGTGTCACTTCCAGTGTAAAGTGGCTTCCCTTATACAGAATAAAATCCAAATTTCTTTGAGGGCCATCAAGGCCACCATATAGGAACTATCCTCAGAAAATTTCCCTCCTAGCTCAACTCCTACCAATATGGCCCACTCCAAGCCATACTAGCCTTTTGGTGCCTTAAATTCACCAACATCCATCCCAAACTTGAGCCTTTGTACAGGCTGGTCCTTCTGATCTTTACGTAGTTGATTCCCTCATCACTCAGACCACCACGTAGAGTCACATCCTCAAAACTCTTCCTCGTTCTCTCCCTTCACTTATCACCAACACTTTAATTCTCCAGATACCACTTATCACCACCTTGGGGTTTCCCTCGTTATTAGCTTATTGGATGGTTTGTCTGCCACCACGAAAATGGAAGCGCCATTGGGTAAACTGCGGTGCAGAAAACAGTACACGATGATGTATTGGGTGTTCAGCAAATATTTGTGGAATGAATGGGGGACTGGTCTGGAGGGAGAAAAGTTGAGAAGAAAAGGAGAGCTGGATAGGGAAAGGTGTTGACCAAGCAGGGAGAAGTGTGAGAGCCAGAGAGACCGTGAGAGAAATGAACGGAGTTTAAGATTGAGATTCCAAGGACAGAAAGTTAAATATGGCAGGAGTATAAAGTGGAGCAGGGAAGAGGGTGGAAAGGTGAAGATGGAGAGGCGAGCAGCAGACAGAGCATCAAGAAGTCTGAGATCCAAGCCAAAGTATTTGTGCTCTAGCCTATGGAACCCAATTAAGAGTTTTAAGCAGGGGAGTGATAGGATCAGGTTTGTGTTTTAGAAAGATCACTGTGGCTGCTGTGTAAAGCATGAATTAGAAAAGGGAAGACAGAAGAAAACTTATGGTAACAGAAAGGAATGGTCAGTGTGGCAGCTTAAACAAAGAGGAGTCAGGAAGCAAGGATTTGGCAGTGTTTTTCCAACAGTGTCAGGAAAGAGGCAGTAAATCTGAGAATCCGAGCATTCCAGTGAGGGCAGAGGAAGTATATAATGGTGGTTAAGCGTCTGGGCTTGGAGTCAGACAGACCTGGGTTTAACCTCAAATCTATCACTCTGTAGTTTATGTGATCTAGCACAAGTTATCAGTCCTAAGCCACAATTTTCTCTGTGAAGTAGGAATAATCATTGTGAGCATGTAAGCTGCCTAGTGCTCTGCCTGTTACGGTATGGGTGCTAAATAAGTGTTCATCCTATTATAGTATTGGTTGCGCTTTGTTATGGGCTTGCTTAGGTCTATCAAGTCACCCCATGGCTTTGATGAACTGTGCCCCAATAGCCTTCACCTCTTTTGATGTGATTCTCTGCAAACCAGAAAACTCGGATTATTTCCTTGACTTCCTACATACTTGATAGAGCAGTGTCCTGGCTGCCAATAAAAGCCTATTTTCCAATGAATATTAATGAGATAATGCTCAGTTTATATTTAGTCTCTTTTGAGTTTGGTTTGGTCGAATCAGTCTCCTGAACTTACTGATCTTTGGGGGGGGGGACCCAAATGGTGAGATGCAGTGTCTCCCAGGCTGAAGGGCGGGCCCTGGCCCAGTGGCTACAGCAAGGAGCCCCCCCCCACCCCCCGGAGAGGGGCCGCCGGGCTGCTCTGGACACCATTCCATTTGTGCCGTGGGGAATCGTGTGCTTGCAATGTAACCATTCTACAGGAGGACTCTTTGGATACTTAGAATTTCCTGTTTTACCTCCTTCCCCCAAGTCTTCCCTTGAAGAGAGATAGCCACGTCGGAGAAGAAATGGCTGGCGCTGTTTCACAGCGGCGAGCTTCAAATGCATCAGGAGTGATGCCCACCGATGCATTTGATGTGTTTTTCTTTTAATCTGTCTTTGGGGGCAAGAGCTATATCTGTTAGAGACTTAATATTTTTAGAAATTTAATCGGCTCATTTGGAGGTAAATATTTTAAACGGGCCACCCATGCAGTGCACTAACTGTACCTTACTGTGACATTATCACAAAGGCCTGAGACCTTAGGGACCGAGAAACCTTTTAACAGCCTGTTTAGGAAACGGCAAACCCTTGGTTGGTGATCTGAGTTCATTTTCCCTCGGTGTCGATCAGGCGCTGAGGCGGGTGATGTTTCAGTCATTTGAATGTCAGTCTAAAGGCACGAACGTCTCTGCCGCACAGCATCAGAGGCCCGGGTCATTTACACTTGTGGTTGTTTTACTTCACAGCCCAGAGCCTTCCCCGAGCTGCTGTCATTGTGACCCTGAGGCTGCCCTTCACAGCCTTCTGACTCCACTCCCAACATCCTCTTTCAAGCTGACACAGAGCAGAGGCTGACCTTGTCCCATCAACCACTTACCCACACAGACCCAATTAATCTTTGGTTGCCAGTCAATCTAACTCACTTCCCTCCTTGAACACTATAGAATCTCACAGAGGGGATGCTTTGGCTTCATTTGCTTCCACGTGGGATGAACGGGGGCTGAAGCCGAGACAGCTGCCCTGCGGAAGGATGCAAGGACCCCTGGTGACCAGAGGTCTCTTCTCATCAGAGTGTCAGGGCGTAGGAACTCCTACCCCTTTCTGTTGCTCCTAGGGCTTCTTTGCAAGGATAAGGAATTCCTAGAGTAATTAACTAATTGCATCCAGTCAAGGAGTCTGCCCGAAGACAGATGCCATGCAAGGATAAGGGGAAGAGGACGGAGAAAGAGCACTGAAGAAGGGGTGGAGGGTCCTAAGACCGAGGAGGGCAGGGGGTACCTGTAAGTCGTGGGTACCCAGGTGAGGGGACGGCATGGTCCTAGAGTCAGAGTAACCTGGGTTTTTTCGAGGTGATGAAACTATGAGACTTGGGTGAGAGATGTTATTTCTCTGAAGATCTGTACATCTGAAAGAGTACACACTACTATCCCCTATGCAAAGGGCTTCCCACAGTGCCTGGGGGCCGTGTAGCTATGCGAGAGCAGAGACAGTGTTGAATTTAACTGTGGCCAGACTTGGCTTCAGTCAAGGTCACAAAAACCCAAATCAGTTGCTATCTCAACAAATGTAGGGTGGAGATCTAGAACGAGGATTCAGCTTCAGCATTTGGTATTTAGAACTTCTGAAAGGCATTCAGATCACTGCAGGGAGATAAGTGTTCTCTACAGGAGACACTCAGGCTGGCCCTGACCTGGGTGTGATGAGCCGAGCTCTCAACCATGAATAGAGCGGAGACTGAGATTTTGGGAATACAAGGCCTGAAAAGAAAAAAGTCATTGCTCATGGAACAAGAAACTTGAGGGGTAGGGAAGGTCAATGGTCCAGCCGCCTTCCAACACTAGGAACGACATCCCATCACACCATCCCTGGAGTTGGTGGGACCCATGTTGTCTGTATGAGTCCGTCTATTTTCCGTGAGTTAGGGAATGTACGTGCATCCTGTGGCAGGCAGAATGACAGCCTCTGCCTTCAGAGCTGTCCATGCCTAATCCCTGGAAACTGTGAACATATTCGGTGACACGGTAAAGGAGAATGAAGGTCACACGTCAGATCAGCAGGAGGCGGGTGAGACTCTCCTCGATGATGTGGGTGGGCCAGATGTCATCACAAAGAGCCTTAAAGGTAGAAGAGGGAAGCAGAGGATGTCAGTGATAGGGCAAGTCCTTCTTGTAGCACTGGGGGCTGTGAGGATGCAGGAAAGTGGCTGTGAGGCAGGAGATGCAGACAGCAGGAAAAGTCAAGGACAGATTCTCCCCTCAAACCCACAGAAGAAGCACAGCCCTGCCAATACCTTGATTTTAGCCAAGTGAGACCCGTTTTGAACTTGTAATCTACAGAAATGTAAGATAATAAATGTGTGCTGTTTTAAGCCACTGCATTTGTAATAATTTATTACAGTAGTCCTAGAGAACACCTCAAAAGGGACCTGCATTTGGAGACGCAGGGGCCCTCCCACCAGGGACAATTTGTCCAAAGTAGTGAATCTTTTTTTTTTTTTCTAGTCCTTGAAGGAAGGACCTTTGCATCTTTAACCAAAAGCTAAAAGCTTCCCAGTTCCACGTTCCCTTAGGGCATACGCATTGCTTGTAACTGCAGGCATTCAAAAGTTCAGGTGAGTAGCGGAATGCTAAGGGAAGACCATCCCTTATTGGAAGTCAACAGGAAACGTACCTCAGAACTTCTCAGACCCCCACTTCAAAAGAAGAAAGAAACGTTAAGGAGTTTGTTAGGGATCTGAGTCGGCAGCATTAGGGAAAAAAAATTCAGAGACAAAATGTGTCCTGTATCTCAAGTTTACGTTTATTGTTCAAAGAAAAGTGGGGATCTTAGAAGACTGTCATCTTAGAGCACAATGTGTCGAGTTAAAGATGGAGTGGCAGTATTAATGGATTTGCCTTGCTTTAGTAGGTTTAAGGCAAATCCTTAACATTATTTTCCTGCCGTTTTCTAAATTAAATTTATAAGAAATATTATGTATCCTGCTGTGCAGAGTGAAAGCTGTATTCTTGTAAAGGGCTTATAATCATATTAAAAAGCTGGAGGGTAAAGTTTGTTCATGCCATCAAAGTCACAAAGTAAAAAATAGAGTTTTGCATTGTGCATTTTTATAATGGTAATACCTTTTGGGGTATGTAACACCACAAAGTGCCTCACTGATACGGTTTCGCTAATCCTCAGAACGTCCCCGGTGGGGAGGTATATTTTTATCTCCACTTTGCATATGGGAAAACTGAGGTACAGTGAGTGTCAGCAGTTTGTCTTGGCAGCACACCTTGCACAGAGACTCCAGGTTCTTAGCCCGAAGACGAGTCATACCATTCATCAGATGACAGTCCTCTTTCTAATCTACCTTTCTGCAGGTACAGAAATAGCTCCAGGAGGACTTTTGCATCACTCAAATTTTATCTTCAAGTTCCTCAAGAAAAAAAAATCCTATAAATAGATTTTGTTAATTCCACTACATCTGCTTAACATACTTCTGAACAGTTGGTGGGTTGGAGAGAAGGGTTCAGAGTGGGGGCATTTTTGCAAAGTTGGTAGGAAATGTGGATGCTCTGGGGAAAGCCAGCAGGGACACGGTTTAGAGAGGTGGGACAAGGCTTGTGGGTAAGCCAGAAGCTCTCCACAGGAGCTTGCCCGCCAGAAACCACGCATCTCCCCTCCATCCAGGAAATTCCAGGCTCTTTGGGAAGTCCCATTCCTGGGCACGGAAGTTATTCCCCTTTTCTGCTTTCTGCAATTTTGCCCTGGCTTTTCAGCTTCTGCTTACCACGCTTTCGGCCAACTGGTACACCCCAGGTTTGACCGTCTAGATAGAAACCTACAGTAGCTTAAGGTCTTTATCCCTGCCCTGTGCTCTTGCAGGAGAGGGAGGTTTAAAATCTTGTTCTCCCTGCTTGTTCTCTGGGTTGTGTGTCCCGTAGTGACACAGAAACCAAAGGCTCGAGTACCTTGCAGGCAACAGGTGAATAAAATGATGTTTGGAGCGCCCCCTATGGGTGAGCATTAGTCTCCATGTGTCGCTCCTGTGGCCTCATGAGAATTCAGGCCACCCCCGTTGTTACACAAGAGAAAATGTCATTTGTTCAAGGCCACTAAGGGGTGGGGCTGGGTTTCAGTCCCAGGTCTGACGGGACTTAACTACCTACTTTTAACTACCACACTATGTTCCCTCTGATATTCTGGGCTCTGAGTTTTCCAGGTAGTCTGTGACCCACCGGCTCTGCCAACCAGACACTGTCCTCCTGGCACATACGATGCGCTCAGCTTTGTGGGCCGTTTGTGTCTTTAGTATCCCACCATTGAGCCTGATAAGCATGCCCATGTCTATTTTAATTTAAGGGCTTCATATCCTCAACACCCTCCGTAAAATATTAGGATCATGGTTTCTAGGTATTTTCCTGGGAACTTATTTAAAACAAAAATGGTCCATTTTTTTTGGATAATTAACATTTTCTATTTCTTTCCTTCCTGTACCCATATGTTGTATGTGTCACTAGTGTGTTGCAAATGCTCAGTTGTTCTATGGTTTATTTATGCAGATAGTTAATTGACTGGGTGGACAGAAGCACATTCTAGAGCGAAGTTTCCATTCCAGGATTAAGGTTAACAATGGGAGACAAGGGGCTTATTCAGCCTGTTTTCCTCTTGGACAGCATAGATGGTCTTACACACTGTTGGTTCTTAGGGTATCTGCAGCCAATTGGAGTGTTTCCCAGACATGCCAGCAGAGCCCCAGTCATGTCCCCTCACTTCACACCATTCCAGTATGTGTGAATGGCTTCATGCTGCCAGCACCCAGGGCTCTAGAATATCCACTGGCCACGTGCCTGCTGAGCTTGAGCGGAGGGTAGGTCAGAAACACTGGGTCATTACCCTGGGAGCAGCCCTGACCAGTGATGAATTGTAAGGAGTGGATCAATAGCCCATCTTCTTAGCCTCTCAGGTAGAACCCTTCTGAGGCATTTTCTACACTATCTCCCATTGGCCCTTACGGGATTTAACTTTGTCACCCACAGAAGCAACCAGCTTACTAATGCCCCTATATTGGCTTCCTTCAGTTCCCTGTCTCGTTCTCTCTCTCCCTGCCAGTGCTTCCTGTGATAACCTCCCAAATAAATGCAGGGTCTGCTTTTGCGGGAATGCAACCTAACACACCCATGTTTCCTGGACTCTGTCTTCTCTTGTCATCTAAAACACTGACCCATTGAATCATACTTGGACTGGACCTTCCACACCATCTAGCTCCGTACAGACCTCAGGGTGGGGATCAGGGCAAGACGGCAGGACTCTGGCCACTTCCTTCAACTAGAGCAGTAGAAATTTCTCTATGTTTTTATCTGTAATCTTCCATTTGAACTATGGGATCTAAACCTTAAATTGCTTGAAAACCATGGATCTAGGCCAACTTATTTCCCCATGCAGAATCCCATCTGTGTTAGTTTCCTATTGCTGCTGCAAGAAATTGCCACAACCTTAAAAACAACGGGAATGTACTCAGAGTTCTGGGGGCTGGAAGTCCAGAATCAAGGTGTCAGCAGGGTCAGGCTTACTCCCAAGTGCCGGTAGGAGTGTCTGTCATTGCCTCTCCCTGTTTCTCGTGGCTGCAGGTGTTCCCCAGTCCAGGACAGCACATCTGCCTCTATCTTCATGTGGCCTTTTCCACCGTGTTTGTATCTTCTCAGCCTTCATCCTTTATAAGAGCACTTCTCATTGGATTTAGGGTCCACCCCGATAATCCGAAACGATCTCATCTTCAGATTATTCATTATATCTGCAGAGATCCTTTTTCCAGATCAGGTCTTATTCACATGTTTTTGGGGTTAGGACATATGTATATCTCCTGGGGAGCCATCATTCAACTCATGATATCTGTTATAGCATCTCTGGCCATCACAGCTCAAACTTGTGATGATCTGCAACTCCTTCCTCACAGGACCGGGTGATTCCATCTTTGCTAAACTCTAATGTCATCAGAAATATACTTCATATTGTACCCAATACTGTGGCCAAATCAACTCTGTAACTTTCCCCCGTCAGTCCTGCTTCTGCCTCTACAGATACCCAAGAGGCATTCAGTTCTTCTCCAGTGAGACTAATGAATTAAGCTGAGCCTAAATATTATGGGTCAGAGAAATGTGCAAGTTTGCGAATTCAGGGCAATCTGGACAACTAATTCAACTTAATTTATCAATTATTCTGTGTTTCCTTTGTGCGATGTGCAGTGGCAGATAGTGTAAAATATTCTAAAATGGATAAGAGTCCAGGATCTCTAGGAAGTTACCATCTAGCAGGGCAATGGGACAGGTTCATGCATGAGTGCGGTGTACAAGATTAGGCAAATAACTGTAACACAGGTAGAAGGAGATGGAGCTCATGAGAGAATTAACAAAGTACAGTGGGAGTTAGACGACAGAGGGCGTGCTTTGCTATTTCCTCCAATCAATTTTCTACCACGGAGCCAAAATGAGTTTAAAACCAAACAAAACTGAACATGTCCTTCCAGGCTCAAAACAGAAAAAGTCAAACTCCTGGTATGGCCTCCAAAACTCCTCCTGATCAGGCCCCAGTCTGCCTCCCAGCCTTCTACACCTGTGCACAGCTCCACATTCCTCCTTGCTTTCTGGGCCAGCCCAGTGAGCTCACGGTCAGTCCCTCAGACGTGCCAAGCCCTGTTCTGCGCCACGCCTGTCTCCCCAGCTGCCCCTTGAGCATGGAATCGTCTCACCCCTAATTCTTTGCTCATCTGTTTCTATCTTGGCCTCAAAGAAGGTGTTTGATGTTTGATTTAAATCAAGTCCCCTATCCTATTCTCTCAATGCACCTTGGCTTTTCATCATACCATTCACTATCATTTGCAATCACACGCCTGGGTGTGCGATTATCTGTTTGACATGGTCCTTTGCCATTGGATGGTAAGCGTCATTAGGGCCGTTATTTCTTCCAATGTCCTCATGGCCCACCACGATGCCCGGACGAAGGACGGGCAATAAAGACAGAGTGATTCAGCAGTGAATGAATGAGAGTAACTGGATAAAAGTTGTCCTGAAGGAGGTGACCTTTGAGGAGAATTTCGAAGCAGTTATAGAGATGGGGCAGGAAAAAATATTCCAGGAAAGTGAAGAATGTATGAACGGCAAGTTCAGAGCTTACTATTTGGAAAGCGGCAAAAAACAGAGTTTGGTTTGAATATAAGGACATGTCTAAGGGAGAGATCAGCTAACTTTCTGGAAAGGACCAAATAGTAAATATTTTAGGTTTTGCTGGCCATATGGTCTCTTGTGACTATTTGGTTCTGCCACTGTAGTGTGAAAGCTGACAAAGTGAACGAGTGAGTATGCTTGTGTTCTAACAAAACATGACTTGCAAAACCAGCCGGTAGCCCAAATTTGGCTCATGGTTTGCAGATTGCTGACCCCCGGTTCAGGGAATAATGAGAGGGCTAGGGTTAATTGGAGGCTGGTCAGCACCCTTAATGCTAAACTGTGGAATTAATAACTTTCAAGACAGGTAATAGGGAGCCATAGCAAGTCTTTGGAAAAAGTGTGCGATCAAGTGATTCTTTGGTATCGTTAATCTGGTAGCATCCTCTGATGCAGTGAATCAGAAGAGATTAGAGACACGGAAAGAAGCACTTAAGAGGCCAGTGTAATAATCTCGGTAAGAGATTAGAGTTTTTCACCTGAAGAGATTGAAAGTAAAAAGGTGAGGAAAAATACAAATTAATTCTGTTTTCATCCTGGGTATTAGAAAATAGTATGAGACTGGTAGGGGAGAAACAGGGATATGAGGAGGAGGAATAGCTCTGGTGTTGGAGGGAAATGGCCAACCGAGTTCCCAACATGTGAAGTTCAAGATGTGAGGAGGACCTACAGAGGATGAGAGAAAATTTCAGGCTTAGGTGAGGGATTTCTGCTGTGCGTGCAGACTTAGGTGAAAGGCTGAGACAGTGGACAGAGGGAGGGCAGAGCTTGGAGGTGATCTTCATTTAGACACTGAGTGAAAGAAGGAAAGCATTAGTAAGTGACCCGGGATAGCAGAGCGCCACGGGCAGCAAACAGAGTTTCGAGAAAAAAAAAAAAGTGAAATCAGGCCCAAACAAATCCATCTCCAGAAAGCAAACAAGAACCAGTTCTGTTTCTGGGATTATTAAAACGTCTATCCACAACATGGTGCATTAACCAGAAATGAGGTACTAAAATTACAGTGAGCCTGGTCTTGGGGTTGGCACCGCCCTTTTCTACTCAAGAAACTGCATCACAGAGAACATGACACAGAAAAGAGACCTATTTGCTTTCTTCCCTAGGCAGAGTTCCATACTTCAAATGACCTGAAAAAATGCAATAATCCGTTCGTTCGGGTCTCTCTCTGAGACTCTACTGATGGGTGACTTATCAGAGCAGCCGAGGCCAGCACGGGGGCAGTCTCCGCACGGGCTTTCATGCCCCGATGCCAAAGCACATTGCCCATGGAAAACAACGGCTCATGGTTAACACCACCCTGTTGGCATATAATAGGGGAGGGGACTGGTGGCGATGCCGGGGTAGAGTTCGCTGCGGCCCGCAGCTGTCCTGTTGGAGCTGGTCCGCTCCGCGTTCCAGGAAGAGTGTGCTCTTTAGAACGAAGGCTCCAAATCCTGTTCGGCCCTAGGTAAAACCAGGAGGGGAAAAGCCCATCCGGGAGGGCACTGAATAGGCTGATTTCACTGGGTTTTTTTACTTCCACTCTGAGTCAAAGGCATTAGACCACAGATTCGTGTGGTTAGGCCAGCAGAGAAATTAGCGGAAGGAGGAGAGCGATGATCCCAAATAACCTTTCCTGGAAAGGGCCCAGTGTGTTCTCACCTGCTGATTTCTGCACTCTTTCCAAGTGCTCTTGAATCTGAACTACTGTTTATTAGTTTCTGTGGATTTTCTTTGTGGAAAGATTTACCGTTCTGCATTTCTGGGAAGAAAAAATAACTTTGGAGACATCTTTGGGGATTTTACAATCAGGAAGTAGAAAATCGTGTTTCAAAGTTGAAGCTAACGAGAGCTCATGCGGTAATAGATGGGATATGAGGCTCTGCGTCTGCGGAGTGAAGGGATGGAGGGAACAGGCAATCTGCCTGCTGCTGTTCTCTGTCACCAGAAAAGTTTCAGTTTCACCATCTGACAAGGAAGGGTTGCAGCCTGGAACATGTCATACTTCAAGTGAAAAACAACTGTTACCAATTCAGGTAACAATGCATCTGATTTTCACAAAGTCATCTGGCTACAGGATAATGAGTCAGTTATTTCTCTGAAATGACTTTCAATAGAGTTTCTCTGTGAATACATTTCAAATTTTAACAACACTACGGTGTTGCAGGTGTAAAAGCTACCAGGCCGTAAATTGAGCTGTGCTGGTCGTTTGCCACTTACCCCTCCAGATCCATTTTCCAGCCTTGTCTGTGCTGCAGGAGGCTGACCTTTCGAAAACCTTTTCACCGGAGCTCCTTGTTCTCTGGCTTCCTGTTCGGTCCATCCAAAGGGAGGCACCAGCCTATCCCAGGACTGATTCCCTTGTCCCCTTTCTACTCCCTCCCTTCCCTGCCCAGATTTGGGTAGTGGCTATGTTCCGCCACCTGGCCCTTCTCGTGGGCTCCTTGCACAGGCTTTCTCCCTTTGCCGCTGCAGATTCAGGGATGCTAATGACATCCCGTAGCTTGCCCCTGGGGGCTCCCCCACCCCCTGCTCTTTTCTTCAGACCTGCCCATACCTCTGGAAGCAGTTCCTTCATTAACCTCTCTTCAGTGAAACCCTCTACAGGTGCCATCTGTTTTCTGACTGCTCCCAGAAGAAATAATAGCCATGTTTTAATGATACCATTTGTAAAATAATGTAAAGGGGAGTCTGGAAATAACTATGCATATCCTAGCCAAAATTTTAACAGGTGTATTGGGAAATTTGATAGAATAATTCTAAATTTCATCTGGAAGAAAAAAATAATATACTCAGGAAAATTCCGAAGGAAAAAAATGTCAAAAGTGATGACAGAGCTCTCAATTCAGCAGACATTACAATTGGTTATAAAACTTCACTAATTGAAACAAATGAACACTTGTGCAAGCAGACAGATCAGTTAGAACAGAGAGCCCACACAAGAAGGTGCGGAAACACTACTCAGGAATATAGTTTATGGAAATGGCAATATTTCTGATCATCAGGGAAAATGATTATTTAATATAAGGTGTTAGGGTAACTGGTTAGCCATTTATTAAAAAAAAAAAAAAAAACGGATTCTCAACTTCATTACTTACATCCCAGCAAATTGCAAAGGGATCAAAGATTTAAGGGGGAAAAAAGACAATAAAAATACTAGAAGAACACATTTTAAACCTGTTTATAATCTTGAAACAAGTGTGTATGGGTGTTTCTAAGTATGTCAGGAAAATATAGGATAATAAAAGGTGCATTACTGTTAAGTAAAATACAGAATTCTGTATACTTAGAAAGAGGACATATATGAGGAAAAATCACCGACAGAACTTTAGTTACCAGCACTTATTGTGGAATAGCCTGAAATTTTTTTCTGCTGAAAACGACTAAAAATGTTGGATTAGAAAAACTTAATGCTCTTTCAATGTCTTGTCGAGCTGGGATAAAAATAAGGAGTTTGGGGAGGTTAAAGAGAAATTAAAGTAGGATCCTGTGAGCTACATAAGGACTAGAAGAGTTTTTGCTCTGGGGGTGTCTGCCAACCCTTTTGCCCTGGATCTTTTTGCTGGTCATAGAGGGAAAAGGGGACAAGATAAAGCAAGGGCTGCATGGCCAGCTAAGGCTGCACCTTCACTGTAAGGATGCGTAAGAACCAAGACCTGTTGCGTGGAAGGCGAGAGCAAGGAGAGTTGCCTGTGACCATCTTGGTGCGGAATGGGAAGTCCATTGCCACTGAATGGAAAATCTTCCCCTGCGAATTTGCCAAACCGTTGGGGCTCTGTAATGGAGAGCTCTCCTTGTCCGTTGTAGTTGGTCCAAGAAACTTCATGCTGACAGAGGCACCAGGCAAGTGACAGGAGCAAGTGCAGATGCTCTCTGAGGGCATGAGAATTCAACCCAAGCCTCAAAGAATTCTCGGAGATAATGTTCCAAAGAAAATGAACTTAAAGGCCAAAATAAAGGAAATAAGTCACTAGAAGCAAGAGCCAGCAGATATACACTGGCAAGGTGTTTAGTATCAAAATTATCAGACACAAACTATAAAATAACATTTAATACATGTAGGTAAATACAAGAGAAGTTTGGAAATAAGAGAAAGGAAGAAGAGGTTATTAAAAGCAACCAAACAGACTTGAAAAAGAAGCAAATGGATTTCTAACATGAGCCATATAATAGTTAATATTAAAAACTCAGTGGGTGGGTTAAATGGAAGATTAGACACAGCTGGGGAGAAATTAGTGTCCCGGAAGATAGAGTAGAAGAAATTATCCAGAGTGCCACACAGAGTGTCAACTAGGACATTTAAAAGCACCATTAAGAGACCTAGGAGATCGGCAGTTTCTTATAGATCTAATAGGAGTTCCAAAAGATTATGGAACAGAAAAGAAGCAATACTCAATGAGAAAATATCCCTAATTTTCCAGAATTGTGGAGATACCAAAGCTCAAATTCAGGAAATTCAGTGAATCTTACGGAGAATAAATAAAGACAAAGCCATACCTAGGTAAGTCACAGCGAAACTGTAGAACCCCGAAGATAAATTTAAAACAATCAGAAAAGGAAGATTACCTCTAAAAATCAACAGTTGGACCAACAACAGATATCTCAATAGGAACAATGTAACTTATGGAATAATATCACTGGGCTAAAAGAAAATAAGCGAATGTAAAATCTATCTTTTAAGAATGGGAGTGACATAAAGAAAACTTCTTAATTAAACAAAAATCAAAAGTGTTTACCATTCATAATCCCTTACTACAGGAAATTCTGAAAGTATATGCAAAATAATTCCAGAGGGGTACGATATAAAAAGGAAACAATAAGCAAAGATATTAGTAAATATATGATAAATGAAAAGAAAGAATGTGTAGAACAGTGGTAACAATGTCTAACATGGAGTTAAAGGAAAATCATAGTAAAAATACTGGACAATGTAAGCACGTAGTTTTGAAGGTTTAAAGAGTTACATTATTTGGAAAAAGTGTGAAATAATAGAAGAAAAAAATATACATATATATATACACACACACATATATATACATATATATATATGTGTGTGTATGTAAGTATGTGTGTGTGTGTATATATATATAAATATATATATACTCCAAGCTCCTGGCACAGAGCTCCTAACACCCTTGTAATTTCCTAAGTGATAAGAACACTAGAAACATCTCTTGTTCTAATATTTGGTGTTTGACCCCATCCCTGACAGGGCTTCTAAAACCCTTGTAAATTTCTAAGTGATAAGAGCACTGGGAGTGTATTTTGTTCTAATGAGGCACTCTAGGTGGGCTCCCAGACAGCTTTAGGATGGGGGCTGGTCACCCAGAAGATCAAACCATAATTAGAAGCTTGGGATTTTTAGCCCCACCTCTCATCCTCCAGAGATGGGAGAGGAGCTGGAAATGGAGTTAATAATTGATCATGCCCTCATGAGGAAGCCTTCATAAAATCTCAATTATAGGGTGTTCAAAGAGCTTCTAGATTGGCAAACACACCCACATCGGGAGGGTGACGCAGCCCGACCCCACGGGGAACAGAAACTCCTGTGCTCAGGACACCCGCACACCGTGCCGTCTGTAGCTCGTCATCCTTTATCATATCCTTTCATAAACTGGTAAGCGCTTTCCCTGAGTTGTGTTAGCCACTCTAGCAAATGAAACCCAAAGCAGGGAGGGGGCGTTGGAACCTCTGATCTATAGCCTGCTGGTCAGAAGCACAAACTTGGGTTTATGGCTGATGTCTTCCTAGTTGTTGAGGGGGGGAAATTCCACACATTAGGTGACCAGAAGTGTCAGAGGTGAAGTGTTCTCTCTGAGAGGCAAGGGAGACTGATGTGCGGGATAAAAACACAGTGGGGGAGGAACTGGGTTTGTCCCTACATCAGAAGGAAAAAAAACTGAGCTTGTCACTTACAAAGAGTAATGGAAGTAATTAACCAACTTCAGACTTTCAAAGTTTAACAAGATAGCTAGGGAAACTACAAGAATAGAGTGTAACTTTCCAATTTAAAGAGGAAACAAATGAAGTGAGAAAAGTTAGGGGTGGGGTGGAGTGGAACTAAAATGCATGGTTTAGGAATATATGTATTCATGTATACATATAGTTAAATATATTCATATATACATGTATACATATATGGAAAAACCACACACACACACAAAAAAAAGCGAGGGGACAATGAACACAAGATTCGGCAAGCCTGTGGAGGCCGGACACAAAGTGTGGCTCCTCTACATGGTCCCTGCTAGTCTGGGGTCAGTGGAGTCACAAGCAGGAGGGACTGAGAAGGACACCTTGAGCCTTCCGTAATTGGAGGCCTGTATCTCCCACCCCTCACCCATTTTTCCATGTCTCTGCTCCCCTCCCCCTGGCAGTCATCAGTTTCTTCCCTGTATTGATAGGTTTGTTTCTGCTTTTTTTGTTCAGTAGTTTTATTTCTTAGATTTCACATATAAATGAAATCATATGATATTTTTCTTTCCCTGACCTATTTTACTTAGCGTAACAGCCCCAAAGTTCCGGCCATGATGTTGCAAATGATAAGATCTCATTCTTTTTTATGGCTGAGCAATACTACACTGTGTGCGTGTGTGTGCGTGTGCGTGCACGCGTCACATCTTTACCCGTTCGTCTACCAGTGGACCCTTAGGTTGCTTCCGTATCTGGGCTATTGTAAATATTGCCACAATAAACATAGGAGTGCATATTATCTTTTTGAATTAGTGTTTTTTTAATTTTCTTTGGGTAAATACCCAGTAGTTGAATTACTGGATTGTGTGGTATTTCTATTTTTAATTTTTTTAAAGATTCATTTATGTATTTTAGAGACAGAAGGGGGGAGGAGCAGAGGGAGAGGGAGAGAGAAACTCAAGCAGACTCCCCATGGAGCTTGTCATGGGGCTCAATCCGATGACACTGAGATCAGACCTGAGCCAAACCAAGACTCCGACGCTTAACCAACTACGGCACCCAGGAGCCCCTCTATTTTTAATTTTTTGAGGAACCTGCATACTGTTTGCCACAGTGGCTGCACCAATTACATTCCTACCAACAGTGCAGGGGGGTTCCCCTTTTCTCTGCATCCTCGCCAGCACTTGTTATTTCTTGTCTTTTCGATACTAGACATTCTGACATCCACGAGGTGTTCTCTCATGGTGGTTTTGAGTTGCGTTTCCCCGATGATGAGTGACGTTGAGCCTCTTTCATGTGTCTGTTGGTCATTTGTATGTCTTTTTTGAAAAAATATCTATTCAGGTTCTCTGCCCATCTTTAATCAGATTATTTATGTGTTTGGTGTTGAGTTGTATGAGTTCTTTATATATATTTAATATTAACTCTTTATTGGCTACATCATTTTGCACATATCTTCTCTCATTCAGTAGGTTGCCTTACCATTTTTGATGGTTTTCTTTGCTGTGCAAAAGCTTTTTATTTTGGTGTAGTCACAACAGTTTATTTTTGCTTTTATTTTCCTTGTCTGAGGAGACATTTAGATAAATGTGGCTAAGGCTGATATCCAAGAGATTACTGCCTCTGTTTTCTTTTAGGATTTTCAAGGTTTCAGGTCTCACATTTAGGTCTTTAATCCATTTTCAGTTTATTTTTATGTATGAAAGTGTAAGAAAGTAGTCCAGTTTCATTGTTTTTCATGTGGCTATCCTGTTTTTCCAGCACCATTTACTGAAGAAACTCTTTTTCCCATTGGATATTCTTTCCTGCTTTGTCATGGATTAACTGACCATATACGTGTGGGTCTCTTTTTGCACTTTCTCTTCTGTTCTGTTGATCTGTGTATCTATTTTTGTGCTGGTACCATACTGTTTTGATAATATTTAGCAATCATTCTTCCCTCAAGAGATCATTTTAACAAGACACATCTATAAGTCAGGTTGTCACATAATACTATGTCACCTTACGGCAGAGGACCCATACATTGTGGGCCTTATGTAGCTACTAGCACAGGTGAAAAATATTCTTCCATCCAAGTGCTGACCAGGCCTGACCCTGCTTAGCTCCTGAGATCAGACAAGATCGGGTTCATTCAGGGTGGTATGGCCATAGAGAGAGAGTGCATGTAAAGAATATTCTCAAGGCAGAAAATAGGATCAGAGAGATGGCTGTGCTAGAGATTATCAGCACTTCTGTTGTTCTCCCGTCCTTGGGCACATAGAGTACAGTTCTCAGCTTTTCTTATAGCAAGGGGACTAACTTCTCATTGACAGAACATGAGCGCCAATGGTGTCTGCTACTTCCAAGCATGGCCAGGAAAACCTCCTGTGTCCCCCCATTCATGCTCTTTTTTCCTTCAGGTCCTCTGTCCCTCTTCCTCCCCCCACCCACAGTAAGTGCAAAGCCACAGGCTGAAATGACAAAGCTACCATCGACCTGGGCTCTGCATGGCTATGTCGATCATGCTACCCTCACACCAACCTCAAACATTTCTAGATTGCTGGGTGAGCAGGAAGTTAACTGCTATCATGTTGAGTCATGAGTCTTTGGGTCTATTTGTTTCCACTGTCTTGTCTACCGTAACTGAAAAGTGGCATATTCTCAAGAGCTGCTCGTAATGGCCTGAGAATGAAATTTCTTTAATGACTTTTCGTAAAGTTCTTTTCCGATGAATCCTTAAACACTGTGTGTTGTTTCACCCATGAATGTCAGATTTACCTCATTAGTTAATTTGATCTCCTGGGTGCGAAACCGTTCGTCTTTTCGCTCAGTGTGATACAGGGGCACACTCTGTGGGGTACATCTCAGATGCCAAAAGTTAAGCAGAGCAGCATTTTCCACTAGAGCCATTTGGCTTGTTACAATTACGGGTGGGGAATGTGATCTGGAAGCTGAAACTGCAGTTTTCAAAGTGCAAAAATAGCAGCAACAAGTCTTCTATTTAGAGGAAACAAAAGGTTTGAAATGACAGTTATAACAAAAACTAACATGTGCTGTTCTGGGGTAGTCTGCAGAAATTTCAGAAGAGCTTCTTCTAGAACAAGCCTGCTGTTGTGATTACTTTTCTTGAGCCTGTCTCAGATGTTACCCAAGTATAGTAGAGCCGTTTATACATAGCCCACAAATCTGACTCCAAAAGCCTTGAGAAATAATAGACATAATTTTTCAGGGTTTTGTGGAAGGCATCCTGCAGGGCTTCACACATGGTCCACACAGAAAAAGTGTCTTCAGATTCCTCTTCACTCACCTGTCTGCCAAATCCCTACAGCTTCTGCAAAAACATTTCTCCCCATGGTAATCACTTTATGCTTTTCCCTCTCTTCCTCTCCCTCTTTTTGCTAGTCCCTCTCTGTTCTTTTCAGTGTCAAACCTGCTACTCTATTCTAGAGTGCCCCCATGTATCCCGCTCTGCACTCAATGTCCTCACCTCCACGCAGACACAGTGAGGGGGAGGCAAGCAGGTGTGGAATGAAGATGTGAATTCTTACGTAATTTTTCTCTTCCCTGTCATAACCATATATACACTTCTTGAGATTTTATTGATCATATGATTCTTTTTATACTTTTAAAAAAGAAGCTCTTAGTTCTCCAGCAGCCCCTTAGCCTTTAAGTGAACCAGGAAAGTTTTAGGGCAGGGTGAGGCTTTGATNTATCTCTTTTTATATCTATTATAATTCTGTTAACAGGTTTTGGGAGGGGAGCGGAGGGAGCTAATGCTCCAATCCATTGACAGAAACAGTTGAGAACTGTTCAGTTTATGTCCGTATCACCCAGGACTCTCATTCTGCTGGAGTTCATAAAAGAGCAGTTCTGTAAGGAATGCTTGTCCTTCTTCGTATGATCTTTGAGGACAGGCAGTCCTTCAGGCTGGTTGTCCAGAGCCTTCCCTAAAGCAAACCAGTGCGAGCACCTGCCCCAGCCCTAGGATGACTATGGTTCTGTCTGCATCCTTGCTCTACAATAGGGAATGATGGTGATTACCTAGCATTGCTATTTCTGTGTCTCATTGGACCTGGAAGCCCGTGTTGGGGTGACTGCCATGAGCCAGTGGGAGCAGAATGTGAGATAGCTGGCCACAGTGAAGACCCAAAGTCCTAGCTAGCAAACGAGAATCCTACCCCAAGATCTGCTTCATTTCACTTACTGGGGTAGAGCGCTCTGAACTACAACGTGGGGTTCTAGGGGCTTGTAGTTCCATTGCCCTTTTCATTTGGACCGAACCCTCTGATAATTGGCAGCCCACCTGGCACCTCACCGCTGGAGCCTCTGCCGTCCGTGTCTGAGTACTGGGTCTCTGGTCTCCCTGACAGCTTCATGTTACCTATCATCATTTCCTTTGCGACCTTTACAGTTGTCAAGTGAGCTTATGGTCTTTTATCCTCCAGTTCTTTACCCCTGAAGTGAAATAAAGCTGCACATTAATCAACGTGGGTTCCCAGACACTTTGCTATGAGCGTCTTTTGTAGTTCTTTGCTGTCTAATAGAACACGCATTTAGAAGCACGGCTGCCCTGCCCTTTACAGAATACATTGTGTTCTCAAAGGCAGCATGACATAAGCTTGTTTAGATGAAAGGGCCAGGCCTGTTTTGGTAGCTTCTGTTTGGCTTATTTGACTTTGGTGAGATCATATTAAAGTTTCATGCTTTCTGGGTATGTAAAATTGATGTAGCATAAATTAGTTGGCTGATCTATGCATTTTTTGCTCCATTGTTTGAAAATTACTGTCTCCAGGAAAATCCCTAGTGGATACAATCTTGCCTGCATGGATCCTAGACAAAACACCACTGTTAGTATTTGTCAGAAAAGTATGCATCTGTGGAGGAAAAAAAAAAAAGAGAGTTCTCAGAAAAATCATTTCTAAAGAATGTACATCCCACAGTCATGTGGGGGATCCAATGGCACTTTGTACCAGTAGTGTTAAAAATCAGAGTGACATACTTAATCTCAAACTCTACAGTTATTTTCTAAAATAAACACAGGAAAGCATATACTGAAAATGTATCAAGTAGGAAGGTGATATGCGCGCCTTAAATATCAAGTTATCTAGAGCAGAATAATTTCTGCAATAATTAATATAACAGATGTTCACCTTGGAATACCTTAAATATAGAAATCTTGGTGCATATAAAATTAATGAAAACTTGAAGCTCCTAATCTAATTATATTTTGCTTTTATGAAACAAAACTTAAGGACATTCGATACCACAAGTAATTGTTAGTTATTTTCCTTTTGTAGGTGGCTTACAGAAATTTATTCAACCCTGTCCTATTAAAAATTTGTTTTACAATGGTTTAGGAAAAATAGTCTTTGTGTTATAGAGGAAGCAGTATGCTAGCTTGATTAGCTTTCCCTGAAACTTAGATCTGTTTTGTACCCCTAAATGAACATTTCATGCTGTTTCCCTCTTTAAAGCCTCTATACACGCTATTCCCTCTACTCTCCCTGCCTGCCTAGTTCTGCCCACCCTCTGAGTTTCAACTTGAGTCACTACCCAGAGAGCTTCCCTGATCCATCCCTCCCCACCCCGTCAATGCAGCCTCCCATTATATTCGCCTCTCAAAGCCTGTGTTCCCGTGCCAAGCATACTCATTCTGTGTTTATCTTCCCTGGTGTACTATACACCCCTCTAGAGCAGGGACTACCTGAGTTTGTCAAGCTTTATATCTTCAGCATTTCGCATAGCCCCTGGCATCATTGAATTAATGGGCTGATGTTAAGGATTGACACCTGAACAGTTTATGATGGACTCTCATATGTAATTGTTATTTTGCTTTTGTACATGGACTTTTCAGCAGAAGGATAAGAGTTGTCCGAGAATAAACGAAGCTCATTCCCTAATGGGTCCTTTGGTCTTCTTTCACTGAACAGATTGTTCATGAATTATTTTCAACAGAGTTGAAATAAATTTTATTGACCTTTATGGCAGGTATCCTATAGAACACTGAAGAGATGGTGATTAACAATACATTGTCCTTGGGTCCTGTATGCAAGACAGATAATGGATACGTATGTTGCTAGATTTGTGCGCTAAAGATAATGTCAGCAATTTCTAACTTTAGAAGGGTTAAACTGTGGAAACACAAACAAGGACTAATAGAAACCTTATCCTGGAATGCTTTAGTAATAAGAGGGAAATTTGCATTTCATTTAGGCTGTCTTAAAAAATCCAATTATTTATTTGTCCATATTACTGGCTATGGAATGGAAAAAGCATACCTACAGGAGGCCAATACCAAGTTCGGTTCATCCACAATAAACGTCTTAACTTCAATAAGACTGGAACTTAAATTGCCTCTTATCCAAACGATGAAATTCAGAAATCTCTTAAAATACGTTATTCCAAAATGCATGGCTTACTACTAATCAAAGAAATACCTTGACGAGTGGACTAATCTAAAAACTTGATACATTCTGAATTTGTTTTTTAAAGAAACAAAACTCCAATGCTCTAAAATTTCTAGATATTAAGAGTCCTGTTTTGAGCAAAATAATTATTTTGGCAAAAAAGAAGTCTTGTCAAAGTTACTGCTTACGTATCGTGCTTCTATTTCCCACGAAATTCAGAAAGAAAGGAGGGAAAGAAATGAGGAAGCCAAGGGAGAAACAAAAATGATGAACATTGTTATTTTTCAGAGAGGCTAACGGTTGGGGAAGAACTCCTCTCTTGTACACACCATACTTATGGAGATCTCCGGAGTCTCCCAAACACAGGGCGTTTGACAAGCTGCTCGTCTGTGCAGGAAAAGCGTTCCTAGTGCGAACCGTGCGCGGAAAGTTGGCTAATCTCAGAGGACCCAAGTTCCTGACAACTGTTGGTCATTTTCACCAACGTTGGCAGCAAATGTTCTTGTTTAAACTTAGTCACCTTAAATTTATATGCGTGATTATTTGACAATGTTACATTCAGAGAGAAGTAGCGATGACAGGAATGTATATGAGAAAATATTTTATAAAATCTGTCCATTTTCATCTTTGGTATATAGGTATTGGAGATTCTGGGGAATCCTAGCATTTTGATCCAAAACAATGAAGCTGAGTGATGAGTCTTGTATAAGGGCAACTATAAAACTGCCAGCAAGTTTTGCAAGGGAGGCAAGGTGTTTGATTCTTATCCCTGGAGGTTTTTTTCCAGGGGGTAGCTTCGAATTATGCAGGGAGACATACAGCTTAGGATCATGAAGTCTAGAGTTTGAGAATGCCTATATTTTATTTTTTTATTTTGATATGTTAGTCACCATACAGTAGTACATCATTAGCTTTTGATGTAGTGTTCCATGAGAATGCCTGGATTTTAGTCTCGAGTTCACTCCTCACTAGCTTCAAGCCATTACTTCTTGACTCAGTTTCTCCGCTGGTAAAATGGGCCCCAGCAGCAATTCCCCTTCACGAGGTTGTTAAACACGGAAAGTGAGGTAAGACACATAACATGCTTACAATGGTGCCTGGCATGAATGCGTGGAACTCACGTTAGTTCACGTTTTCGTTACTTGCTACATTTCTACGTGCTCAAAAGAGCCGCTTTATCACTCGGAGGGACACAGTGCACCAGCCCAGGTCCTAAGCAGCTATTCTTTCCCGCAAGGAATTCTGCCTTTTCAGATCACTTCTTTCTAGAGTAGGGCTGATTTATTTCAGTTGTAAGACCTGGCGCCAGAACATGAATAAACGAAGACAGTTATTATGTTCCTCCAAGAGATAAGCAAGCGGAATATGTGATGGCATGTAGAAGGTGATAAGCCCCAAGGCAAGGGTGCCCACTTATGATTCTATAAAATTCACAGAACTCAGATTCTAAGAGTGATAAAGTCCTTCAGTGCGCCTATATGCCAGCATCGTACCTGAGTAATAGATTCTTTTATTATCTCCCAATCAAGCAGAGTGTGGCCTCTGCCTGTCGCGGTAACGGGGTAACTTGCTAACAGGACTGCGCAAGGAGGGAGGGAGGGCAGAGAGCAAGGAAGTGTGGGCTCTCCTGGCGGGCAGGTCACTTGACCCTTCAGATGGAGAACTGAATTTGAGTTAGGTGGCTTCCAGCACCCTTCCTGGGGACTCGCTTGTGTTCTAGGAATCAGTGAGTCATAATCTTGAAGCACAGCCTCGCATCACTGGGCAGCTTTCCAGTTAAAACTCTGCTTCACACATGCGGTTGACCCTAGCTCTGTCTCTAGAGACACACAAATACATTCAGTATCCTTTTCACATGAATCGTTGAAGGATTTGAAGGCGCTTATTCTGTCTTTTGGGTCCTCCCTCTCTCTGAACATGGCAGACACACCGTGCGTCTGCATTGCTTCCAGCCCTCACCGTGGAGGACTCCTTTCATGGAGGACCACTCAGCAAGCGTCCTTCAACCCCATTCTCCCTATTCTGCACCTTCTCCTAACTCCCCATATCGTGCGTGGTCTCCGTCCACACCTGCACTACCCTGTAGTCAGTGTAGCGTTAGACCAGTGGGGTGTGCAGCTTCCGAAGGTGGTTACTGTTCAGCACCATGCCCCTTCCAGCAAAAGAACCACATACCCACATCCCACAAAGACCTCCAGGGTTCAACTGACTCCGGCATGGCCAACAATGCTATATAATTTGGGCAAGGCTGGTGTCTCCTTTCTGAGGTCCAGGAAAGGCTTATGTGCCCAGACAATCCTAATGGATATCATCCTGAGACTGAATCAACGGTCGCCATTCTGTAGGACAGCTGAAGATGTAAGAGCCTGCAGCTGTCACTCACGAAGGCACCACTAGGCTCCTTCGTCCCAGGCCATCCTCCCGGAGGACCACACTCCCCAGCTTCTCAAAATGGGAGGGGCGTTGTACTGTGGAGGAGGAGGACTGTTGTTTATTAGCATGGTATCTTTGTTTCTTGTGGCTTCTATCTATCCCTTCAACTTCTCCTCAGAGCTTTGTCAAGTCTTTTAAAAGTCCCTTCTTGTCTCAACTCTGCAAAAGAGAACGGAAGAAAAGGACTTTTGCTCATGCTCTGACTTTAGCATTAAAGTGGAAGGTTCCCTTAAAGTCAAGGTGATCTTAACAAGGGTATTCAGACAGAAAGAACAGGGGGAAGTTTCAGCTCAGGGTTCAGCTTAACATGTGAATGTAGATTCTCTCAGTTTGTGGCTTCTCAATTCTCCATTAGTAAACTTTCAATCCTTTTAGATGGGATGTTAGTTGAAATGCAAATATTCTCATGAAAGGGTAACACTTTGCTGTTATCATCCATTTAAAGAACTCAAAGGAGGCTCAGATATAAAGAGACAAGCCATAAGGATAACAAAAGCCTAGCTTCTTGAGAACATTGGGGCTGATCAAAATCGAGCTATGCCTTCCTCGTGCAGTACCTGGGACACACCCCCAAGACAGTCATTCTCACTGAGGTTATCTTACTTGAACAGAGCCTCTGGCCTCCACAGGCATTGCCTGCCGTTGCCACGTGACACTAACATCTTCATGCTTAACAGCGTCCTTGAAGTGTGTCTGTTCTTACATAAGTGTACTCTCCTTTGGCTCATCAGACGGAAGCTGTTAAGCTTCTCTGGAGAGTAGGAGAAAAGCTATTACAACATATCAAAAACTCCCCTTCTAGGTGGATTCATGAGGAAGTGCCTGAGAGGCAGCTTTCCCCGGTGACTGCCAGGATAAAGGAACTAATCATTGAAATCATTGAAAAATGGATGGTAAATTGGTGAACTTGGTGAATACATAATGTGTCCTACAACAGCCTAGGACCCCCAGAAATTATTAAGGAATGAAGCTGGACCCTTCTTAAAGAGGTCTTTTAATCTCTAAGAGACCTTCAGTATTCATTTCATAAAGTGAGACATTTAATCTAACAGATGGAGTGAGTGTTCTGCAGAAAACATATGGAGTGACTTGTAGGACATTTTAAATGACTTTCTTATAAAGATTTTAAAAAATCAGATTTGTTTTCTCAGGTCAGCAATCCTTTATTTTGGGGAGAGACTATGGAAGGAGGAGAGGGTAACGGATACAAGCTATAATTCAGGAGGATGATACAAGGAAGGTCAGGCGGGACAGAATGATGTGTGAGATCACGTTAGAAATATCACCAGATTCCTTTGGGAGTTATAAAGGTGCCTTAATTCTTGTCCTTGCCAAACATCCTGTAATAGTACGACAAGATTTTATTTATTATCCCAGTCAAATTGGACTCTTATGCTCAGGGTAGACCACAGGTGTGGGGTGTCGGTCATGGCTTATGATCATCAGAATGGCTCTTGTTAGGTCATTAAGGAAAGGAAAGAATCAAGATGAGACCCTCCAAAGAAAACGCCTCCCTCCCACCTCCTGACTGTCTCCCTGTGGAAAGGCACCTGTTTGCTTGTGTTAGGTAACTAGGTGGTTTTGCAATGTAAAGGCCAAGTATGTGTAGTTGATACGAGGGGAAGAGATATCTCATTTTAAAATCAAACTTCCCTCAGAGGTTGAGTACTTGTAGTTATAAAGTCTAAACTTTTGTTGCCTAATTTTGATGTTTTTTAGTAGGGAATGCTTTACACATTTTGAGCCTTGAAATTATTACAAAGGATATAAATAGACATTTCTATATTATTAATATATATTCATACCTAACTGTATTTGCCTTGATACATGTTAAGTGTTTTAAATTAAAAATACATGTTATTATTTATATTTAATCTACTGGGTTTTTTGATGCAAAGATATGCCTGTTCCACCTGAACCCAGCCATGTCTGAAAACACATATTCAGGGAGAGATTAACTAGAATATACCTATTGAAGGACTTGGTCCTGCATTTAAGAAATAATTCACCAGAACATTTGTTTCAATTTGTTTAATTATTCTATTTTTATTTACATTTTATTTATTTATTTATTTTAGTAAGTTCTCTGTCCATTATGGGCCTTTGAACTCACACTCCTGAGATAAAGAGTCATGTTCTGTAGATTGAGCCAGCCAGATGCCCTCAATCTGTTTAATTATCTTATAGCTCCATGTTTGACCATCAATCACATCTGGTCAGATTATACATAAAATATTAAGATTAGATTGACACTAATTAGAGACTCATCATTAAAGTAAATTTTTAGTAACCCATAGTTAGAAAGCAAGGAGAAAAGAGAAATTTTTAAAAATAAGTTTATAATCCAAATATAACATGGGATAAAAATGCCAGGAGAAAAATTGATAGCTACAAACCTTAGATACAATTTTTTAAAAAGTTATGTAATAGGGGATTTACCAAAATGCTTTAGAATGATGTTATGAAAGGAAATGAATAAGCTGCCCTGAGGAAATACATTTGGCTTCCAGTTCTATCATCAGATTGCCTTTAAAATATTAAGATTTCAAACATGAAACATATAATAATGTAGATTTGTGAGAACATGGAGAATGTTGGTGTTATTAATTGTAAGGAGGACATATCTGAAACTTACAAAATATCTTTTTGTCCAATGGTTGGAGTTTCAAAGTGGATAGTAGAGGGGAAAAATTATTTTAAGATTTGCTGGAAGAAACCAAGATTCCTTTTAAGTTTTTGTCTCTTGAAGATGTCTACGGGGAAGGTACTCATTCTGGTAAATAGTGATGGGAATGGGGGAGATTATGCATGTGTGGGGACAGGAGGTATTTGGGAAATCTATACTTTTCTCTCAATCTTTTTGTAAAACTAAACTTGCTTAGAAAAATAAAGCCTTTAAAGAAAATGAGAAAAAAAATAAAGGGAGGGTACTGTTGAAGAGTCAAACATGACACTAAACTGTAATTAGGTGAATAGAAGACAAAGAAGCATCTACAGGCCAACCCTAGAGGACACAGCTAAATTTCTTTCATTCTACCTCAAACCCCATCTCCCATCCTAGTTGTAACATCCTTACACCCACTTTATTTTTTTAAGGATTTTATTCATTTATTTGAGAGAGCACAAGCAGGGGAAGAGGCAGAGGGAGAGGGACAAGCAGGCTCTCCACTGAGCAGGGAGTCCGATGATGTGGGGCTTGATCCCAAGACCCTGAGATCATGACCTGACCTGAAGGCAGATGCTTAACCAATTGAGCCACCCCAGTGCCCCTATTTTTAAAATCTTAATAGAAGTATAGTTGGCATACAATATTAGTTCCAGGTGTACAACATAGTGATTATATATTTACATAATTATGAAATGCTCATGAGTAGAGTTACCATCACTATACAGAATTGTAATAATATTATTGACTATATTCCCTATGCTGTACTTTTCATTCTTGTGACTTCTTTATTTCATAACTGGAAGTTTGCATCTCCCACTTCCCTTCACCCATGTTGCTGATCACCCCCATCCCCTCAACCTTCCCTCTGGCAACCATCAGTTTGTTCTTTGTGTTTATAGGCCCGAATCAGTGTTTTGTTTATTCATTTGTTTTGTTTATAAGAGTCCACATATAAGTGAAATCATATGGTATTGGTCTTTCTCTGACTTATTTCACTTAGCATAATACCTTCTAGGTCCATCCAAGTTGTCATAATTGGTAAGATCTCATTCCTTTTGTTTGCTGAGTAATATTCCATTGTACACACACACACACACACACACACCACATCTTTGTCCATTCATCTATGGATGGACACTTGGGCTGCTTCCATGTCTTGGCTATTGTGAATAATGTCTCAATAAGTGTGGGGATGAGTAGATCTTTTCGAATTAGTGTTTTTATTTTCTTCAGGTAAATACACAGGAGTGAATTAGTGGATTGTATAGTGTTTCTATTCTTAACTTCTTGAGGAACCTCCATATTGTTTTCCAAAGTGGTTGCACCAGTTTACATTCCCACCAACAGTGCACAAGGGTTCACTTTTCTTCACATCCTTGCCAACTCTTGTTATTTCTTGTTTTTTGGATACTAGTTATTCTGACATAAGTGAGGTGATAACTCATTGTGGTTTTGATTTGCATTTCCCTGATGATCAGTGATGTTGAACATCTTTTCATGTCTTCTTTAAAAAAATATCTATTCAGATCTTCTGCCAGTTTTTAAAATTGGATTGTTCTTCTGGTGGTGTTATAGGAGTTCTTTATAGATTTTGGATATTAACTCCTTATCAGATACACAATTTGCAAATATCTTCTCTCGTTCAGGTTAGCATTTCGTTTTTTTGTTGTTTTGTTTCCTTTACTGTGCAAAAGCTTTTTAGTTTGATGTAGTCCATATTGCATATTTTTGCTTTTGTTTCCCTTGCCTGAGGAGACAGATCCATCTATATGTTGCTAAGGCTGATTTTCAAGAGATTATTGCCTATGTTTTCATTTAAGTGTTTATGGGAAAAAATAGAGTTTTATGGTTTTGTGTATCACATTTAGGTCTCTAATCCATTTTGAGTTTATTTTTGTATAAGGTGTAAGGAAGTGGTCCAGTTTCATTCTTCTGCATGTAGCTGTACTGTTTTTCCCAGCACTGTTTATCAAAGAGATTGTCTTTCTCTATTGTATATTTTTTGCCTCCATTGTCATAGATTGACCATGTAAGTGTGGATTTATTTATGGGTTCCCTATTCTGTTCCATTGATCTCTGTCTATTTCTATACTGGTACCATACTGTTTTAATTACTATGGCTTTGTAGTATATTTTGAAATCTAGGCTTCTGATACCTCTGGCTCGGTTCTTTTTTCTCAAGATTGCTTTGGCTATTTGGCGTCTTTTGTGGTTCTATACAAATTTTAGGATTATTTATTCTAGTTCTGTGAAAAACAGTATTCATATTTTGAGAATCTGTAAGTTGCTGTGGGTACTATGGACATTTTAACTATTCTTCCAATTTATAAGCATTGTGTATCTTTCCATTTGTGTTGTCTTCAATTTCTTTCAACAATATCTTACAGTTTTCAAAGTCTTTTTTCTTTTTGGTCAAATTTACTCCTAGGTATTTCATTTTTTTTTTTTTTTTGTGCATTTGTAAATGAGATTTAGAAAAAAATTCTCTCTGCTTTGTTCCTGGTGTATAGAAATGCAAAATATTTCTGTATATTGATTTTTGTATTCTACAACTCTACTGATTTCATTTATTCTAATAGTTTTTTTTTTTTTTTTGTAGTGTTTAGGGTTTTCTGTGTCTCTTGCAAAAAGTAACAGTTTAACTTCTTCCTTAGCAATTTGGATGCTTTTATTTCTCTTTGTCTGATTGCCGTAGCTAGGACTTCCAGTACTTTGTTGGATAAAAGTAGTGAGAATGGACCTCCTTGTCTTCTTGATTTTAGAGAAAAAATGTTCAGTTCTTCCCATTGAATATGACATTAGCTACAGTTTGTCACATAGGCCTTTATTGTATTCCCTATAAAACCACTTTGTGAGAGTTTTTATTATGAATGGATGTTATAGTTTATTAACTGCTTTTTCTGCATCTACTGAGATGATTATATGATTTTTATCTTTCCTCTTGTTAATGTGATGTATCACATTGATTTGTAAACACTGAACTATTCTAGCATCCCTTGAATAAATCCCACTTGATTGCGGTGAATGTTAATGTATTGTTGAATTTGGTTTGCTAAAATTTTGTTGAGGATGTATGCATCTATGTTCATCAGGGATACTGGACTACTCTTTTTTTGGAGTGTCATTGTCTGGTTTAGGTATCAGGGTACTGCTGGCCTCATAGAATGAATTTGCAATCGCTCTTTCCTCTTCTTTTAGTTTGAGGATAGACATCAACTCATCTTTAAACTTTTAGTAGAATTTACCTGTGAAGCCATCTGGTCCTGGACTTCTGTTTGTTGGGAGTTTTTTGATGACTGATT
This sequence comes from Ursus maritimus, assembly GCF_017311325.1. Lineage (NCBI taxonomy): Eukaryota > Metazoa > Chordata > Mammalia > Carnivora > Ursidae > Ursus > Ursus maritimus. The sequence goes on from NW_024423344.1 coordinate 35,442,403, forward strand.
CAATCTCATTACTAGTAATTATTTGTTCAAACTTTCTATTTCTTCACAATTCAGTCTTAGAAATTGTTTTCAGGAATTTATCCATTTCTTCTAGGTTGTTCAATTTGTTGGTAGTGGTCCAATTTTTCATGTTAGTCTCTCATGATTCCTTGCAGTTCTGTGGTGTTGGTTGTACTTTGGTTTTATTTCAGTTGATTGTATTTCTCTTTCATTTCTGATTTTCTTTGAGTCCCTTCTCTATTTTTCTTGATGCATTTGGCTAAAGGTTTATCAATTTTGTTTATTTTCCAAAGAACCAGCCCTTAGTTTTATTGATCTTTTCTATTGTTTAGTCTCTATATCATTTATTTCCACTCTGGTCTTTATTATTGCTTTTCTTCTACTAAATTTGGGCTTTGTTCTTTTCGTGGTTCCTTTAGGGGTAAGGTTGGATTGCTTGAAATTTTTCTTGCTTCTTGAGGTAGGTCTGTATCATTATAAATCTCCCTCTTAGGACTGCTTTTGCTGTATCTCAGATATTTTGGACCATTGTGTTTCCATTTTCATTTCTTTCCATGTGGTTTTTTTTTTTTTTTTTTTTTTTTCCTCTTTGATTTCTTGGTTGACCTACTGGTTGTTTAGTAGCGTCTTGTTCAGCCTTCATGTGTTTGGTTTTTTCCAGTTATTTTTCTTGTAATGAATCTGTAGTTTCATATGTTGTTGTCAGAAAAGATACTTGATATGATTTCAATCTTCTTAAATTCCTTCAGACTGGTTTTGTGCCCTAACATGTAATCTATCCTGGACAGTGTTCCATGTTGCCCTGAAAAGAATGTGTATTCTGTGGTTTTTGAATGAAATGTTCTGTATATGTCTGCAAAGGCCATCTGGTCTACTGTGTTCTTCACAGACACTTTCCATCCCATCATGACTGGGCCATGACTGCTGCAGGTGCACTGGTGGGTGGAGTTGCCCCCCAACCCAGCTGGCACCAATGGCTGGCTGTGACTGCTGTGGCACACTGTTGGACAGGGGTAGCCCTCAGTGTGGCTGGCTAAGAGGCCTCAATGCAGCTATTGGGAATGCTGGTTGGTGGGGCTGGCTTTCCACTTCTCTGGGGCAAAAGCAGATCTGGAGGGGTGCACATGACTTAAAATTAGTCAATAAATTTCTTTCAGGTATAACCCAGGTATTTTTAGATTGCTATCTCTGGTTGGGTCTTGGAGTGCATGATAGAGTGTCCTGACCCTTTAAGAGCATATCTTCCATTTCTTTCTTTCTTTCAAGATTTTATTTATTTATTTGACAGAGAAAGAGGCAGCCAGCAAGAGGGGGAACACAAGCAGGGGGAGTGGGAGAGGAAGAAGCAGGCTTCCAGCGGAGCTCAATCCCAGGACTCTGGGATCATGCCCTGAGCTGAAGGCAGACACTTAACAACTGAGCCACCCAGGTGCCCCTGAGATTTTCCATTTCTTATAGCCCTTGGGCTGTCCAGCATTAAGCCCTGCTGATTTTCAAAGCCGGAAATTATGAGGGCAGATCCCCACAGGGGGGTAGGGCATGTGTGTCCCTGATGTGGGGCTTGATCCCTCTGCTCCTCAGGAAGGACCTCCTGCCTCAGCTATCACTCTGGCTTGTGGGTTGCCGTGTTGGGGATTTTGTTCCCAACTGTGTCTCTGCCTCACCTACCCTTCTCAACATGGCTCTTTGTATCTTCAGCTGTGGACTAGCTGCTTTGCTGGGCTTGGGTTGTTCTGAGTGAACTGCACTCTATGTTGTTGCAGCCTGGACGGGTCTGTGGGAGGAGCTGAGTTCAGGGTCCTCCTGCACTGCCGTCTTCCCAAATCCCAGGATATACTCTCCTTATACCTGTCACAAAAGGCAAAGATCTGTTTAGGAATAATGAACTTTTATGGTTTAGGTTACATTATTTTCATTTTATGGGGAGATTTGGATTCCGTTGTGAAATGCCATCCAGTTGTCATGGTTCTTTGGCAACTTCCTGTGTTTTTGCTAAAATGTAGCTCTTAGAGCAAGATGGCTTCACAGTTTGGCCCCAGGACATATTTTAAGAACACTCTTGCCTGGCAAGGCCACGTAATAACCACATTTAACAACTGACTAGACAAAACTGAGTATTGTTACACTGCCAGCTTACAATTCTTGGATTTCAAAAATTTTAATAATAAATACGAAGAAAAAGAATATGAACAATACTTTTTGAGTTTCAAACAAATTAGCAGTTTATTTTTTAGGACCTGTTGCTTTCCAAAAGTTACATAGTCAGTACAAAAGGTTGGCACAAAAGTAACCATGAAATATGCTCCCAGCCCACCTGTGCTTCACCATAAAGGAGAGTTTAAGATGAAATATAGCATAGATATAAATTATAGCCTAAATGATTTAGTTTTTAACTAGGAAACTCAAAGTTTTTTATATAAATTATTGAAATAGTCTACTTCTTCATATAAACTTTGATATATTTTGTTTAAATATTTAAATGCTAACAAAGGACATACGTGAATATAGAGTAGTACCCTCCCGGCCCCCATTTCTGGTTTAACGTTCTGTGGTTGCAGTTACGTGTGGTCAACCGTAGTCTGGAAGCAGAGGATCCTCCCAGTGACGTAATGTCAGAGGTGAACAGTACCCTAATGGTATGTCTGTGTCATTCCCCTCACTTCAAATCATCATGGAGGCATTTTATCAGCTCATGTCACAAAAAGAAGGGTGAGTATAGTACACTAAGATATATTTTTTTAAAGATTTATTTGAGAGGGGGAGAGTAGGGGCAGAGGGAGAGAAACTCAAGCAGACTCTGTGCTGAGCATGGAGCCTGTCATGGGGGCTCAATCCCACAACTCTGAGCCAAAATCAAGAGTTGGACGCTCAACTGACAAAGCCACCCAGGTGCCCCTACATTAAGATATTTTGATAGAGGCTACATTCATATAACTTTTATTATAGTATATTGTTATAAATATTCTATTAGTTACTGCTATTAATCTCTTACTGTGCCTAATTTAAACTGTGTGTAGGAAAAAGCATAATACATATAGGGTTTGGTACCATCTGCAATTTTCGTCATCCCCTGGCGGGGGCTGTCATTAAATGTATCCCTTGAGGCTGGGGGAGGGGGCGGGACATACTGTATGATTAGATTGCTTCCCTTGTTTTTAAATCACTTCAGATGTTTGACTGGGAAAACTTACTAGCAGCAGGTCTTTGCTTTTGGACAACTCAGCGATCACTTAGTTGTCTGTGTGTGTTTGCCAAATTCTCTACACAGACCAGAGCGGGGATGAGAACCTCTCTGGGGTTTGTCACTGGCCTGGGTGGAACATCCTGGTCCAGGGTGCTGAGCTGTGTTTTGGCTTCAAGTTTACCTGCTAATTCAAATGAAGAAGACTGTTTGCCCAGAAACATGAAACTGTACCTCAATGTCTGCCCTCAAATTAAAGGTCATCGCTATGGTTTCCAGCTATAGTTGGCTAAACGAATATTAAGAATTTTCCATAAAACCCGAATCAATCATACCCATTGCTGAAATCAGCCCATTGTTGAAATATCTGCAGCAGAAAATGATCTGTTTCTTGGTTGGCTCTTACCGCTGTGGGCTCTTTAGCTGTGGCGAGGAAAATCTGAAACATGGTCCCCTATTCCGGCCTGCTCAGACTCCTGTCAGCGACGGGGAGCGAGCGGGCCGCTGACCCGCAGGAGGCCAGCCCCCGCTGGTGCGCTCCTGGCTTCGGGCTCCTGGTCCTCCTGCTAGACCGCTGTCCTTCGGCTCCCGCAGACAGCTGCTCTGGGGCCTGACGGCTCCGGTTTAGGTCTTGCCTGCGTTCCTCTGCCCCTGGGGGTCTGCGTCATCTTCGCTTCCCTTTACTTGCCGGGCTGCTGCTCCCGTGGGGCTGCTCCCCCGCCCCAAGTTTCTGTTTACCTGCCACCTGGTATGTCCCAACTATCTGGTTGAATTTCAGTTTTGTTTCTGAAAAGCCCCAGTCTTTGCAGAATCACGTGAAGAACTGACAGCATTCTCTTATTTAGCGCCCTTTCTTGCCGTTAGGGCCTGTCTGCTAAAATGCGTCAACATCCTTCACCTTTCTTGAGTTTGAAGATTTGTTCTCAGGAAAATATGCATTTTGCCCTCCAGTTGCAAATCCTATTTCAGCAATACAGAGGAGAACAATTTCTTCCTACACAGGCTGTGGATCGCACCATTCCCCAATGTCTATAAACAGGGCCTGGTTCATAGTTCTAATTAATTAACTTTATTAACTTGGAGCTGAAAGGAGGTGGCAACTTAAGGAAATAAAAAGCAGTGGGCCTCGCCAGACTGGTTCCACATAACTGCTTTTTAACTGAAGGTAAAAGAGCAGTCATTTATTTACTGCGCATAATAAAGCAAAGTAGACGCTTAGACGGCAGAGCAGTCTACTTACAGCTTATCCACAGAATACGCTACCTACAAAAAAAGCCCCAATTTTTTGTCACTTAGTGCAAGTAGCGAGTTTATTTTCTTGACTATAGAATTAAGAGTTAACGTGATGCCCCAAAGGAGGTAAAATTGCAACATTTGCATAGGAAAACCTTCCTTGACACACTTTAGATCTTTGTTAAACTTATTGATTGTCAGATCAAAGAAACCGGATTTTCAAGTTTGTTCACAGAAAAAAAAAATCCGTTACTCGGGAAATTTCAGAATGGCAATTCTATCCCAGAGTCACAATTACCAAGGGAAAAACGCTCTCTCGGTTGAGAGTTTGGGCAGCACTACGGTATTACCCGTAGCCATCCACTTGTTACAAAAGCAGGTGCATTTTACAAAGAGTGCATACATTCCTAGCACATGATTTTTGGAAATGTGCTCAATGGCCTTAGAGTCTCCTACAGGGTCTAATTAACATGAATTCAACAATGATAACAACGAGCTTACCTGCATTTCCTCACAGATCTCTCATATTCAATTTTATGTTTTCGATGCTATGTTGTTAGCATGAAGAGCCCAATGAAAGAGAAACCTGGGCCCATATAAACAACATGCATGAGATATGTATGTATATATATCAAGAGTTGACGATGATTTGACGTACATTAATGCTGAAAACAGGATGGTAAAAATTACAGTGACTTAGAAAAATGGTATTTTCTTCAGGACACATTGCTGAACACATGGCCACCTACCTGTTTTCTAAAGCATTATGTATAATTTCACCACCAAATATAGAACACACGAATACCAGGAGACAAGAAAAGCATTAAAACCCATTACAATCTTGAATAGGCCAAGACCTCAAGTACATAGAAAAAGCACTGCAATATATTAGAAAAACAAAGCTAAATATCATAATTTAAACCATATAAAGTCACCTATATAAAACAATTCTTTTTCCAAGTGGTATAGCTTAGAGCATGGCTTTATATTTGGCTGAATCATTTTTTACCAGTTTAATTTATAAAGCTCGTAATCTTGCCAGCAGGGCTTCAACTTCGGGAACAGATTCGTTTTTAGAAACAGAGCCAAGAAGTTCCATTTCCTTTTTTCTGTTGCTTTCTACATTACAGGCTTCCTTCTTCTCAACTGCCTTGATCCTCCCCGTAGACGTATGAGTGTCTCGATTATAATTAAGCTCCTTGGCGACTGGAGTTCTCGTTGAGTTGCAATTGATATTGTAGTGTGAACGTGACCCTTCTGTCAACTGCACTTTCTGATTTTCTACAGTTAGTTAGGAAGAAAGAAACAGAAAACTTATCACTGCAATAAGCAAGGACTATGCTCATTATGAAACATTAATTTAAAATAATTATTCTCCAACAAGTCCTCTTAGATAAATTAAAATATTCAGAGAAAGGTAGATTGGAAATACACATAATTTAAGAATAAACTAAAATATAAGTAGACAACCCTTTCCTTAGCATACATGCTGATTTCCTTCCGGTCTCTGCTCAAATGTTCTACTAAGCAGAGAGGCATTCTAGGACCATCCAGCAGAAAGAGCACTGCCCCTTTCCATCACACATTTACCCCTCTTCATAGAATGCTTAACCACCAGACACATCATATACCTGTTTACTTGTCCACGGTCTCTTTACTAGGATGTAAGCTCCAAGACAGCAGGGGGCGCTGTTCTAAATACTAAATACCACTTTAACGTCAGTGCCTAAAATGGCCCTGTGGCAAAGTAGTGCTCCATATGCACTGGGTAAGGAAATCCTCTCCATACTCTAGTACCCCAAGACATGCATTAGTTGGACTAATTAATATTTTTTTTCCTAAAAAACAAAATAAAAGTTTCTACTAGGTCTTTAAAAACTCAATGATTTCCTTCAAAAGATATATTGCATTTGGCAGGCAAATTAAACCTTCCTAGCAAATTAAAATTATGTCCTAATCTGTCAAATATACACACATATATTCATAGACATGTATACATATACACACATATATTCTTTTATTGGTAAGTGATAGTGAGCCTGGAGTGGAAGGCTGCAAGGGGGGAGTTGCAATAGCTAATAACTGATGGCTCTGGCTGATTGACTTTTGCAGGGAATGCTAGATTTTTTTTTTAAATTAACTGACTGGCCTATTGCACAACCTTATGAGTTATTAGACCTCAAACTGTTAAGAAACAGACACCCTCAATATTCATGTAACCTTGAATGGGACTTGAAAATGGCTTCAACAAACTTGACATGACATTTAAAGTTTTTTGGTTATTCGCTGAGAGATGTTCCATTATCCCAATAGTAATGACTTTGGAGCACAAGCAGTCACTCATGACAGTGTGTTTTATGTGAGTGCTGAAAATTCCAACCGAAAACAGCTTGTACATTAAAAGGAGGCTGCTGAAGATATTTACTGCACTGTCATTTCCTGACCAGGGTCTTCCAGTGATGGATGAGTGTTTTACACACCTTCTTGGACAATCTCAACAAATTTTAGAAGTATGATCACCTTTTAGCTGTTGGAAGAAAATAAATACAATTTTCCTATCACCTTCTCTATCAGGTGGGCAATTGTTACTCAAAAATCAAAATCAAACAGAGCGCGGATTTTCTTAGAGCTGTTTATGCTTTATAAATGATAACATACATATTGTGTTTGCAGTAAAGAGGACAGAGGTCATAGGATTCCTGCAGTTCCCATGACTGCACAATTTTTTTTTTTTTTTAATATATATAGTATCCACCCTCCTGCCCCCAGAATGTCTGAGACTGCGTTTGTAGCTAAGTGGAAATCTTTGGTCAGCTTACTGCTCCTTTCTCCCAGACGTTCCTATCTTTTGTCATTTGATTTCTTGTGAACGACTCCATCATGATGTTATCGCCAATGAAGTTGCGGGTATTCTGCTGCCGGGCAACTCTAGCTCCAGTTGTGATGGCAAAGACGACATTAAGTTGGCTAAAATACGGGTGTATAATAAACACAAAGTATTCCCTACTTCACTACTGTAAAATGTATCAAGCCCAATTCCATATGTGGCAAAATGAAAAAAGAGTTTGGAATTTTGAGGATTGAAATCTACACTTCTGCTTGGCTTTAACAAGTTAACCTCTTGTCTCAGGTTCTAAGAATTGACGTCCAAGAGTAGTTGTGAGAATTAATGCAAACGATGTGGGTGACACCAGCTTCAAGATACTTGTTTTCCCCTTCTATGAAAGCTGCTTTTTTTTTTTTTTTAAAGATTTATTTATTTGAGCAAGAGAATGAGCAGTGGGGAGGGACAAAGAGAGAGAGAAGCAGACTTTCTGTAGAGCAAAGAGCCCGAAATGGGGCTCCATCCCAGGGCCCTGGGATCCTGACCTGAGCCGAAGGCAGACGCTTAACCGACTGAGCCACCCAGACGCCCCTCTATTAAAGTTTCTTAAGGAATGCATTTACCGCCCAAGGCGGACCTTTTCTGACTTTCTAGTGACTGTACCGGTGAGGCCAGAAATATCATTTCATTAACAGCTTGCATTTATATAACACCTTTATTTCTAAAGCTTTTGTTGCACTTTAAACATTACCACCCTCATTTTATAGATTGAGAGGTAAAAGCAAAAGGAGGTTAAGTCATCTGGTTAGACTTAGTTACTGAGTAAATCAGTGGCAGAAGCCAAATGCTGTCTCTAGAGATACTAAGGCTGTCTTAAACAAATCTGAAAAGCTTTTTGCCAAGGAAAAGTGCTAAGTAATTCAAAGCTAAGTTTCATAATAATCATATCCTGTACTATACCTCAAAATGCTTTCTGTCACATTTAATTCTCTCAGTAACTTTGTAAAGCAGACCGCAGAGCCATGTAAACTACCTCAGTACAGTATGTCCAAGGTCATACATGTGCTCCTTTTCCTTCTGGGTCTTACTGAAATTCATGACAATGAATTTCAAATATGACCTTCCTACTACTGCAATTCCCTCGTCCGTTCGTTCTTCCATTCTCCTAGACAAATATTTCACACCTTCTCCTTTCTTATCAAATGTTCAATGTGTTCTCCTTCACTGTCATTTAACTCGTTCAGAGAAACAATCAGAAGAGAACTCCCACAAGCTTCCACCTGTCCCCAATGTCTGCTTACTGCATATAGACTGCTTCCCTCCTTAGGGTCTTCTGTGCTCCCCTCTGACGCCAAAGCTTCACAGTGAGCGCCACGTACTACTGTCATTTGTCTGTTCCAGGACATCCCTCTGGCAGCTGGGTCCTTTCTCTAAGGAAGGTTTCCTTCATGTGATCACTCCCCTCAGCATACAAGTATGTTGTAATAACCCCAATCTTTAGAGAAAAAGATGTATTTGACTCCACATCCTCCATTTACTACCTCAGTTGTCGACTGCTTTTATAGCAAAACATCTCGGAAGAATTGCCCACTCTTACTGTCTCAGTTCCTCTCTTCCTATTTTTCTCTTGAACCCACTCCAATCATGCTTTTGACCCTTTACTCTTCTGAAACCGCTCTTGTCAAGGTCGCTAATAAACTGTGTGTTGCTAACAGCAAGGACTGTATATCCACTTGGATATTTTAGTCCTCCTTTCCTCAACCTATGCCAGATCCAAGGATGAAATGCCTGGCAGAGCCCGGGCTGTTCTTTAACTGTTTGCTCTCTGAACTCCTTTGGAGGCTTAGGTGGATAAGCACCGGGTGCAGCAAAGCTGGCAAGAGCATTTCCACTCTTTTAAGGAAACCCCAAATATTATTTCGCTCCTACAACACGCCCACAGATAGAGAACCACCAAGCTGGCATTTAGCTCTTCTGTGTTTCAGGTGGAGAACCTTTTATGAGAAGCGACAGTCAAGATGACACACAACGGAAAGTGGCCATTCCTGAAACCACCAAAGAAATAAAAAAGTAAGTCCACCAGGTCTTCTTGAAGACTCAGCTTAGAGCTCTTAGATAACAACTCTTCACTGCAGCCCTCACATTTCTCGCTCCGCACCGCAGTAGTCTCCAGGCGGGGGCTGTTGCAGTCTCTCTCTTTGCTTTGTTCCCAGTCACGGGAACTGCGGAACTGAGAACAACTCATCTGAAATTGCAAGGCTGATAAAGCTGAGGGAGGAGTCTCCATCCCACTGCCACTAGCCACGACGTTTACAGGTAGAAGGGAGTGCCCAAGTGGGACGTTCACTTTTATTATAATGTTGGTTCAAAGCCGGGTGGCTTTTGCCATTACTATTATTTTAAACATCGGCTATTGGTGGCTTCATTGGGGCTGAACTATAGATACAAATTCCACACAAAAACATGCACTTGGTTTCTAAATGGCTCACTTCAAACACCGAGGGTTGGCACAACGCTGTAAGTTGGAGAGAACTCTCAATAGTGCTCAGAGGCATAAAAAGTAATTTGAAGTCGGCGGGCTCATTGCCTTTTCCCAAGAAATTAGACCATTCCAAATATAAGATGACACACTTGGACTCTTTCAATGAAAGATAAGACTGGGGTATCAAAAAAAAAATTCTCTATATGCCATCGATTCTAATCCCCCAGTATACATTTTTAAATGGAAACTAAAGGCAAAGCAGAACGGTTGCTTAACTCTCCAAAGAGAGGAGGTTTGTGCTATTATTTTATGAATCAAATCCAGGGCTTTACAAGATGTTACAATTGATGTCTGTGAAGGGAAGTATGATATATCTAGGACTACGGCCAATACCCAGGGCCATTGGTGATTATGGTACAGATGGCAAGGACCAGCTGCTGTTCTTAGTAGTAGGTCAGTAAGGGAATCTAATCCACACATCTTATTTCTACATTTCTGTGGACATAAACTGTGAGAATACATGCTATTTTCTTTTAAGGGAAAAAAAAAACCCCACCCTCCCTTATTTCAATGTAATTCCTCATATGATTCTCATTCTAAGAATTTATTCTGGAGTCCCACCACGGCTTTTTTTCCCCCTAAAACTGAATGAAAAGTTGAAACCTGTTGAAAAGTTGAATGGCTCTTAGATACAGAGAACCCCCTGGACTTGAATAAAAGCCTTACATGGATTTAGGGCCGGATCCCACATGACCTTTGGCAGAGTATAGATGTGGATGACAAAGCTAAACAAACCTGAAACAAGAAACACCCACCCTCTTGAGCTCATTTTCCCCTTGTTTCCCCCCCGAAGAACACAGAAAAACAGGAAACTAGGGAAGTTTCTGACAAGAGAGTAAACATAAATATATGCCACTGGACCTCCACATGGGGAAATCTTTCAGCCACCAGTTGTTATCCTTCGTAAGCTGAGGCAAGGCTGAGGCCCTGGCTGATGGCCCTTGGGGAAAACCCTCTCAGCTGCAGGAAATATCAGTTATGGTTTAGAAAGAGGTATTATTCCCTTTAAGTCAGTATTGATCCTCCATCACATTGTGGTTCTAATGGGCACTGGCTTCTTAGAAGTGCCAACTCTCAGATGAAATATAAAATTGAGCTCCTGCCTTTTGTGGTCACTGGTGAGCCTGTGGCAGCTTTGACAGAAGGAAGAATACAAAACTCTGGTGTCCTAAATTGACTGCCTCTGTTCGGTCTTCCAGAAGTTCGGTCTCTCTTCCTCGTTCTTTACCTTTTGCTCTTAACTATTACTTTGACCTACTAAGTAGCTCTTTGTTTCACCCCAGAAATGCCTTTACTTTGGTGAGAGAAAAAAATAACCCATAAATATAATTTTTAAAGCACTACTGGGTGTACATGATAGTAAAGTGTGTGACAAATATATGTTTTTAATCTATGCAATAACTGAAGTTAGTACGGCCGCCAGCAGCCCATTTCCCTGTGGTTTTCCTTACTGTTGATTTACTGATGCTATAAATAATTGTCTTCCCTTAGTTTCATTTCACTGTTCATTTTACCTTTTGTATTGAAAATGTGTAAAAATGACAAAAAGAGCAAAAGGGCACTTTGTATACTATCAAAATCTCTTGGGAGTAGCAAGAGACTTCCTGAAACCCATTACATAAAAACAAACAACAACAAAACAATTACTCCCCCAATTCAAAAAAGACAAAGAGAATGATAAAGGATATCTCTGAATAGAGGAGATAATTGACACTTGTTAAAGAAACCTGTACAAAATGGTCACTTGTGCTGAGCCCCATGTCACCAAGCCAAGACTTTATTACCTAACCTAACTACAGTTTCAGCCTCACCCAGGAATGTAACTAAAGGCTACCAATCAATCCGGAATTACCTGGCCAGTACTAGTAAGGTCATCTGCCTAATAAACCCTTTCTGTCTCCTTTCAAAGGAAGGTGACTTTGTCTGTCTATAAAAGTCTTCCATTTCTTACAGCTCCTTGGAGCTCCTCACTATGTGCTAGATGGGATGCTGCCCGATTCATAAATTTCTGAATAAAGCCAGCTTGATCTTCCCATTTACTCAGTTGAATTTTGTTTTCTAATAGATTTGGTGGCGGCAATGGGATCTGAAGTGAGCTTTTGGGAGCTTTGGAAACAACTGGAAACAGAGGAGTGGTACCCATGAATGTTTTTTTTCTTGCCATTTCTGAGGGCTGTAAGTTCTTCTTGATTCTGACTTCAGCTTTTGCATTGAGCTTCTAATCTAACTGGCTTTCTAGGCAGTTCAAAATTGGGAGCAGCTGGTAGTTCAGGCCGCAATTCTTGTTTAATTGGCCCTTGATTCGGTCCCCAAATCCACATGGGAACTGTTAGTGGGAGTTTGCAGTTCCCCAGTTATGTGGAGCTCCCAGGCCCCATTTGTTGAGGTCTGCTGCTTTAGTGTTTCCTCCAGGCCAAGGTTCCATGGTGGGAAATGGTAGTGGGCCATCCAGGGCCTTTTCCTGTCTGGGCTGCAGCAACATCTTCTGGTTACTGCTGGTGTATTAGGGTGCACAGGTTTGTCTGTCTTGTTTTGTGTAGATAAAGGCTATTGCTAAAGGAATCTGGGAAGCAGATGCAAAATTGGCAGGCAAAGGCTTAGCTGTTACAGATTTTGCCACCTACCCCATGTTAGGATAAGTTAAGTTGGTCACGGGACAGGTCAGATTGACCCTCGTCACAGGCCAACCTCAAATTCTGTGCAGTGAGGTATACGGCAAACACCACAGAACCCTCAAACCAAGAGGCATATCCCTTTTAAGTTTGACTCCAAGAGATCCAAAGGCTTAGCTTTAAAAAAAAAAAAAAAAAATCCTTAAATTCTAAAAAGTTGAGTGTACCACCTTCCAGCGTACCTGTTTATTTCATGTCTAAGAACTATGGTTACAGAACGTATAAGTATCTACTTATAAAATCTTACTGAAGACAACCAAGATTGTTCATTTAAGACGTGAACTCAAAAGCAAGAGTTTCTGAATTAAACAGAATGGGGTACCTTCTAAAAGCTTTAAGATTCCTGGGGCACCTGGGTGGCTCAGTCGTTAAGCGTCTGCCTTTGGTTCAGGGCGTGATCCTGGCATTCTGGTATTGAGCCCCACATCAGGCTCTGCTGGGAGCCTGCTTCTTCCTCTCTCACTCCCCCTACCTGTGTTCCCTCTCTCGCTGGCTGTCTCTCTCTCTCTCAAATAAATAAATAAAATCTAAAAAAAAAAAAAAAAAAGCTTTAAGATTCCAAATTGTAGCAAAAGGCTCATGAAAAATTAATTAAAGACCCAAGAGGTACCTAAAACAAAGGATGATAAAACTGACAAGGACCCCTACTGTTCTCCTCTACCTTCTGTTACCTGAGTACTCACATTCTCTCTCTGTCTGAACTGCCTCTCCACTCTGAAGAGACTATTAAAGTTATTGTAAAGTTGTAAAGTTACCTTTACAATAAAACCACCAAAAGTTATGGGTGATCCTTCTCCGGTATCTCTCATTCCTTGATCAAAAATGGAAATAAGGGCCACAATTATGGAAATTTCCTAAAGGGCGGATCCCCAAGAGTGTTCTGAAGAATTTAGTCATTATTGGGCCTTATCATTTTGTACAAATGATGGTGGGACCTGCTGAAGCCCAAGAATGAATGTGGGAAGCAAAATGGCAAAATACCCAGGATGATTTTTGAGATGCTTGATTTTCAACATGGTCCCCTCATGGACCAATAAAAGCTCACAAAATAGCAACTAATCTTTTACAAGCCATTCCTAGGTTCTTCCCTGCCTGCAGGGATTGTTTTTCAAACACACACACAAAAGATAAATCTATCTTCCTACAGCATTCCAGGTTCCATGCGATAAACATCACCCAGCCTGCTCCTGCATTATCTCCTGAGTGGACTGAAAAAAGGCAGAGCGCAGAATGGGAGATCACCTGTGTGTCTGAACTTGCATCCACAGCTGAACACTGTGTAAGGTCTTTGGAACGCAACCACAAACAAAAGTCTACCAAGTGAGTGACCTTACAGCTACAACAGATCCAAGGTCATGTACCTGAGATAAACCCTGGCTGCCCACATCACACCCTCTAGGCATCCACCATTAGAATGATGGCCCAAGGGTTAATGTTTCATTTGTAATCAACTGGGACACTGGAAAAAGAAGTGTACTCAAAGGTCCTATGCAATTCTTAGCCTAAGCTCCAGTGAAGTAGCAATTTGGTCAGAAGCTGATCATAGGAGTCTGATGGGAATATTTTTAAGGCTTTCTCCCCTTAGCTAAAATAGAACTATGTAACTAGAAGACAAGAAAAACTTTCCAGCACCTTCATAAAAGGATTTATGAGTGTATCAGCCAGCGAGGTCATTTAAGTTGCAACCCAACTCCTTTAGGAATTAAAAGCAACTGTCCTTATCTTATAAATCTTTACAAAACCGGAGAAGTAGCTCCAGAAACAATGTAAAGCCCGCCTGTTCTTTTGCCCAATCACCAGACCTCTATTTATCTTGAAAGGCTTGTAAATCTTGTAAAAATTTTGGCCTTAAGAAACAAGCCAGGCACAGAGGAACTTGCATTCTTTCCCTGTGCCTTTGAGATGTAAATGTTCTACTTGATCCCTCCAGGAATTCTTACCCAGGTCATCTCTTTCAAATACTAATGTCAGGAATAAGACGGGCTACAGATGGTGGATGTAGGAGACCCTGAACTCCCCTCCTCCATAAGCACACCAAGTCGACACCTCTTTATGGAACCAGTCCTCCTGAAGAACTGAGGGCTGACTGAAGAGCTACAAAACCGAAGAGCCCAGATAGAGAATGAAAGAGGGATGGAGCAAAGGGACCTGTGCAGGTTCATCTGCTCTGGGGCACAGAAGAAAAAAAAAAAACCCCACAGTTTAAAAAGGCAACTAGATCATAAAGGAACCAGCCCTAGAGCCCTGCCAGATGGCAGCAGAGCTGCTGGAACTCTCTCCAGGTCAGAGGGGCCGGTAAGTGCCACTGTTTGTGCTCCTCCTCCACCTCGATAGTGCAGAGGAGAGCAGGGTCAGGCTCAATAACCAGACTGCCACCTTAGGGAGTCCTGGACACCTAGCCCGTACCAGCCCCGGATGGCATGATATAAAGGATCTAACCCTAGAACTTGGCCAAACAGCAGGAGAGCTCTCCAGGACAAATGGGCTGTGAAGTGGTACGGTCTTCATTTCCCCTCCACCTTGATACTGGAGAGGAGCAGGATTCAGGCACCCTAGCCACCCTACCACCTCAGTGAATCCTGGGTCCCACAGCCCACACTAGCCCCAGCCATCCCACCAAAGCAACTCAATACGAAACACACTGGGAAACCCCTAATCGGTGCTCACTACAGCTTCAGCCCTCTCACCAAGATGACACAGGCACAAAATACCCTGAAATACTCCAGGCCCATACTCCAGTTCCCAGACAACTTGCCTGGGCACCTTCCGTACAGAGCGCCTTAGGAGGTCCTGGCCTGTGCACTCCTGGGCTCCAGCTGCCACCTGGCAAGAATGCACCCCTTAGCCCTCACATGCTTCAACCTCAGCCACCCTACAAGGGTGCACCCTATAGAGGGCCCTGGGATACCCTGTTTGTAACCACTTCAGCTTCAGCTTTCCATGCTAGGGCACCCTCCATGGAGAGAGCCCTGAGACTGGACTGGCATGCTCACTTCGGTTATGGTCATCCTATCAGGGCAGCCCTAGCACAGAGGGCCCCAGGAATGCCAGCCCATGACAGCCCAAGCTCCAGCCAGCCAAAGTCACCAGATAAACACAGTCTACACAGGGATGACCACACACAAGATCATTTTTCAAGTTTAGAAGTAGGTGTTCTGCTTAATTCATAGAAATAAACACAAAGTCAAGCAAAATGAGGAGATGGAGGCATATGCTCAAAAAAAAAAAAAAAAAAAGGACCAAGACAAAATGTAAGAAAATGTAAATAAAATGAAAATAATCTACCTGATAATCTTTATGATTATTCTTTGAATTCTTTATCACTAGACTTGAGGAATGAATTCAGAGAAAACGTCAACAAAGTGGTGGAATTCATAAAGAACCAGTCAGATGGAGCATATGATAAATACAAATGAAGGAATCAACAGTGGATTGGAGGTTGTGGAAGAACAGATCAGCAATCCTCAAGACAGAGTAATGGAAAATACCCAAGCTAAAGAGCAAAAACAAAAAAAAATTTTTTTAAATAAGGATTTTAAAAAGGATAGGTTAAGGGATCTCTCAGACAAATGCATTAGAGAGGGTCCTAGGAGGTGAAGAGAAAAAGGGGAGAAAACTTATTTGCAGAAATAATAGCTGAAAAGTTCCCTAGCATAGGGAAGGAAACAGACATCCATGTTCAGGAATCAAAGAGAGTTCCAAACCAGATGATCCCAGGGAAGTCCACCCTACAACACATAATTAAAATGTCAAAGCTTAAAGATTGAGAATTTTAAAAGAAGCAACTAGTTATGTACAAAACAATCAGCTGATTTTTCAGCAGAAATTCTGCAGGCCAGAAGCAAGTGGAATAATATATACCACACGCTGAAAGGAAAAAATCTACACCAAGAATATGGTGTGGCACAGTTATCATTCAGAATTGAAGGAGAGATAAAGAGTTTCCCGGACAAATGTTAAAGGAGGCAATTAACACAAAAGTGGCCTTACAAAAAATGTTAAAAGGGCTTCTTTAAATGTAAACCAAGGTCATAATTAGAAGAAAAAACATTTCATGAGTAAAAGCAAATATACAGAAAAGGTAGTAGAGCAGCTACTTATAAAGCTAGCATAAAGATTCAAAGACAAAGGCAATAAAACCAATTATATGTAAACAATTAGTAAAAGGAACTTGCAGAATAAAAAGACCTAAAACATTACAACATATACGTAAAACATGGAGGCAGGGAGTAAAAATGAAGTCCTTATAGAATGTGTTCAAACTTAAGTGACCATCAACTTAATGTAGACTGCTATACACTTAGGATGTTACATATGAACCTTATGGTAACCATAAATCAAAAATCTGTAATATACACAAAAAATAAAAAGGAATCTAAGCATAATATTACAGAAAGTCATCAACCACAAGGAAAGAGTAAGAAAAAAAGTACAAAACAACCAGAAAATAATTAACAAAATGGCAATAAGTACATACATACCAAATTACTTGTAAATGGTCTAAATGTTCCAATAAAAATATATAGCATGGTGGAGTGGAAAAAAAAGACCCATTTACGTACTGTCTACAAAAGACTCACTTCAGGCCTGAAGACATATTTAGACTGAAAATGAGGGGATGAAAAAAGATATTTCATGCAAATGGATGCAAGGGGGAAAAATAAGCTAGGGTAGTAATACTTATATCAGAAAAAATAAACTTTAAAACACTGCGATAAAGAGATCCATCCAACAAGAGGATATAACAATTGCTTAACTATGTATGCATCCAACATTGGAGCATCTACATAATATAAAGAAAATATTAATAGACATAAAGGGAGAAATTGATGGTAGTATAATAATATCAGGACACTTTAACACCCCACTTACATCAATGGATAGATTATCCAGGGAGAAAGTCAATGCACATGGAACATTCTCCAGGATCACAAGTTAGGCACAAATCAAGTCTCAATAAATTCAAAAAGACTGAAATCCTATTAAGGATCTTTTCTAACCATGGTGGTATGAAACTAGTAATCAATTAGAAGAAAATAAACTGGGGAAAAAAATGGCAGGCTAAACAATATACTACTCAACTACCTAAGAGTCAACAAAGAAATCAAAGAGGAAATAAAAATACATGGGCACCAATAAAAATGAAAACAGAATGCTTCAAAATCTTTAAGACACAGCAAAAATGGTTCTAGGAGGGAAATATATATATAGGCCTACCTTAAGAAGTAAGAAAAAGCTCAAATAAAAAAAATCTAACCTTGCATCTAAAGGAACCAGAAAAAGAATAAACAATGCAGAAAAAGCCTTTAACAACATTCAACATCTGTTCGTGATAAAAACTTTCAACAAAGTGGGCTTAGAGTGAACATACCTTAACATAATAAAGACCACATATGATAAATACACAGCTAACATCATACTCAATGGTGAGAAACAGACCTTTTCTTCTAAGATCAAGAATGAGATAGGATGTCCACTCTTACCACTTTTTCTGGTGGAAATAAAAGCCCTAGCCACAGAAATCAGACAAGAAAAAGAAATAAAAGGATCTAAATTTGTAGGAAAAAGTAAAATTGTTTCTATTTGTAGATGACATGATACTATACATAGAAAACTCTAAAGACTCCAACCAAAATCTATTAGGATAAATCCAGTAAGGTTGCAGAATACAAACAATATACAGAAATCTGTTGTTTCTATACACTAATAATAAAGTAGCAGAAAGAGGAATTAAGAAAACAATTCCACTTACAATTGCACCAAAAATAAAATACATAGGAATAAACTTAACCAAGGAGGTGAAAGGCCTATACTCTGAATATTATAAAACACTGATGAAAGAAATTGAAGATGGGGCTCTTGGGTGGCTCAGCTGGTTAAATGTCCAACTCTTGGTTTGGCTTAGGTCGTGATCTCAGAGTCCTGAGATCGAGCCCAGTGTTGGGCTTCCTGCTCGGTGAGGAGTCTGCTTCCTCCTCAACTCCTCCCCTGCTCATGCACACTCTCTCTCACTCTCTCTCTCTCTCTAAAAAAAAAAAAAAAAAAAAGATTTATTTATTTTAAAGAAAGAAATTGAAGATGACACAAATGGGAAGACATACCATGCTCATGGATTGGAAGAATTGTTAAAATGTCCATACTTCTTAATGCAATCTACATATTCAGTGAAATCCCTATCAAAATGCCAATAGCATTTTTCACAGAACTAGAGCAAATCATCCTAAAATTTGTATAGCTCCACCAAAGACCCCAGATAGTTAAAGCAATCTTAAGAACAAAGCTGGAGGTATCACAATCCTAGATTTCAAGATATACTACAAAGCTATAATAATCAAAATAGTATGACACTGTCACGAAATAGGCACACAGATCAATGGAACAGAATAGACAGCCCAGAAATAAACCCAAGCATATACGGTTAAGTTAATCCATGACAAAAGAGGCAAGAATACATGGTGGGGAAAAGACAGTCACTTGTTGAGGAAACTGAAAAGCTACATGCAAAAGAATGAAACTGGACTATTTTCTTACATCGTACACAAAAATAAACTAAGGATAAATTAAAGACCTAAATGTAAGACCTGAAATCATAACACTTCCAGAAAAAAACATGGGCAATAATCCCTTAGACATCAGCCTTAGCAACATTTATCTAAATATGTTTCCTCAGGCAATGAAACAAAAGCAAACATAAACTACTGGGACTAAACCAAAATAAAAAGCTTTTGTACAGCAAAGGAAACCATCAACAAAATGGTAAGGCAACGTACTGAATGGGTGAAGATACTTGTGAATGATATATCCAATAAGAGGTTAACATCCAAAATATATAGAACTTAAACAACTCAACACCAAAAAAACCCTCCCCAAAAACAAAAAAAACCCCAAATAATCTGATTAAAACATTGGTAGAGAATCTGAATAGACACTTTTCAAAAGAAAATATACAGATGGCCAACATCACTAATTATCAGGGAAATGCAAATCAAAACCACACTGAGATACCACTTGATACCAAAAACAAGAAATAATAAGTATTGGCAAGGATGTACATAGTTGGTGAGAATATAAATTGGTATAGCCACTGTGGAAAACAATATGGAGTTTCTTCAAAAAATAAAAAATAGAAATACCATACAATCCAGTAATTTCACTATGGGGTATTTAGCCAAAGAAAACAAAAATACTAATTCAAAAAGATCTATGCATCCCAAGTTTATTGCAGCATTATATGCAATAACCAAGATATGGAAGCAACCTAGGTGCCCACCGATAGAATAAAGAAGATGTGGTGTATATGGGCAATAGAATATTACTCAGCCATAAAAGAAAGAGAGAGATCTTGACATTTGAAACAACACAGATGGACCTGGAGGGTATTATGCTAAGTGAAATGAGAGAAAAATATCATGATTTTACTAATATGTAGAATCTAGACAAAAAATGAATGAACAAAAAAAGCATTAACAGACCCATCAATACAGAGAACAAAGAGTAGCCAGAGGGGATGGGGTAGGGAGATGGGCAAAATGAGTTAAGGGAAGTTGAAGGTACAGGCTTCCAGTTACAGAATGAATAGGTCACAAGGATAAAAGGCACAGCATAGGGCATATATAGTTAATGATATTAGAATAGTGTTGTATGGTGACAGGTGGTAGGTAACTTATGATGAGCACAGCAAAACCTAAGAGTTGTCAAATCACAGTTGAACAGCTGAAACTAATGTCAGACTGTAGGTCAACTATTCTTCAATAAAAATAAAATACCAACTTCAAGGAGGAAATTACCAGAAAAATCAAAAACAAAAGGAGACAGGGTTATTTTAAAACTTAAGCAAATGAAAAACCTTGCACCTTTCACACAAATATTATTAAAAGGCTTTTGCCATCTAAGCAGGTGACCTCAAATTATTCTATCTGCCAGAAATGCAATTTGGATTCAACATCTTTTGTAATTAGTGATTATAAATGGAAGATACATGGTCTCTCTGTCTGTCTTTATGTTCGTTTCTCCATATATGTGCTGTAGAGATGTGGTATTGTCTCCCTCTGGATGGTGTTTCTACAAATAATTTGTAAAAGAGCTCTATGGAATTGGCTTGAAGAGAATTAAGCATTTATATGCATTAAGGACTCCTAAAACTCTCAGAAATACAACAGAAACTAACCCAAATCCTTTCTTAATTTAGTATTTTTTATTTATTTGAGAGAGAGAGCAAGAGAGCTCACCCAGGGGAGGGGCAGAGGGAGAGAGAGGAGCAGATTCCCCCCTGGGCAGGGAGCCCGATGTGGGGCTCGATCCCAGGACTCCGGGATCATGACCTGAGCTGAAGGCAGACGCTTAACTCACTGAGCCACCCAGGCACCCTAACTCAAATGCTTTTTAAGTTCATGTGATCTGAGATAATCTCTGGTAAACAGAAGCTAGTTGAAATTTGTTGGATTGATTAAAATAGATACATCTTCAGAATTATAAGCATTAAAATTAATATAGACATATATAACTTTATTCCGCTTGAGTTTATTAGTCAAACTGGGTCATGTTATCTCTGTTACAAAATTTGTCAGCAAGAAAGAGCAAGAGATGACGGTTGAGTTTGTCTCATGAAGTTTTTGTGGGTAATTTAAACGTAATTATTGAGAACAGTGAATTATAAATAGATGCAAGAGGAGGGAAAAAGGTTTTAGGTCAACTTTTTAAATAGTGTCCCCAAATCTTTTTGGTAGCCTGAAACCTTAAAGTTTTGCTAATTTAAATGGTGGCTAGGCATTAAATATCGACATCACTTCCAAAGAAGATTAAATGCTGAAACAATTACTGAAAGCAGGTTTACCTGCTTTTGGCTTCCTTTTGCAGAGGAACTAAAGATATTTGGGTATATTAGTAAATATGTTTTGTGCCACACTGAAGAAATCATATGTTTCTGCAAATTAAAAAAAAATTATAATTTCTCAAGCCACAGAATGCTCATATAAAAGATATTCACAATTGCTTACCTCTTTATTTTCACTAAAAATTACAGTTTTTAGTGTTAAAAATACCAATATATGTAATTAAAGCTGCTAGAAATAATAAGGGAAACATCTCCATATGTAGGAAAAGTAGGATGTTTGTTTTCAGTAAAAGAAGGTCTGAAAAATGGAGATGTATTTTTGTTAAGGAAAAAGTAATTTTGTCCTAAAGTGAGACTGCTTATTTCAGAATGGGAAAGAGTAAAAAAAAATTGGATAAAATTGTAGAAGGTTTGAATCTTGGGAAAAAGGAATTTTGGGAAAGGAATTTTATGGTAGTCAAGCTGGCTAAGATTTGAATAAGTTAATTTAAATTAAGAAAAGATAAGTCTTAGTATTAAAAGCACACTGGTGCAAAATTACAATTGGCTTTTTCTCTGTTAAAAGGACAAAGGTTTTCTGGATTTTGGGTCTGCTTTTGGTAACAGATTGTGAAAGTTTCTTTACCTCTTAATCTGCACTGGAAGCAAAGACTTTGTATCTTAAGAAAACAATTTACTGTGCTTCATGTTAAACTTTATCTTTGGGTCTTTGATTACTTAAGAAAAACTGAGTCTTCTATAATTCCTTAAGTCTTCTAAGTTCCTATGTCCTGCTACAATATTATAATTCCACTTATCATTTTAAAATGTGTGTCACAGAAATAACCAAATTTCCTTGTCAATTTCATTATAATCAACTTTCATCACATCTTTAACAATGGGAATTTTAAAAGTATTTTGTCATTTGCAGACAGTTATTGTTTTACTCAGATGCTTTTGCAAAAGTGTTCCTGCAAAAGTGCATCATCTTCAAGGAGATTCATATAAAGCATTTTGACAAGTACAGGTTTTTGATACCTTTAAGATCATAAAAATTGAGCTGGGTAAGAATTTCCAGAACTAAGAGAAAAGCCAGATTCAAGCAGAACAAGTAATTAATACACAGGACTGAAAGAACTAAGGAAGATGATTTTAATTCTTAATGATGTTTTGTTTGAAATATTGCTGGTTCTTTAATGTTTTGCTTTTCAAATTTAAGGAAATCTTTTCTTAAGTGACCTATGACTTACAGCAATTTATTTAAGCATACCTTTTAAAAAATATTTTATTTGAGAGAGAGAGAGAGAGAAAGAGAGAGGGGGTGCCCCCCCCCCCCACCAGCTGGCCAGTGCAGGGTGGGAGGGTAGAAGGGGAGAGAGAGAGAGACTCTCTCAGGCCAACTCTGCTGAGTGCAAGCCTGACTTGGGGCTCAATCTCACAACCCTGAGATCACAACCTGAGCCAAAATCAAGAGTCAGACGCTTAATCAACTGAGCCACCTAGGCACGCCTAAAGTATATCTTTCTAAATGAAGACCGCACATTTACTTTTTCTCGGATTCATCCAGAATTTGAGAACTCTTAAATATCTGTACATGGCAATATGACTGGTTATTTGCATAAATTCAATAAGAATCTGTTCTCCTCGGAACAGGACACAACTGGAAACACTGGCTATACGTCCAAGACTTTGGAACACCATATTTAAGAGAAATGTGTGTAGACTGAGATACGACCCACAGCTTTGAGGAAATGCCTGGAAAGATCAACCTGGTATCTTGCTTTGAGGGTTCCCAGCAGCCTTAACAGGTAAATAAAGGATATTTTCAGGAAACTTGAGAAGAGAGAAATTCACTCGAAGTATAGATTTTGTAGGTAAAATCTAGTAGCTTTTAAGAGGTCAATCTGAGGTTCCATGAAACCAGTCTTAAAAAAAAGCTTATATGGCACTATTCTTGCTCCACTTATGTAAATAATCAGGCCAGGTCTAATGCAAACAAGTCAGTTTTATTGTGATTATCTTTGGTTAAAAAAAATGGGGGTAATTGTAGAGAGAAAAATCATGTTTGTATCTTTGTAGATATTCAATTCTAATCCTGTTGTCTTTGAGGTTTTGCTCTAAACTAGACTAGATCCTGAATTCTGGTTTCCTCAAACATCTGGCTATGACTCCAAACTAATGTTTCCCATTTCCTCTCACCCTTCTGATGTGGAATAATTAAGAACAAAGACCGTCCTTGAATCTCCTTGGAAGGGATTATGCCAGATCCCCCTCACAACCTAGATGGCAGCCAAACTTCAGGGACTTGCACTTCAGATATCATCTCACAGCCAAGGTAGGCTCCACCTGACCTGGGGTCCTGTGCAGATGCTGGAGATCTCTGAATCCAATTGATGAGGAAGAGTAGTAGCTCACCCCGACTGCTTCCACCAAAGACACCAGATCAATACTTCTTACCTGAACAGAAAATACCTGAACAGAAAACACTGTCTTCTTTTCTTTCTTTCCTTTACCCTGGCAATGGCCTTGAAAGATAACTCTATCACCCACATCTCCCTGGCCACTGCTAAGGAGGAGTAACTTTTCAGACTGCTGGGTTTGTCCTCAAAAACTCCAATCTGTCTATGATACTAAAATACATTAACAGTGCCATGTTAGCAGAAATGGTTTGTGCCCCAACAGAATTTATATTTGACTGCTGTGGTTCTCATTCTTCCAGGCCTAGGAATGCCTAGGTGGCTGACACATACTTGGCAATGCCTCTGAGGTTATTGAACTGTCTTGTAACTGTTCATAAACCGAGTAAGACACCTCATTGCTCAACACCCTGAATTTACAATGTCAAGTTAGAAAAGATCTATCAGGAGGAGTTCATGACTCAGAATTTGCTTGCTTGGACTGGTCCCCTACTTCCCTGGTTAGGAGTGAATGCAAACGAGGCTATGATCTGGAACTTCTTCTTGGCAAGTAGTACAGAATCTGCTGCTAAAGCAATAAAGTCATAGACTCTCTGGTTAAAGTTGATCTTGATTATGGGATAGCTCTGGATTATCTTCA
Organism: Ursus maritimus; assembly: GCF_017311325.1. Classification (NCBI taxonomy): domain Eukaryota; kingdom Metazoa; phylum Chordata; class Mammalia; order Carnivora; family Ursidae; genus Ursus; species Ursus maritimus. Next base: position 35,466,724 of record NW_024423344.1, read on the forward strand.
AGGAAGGAGGTATCTGTGCTATGGCCACCACCTGCTGCATCTTGATTGCTATTTCTGGGGAAGTTGAAACTCAGTTACATAAGATCACTGAGCAAGCCACATGGCTTAAAATGGTGACTCCCTCAATGGATTCTTTGAGTCATTTGATTTTGACTGGTTTGGGTCTTGGGGACCATGGCTCCTGAGTACACTCCAGACATTGGGAATTATCCTACTTACAATAATTATTGTAACCTCCCTGAAGTGCTCTATTCTTGAAAGCTGTCAATGTATGTTCTCAGCCTCTAATCACTAAGCAAATGATCCACTGAAGACTGGAATGTCAGAAAAGGAAAAAAGATAATGACCAACTTAAAAATTCTGAATCTGAAGTAGTGGCCTGTGGATATCACAGAGATTAAACAAGACCCACTGTGGCCTGTGAATACCACACAGAGGATCAACAAAAGCCGTGAGAACTACAGAGAGTTAGCGGAGAGTGGTACTAATGCCTTAAATTTTGGTTGCATTGATGCAGGGCCATCAAGCACAAGGGTCAAGAAAGAACTTTTAAGATGTGTTATGGTGCAAAAGGGTGCTTTTACTATATCAGGGGGACAGGACCCATGGGCAGAAAGAGTTACACTTGTGATTGTGAGGAGCAACTGATTATATATTTTTAAGTTTGGGGGGAGGTAGAGATAATGGAAGTCTCTAAAGGGATTTCCAGATTTCCGTATGTTAAAGCACACTTATAGGATCCTGAATGTCTGGTTAGTGTCAAGATAAAGTTGCTTTTGGTCTCTAGAAAAGCATTAACATTAAGGCAGCTGTGAGTCCTTGAGGAATGTCACACTTTGCATGTGTCAGGTATTTATCAATGACTATAAGTTGTAAGGAAATGTACTTTTATCTACATTTCTCTTGCCTTTGTTCTTCTCATCAACATCTCTCAGTTAAGTTGGAAAGTTGGAAGTCTAACCAAAAGGGAGGAACTATTAAAAAAAGAAACAACAGGCCCAAAATGGAGTCCCTTGTGCTGAGTCCTATGTCAACAAACCAAAACTTAATACCAAACCTAATAGCAGTTTCAGCCTCACCTGGGAATGTAACCTTTAACCACTCAATCTGGAATTACCTGGCCAGCACTAGTGAGGTAGTCTGCCCAATAGACTACTTTCATCCCCTTTCCAAGGAAGGTGACTTTGCCTGAAACAATTCACTGCTTCCTTGTCTCTCCCCTTTTCTGCCTGTAAGTCTTCCATTTTGTACAGCTCATGAAAACTCCTTTCTATTTGCTACATGGGATGCTGCCTGATTCATCAATTGCTGAATAAAGCCAGTTTAATCTTCAAATTTACTTAGTTGAACTGTTTAACATAATTTAACTAGATTTTTTTCTTTTCAGAAACCCATCAAATATACACTTCTATTCAGTCTTGTTTTATACACTGCCCTTTAAATAAAAATTCAAGACAGCACTTCCATTTTACAATTTCCTGTCCTGGGCCTTCCTAATTGCTCACAAGGCTGGAAGGAACTCAAGATGCTGCAGGATCCTGACTACAGGGCATCCAGGTTAAGTCCAGCCTCTTTTTTTTCCTATAGTGAATAGTAATGTAAACCCTTCCATTCAATTCCTTATCTTTCTGATATGTGATCTGTTTGTAATATATTACTTGAATTGAATGTCCCTCTCTATAGTTGCTTCCCTTTTTCCCACATCTCTATTCAATTCTTAGCAAATTTTAATTTGGTTTTTATCTATATCTCTCTATTGAAACTTAAGAGCCTCAAAATTCCTAATCTCAATGGAATTTGCAACGCTTTAGAATATGTATAAAAAAGAATTTGGCGGCACTTGGGTGGCTCAGTTTGTTAAGCCTCTGACTCTTGATTTCAGCTCGAATCGTGATCTCGGGGTCCTGGATTCAAGCCCTGTGTTGGGCTCTGTGCTCAGTGGGGAGTCTGCTTCATGATTCTCTCTCTCCCTGTGCCCCTCCTTCTGCCTGCTCTCTCTCTACTAAATAAATCTTAAAAAAAAAAAAAAAATTTGGTTTGCCTCTTTCCAGGTTCCTGGGAAGTAGCCCTTAAACCCTTGGAATTTCCAGAGTGATAAGGGTGTCTTTGTTATTCATGGTAGGTCCCTAGATAGTTTATGGTAATTGCAATTCAGAATGGGGGGATGGCTACATCAAAAAGACCAATCATTAGAATGTTGGGGTTTTGAGTCAAGTGATATAAGCCTGATCTTCAAGGAGGGGAGGAGGGTAGAGACTGAGTTCAATCATGTGGCCAATGATTCAGTCAATCATGCCTAAGCAATGAAGCCTCACTACAAAGTCTAGACACTGATGCTGGGTTTTCCTGGTTGGCGATATGATGTGGATTGTCACATTCCGATGTGCTGGGGAGAGATAGTATATGCCTGGGGACAATAGAGGCTTCATGTTTGGGACCCTCCCAGACCTCACTCTATGTGTGGTCTTTATTATTTGGCTTGTTCTGACTTGCATCTTTTTACTATAATAAAGCTATAACAACAGTAAGCTGAGCTGAAGAGCAAGCTCCTGAATTCTAGGACTTATGGTCGTGAATTATTGAACCACAGGGTGTAGTGAAAACCCCTGAATTTATAGCCAGCTGGTCAGAAGTGAGGGTGGCCTGGGGACCCCCAAGCTTGCAGCTGGTGTCTGAAGTGAGGGCTATTTTTCAGAGGACTATGCCCTGTGAAGTTTGGCCTAACTCTGGATAGTTGGTGGCATAAGTCATTATTGAATATTATTCATAACTTTTAATATCATATAATTGATAATATCAATATCATCATGTTACCTTGATATACGGCTTTCTGTAGTTCTCACACACTTTCCCCATCCTTCACTCATTTGATTCTCGTAACACCTCTGTGAGAGAGGTGATATATTTACCTTGTTTTACATAAAGCTGAAGAAGCAGACATAATTTTCTGGCAGAGTCAGAGACAAAACTCAGGTCTTTAGACCACTGGTTAGCATGCTCTCTCACGGTAATGCCCTTTACCATGCTTATTCTCCCACGTTTGGATGATTATTTTTAATCTTCTTTGGTAACTTCCACCTTCCCAGCCCCTCCCAAACACAATGCTACGTCTTCCCCGTGTGGCCATCTCTCACGGTTAGATGCTCAGCCCACCTTTCTGTCCATTCTACGTTCTCTTCACCAAGATCTCACAGCTCCAAGCACCTCTGCTACTAAGAAGACTCCCTCATCTGCGTCTGCAGCCCTAACGGCAGAGCCTCAACCCTGTGTCCATCTGGGGTTCCTGAAGCATTTCTGCCTTCAATGCCCTACATTACTTCAAACAAGACATTTTCAAACCAAACTCACGTCCGAAGTAGCTTCCTCTTCATCCCAACATACTAAAACCAACCATAGCATCTGTTTGCCAGTCCTGCTATCTGCTCCGGACAGCTGTCCCATGCTACTACGCACTTCTGGTAACAGTGTGAGGCTTAGCAGCTATTAAGTAAATACTCCAGTAAGCAATTGCCTGTCAGATAATGCCAGGCAGGAAATAACTTGGTGTTTCATAAGGAAGAGGTGGAGAAATAACACAGAGATAGGATTTGATATTATAGTTATTGGATATATACTATATTTCTCATAAACCCCTTTACATGTTACTTAAAAATTTTTGCAACAACTTTAAAGGATAGGTATTAACAAACTGGTTTTATAAATGAGGAAATGGAGGTTTTGAGAAGTCCATAAACTGCAAAGTCCACAGAGACTTTGCTATTTACCTCTGGTAAGCTCAGTCCCAATCTTACCCCTGCGGCTCTGGGGCATGTGATTAGACCATGGAAAATAGACCCATTGTGAAATAAAGAGTGCTTCACTGAGATGAGGGGTTGAGGAAAGGCTGATTTCCAGTGCTAATGACTTGGAAGCTATCTTGGAAAATAACCAGCGAAATAAATACCATGAGACCTAAACATTTTCCTGAATCCATTTCTAAGTAGTATCTTATAATAGTGTGTTTTCAAGTATTTTCCTTTACTTATCTTTCCTAATTCAGCACTTTTAGATATTTCCAATGTACAGATAGATGTTCCTTCTGAACAAGTAACTTATACTATTTTGACTCCATTTCATTTTGATTCACAGAGTCATATAATCTCAGGATTGGAAAGACCCTGAGGTACTTGGTAGAACCATCTCTCCAGTGCTTGAATTTAATTATTCAGCATCCTGTCAAGGGGTTGTCTTGTCTAAGTTTGAAGACCTCTAGTCAAATCCTCACAAGACAATATATTCTTCCTTTGGACAGGTCTAATAATTAAATGTTTTACCTTACATTTATCTAGTGCTTATTCCCCTGAAATCTTCATCACCGGCCTACTGATTTTTTCCACTAGGGATGTAGTAAGTGTGTCCGATTCCTCTTCCACCCACTGGCCCTTCTGCTATATTTAAAGATAGTAATCATATTCCCCAACCTCTTTGCCAAGCCTAGCAGCCACAATTTCTTCAACTGTTCTTCCAGAGATCATGAAGTGAAGTTATGATTATGTCAATTTATTAGTTAATTCAATAGGGGTTTAGCCACCATGCTAGGTGCTGAGTCCCTCAAAAATTTAGGATCTTGTCATTGAAATTATGAAAATACAAAATCATATTCATTTAGTAGTTCAAAATTCTGGGCGGAAAAATCCCCAACTATCATATCCAATACCATAAAATAATGGAATCCATATGCTCCACAGAATCATTTTGAATCTAAACTTTAAAACATTTCAATGTAGACTTAATAGTTGAGGTTGGTTTTCTGTATGTGCCTAATAAAATCTGCTTAAACAATCTGTTTTTATTCATTGGCGAATTCCATCCTGAGACACATCTGTGTTGAGGACCATTTTAAACTCAAATAATTTGATGTATGATTATAGAAATGTTTCTTTACTTCTTCCCAGCCTGTTATTAAATACATATTGGCCATATCTAAAAGATAGTGATATGTTCAAAGAGTAAGAAAAATAAACCCATATCCATGTGAATCTGACCTCACTTGCTCTGATGTAAGCTCCATGAAGGCAGAGGTCTTTGTTCTAGTCACTGGTGTATCCCAAGTTCTTGGAACAGTGCCTGCCTATGAGTGTTCAGGACATCATTCTTGACTGAACCTAAGCATGGCATAACTTTATTATCCTGTTTCACTTTATGTTTTATATGAGTCCTTTCCAAAGAAAACGCCTTGGAATAACATCAGCTGGGTAACAAATTGAAGACATACCATTTTTGTTTAATACATATTTTTTGAGCTTTCTGGCCCTTTGAAGACCTAACACTGAGTCTAGAACAGCACTGTCCAATAGAAATATAGTGAGAGTCACAAAAGTGGGCGGCATATACCACTTACAATTTTTTAGAGGTTACATTAAATAGTGGGAAATAATCACCTGAAATTAATTTTAATAACATATTTTCTTAACCAAATATCAAATATTATTTCAGCATGTATGCAAATTTAAAATATATTAATGAAATCCTTGCCTTTTCTGTTGGTTTGTTATAGGTCCTAAATCTTGAAAATCAGATATGTATTTTATACTTATAACACATCTCAATTCAGACTAGCTACAACAGGCTATTGGCTACTATACTGGACAGCACAAGTCTAGAACCTGGGGTTTCTACCAATGCTATCACCTGCAACATTTCTGAGTCAGATCCTTACAGAAAATTTCAGTGACTTTATCTCAAGTTAGATATTCTACTATCAGAAAGCTGATAATTATTAATAAAAATGGTTTAGGAATTATGACAAAATAAAATAAAGCTTTTTAATCTTTCTCCGTATTTACTAAAAATACTTCTATAGCTTATTTGTAAGTGACTGTATGAGGATCTGAAGTTCACTTGGCTAGAGCAAAAGTTACGAAACCAAGATCATAAGCTCGCTCCACCCTTGTAGAGACTAGCAAACTTGGCTTTGTTCTGTGGTCACAGATTGTTCACTAATAGTGGTTACTTATCAAATAAACAGTGTCGTTTGAATTACACGAGAAATAGATTTCAGATGTTAAGTACATTCCTAATGCTGGCAAAAAAAAAAAAAATCACAAAAAAATATAACCTACTTGAGACTAGGACGATGAATAAAAGATAATCTATTAATGAAATCTGTTATTACAGAAAATGCTTTTCCAACGTCATTTTGTAGCTACATGAAAAACAAGTGAAAGAAGACAATGCTCCAAAATTTAACGCGTCATTGTGATTTTGTTTTATATATAGAAGGAACAGTTACGCGTTCCTAGGTAGTCTGGATTTATGTAGCTGCCGTGAAAGGTAGGGTGTAGAATACAATCATGAAAGCTGCATGCTAATAATGGCAGTGCCTCCTCTTGCCACTGGCCATGTTCTGACAGGGGTTATCCAGCTACCCGAGCACAGGGAGACCAGGGTACCATTCAGGACTCATAGTCCTGTGCACATTTTAGTAAATCAGTGAAAATTAGAAGGATTTAACTTATTGAATGTAACTTTTCTTTCCAAAATGAGACTGCCCTTTATTTCTTGCCATTCTTTTTATTTTTATTCAAATTGGAACAGGGCCTGTAATGGGGCTGAGGTGCACAGAGTTGCCACTCTGAAACTGATAGACTTGCCTTTTTTGATAGTTCTATTCATAGCCCAGCAGCATTATCTTGTACCGGATTGATGGTACTAAGTTTCGTTATGAAATCTGACACTACCTCTAAGATTTTGGTTTCATGTATTTCTAGAAAATGAGTAAAAAAAGAAATCTGGCATGAGTCATAGGCGGTACCTTAAAGAAAGCAGCTCAGGCTGGTACACTACTGCCTCCTACTGTCAGTTGGAGGAAAATGGGGGCCTCTGAGGTCTTCACTCAAACTTATTCCATTTGCAGATTACACCTCCCTGGCCCTCTTGCTCCAAAGTACAATTTTGCGTACTATGCCCCTGGACCAGTAACTTGGGACGATACGCTGATTTTTTAAAAAAAATTTCTTTCCCTGCTTAGACACTAGATCTGTGACAAAATCCAGCAAAGACTCCTAGTATGGATCTCATCCAAAAAGAAAAAAAGCGGGGGGGGGGGGCTGGTTTTTCACAAAATAATATTTGTTCTTTTAAAAATCTGTTTCACATGTTTTCCTTAAGTTTTTAAGTTTTCTCTTCCCTGTTTCTTTTAAAGGCTTACCGCATACTTACCTGTTTGGAAAAGGGAAGAGAGAAAAATATATTATTTTAAAGTCTTTTAGCAGCTTTGTCTAAATAAAAGATATTAACAGTTATGATCTAAAATAATATAGTAGGAGGTATAACAATTCATTAAATCGGAAAAAAGCATAAAAGCTTTGTTATGTATCTAAAGCATGGAAGGAGTACATGACAATTTAGGGTAAATATAAACCATTCATTTCTAGAACTGGCATATCTGGATCAATGATTTGGGTGCTGGTTTTAGAGTCTCTTGTGCTCAAACTGAAATTTGACTTCTGATGGTTTCGGCTGAGTCAAAGAATATCGATCTGCGTTTTAAAGGTGAGATTTTTGATCAGCAAAGTAAGTCAGGCAAAGAGGACCTTTCTTAGAAGCTGCTCCCTTTTAATGAGGAAACAGGAAAAGGAATAGGTCAATGTCACTTCAGTGGTTTTCTTGCAAATAAAACACTAAGTTTGGTTCCTAAGAAACCCCAGGCTGCCCTGAGATCTTTGAAAAATTGGTTTCTGTAAACAACTCATTCTGAATGCAGCATGGCTGGGCCTGTGCACTTCCTACGACCCTATGGACACACAGTCAGATCTGACCACACAATTCCCTCTTTCCATTTACTGCTATAGATTCCTGCCTCAGGCTTCTCTAGCCAGTAGGGACTGTTTCCTCAAAGACCTGCTTCTATTTGTCTTCCCAGGGCTTTGGAGCACCTCCTGTCTCTATGGTAACACGAAACACAAAACACTGGAACTGTACCATACAGCAGACAGAAAAGAAAGAAATTAAAGTGCAGTACTGTTGGTAAGCTCAAGAAGGTGCTGACGGCAGGAAAATGGACAGAGGACAGGATGTAGCAATTGTTAGTAGTTCCATTCTCATATATTCTCTTTAAAGAGCTACAAGTGTTAGCACAGAAGAAACCTTAAAATATATGGAACTTTATAAACCACACGGTATTCGAAATAAAAAAAAATTATTGGAGATCCACATGGGCCATAAATGCGTAGCAATTTATGGTTCACTAAACTATTGAGATAAAAGTTCTCCATTAATTGAGATACAAAGTATAAAAAGAAAAAATTAAATCAAATATTCCAATATGATATATGTCAAAGACAAAGAAAAATATATTACTATCACATGGCAGAATGCTCTTTTTTATTCAACCTCAGTATAAATTGTTTTTAGTCTTTTTCAATTTGGGGCATCATATTAAATGTAGAATCTATGTCCATTTAGCTCAGTGGTTCAGAATAATCAGAGTTTAATTCCAGTCTGTTCCCTGGTCACAAACAGCATGCTTAACTCACGATGGACTACATGATGTACAGAAAGGCTGTGCAATTTGAATCTGAAAATATTCATAAAAACCCACACATCTACACATTATGAAAGACATATTACTTATACAGACATCTAATAAAAAATAGACAGAGCTAGTCTGTCGATATTTTAAAAATATTTCAGACAAGCCAATAAAATAATGCTGAATGTCAATGGTGGAAGCTTGCTATGAACCTCAGAATGACAACTAAAAATGCCGTAGACATTACTTGGCTATTGGGTCTCAGGGCAGGGGTCTGCTGATACGTGTCAAGCACCTGAACTCACTGATGAACAACGCTGGTTCTGAACTCTGTTCTTGGAGTCATTACCTCAACATTAGGCTAGGAGAACTTCAGGGAAGATAATAACAGTACGCTTGCTTTTTGAACTCAATTCTTAGAATCTGAGATTTCTTTCCATAGCCTTATTTATTTATTTAAAGATTTTATTTATTTCTTGGAGAGAGAGAGAAAGGTAGGGAGAGACAGCACAAACAGGGGGGAGGGACAGAGGGAGAAGTAGAAGCAGACTCCCCGCTGAGCAGGGAGCCCGACGTAGAGCTCAATCCCAGGACCCTGAGATCATGACCTGAGCTGAAGGCAGATGCTTAACAGACTGAGCCACCCATGCATCCCCTTATTTTTAAAACCCCTTCAACTGAGATGCACCTACAAGCTACAGCCACTAGAGGTCAGACATTATACCTGTCACCAACCATTACATCTAAGGGGGCACTACGGGACCTTAACTTTTAGTGACTTAAAAATATGGAACAGAACGCATTCTTTTACAACTATTACATTGTGATAACAGTTTGTTTGCTAATTCATTCTGTTTCTAAAGGTCCTGGATTTTGCAATACCTTTCTATACTGGTTCTCATTTCTTTGGAAGAGGAAAGAAATTATAATTAATGGAACCAAGACACCTTTGAACTTATGGAATCCCATGACACGAGAAGGTGTCCTGTGGCGTAGAACACAGAAGCAATGTGTTCTGCTGTTTCATCAAGTCTACTCGGTCCCCCTAACATTCATGGGAATTCCAACATGCGTCATTTTATTTCTCTAATGTACTACCTTGTGCCTATTTTCTCCAGGAATACACAAGTCCTGAGATCTTACATGTTTATGGCCCTACTTATCAGAGTAAAGAATTACTTATAATTCTGTCCAATGAGGTTTACAATGTGATAAACTGAAAATACTTTGTAAAAAAATAGAACTCAGATTCACTTCTAATAAAAATATATTCACTTTTTGTCCATCTTATCGATAAGACTCTTGTTTGCAAACCCCTCCCCCCCCCATTTTAGGTTATATGTTAGGAAAGACTAATAATAAAAACAATGTGAACGTGTCTGAGCATTTCCTAAGCGCCCCAGCTGCAGGAGGGCTTTATCAGCACCTCTAGGCAGCCTAGTGAAGGATGATTTTTCTTCTCTCCATTTCACAGATGCGGAGGAGAAGCTCTGAGGGACAAGAGACTGGCTCCGGGGCAGGAGGCAAGTTAGGGGGAAGTTGGATGCAAGCCCCCAACCTCTGATTCAGCTCCAGGCCCCAAACTATAGCTGTTACAGTTAACTCTTTTTTTTCTTTTTAAGATTTTATTTATTTATATATTTGGGGGAGAGAGAGAGAAAGAATGAGCTGCAGAGGAACAGAGGGAGAGGGACAAGCAGACTCCCCGCTGAGCAGGGAGCCTGATGTGCGGCTTCATCTCAGGACCCTGAGGTCACGACCTGAGCAGAAATCAAGAGTTGGACTCTTGACCAGCCGAGCCACCGAGGCGCCCCTATTACATTTAACTTTTAAAAGAGAAACTATAAATGCTGAAGGAGCAGCAGATAGCATTCCTATATCAGCACAAGGAGCTGAAGGTAACTGATGAGACACTTCTTTTCACCAATATTGTTTGTGACAAATGCCTTAAATATCTATTGAGCTCTCTAGTTAAACAGAAATGGGAGTATTTTCTTTCCCAAGGCTTTTGCTTGTATGGTATAAAGTACAGCCTATACTCATACCTGCAACTAGGTACTCACAGAGGAAGCAAAATGTATGGCCCAGATTCATCAGCACATTAGACAATACTCAAAGCTAGTTATTTTGACATTGTTACACATTAAAGAAAAAACACTCTCCATTTTAATACTACCCAATTGGTGCCAAGTAGAGAGCCCAGAGTTATAAAATTATCTTCTAAAAACAAAGCAATGAACAACCAAAACCTCAGTCTATCTAAAATGTTCAAGTTTTAGCAGGTCATTTCCCCTCACTGTTAATCCACACTTGAGGAACCCACTATTCCTTTAGGAAATGGTACGATTCCTTAAACTAACACAGGCGTTTTAACTTCTTCTAGCTGCACTTAGACAGTGAGCTTTCTGTGTAATACTAGCCCCTGCTATTCCTCGGTCCTAACCATTGTCTCTAATAACCTATGACCCCTCAGATCTTATCAAATGCTCCCTCCACATTCCCCTAAAAAGGTGGTGATGTCACTTTCCAATGAACATTCACTGTCCCTCTCTCATGTATTGTGTTCCCTGGTCAGCTTGGTGGTAAGAGTTTTTCTTGTGTCCTTGCCTCACATGAGCCTTGAGTGTGAACATCACTCGGAGGAGGGTCTGTGTTCTTCTCCTCCCTGTGGTGTTAAAAGCAGTAGTTCACATGCAGGTGTGGGGCATTTCATCTTAAGATTCTACATTCAAGAGGGCAGAGGCCGTGTCTCGTAACGGTTTGGCATCCTGTGGGATGCAGGGTGGACAACATGCTTTCAGTCAGTTAGGACGAAATACAGGGAGCCAGCCGTGCTGTAAGTGCCCGGAGCGCAGCAAACAATGGGCAGACATGGTTCCTGCCGACAGGAAACTTAAAGTCTAATCACTTTGATGTATTGATATCCACAGAGATTGCTGGTTATTATCTTTCCTATATATCAAGGAGAAATGGCAAAAATCAAAGTGTTTTGTGTAGTCACTTAGGCCTTTTAAAAAACGTATTATTGAGGGGAGGGACGCCTGGGTGGCCCAGCTGGTTAAGCATCTGCCTTCAGCTCAGGTCATGATCCCAGGGTCCTGGGATCAGAGTCCTGCATCGGGCTCCTTGCTCAGGGGGCAACCTGCTTCTCCCTCTGCCTACAGCTCTCTCTGCTTGTGCGCCTCTCTCTCTGACAAATAAATAAAATCTTAAAAAAAAAAAGCCATTATTGAACCTAGTATCTGTTATGGCTTTTAGCAAAATTAGGATCCATGACTCATAAATACAAAACACAAATGTGTGGTTAGTCCTGTGGGTATGCTAGATTTCAAAAGAAAATGCTTAAGCCTGGGAGGGGGGGTGTCATTTGTAGCAGTGGACTATGCATGAAGGGAATAAGAGCAATGTGGGTAACAGGGCCTAATCAGAGGAAATCTAAGGAGAGCTAGTGAACTAGGCAATTTGGGGGACAGAAAAACAAGAGACAGGGAGAGAGAAAAGGAGGCTATATAGAAATACAGGTATGGAGTTGATCAAATTGGGCCTGGTTTATGAAGGGAAACAGGACAGGATTTACAGAACACATAAAGAAGGAAATGAACTTGTAATGAAAAATTCCAAGTCTGAAACAATTTTGTTCCAGACGTGGCTGACAATAATGGCTCCCTTGGCATCGTTCTTTCAATGCAGTTGACCTATTACTTCCCTGTTGCTAATGCCATTTTTCCCCCTTGTTGCTAATGTCCTATTAAATGCAGAAGACTGATCTGAATTCATCATTCTACCCCAGTGTCTCAAGGGACTGGTGATCCAGTTTCCCCTTTCCTCCATTGTCAGTCTGAACCAAGGTCAAAGGGCTTCAGTGCAGAAAGTCACTCCTGGGAAACCGCTGGCCTACATCCACCAATGTCCATCTTATAGCACCCTGTTCTTTGCCTTCACTGCCCTTTCCACTGGTGTCCTTTACTACATTTGACACAAGAAACCTTTCACGGGGTCTTTATCGGAATGGGGGGGACACCACTACCATTTAGTGTGCCTCTCTGCGTGCAGACGGGACCAGCAGCTTTAATAACATTTCCCCAGTTAATGCCCCCATACTCTGAATTTGTTGTTAACATCCCAATTATACATGGAAAAAGTCAAGGCGGAGAGGTCAGCTACTCTGTGGGACAGCATGACAATGTTTTTGGTTTCCTTGCTGAGACTCTCTTCTGGGTCTCCCGGAGAGGGCTCGATGACCTCATCAAGCACGTTAAAAGCCCTTTGGCGGGAAGCAAGTGTGGCTTTACTCCCTTCCCTGCTGTCTCTACAGATGTGGTTTTAACTGAGCTGACTGCCACGGAACCACCTTTCTGTTTACCAGGGTGCGTGCTCATTGATTTGTAACTTGGATTTCCATGAAAGAGAAACAACAACAATCTCCCCTGGTTCATCTGGCTGGTTGCAGACTCTACGTCCGTAGATCTGAGGGTGCTCTATTAATGGGGTTAATTTATATTGAAAAGGAAAAATTGTAAGAGTTTCTTCTTAGCTCTATCATTCACTTTTTATACCTGGGAACGATTCACTTAATCTCTAGACTTCAGCACCTTTCTCTATTTACTGGAGATTAAATAAACCAACGCTATAAAGGATTTTTATGACAAAAACAATATATGCAAGAACTCTTTGATAAATACAGACTGGCATACAACTCTAAGGCATTGTAAGTTGTCCTCTAATCACACAGCTTGAAAGTGGCTGTGGCTGGACCTCTTTTCTGATGGTTACAGCAGATGGAATAGTAACAGACACTCCTGAAGTCCTATAACTCTGGGTGAAACAGAGCCACGGATGCTTTTGGAATAACTGATCAAGACGTGTCTTTTAATGTTACCAAAAAAAAAAAAAAAAAAAAAAAAAAAAAAAGAAAGAAAGGAAGAAAAGGAAAAAAAAATCATTGCTAATACTTTTAATGTAATCTATCTCATCAGCAAACTGGCTTATGCTTACATGTAGTATCATTAAATTCACAGTAAAAGTGATAAATCCGGTGATGTGTATTTATGTGTTAATTTGCTGGGGATAAAGTGGGTGGATATCCAAATTCTGAATATATCCGAAGAGAATGGCAGCTGTAATACTTATGCATTAAAGCTCTTTGTCATTTAAAATAATCTGACAGCTTCCCCTTAAAGCAGGATGACAACAATACATTTAAAACCAAGTTTGAGGATTTCAGGGCATCTAGAGTTATTAAAAATTATGAAAAGCATTATTGGGGGGGAAGGAGATTCTTTCTTCTGAGAGTCAGAGAAACATTTCCCATTTTCCTAAAATGCTGGTGCTTTTCAAGTGACTTCCACGGTCACCTTCAAACATCATTGAAGGAGACACATCTGTGACTTGTTTGTTCGTTTTGAGTGGTAACTAACACATTATGTTCAGGAATCAACTGAAAATAAGGAAACAGACTAAAAGAACCACTGAAATCTCTTGTTCAATTAAATATAAGCTCTCTTGTTCTTGTAGCCTGGCCTTTTCTGAGTGTCTTTGTGGTTCTCTTTGGCTGTCAGGTGCAGGTCTCAAAGAAGCAGGGATGAGGACACGTTAGCACACATGTAATCCTCCTGCGAGGTGGCTGTTGTTTATCTCCATTTATCGACAAGGAAATTGAGACCAGAAGTTAAGTGGATTATTTTAGTGACAGCTAGGCAAAAGGAGATGCAGAATGAAGACTTAATAGTCTCTCTGTTTTACCTGGCACACTGCCATTGTCTTCCGGGTCACAGATTAGCTGCTTTGCTGAAGGGAGTGCCCTCTATTGTAGAAGTGGTTGGCTAATATGAAGAGCTGATGAACAGAGATGGGACAGTGGTCTAGTGGTTGTGGGAAAAAGTGGGATGCTGGTGGTTGTGTGGGGGAAACCCCCACACACCCCTGTACACACATACATATACATACTGGGCCTGCGGGAGAGCTAAGCAACTATGAGCTTAAAGAGTCTGTAGTAACAGAGTCTGAGTAAGAGGAAGTTAATGTTGACTCTAAGTCTTGCTTTGATGTGGGATCTGTTTGGGGAGTGTGGAAAGCACTTTTAGGCAACAGGCTTGAAGGATAGAAACCAGAGCAAGGCAAAAGGGCCCACAGTGGCCCCTGAGCTGAAATGCAAACTGGCTCACTAGGCGACCCACCCTGAAATAGCCTTAGGTCCCAACCGACCAGTGGGCTACTTACAACCAGGCTCCATTACCGAAAAAGGGAAGATTCCTTCTGCTCCCATATTTCCTTCCTCTGCCCTATAACTATAGCCTCTCACCACCACCTTGTGGCAGACAGTGTCTCCTTTGCTGTCCTGACTGCTGTGTATTCAATACACTTTTCTCTCCTTTGTTCTGCCGTGGGTGAATTCTTTTGCCACCCATGCAGCCAGCCCCCATCCGACTGGGGGTACGCCACAGGGAGTGATCTATTTATTTTGGAATTCTTGTTTTCTTTTTATTTGGTTTTAATCTGAGATAAACTAAAATTTACATTCAAAGTTAACATTTTAGTAGTTAAAGGTTGGAAACCCACCAAACCAAATATGCCATGATTTGTGGGTTTTCCTCATTTAGGCTTAGCTTCATCAGTCATGAAATTACCACTTTTCTAAAATCTTTTCCCATTCAAAAGTTCTTTGATTCTAGGAATAAAATAAAATAATACTATAAGTAACATGATAAATAT
This sequence comes from Ursus maritimus, assembly GCF_017311325.1. Classification (NCBI taxonomy): domain Eukaryota; kingdom Metazoa; phylum Chordata; class Mammalia; order Carnivora; family Ursidae; genus Ursus; species Ursus maritimus. Next base: position 35,481,947 of record NW_024423344.1, read on the forward strand.
TTGCTAGTAGAATTTTCTACGGAAGAAAGGAGGTAAGCCACAGAAAATGTGAAGACTCAGCAGTTTGTCCTTTCTTCTGAAACAAAGGGAAGAGACAGAATCCTCATTTCAGAAAATATGATCCAGAGCAGTTCTAAGCTGTAAATTTGCCAGTTATTGCTGGCCTGATTTAGTACCTTAGTAGACATTGTGTACTTTCTTTTTGTTTTTTAATCTTAAACTATAAGAATCAAATCACAAAGGGTATCTATTCACATCAATGTAGCACTTGAAAAAGAGAAAAAAAAAATCAACTCACAGGTGGTTACCAGGCAGGAGAACTCATGGGTTCTAAAAGGATAAATAGGAAAATGATGAAGCATTTTGGGCTTTTCAGGAAAAAGGGACTGCTATTGACCAAATTCAAAGATCTCTTCCCATTGGGAAAATGTACAAAAAATGTTTTCACTGACAAAGAGGGCATTTATTTTTAACATATTTATGTTTTTTTTATACATTGACTTTGTTGCAGCCAGTGTAATGTCTGATTTGCTTTGGGCTCCAGGTACAGAAAGTTCAGCAGAAGAATAGGGAGCCCTGTGCCTGGTTTGTGCCTGAGGTTTATCACAGTTTACACACACCCGGGGTAAGCACATTCTGAAGCAGAGCCTATCATCCCACATCCTCGGGCAAAACCATGTGCACCAAAGCGTTGCAGAAACAGCCTTCAGAAGTAGAACAGAGCCGTGGCACAACAATGAAAAACATCGCAAAGACCAGAACCTTTCATGATCTTTGACAAGCGATGGCGTATAAAATAGTAACGACTTCACAGCCGTGGAGGTGCTGGGGGTTCATGTAAAAGCACCAGCCATTTCTCTTTGTCTGCTCTTAGCTGAGCTTCCCCATCAAGAGTGAGTCTAGACCAAGAGGCAATATTAAAAACAAAAGGTTAGAGATCATCATGGGACATTAATTATGCAAAAGAAGGCAAACTGAATTTAATCAGAAGCAGCAGACTCAGCGCAGGAAGAATTTTCTTTTTTTGACAGAAGCAGTTAGGAAAACATTTATGGTAATACCACAGCATCTGCTGATTACAGTCAAAGCTGCAGGACACCAACGCTAAATCACTGAGCCATCCTGACAGCTCCTGGGTACTCGAGTCACATCGACCAGCAATTTACAGTGAAATTCATCCAAGTCTAAAAATCAGCCAAGATGTTGAAACCAGAGAGAAATAACTCAGTTTGGACTTTCAAAAAACAATTATCAAAGGGATTATAGCTGATAAAACTTTTGATCTACTACAAATATTTACCCTCAACAGATACATTTTTTTTTTAAAGAACACATGAATTTTCAGATCTATTAACAGGCTTTGTGATCAATAAGATCTGGAAATTTATAGGCAGAAGGAATTTTATAAGGTCAAAAACACAGGAAGTAGAGTTTTAACTCTTGACATGAAATCAGCACAAAATCTGACATTTTTTTTTAGTGCTTTGAAATGAGAGATCTAAAGGATTCAGGGTAATTAATTAGAATATAATTTTTAATCAGTTAACTTGGTTGCCACGCAAATATGGGTAAGATCAAAAGCTCAGAGAAATAATAAACTACAAAGTGGTATAACATGAGGGCGCGTATTTTATGAACTTCCTACGGAGGACGGGCAGGACAACCAAATGCATTATTACCCATCTGAGAATTGCTGAAATGGTAATTAAAAGAATAATGAAATTCTATAGATATTAATAACTAAAAATTTCATACTTAGGTGTTTCAGTGGCCTTTCTTGTGGTCAAAAACATACTGGTGTTTAAATTTAAATCTCTGAATGACACAAGAGCCCAGGGAACAAAAGACTGTGTCTTCTGAGATTAAAATTCACAAAAGTAAATGTCTCATATTTTATCCAAAATCAACGCCAAAGATTTCCTTTTCCCAGTTGCTTTGGGAGTTCAACTAAATATTATTCATAACATGAGAGATTAAAGGAAGAAGGAAACAAAAACTTTAAAATGACTATTTTTGAAGGAAGCCATTGAAAATGGTCACAAGGGATGGCTCTATTGTTGTCTTTTTCTCAGCTAGATAAACTGTTTCAAAATATGTTTGCTACAGTTAATCACTAACACAATATTCATCTGCAATTTTAAAATCTGAACTTCTTTATTCAATTTATTTTCCCAAACACATTAAAAATGTCTCTAGACTTCTATTCATAGACATAACCTATTGATGGTAAAAATGCAACTGGGTAATCAAAACACTGACAAAAAACTAATAACTGAAAAGGTCAAAAATGGATCAGCTGGAAACTTCAACTTAACAAATAAGTCAATATGTAATTGAATAATGAATCAATAAATGTTTATTGAGCACCTATATGTATAAGCTACAAGAGTTAGATACTACCAGAAGTTTAAGGCACTCTTGCTGACTTGAAAAGCACCGTGAACAAAAAAAAGAGCTTACATTGGCTCATCTTTAGTGTTATGGAAATGCCGGATGGGATGTGCACACAATAAATGCAATAGGATTTTAGAGGAGTGAGGTCTAAACCAGGTCAGTGAAGTGAAGGCAGTCTTCACAACGGCAAGGTCTCAGTCGAGCTTTGCAGTAACAATAAGACTTGAGATACACCTGAAACAATGTGCAGGAAATCCTACCTAAGGGGAAATCTACCAAAAATGTTACAAATGTCCTATCTTGTAGATGTTAGGATTTAGAGTAAATGACACCTTTGCTGATGAACAGATGAAGGTGATGAAGAGAACACATTATACGGGTCATATAATACTAATATTTTTAGTATCGGATTGCATTGGAAATTTCACATGGAACATGTTTTTGTAATGGAGTCAGACCCAATAACAACTGTTTATATAGAAGAAATTACATATTTATTATGTACAAGTCAGTCCTTAGGCACAGAAGGAAAGTAATGACTGAGGAAGAGACTGATGTAAATCTCTTGTTACAGAAAGTTAAAGATTCTAAGAATTTACTTCTTTCTTTTGTTCCCGAAAAGTCTCCTCAAAGGTCATAAGATTTTCTGGGGAAGCTTAAATATAGGGCAGAATATAGAGAAGGCTTGACAGTTGAGAAAGGAAGCATTTGGGTCAGAGAGTAAGGGCTGAACCTCAAGCATTTTGTTTGGAGGACAGCGGACCCCCGCTGGCCACATTCTGTCCCCTCCCTCCCCCATAGGAAAGGAGGAAGGGAAAGTGGGAGGTGCAGGTGGTATGGTAAAAACAGACTAAAACGGATTGCACAAAAATAAAAAGCAGTAGTCATCGGCAAACAGATGGCTCCTAATACGGAATGAAGTTTGATTAGACAGTTAGCTGGAACATGTATCTACTGCACCAGAATCGACTCTGCGAATCTCTCAGGCAAACCACGAAGGAAAACTTGACTCTTCGTAGGAGAAACCAGAATTCTGAGTAAGGAGTAAGACTGCCCTTCTGCAAGTCTGGATGCAGATACTACATGACAGAAGTTAGTTTCTATGTAGATTTTGATGGCAGATGTTGGGGGAACATACTGGTTTCAAGGTGGACATATTAGCAGATAAAGGAAGAAACTGTATCAAGCAGTAAAGGGATAACGTACCCAAGTGGTATTTGAAGCAAAGTCGTCACGGAAGAGAAAATGAAGAAATTCAGACCATATTTATGACCCCTTGAGTACATTTTTGATTCCACCAAAGTTACCACTCTGTCCAAATAATGTCAAATACAATCAGATTAAAAGAACTGGACAGTCATCTAATCCAAATGTTTTGTCCAAGAGGAAACTTTTTCCCAGAGGATTTAACTCATGTGTCTTAGGGCTGGTCAGGGTGGAAGAAAGAGAACATGGTGGTTAACCAGTTCCCAGGCTTTGGGGGTCAGGCCAACGGAAGTTTAAACTCCAGGTGTTACTTTATTTTTCACTCCATCAAATGTTCATAATTCAGCTTAATTTCATTTGTGAGTACTTTATACCATGATACACACTGCATTAGCATAGTGCTCTAAATGTTTCAATATGCACTTACACAACATCATCTTGCTTTTTCTAACGGGGGAGCAGGCAACAAATACAAAGTTGGGGGGAGAGGTCGAAACTCAGGCATAGTAAAGTTAAATGATCTACAAGGCAAGGTAGTGAAAGAGCTTGGCTCATGTTCAGCGATCACGCTCTTGTCGCTAGGTCATGTTATGCCTGCCCATTGGTATAATTTGCCCTGGATTGCAGTTTCTACACAGAAGAGGAATTGTATTTACTTAATGCAATGAAAACACTGCACATTTGTAACAGTGCTATTTTCTGCTATTTTTCATTACAACTGCATTGTGTTTCAGCTACATTATGGGTTAAATAGACTCTTGAGGGCTAGCCTGGGAACCTAACCACCATTTATAACATTTATAACATTGTTTCTGTGGGAAATTGCTTTGTGAGTTCCAAAACAACTGATTTAAAAATTAACTTTGGGAATACAACTGGTTTCAAAGTAGAAGATGGTCTGTCAGACATTTCATGTAATTGGTTACTTAATTCATGCACTGAAGCAACAATAATGGACTGCCTACTATGTACCTACCAGCCATTGTGCTGGGGATGCAAAGATGAAGGAGCTCTTAGACCCTGAGGCACTCAAATGTAGCAGAGAAAAAGCATCTTATTAAAACAAATAAATTATAAATAAGTGCTAAAACAGCCATGAAAGAAAAAAAAATGTTGCAGGAAAACAGAGGACAGAGGAACTAAGCCTTCAAAGAACTGACTGTGGAAATAACATTTGTATTGAGTCTTGACAAGTCCAAGCCTATGAACTAAAGAAGGGTAAGAAGGACATCTCAGGTAGCAGTAGGGGCACATACAAAATACAGAGGGTCTCTACCTTATGATGGTTGGACTCACCATTTTTCAACTTTCTCACAGTGGGAAGGTGATACCCATTCAACAGTAACCATACTTCAGATTTGGAATTATTATCTTTTTCTGGGAGAGCACTGTGCAGTACGACACCCTGTCATGATGCTGGGCAGCAGCAGGGAGTGGCAGCTCCCAGTCAGCCACGCCATCATCAGGGTCAATAACCGATACACTTACAACCACTCTGTACCCATAAAGCCATTGCTTTTCACTTTTGGGACAGTATTCAATAAATTACATGAGATATTCAACAGCTTATTATAAAATAGGCTTTGTGTTCGATGACTTGGCCCGACTGTAGGCTAATGTAAGTGGTGTGAGCAGGTAGGTGTAAGGTAGGTGAGGCTAAGCTATGATGTTTGGTAGGGTAAGTGTATTAAATGCATTAGTGTATAAAATGTATTCAATCAGGGGCGCCTGGGTGGCTCAGTCGTTAAGCGTCTGCCTTCAGCTCAGGGCGTGATCCCGGCATTCAGGGATCGAGCCCCGTATCAGGCTCCTCCACTGGGAGCCTGCTTCTTCCTCTCCTACTCCCCCTGCTTGTGTTCCCTCTCTCGCTGGCTGTCTCTCTCTCTGTCAAATAAATAAATAAAATCTTTAAAAATATATATAAAATGAATTCAATCAGGATGTAAGTCCATTGTTAAGATGAGGAAGATCTGTACTCAGATGTGAAAGGGTCTGGTGGGTATGGGGGGGAATGACAGACGTACTGGTGGAGGGAGTTGGGCTGTGAACTATCAGATGTTTTTTAGTCATAAAAAAGATTAATTGTTGGAGAAAAGACTGATAAAGAAAGGATCAAAATGAGCATATAAGCAAAATCAGTCCATATGGGGGCATCTTAAATTAGCTAATCTTCTTGGATTTTCCAAAGGAAAGAGGATGACTAGATTGAGAAAATTATATAGACCTGTGCCCTCCATGAAAGATTGCAATTTCTGCTCTTCATGTCATTAGTGTTGTTTTTGTCTCCTTGTGTTGTATAATCAACCTTCACCAATCTTTTGCTGAACTATATCAAATCAAAGATTATAAAGCTTGCCTAATATTTAGTGTTTTAGAAAATATAGTAAAGGACCAGAACTTAAAATATTTTAACCATTTCCTTACGCTTACTTCTGTTAACCTAATGTTTTATATTAGCAAAAGTATCATCTTTCTGACTTTAAGAACTGTCTCACTGTAAATACGTGCTTTAGAAAAACTCAGAAAAGTTCATCTGACACATCAGTCGTGTATATAGATCAATTTTAGTTATTAATACAAGTAGAACCAATAAAATAAGTGAAGGAAACAAAGAGGGAAGAACGCTTCAGCTCAAGTACATTTTAAATTTACCAGTAACTTTTTTATATTCAAGTACATAATCCATTTGCAGATGGCTGACTGAGGGTGTTTAGGACTAAGTAAACTGTATTCCTTTCATGTGTAACACAAACAAAAGGATACAGTCCATTGATCCTCTGTAAACATTAGTTAAAAATAATCCTGATCCTTTGGTATAAAGCTTATGCAATGTACATGTTAGGACTAAAATACCTCATTCAGCCTAAGACAAGTTAAAAAGGGTTTTTAAAAGCCAGGAATAGAATTTAGTATGTAGAATACCACAGTTGTAGTTGATGGTACTCTTTGTTCTATGCTTTTGATAACTAAAAATAAAACTCCCCCCCCCAATCTTACTTGGTACAGATTCCTCATAGCTTTGAGAAATTATTGGTTGGTTCTTTTATTTTTTTTTTTAAAGAAGATATTAGCTTTCATACAAATTCTTAGCTCTTTTTCTGAATCCTGATAATTTATCTATGAAATTTGGTGGGAGAAAGGATTGAGGTTTAAGACTAGGGGGCTAAGAAGGAGTGTGAATTTGGAGCCAAAGAGGTCACAATGAACTCTTAGTTGTACCCTTCCTTCCGACCCTTCTACATCCTTCCAGGCCCCCTGGAATCTCTATGTTCTTGCCTGTGTCTGGAATCCTTGGTATGACTCAACAATGTAACCTATCTTCTGGAAGGAAAAATACTGGAGCCCAAGCCTCAGCCTGTTCTATTTGTGGTTGACAATATTACAGTCATAGAACTTAACCACAGAACATAGGCCAAAGACAAGCCCAAATAACTAGTGAGAGCAGACTCTTTCTACGTAAAACCGACACCCCCACCCCCACCGTCAGCACTCTCTTCCTCTTTGAGGCCTCTGAAGATGAACCTGTATACCCCCTATGCTGCACCACACAGCCTCGCCTTAACTTCACGGTTATCAGGCTGTGCGGTGCTCCCCGGGAGTTATTTTGGTCTAATTTACCTGTCAAAGTGTGAAATACTGATTATAATAAAGTCTTTCCTCTGACTCCAACTCCTTCTTTAATCATACAGCTTACACTCTATTGGGAGAGGCAGGCATTAAACAAATAATCAAACAAATGTGTAATTATAACTTGTAAGTGAAATGAAGGAAAAGTAAAGGATGCAATTATGAAGTGTAACGGGGGCCTGATTTAAGTTTTAGAGGCAAGGCAGCAAGAAGAAAACTCCTATGAGAAAATAATATTTGAGACCAGAAAGATACCCCGAGAGTTAGTGAGACAGGTTTAGCGGGAGAACAGCATTCCAGGCAGAAGGAACAGCATGAAGCCCATGAGTGGAAAGCTCTTTTGGTTGGGGCGTAGTGACCAAAGGTAGGAGTGACTTGACGGAGACTGGAGAGGTCTGAAATTTTAACCCAAAAACCATGGGGAGCCACTAAAAAGATGTTAGGCGGGAGTGTGACCTGGCATCTCTTTGATGGTCTTCATCATAGAACTCAGTTTTCAAAGGGTGGGGTGCCTGGGGGGCTCAGTCAACTCTTGGTTTCCATCAGGTCCTGATCTCAGGGTAGTGAGATCAAGCCCCACGATGGGCTCTGGGCTCAGTGCAGAGTCTGCTCGAGATTCTGTCTCTCCCTCTCCCTCTGCCCCTCCCCTTGCTCTCATGAATGCATGCTTTAATACAACAAAATAAAATCTTTAAAAAATTAAAAGGATATGTCATTAGTCTAAACAATAAAGGCAATCATCAGTGCAAGTCCTCTCCTACTTGTAAAAGCAATCTGAAGCAAGTGCTCCTCTGACGGTTTTTATGTAGTATCATAGTATCATGTAATACATGGTATACTAGTGTTACAATCCAACACGAGAACAAACTGCAGTGCTAAAGTTAGAAAAAAGTAACAAAGTTTCTGCAAAATTCATGAAGCTTGTGATATCTTCGAAATAGTGAAAACAATATAGTATTTTTATAAAAAGACAAAGGAAATTGTTACAAATTTTGTAACAAATTTGAGTTTCTTATCTGCAAAATCACATTAGAATCATAATTTATATTGGAAATTAAATTTCCTAATCTGAATTTCAAATGATCTTTATAATCCTCATTCTAAAAGGCCCAGAGTGAATTTTCAAAGAAATAGTTTCTGAAATAAATGATGAAATGATTTAGTATATAATATTCTAAAGTTATCATAAAGAAAAATCTTTAGTAATATCCTGAAACGTGATTTTTTAAATAAGTGACTTCATTTTTCTGATCTTGCATTATTCCTGTGGTGCTATTTATGAACCAAAGCTTCTAAATATTCCATCTTTGATTTTCTACGGTTATAGAGAAAGCGCAGATATGAGAGCCTATTAAATATCTTTGGCTTTGAAATTAATATTAATAACCAATAATCAACCTCAGTAATACTAAGAAAAATAATTCTTGGAATGGATCTAATCAAGGTAAAATAAGATAGGAGACTCGAAAAAAGTCAGAGAATTGTTTACAAACCCTGACCTCCATAGAACACTCAAGATTTACTGGCTACAGAAATCAAGGCTCTCTTCTCAGGTCAGGGTTTATGCTGAGAATAAGTATATATATGAGGTTGATAAACTTTGATTGTGGTCTAGCTTAGTAGAAAGGAAGCTATGCCCTTCTTCATTGCCTGATTCTTAAAAGAAAATTGTAAAGCTCTGTCAAAAAGATAATATGTTGCAGGAAAGCATGTTTTTAGTTTTTACAGTTAAATTTATTTCTTAGTTGGGTACTTTAACAACCTAAGGAGAAAAGTAACTGAAAACATTATAAAATAGCTAATTTTAAAGCTTCTAAAATACTTACTTGTTCAAATAAATAATGTTCTTGGGATGCCTACATTTCTGCTTAAGTAAATTAACCTTAACATAGCTTCTTCGAGAACCTAAGACTTTAGGAAATACTTGCTTTGTTTCTGATTCTTGGGAAAGTGTTACTAAAAACAAAAACAGAGTAAAAAAATGTTGTAGTTCTAGAATGAAACAAAGTTGTTTAGTCATTGAAACATCTGGTACTGAATGAGGATTTCTTAATTATTGAGAGGGCCCTGAAATATAAATATTCACAGGTTCAAAAGAGTGCTGCCAAATAGGTTATCAAGCAAAAAATACGCAACCACCTGGAGAACAAAATCCATCTGTCTGACTGAATTTAGTTGAAAATAATTTTTTAGACTTGTTAGTAAAACCCTCATGTAAAATTTATTTGATTGAATAATTTACTAAGAATATTTCCATAAGCATCATAAAGTGTTACAGTTGATAAAAATGAATATACTAATCATCTTTCTAACTTGGAACCACTGCCACAGCTTCTAGTGAATATACATCGTAGGTTACTAGTTAGGTTTCGTCGTGCTTGTGGTTTCAACGGGAAAAACAGGATTCCCATATCTGTACTGTGGCCAGTCCCATAAATGCTCTCTTTCCAGAAAAAGGGTGAGAGCAACTATTCGTGGGCACAGCTGTTATTTACTTGAAGGCAAGCATACTCGTCTTTCCCTCAGAGATGGGCACCATGGTACATTCCTCCTCTTCCCCCATACCAGACCTTGAGTGATGGCTACAGTCAGAACCAGAAAAGCCAAGGAACAACACTAATACTATATTCTCTCTCCTGGAATGTACTTTTGCAAGTAAACTGTGTATTTGGAAGAACTACTACTGCAAAATACCTAGGTGATTCCTCCCTTCAAATATTTACCAGTTAAAAAGGAGAATGTATTAAATGAGGTAGTACAATGTATGTAAAGCACAAAGCGCAGTACCTAACAAGTAAATCCCTAAACAAATATCAGTTCCATTAGGTGACTACTTGCTCCCCCTTCTAAGCATCCGAAAACTGAACCCGCAAAGTTCCTAACAAAGAAGAGAGGTGGACAACCAGGTAAATCACCTAGTAGGTGAACTGTCACAATCCAACTGGATTCATAATTTTGATACTAACATGTGCGTTTACTCTTTCTGAAGACTAATAGATGTACTTTAGTATGAAACTTTTCCAGAATAAGAGCATTCCAACAAAAAAGACATTAAGCAGAAGAATAAAATGACCCTTATCTAAAAAAGAATGACAATTCAGGCTGAATCAAGCAATTAAAAAGATATGCACTGGTACCCTTTCTTCTAACCTAATAGTATGACAAGATGTCTCCTAAAAACATCCTTTTTTCCACCACCAAAACCTCTCTATGTGGTTATCTTTCAAGACAAAACAAAAATCAGAAAGATACACACCCTCATCTTCCAAACAGAAGAAAACAACAGCTTACTAAATCCTTACTGAAGAAGCCTGAGAGGTAGGGACGCAGTTCTTGTCTCTCATGCAAAAGAATTTCTATTTCAACTGTACGCAGTCCCATTCACTAGTTTCTATTCAGATGAGATGGTTATTTGATCTTATGCTTTTAGGAAGAGATCAATCAAGATAATCTACTAAAAATCAAAACTATCTTTTAAATTAATAATCACTTTTTAGGAATAGCTCAACGGATTTCACATCATCTGGATCGACTTTTGAACATTCAACAGCAGATGGCTATTAATGGTACAATATTAGAATATGGAATTTAGGGCAATCTGAAAACATGTCAGTTGATACGATTACCATCTGAGAACACGTGGAGTTATTTCTTAGAGACAATGCCATATTCCCTTATGTCACAAACCTGTTACCATGACAGGGAGGACAGACTCCTGCCATACAGTGCTATGCATCTCATTACGGCAGATTCATTCATATTTATAATACAATCTGTGATGTTGATGCAATCACTTTAGATCTCACTGTTATTTCAAACAAATCCATAACTGAGCAAAAGGCAGAATGTTGACAGGAGTTAATGTGGGTTTTACGCTGTTTACAATTGCTTTCTAATCTACTAAATGGCTGTGAAAATTGATGCACCGTTAGGAGTGCTTTTATATACTAGTTCAGATAAAGAGCTGCTGTGTTGCAGTGATCTCTGTAGCACTAAACTGAATTTTCCACAGTGCTTTATCTTCTCTATCTGTATATGATGAGGCTTCTGATCTTGTGTAAACCATTAATAAACCAAAAACTAGACTCTCATTGTATTAATTGAGATGTATTTGCTTTTACTTCCCAAAAGAAAGTCAAAGTAAACTTGCAATTCTATTCTAGTTACTTGTAAAATGAACCTTTAATTGTATTTCAAATGAATTAAGGAATCGCACATTCCCAAGAGAGTAGGATGATTTCATTCCAAACCCCTGAATCATCGAACTTGACTAAAAACTTGCCTGGCATGTGGTACATTCGATGGCTGTGTAACCTAATGATGGTTGAAAAAACTCACAGGCATCAAAATGAAATAATAATGCCTCCTCGAGTGCTCCGCATGCTGCCGTAAGGTAGGTAAGACGGCAGAAAGGTTTTCCAAAGAAGGAATCAAGGCTCGTGTAGCAATATCTCTAATTATTTCATCTCTGTGTGTGACAGAGTGTCTGTGTTGTGTGTGTGAGTGTGAGAAGGCCCGCAGTCATCACAGCGACCAGGAGACTGTACTGCTTCTCTGGCTGTGACAGATGTAGGATTGTAAACATGTGACAGATCTAAGAATCATTTCTCCCTTTAGTGAACGTGACTCCTGTTTGATAATTGGAACAACCTTCAATCTGAGGACTGAAAGCTGGGTTTTCACATCTACACAAGCTGTGAATAAAGACTACCTATTGATAAAAGCAAAGAACAACAAGTGTTCATGATGTTTAGAAACAACTTTAAATCATCCAACTGATTAAGAGCTACTTGTTTATTGTGCTAATGGTTTTATATTTCCATGAAAGGGGTTAGAAATAGTGGATAATTATGCTTCCATTCTAGGATGTTAATTGTGCTTGTAAACAATGGTTGCTTCTACATAAAATTTGGTTTAGAAGTAAATAATGCTCATGGCCTTTAAAAAAAAAAACTAATATCTGAAATTACAGTAGTCAAAGAAAGGAGAACTCTATTATGTATTGACATGAATAAACACTCAGGAAAGTCCAATAAAATGCATAGGCCCAAATATGCATATGCCAAAGAATGCCTCTTTTATGGCTATTGAAATAGGGGCAGCATCTTTTCAAAGATCTGTCTTCTTGCTTTTTACATTTATCAATACATTTCATGCTCTTATTATTTCTCTCCCTATGACAAGTTATTGCATTGACATTTATAAAGTGCATCGTTAAGAAAATTAAATAATTGGTTGTCTGATTACAGTTTCACTCTGAGCTTAATGTGGGGTTTTAAAGTCTTTTCCTGTCTGCCATCTCTGATTCCCTGTGGTAAACGGTCTTCTCAAGGACTTAAAATAACTTAAAATGTCTTTCTAATGAAGAAACACAAGACTACTGCCTCAAAACAACCAATAAAAGGAGAAAATAAAAGTAGTGACAAGAAACCTATGACAACCTGCTCCCTCTGCAAGTTGGAACTTGAGAACATAGCAGTTGCTGAACTAACCTGAATATGAACATTACATTTGATGAAACGAAAGAGAACAAAGCACCAGCAAATATCCCTCTTTTCATAAAAATCGTCTACCAACATGGTGGCGCAAATGGGCAAAAAACAAGTGTCGTTAGATTCCTGCATGAAAAAGTGCTGTCGCTGCAGATCTTGACCAGAGGAAGAGCGCAATAAGCCATAGTCCTACTCTCCGGAAAACAGAGAGTCGGCCATATTCTTATTTCCTTAAATCAGCTTGCAGTAATTTATTTCCTAAGAACAACACACATGGTACACGGCAAGGATGAACCGGCCCAGAAGCACGGGGACGGCAGAGTGCAGTGGTCTCCGGCAGCCCCTCGCAAGCGTTCAATATAATGACTCCTACAGTGAAATCTATACAAATCTAAATTAACATTAAGTTCTCATTTGGGGGAGTGTACAAATATTCTTATTAAAAGTGAAATAGAGAGGCTTCTGGCTGGCCGAGTTGGTAGAGCGTGGGACTCTCGATCTCAGGGTTGTGAGCGCAAGCCCCACGTTGGGGACAGAGATGACTTAAAAGTAAAATCTTAAAAAAAAAAAAAAGTGAAATATAGGTATAGATACATATTTTTCTAGTAAAAAGAAAAGAAATATAGGTGACTGCAAAGCATCTCTTACATCCATCCGTTTATCCAACAGTTACTGAGCTCCTATCACAGGCTCTGCTCTAGGAAGAGCAGAGAGCAAAACTAGAGGGTGCCCGCCCTCCTGGAGCCCGCATTCTGGGTGGAAGGCAGGAGGAGGCTCCCAGAGACGGACACGTACGAACACACGTCCGAGGCCAGTCGGCACACATGGACAAACAGGCAGGGCCGACATGCTGAGGATCGGGCTGGCTATTCGACAAAGGATGGTCAGAAGAAACCCCTCGGATAATGTGAAAATGGAGCGGAGATCTGCAGGGACGCAAGGGGTGAGCGCACATATGTTTTAAAAGGAAAAACGTTCCAGGCAGCGGGAATCTCGAGTACAGACTGATGTGTTCTGGGGACAGCGAGGTGGCTGGAGAGCTGGAAAGGAGGAAGCCGGGGCTGGAAAAGAGTGAGGCCGGCGATGTGAGGGGGACAGATGGTTTGGCCTTGTACATACATCTCTTACCCCATGGGACGGTTCTGAGAGGAGTTCCCTGATCTTACCTGCAGTCCAGCAAGCTCCGCCTGGCTGCTGTGTTCACAACAGACCAGAGGAGGACAGGAGAGAAGCAAGGAGGCCAGGGAAGAGACAACTCCAATGATCTGCGTGAGAAATGATGTGACTAGATTTGTTCTCCTTCTCGAGAGATCCACAGAGATCGTGAGAAGTTAATTCCACTGCCATCATTTGAATACTGACTTCTTAATCTATTTCCCCACATCCCAGTCTCTCCAGAAACACTTTTGGGCAGAGATGGGTCTTAGTTCTGGGTTTTTATTAGAAAGTGCTGTCATGGACTTTCTCCAGGACTTCCTCACGGCCTGTGTATTGTGTAGTTCGGTGTTTGGAAGCAGAGCCCACTGGGGAAGGGCTGGCTGTTTGTGACCTTGCACGGGCCATTGGAGCGGAATCAGAATGATGGCCTCATTTGGATTTTCTAATCTCTAAATTGGGTGGAAAGAGCTATTCTTTCTCTTCCGTCTCCTTCCAAACTTCTTAGCAGATCCTTCGCTGGCCCGGAAGTCATACGGCTCGTTCACTTCTCTTTGCCCGCGTGATCCTCTCACTCCTCCACCCTCTCCCTCTGTCAACCCTAAACGTGGGTTTTCCCCCTGCAGAGTGCATGGGGCTCCACAGCTTCGACCTGAGGCTTTGGGTTCCCAACTTTACACCTCTATGCTAAACACTTCTTTTAGTTGCAGGTCTGTTTCTGTGTACAGAATGTTGCCCCCTACGCCTGCCTCTTCCTCTTCCAATTCCTGATGTCTAAACGCAGACTTATTTTCGCCTAGGGGGGAAAACCCCGCTCTTCTTCCTTACATGCCCTGTTTTGTTTAGTGGTGTCACCATTTCCTACTTAGCCCATTATTTCTATCCCGAGGAAGGATAAAGGGGGAGGAAATAGTAATTCTCATGACAGCGTCTCTCTCTACAGTGCAACAGCAAATTGCCCCTTCCCTCTTATCCTGCAATCGCTTGACCACAAAGCTTTGTAACAGTAGTCAAATACCTCTCTGGTGGATACTTCCTGTTTTGGAGAACCTGGAAAAGGAGGATGCGTGTGTACACGCAGGGGTGCATAACACAGGCACATACACATCCATTCTTTTGTCAGGCCGCAACAATATTTTTACTGACAAGTGTCCCCAGAGAATGTAATGTTGAAGGGTGAGGCAGACAGTGCTCACCAAATATTCCACAGGCCTTCCTACACTTCCTGCACTACTCTACAGTTACATTGGACCGTGTGACTACCTCAGATCTCGTAGTAGGAGCTGAAGTGACATGTGTCACATTTAGGATCAGGCAATTAGGGGCCAGTGTCTCCTCTGTCTTTCTTTCCCCTCAGAAGAAACCGTGGTCCTTCTGAGGATTTAGTTACATGGTAGAGGCAGGCTGCCTGGCCCATACTGGATCTTGTGGGGGAGAGGAAGCAACCTTTACTTTGTTATGTCAGTGAGGTTCCAGGGCCTGTCTGCTATGACAGGAAGTCTTTCTTACACTGACTAATAAAGACTGTTTGGTTATCCTTGTGAAATCAACCTTAACTGTGAAATACATTATTTTAGTATTCCTGTCTAAAACTTATCAGAAATCCTCAATTCCATTAATAATCCCTTCTAGTACAATTTTTAGGATAATGAGTCTAAAAATATTTACTTTGTAAAGGAAGTTACCCAGATCAAGCTTCGAGGATACATATCTTTTATTCTAGTATTGGGGGATTTGGTAAATAAGTCTTTCTTAACACAATATCAGCTCCTTCTCCAGCCCTGTTAAAAAATAATAAATTAATTTACTTATTCCACGTGTGTGTGTGTGTGTGTGTGTGTGTGTATACGTCTATTTTATTCTGTTCTCTCTCAGCCTCTTTGAGTCTAAAAAAAATCATATATTTAATAATTGCTTTTATCATTCTGCTCTTTTTAGTTATTCATTCCATTTACCCATCTTGAGGTATATCGGAACTACAGATACTAAATCTTTGAAATATAGATATAACTACATTATGTGTCTGTGAATTTTTAAAAATTTGACTGAAAGTAACCATTGGATGTCAATTAGATGCCCCCCCCGCAGCTATCTCTGAAATCTCTTTGTCTACCCTACAGTCTGAATTACCTCCCTCTCTAGAGTCTTCCAAAGCATTTTGGCAAGGGTGAGGGAGCAGTTATCACATTATGACATAAATGCTTTTTTATCTATCTCCTTCCCAAAATTGTAACCTATGTGAGTTCAACTGCCAAATTTGTCTTGGTCTATGTATTTCCAGTACTAATTTAGGACCAAGTTTATAAATGAAACTCAGTAAATATTTGTTCACTTACTGAATGAACGGATTGAGGAAAATCACTTTGTAACTTTTTAGCTAATTCAAGATCACCACCTTTAAACCTGACTTCTTATTGTGGGGATTATAGGGTTTTTCCTAGGGAAATGATTCATAATTTTAATTGGATTTTCAAAGGAATTGGGGTACCTTTCAAAAAGGAAAAAAGCCACTGCTTCAAAGTCATATACACAGATATATGTGCACTGGATTTCCACCGACCAGCTATGGAGCATTGCATTTGCCCGTTTCCACACTCAAATGCCCACCTGCACAGAGCCACATGGTTTTTCCTGAGGACTCTTACCAATTTATTGACTTTCTGCTAGAAAGTTCTGTGTTCTCTAAAACCTCTGACATTTGACTGAGTCCTACCTTTCTCCAAATTATGTGTCGAAGTGTTAAGTAAGCTAATATCAATCCTTGAAGAAATTCAGTCCTCACACAACCTTTTCTTCTCATCGTTTTCTTTTCCTAAGACAGATCCTTTACCATAATTAATTGTCTCATCCAACCTCAGAAAATGAAGATTTATACTTATTTTCTCAGATTGGCTATCGGAATTACATTTTTACGTACCTCTGAGCAAAAAGACCATATAAAACACCTGAGCATCCTCAGTCTTACAACCTGCATTTGTCAGATAAGGAAGTGTCTCACCTTTCTAACTAGATCTCTTCCTGATCCTAACATATAATATACTGTAGACTGAGCCACTTATAATTAAAAAAAGAAAAAATCCATGCTTAACTCACTAATTGAATGTGGTTATTTTCAATCTTAAAAAGAAAAAACCCTACATGTAAAAAATTTGGAAATGAATAACTGTATTGATTTTCCTGCTAGATATATTCACAGCATGGAAAAGGTGTTATTTAAAAAATTTATGCTAACAGAGTTTGATCATATTCTAGGGACTAAGGGAAAAGAATTTCTGAAAACCAACCTCAAAACAAACCATACGTTCCCTGACTCTTCACACTGCATATTTAGTGGTCCACTTATGAAGGCATTATAGGACTTGACTAGTCACTTTCAGGACACATTTTTTTTAAAATTAACAACAGCAGAAAAACCAAAGCTAATTTTTAAATCTTAAGTCCCCCCTTCTCCCCTTAATATAAGTGAGTAAACAAAATATGGAAATATACATGTTCCTTACTTCTAGATAAACTTTAAGAAGTCTATTGAGGCTTCATATGATCTGGCTCCCTGTGCTTCTCTGTTATAATCTACTTGTCTCTCAGTTAATCCCTCCATCATACACTAGGCTCCTTGATGTTTTTAAAAATGCTGTCATACCCCTGCCTCAGGTCCTTGCCTTCAGCCTTCTACCCTCATTCTTTTGGAGGTCTCACTTACTTCCCCATCTCCTTCATGTCTATCCTCAAATACTGCCCTGTGGGGAGGCCGTCCCATGTCTTTATTTATTTATTTTAGAGATTATTTATTTGAGAGAGAGTGAGAGAGAGTGCACGCTCGCGCACGCAGGCGCACCCACACATGATTGGTGGAGGGGCATAGGGAGAAGGAGAAGCAAACTCCCAGCTGAGCAGGGAGCCTGACTTGGGGCTTGATTGCAGGATTCTGGGATCATGACCTGAGTCGAAGGCAGATGCTTAACCTACTGAGCCATCCAGGTGCCCCCCTCCCATGTCTTTATTTAAAACTGTATACCTCCTCATGTCCTCCCCACTGTCAACATTTAGCATTCTCTATCCCCTTCCCTACCTACTTTAAAAAAGATATTGCTTCTGATTCTTTCTTCTCTTCCTTCTGGGATTCTAAGTATAAGGATGCAAATCTGAGCTTTCCAATATGATAGCCACAGCCACATATGACTAGGGGGCACTTGAAATGGAGAGTCCAAAATGAGATGTGGTGAGTATAAAATACATATCAATTTCAAAGACTTTGCATGAATAAAAACAAAGTAGCTGATTAATACATGCTAATTATATGTTGAAATAATACTTGAATACATTGGGTTAAATAAATTAAAATTAATTTCAACTGTTTAAGTTATATATGTGTCCTGCCATGACATGTCTACTGGACAGTGCTGTTAAGGCTTTTTGTGTATCTCATGTCTATTATGCTTTTTTTTCTATGTTTCCTCTTTTTCCTTTCTGTGCTTCTGATTGGATATTTTCCAACTGTCTTCTAGCTCACCAATTTTTGTTTACTGTTTGTCTAAATTGACATTTATTCATCATTTTACCCATCCACTTAATTTCAGATTTTGTATCTTTCAATTCTAGAATTTCCATTTGATTCTTTTTTGAGATTCTAATTCTTTGGTAAAGCACTCCATCTTCCCATCTATTTTATGTTTTTGAATATTTTAATCTCAATTAAACTCCTTGTCTAATAACTCTAATGTCTGGATCACCTGCATTCACTAATTTGTGTGTGTTCATATATTCTATCTCTTGACATGCCTAGGAATGTTTTATTGAAATCTGGACATTATCTACATATTAAAAAACAAAGATCAAAACAATAAGACACAGGATGTCTCAGATGACACTGTCTTCTACCCGAGGGTTCATACTTTTCTCTTCTAGGAAGAGTGAATGATTACACCTTAAACCAATCAGGGACTGAGCTGACACTAGGCTAAGTAGCCGATTTAGTAAGACTTAGTGTATTCTGATTTGCTCCAGTTCCTAGTTCCTAGGATATAGTCCTCTAGAGTTTCAAGTGATTTCCTGGCAGGCTGTTTCCTCAACAAGACGTTTTCTGCTTACTTTTAACCTTGTGCAACTTCTCACCATCCACTTCAGAATACAGTCAACATCACAAGGGGGAGCCGACTCCTTTCTGAGGCCCTTCCAGTCTTGCTTTCTGCCAGTTCCGCTTCATACAACTGCCAAAATGTGGCTAGTTTCACTGCTCTGAAGTTGATACCCCACTTCTGGGTCAAGGCCTGATTCCCTGACTCCAGCCTTAGCAGCCGCAGGGATCACCCCACAGGGGCAGATATGCACACCTCGGCTGCGGGTGTAAGAAATGGGTAGACTCCTCTCCAAAAGGTCAGTTGCTCTGGTCCTCAGTGTTTCTATTATCCAGCGGGGCTAAGGATCGGCCACCTGCCCCACCACCACCCGAAGCAGATGTTTGCTTTTTTTCTTTTTCTTTTTTCCACAGCCTATTTCACCATCTAACATACTATGTATTTTTTTTTAAAGATTTTATTTATTTATTTGACAGAGACAGCCAGCGAGAGAAGGAACACAAGCAGGGGGAGTGGGAGAGGAAGAAGCAGGCTCATAGCGGAGGAGCCTGATGTGGGGCTCGATCCCAGAATGCTGGGATCATGCCCTGAGCCGAAGGCAGACGCTTAACGACTGCACCACCTAGGCGCCCCACATACTATGTATTTTATTTATTTAGTTTATCATGTTCTTTCTTTAGAATTAATCCTCTGGGAGGGCTGGGGGTTTTGTCTCTTTTTCACATCTGTATCCTCAGTTCTCACAAAATGTGGAAAGAATGAAAGAATGCATTTATGACCGCTGCATTGCTAAAATTAAGAAAAACCTAAATAAGTGATTCTTAAGTAAAGATGAACTGATTTGTCTTCCCAAGAAAGAGATATTTATTCTGCCATCATTTACTGGGCTCTTGCTATGTGCCAAACAGTATGTCAAAGGTTGGGCATTCAGAAGTGAACACAGCATATTCCCACCCCAAAGAAACAGATCAGCAAAAAAGAGATTAAAAAAACAAACAAACAAACAAAAAACCCAAGACCCAAAATGTAATTTCTTGACTCATGACAAGAGAGTAATAATGGATTTTTAAACATTTGAGAACACTGATTAACAAGAAACCCCTTCAAAAGGATCTGGGGGAAGTCACAGTCTTACTCCCTTGATGCCCCTCTCACTCTGCTCAGAACAATCTGCCAAAATTGCCCTCAGGACCCACAGCATCTTTGTTTTCAATGGTAGCAAAAAATTTTCCCCTTGAGGGCAGATTTGACCTTAGAAAAAAATTAGCAGCCCTTTGGAGGTTTGATTAAAAAAAAAAAAAAACTCATAAAATCATTTCTGATCAATGAGGGAAGACTATGAAGCAAACAGGCCTTTTCTTGTGTGGCTTGTAAACTGGCTCAAAGGCAATTTCAAGAAACTGGAACATTTGTGAGAGTGAAAATATTGTTGAAATAAGTATTTTAGTCTTTTGTATTTGTACTTATCGTAGTCTATGGTTAAATACTCAGTTTACAGGATGCAATGCTAGTGAAAAGTGAGAAATAAAGAATACATGGAAGAACAACTCGTATATTAAGAATACGTGGGCACCTGGGTGGCTCAGTCGGTTAAGCATCTGCCTTTGGCTTAGGTCATGATCCCAGGGTCCTAGGATGGAGCCCCGCGTTGGGCTCCCTGCTCTGCAGGGAGCCTGCTTCTCCTTCTCTCCCCTGCTTGTGCTCTCTCGCTCTCTCTCTCTCAAATAAACAAATAAAATCTTAAAAAAAAAAGAATACAGAAGTATATTAAGAATGGTAAGAGAAATTTCTTGACAGTGTAAGAAGTTTCTAGATTTCACAAAGCCTGTATTTCACAGCTGAAGTGGCAATGCTTTCCTGTGCTAATCTTAGCAAGAAGGTCTTTAACAATTCTATTTTGTGTTTCCTCATACTGAGCTGTGCCCATAACACTTCAGTTTTCCTCATATGTTGTCACCCACTAAAGACACATGCATACATATATTTTTTACATCTTCCGATTCTGAATCACCTGCAAACTTAATAATGTGTCTAATAAGAGACAGCAGTAAAGAAAGAAAGTCAACTTTTCCCGTTTTCAGGTAAGAAGTTACTAGGTAAAACAGGAAGAAGAAAGAAAAGAGAAACATTAAGAACCTGAATAAAGTACAATCTACGAAATGGAATGTGAGCTGCAAATAATGGTGATTATGTTACTTCATTCTATTTTCTTAATAGACTTTGCAAAATGCTGTGACATTTTTATTCATCGACTATTAAAAGAGACTCAAAATGAAGAGATGCTCAAACGTGTCTATAAGCACTAAGCCACCACTTGAAGACACTGTTTCTTTGGTTATCCAGATTCTTGAACAAAACAAGCCTCAACTATGAGAGATCTGCTACCAATAGGAGGAAATAAAGTAGTCTGGAGAGGTTACCTTTCTTCCTTTCCCTTTTTCTCTCCTGCTAGTCATTCTCAGATCACTACTGATCATTTAGATTCGTTACATCAGCATTTTTGGACAATAGAGTTAAACTGATTTCCTCACATTGAAATGGCCAACAAAAATACGTTAATATTTTATATTAGTAACATATTTTCCATGGGAATATTTTGACTGAGTAGAATTGACACATACATATAAATGCAAGGAAGTAATTATGATTATATTATTAGCAGTTATCGTGGCAATAATTTCAGAAAATGGTTATATCCATCTGCCTGAGAAAACAGACTTTCACACAAAATGAAGTCATATTCATGACATGAAAGAAGTGATTAGAACCTAGTAGTAAAGCCAGCTCAATGTGTTTCTAGCAAGCTCCAAGTTTAAGTTTTAATGCATTTTTAAATGTTTCTGGTCTCAAAACATTGAACAGCTGACAATTTCCCCCAAGAGAACAATACCTTGAGGGGAAAAGCAATTAGAATATGGATTGACCAGCAATCAGTAATCATTACTTGGTACATTAAATGCACTATGCTGGCACCTGGTTAAGTAATTTAGAAACTGGTTAAATATCTGGAAAACAGGGCTTTCTCAAGTTAAATGTGAAAGCTCAGAGAAATAAAATGGACTTTCTCACAGTTACAACGTATCAGGAAGAAAACTGCAGAATAAGGTTTTAGAAAGTTAAAATTGGGTGAACATATTAAAGGCAATTGGAATCAAAGGGACTGAAGTAGAAAATCTGGTATTTCTGGAAAGTTTAAATTCCCCCAAGTTTCTAACTCAGAAGAGCACATGATACATGTCATAGCAAGGTTTAATATTTCTGCAAAGATGGCTTAAATAAACTGTACCATTTGGAAAAGGGTTTTTAGAAAATTCTTCACCTACAGGAGAAGAAATGAAAATTAGTTACTCCACCAGGGAGACAAGACCTTCCACAAACTCTCTCCACCAGTGACATTTTTCTACCTACCTCACTGTGGCCCACATACTCTACCTTCCCTCCCATTCCCACCCACAGACTGTGTAGACTCTAGTAGGGTCAACCTCCCCACTTGCACCCAGACCTCAGCCTCTCATCCAAGGACAAAGCTCCAGCAATCCACTCCTCTTTTTCTAACATCATCAATTTCTGCTCATGTCACTGTTCTCTTTAGCAAACCAACATGCTATTTCCTCATCTGGACCCTGACTCCTTCTACTAATCCATTTCTCTCTCTTGTTTCATAGAAAACTACCTTGCAAGAATTACTTAGAACCTCAGTTTCTAATTTCTCTTGTGCCCTTTTGAACGCATTTCAGTATTTGTCCTACCCACGGCACCCAAACTAGCCTTCTCAGTCACCTGTCTCCTCATTCACAAATCCAATGGTTGTTTCTCAGCTCCCTTGAAGGCTCAGCAGTATTGGGCACAGCTGTCACTCTCTCCTTCCTGAAATGTCCTTCCCTTTAGCTGCCAGGATACCATCCTTGCTGGCTTTTCCTTCTCAGTGTTCTGATGTGTCCTCTTCATCATCTTGAGGCCTAAATGTTAGTGAGTCTCAGGTCTCAGTCCTTGGAAATTATCTCCTTTCTATTCACACTTACTTCCAAAGTAATCTACTTTACTCACGTTGTTTGACTACCATTTGCCTACTGAGAATTCCCAAATTTATATCTCCATAGCTCTGACCTGTTTCTGGAATGCATTTTCTGAATATTTTAAGATGTGTTGTTTTGTAATTATCTCATCCCCTCAAAAAACCAAAACAAAATGCTGCATTTTCTTCTGGCTTAAAAACAAAACAAAACAGGGGCACCTGGGTGGCTCAGTCGTTGAGCCTCTGCCTTCGGCTCAGGGCGTGATCCCGGCGTTCTGGGATTGAGCCCCACATCAGGCTTCATGCTCTTCTGGGAGCCTGCTTCTTCCTCTCCCACTCCCCCTGCCTGTGTTCCCTCTCTCGCTGGCTGTCTCTTTCTCTCTCTGTCAAATAAATAAATAAAATCTTAAAAAAAAAAAAAGAAGGGAGAGGTAATTCCTAATAAAACAGGGAAAGCTCCCCAATAAATTTAAAAAAAAAAACAAAAAAAACACAACACAACAACAACAAAAAAAACAAACCACAACTCTGTTGTGATCAAAACTAATTGAAAAGTGAATTTGTTAAAAAAAATTTATTGACAAGATTTTTCTTAATTACTAAGATTTGAGAGAGATAAAAATGAATAAAGAAACTTAAAAATCATCTGTCCTCCCATAACCTAGAGATACCTGTATTCAGACATGTAGAAACTCATTAGAATCTATGAAAAAATGCAGATCTATAGCCATTTGAAATGAAATAGTGCCTGACTAAAATTTTTAAATGGACACATACCTTGTATTCTTTCATATTCTTAATGGCTAACTTTTATTTCTGAATGAGCCTGTAGCTTTTATAGAATTATTAATTGAACATGATTTACTAAGTTGGTCATTTTGAATAACAGAATGAGGACATATAAGGTAGAAAAGTTGTGCTAAAAAAAATACCATGCAAACATCTTATTATTACAGACTACTATTACAGACTTATTATTACAGACTTCAAGGAAAAAAACCAAACTTCATTATTGTTATTTTAAATGTATTCTCTGCCTTTAATCTTAGTTTAAAAATGACACAACAAATGATAAAACAGCAATCTGAAAAAGGCATGCAATTAAAAATATAGGAGTAGATTAGGGGCATATTAGTAAATTGGTGATTCAACTCTCAAAGTATAGGATCCACCTTCCACTGAATTTGAACTCAATCCTTACTAATCCAATTATTGCTAAACAAGGAAGAGGAAATAATAAAGAACTTGCTCAATCAACAGTGTGGTTAAAAATATGAGGTGTGAATGCTGGCTCTGTCTCTCCAGAGGCATGTGAGCCTGGGGAAGTCTAAGTTTCAGTTTCTTTATCTGTGAATGATGATAATACTAGCATCCATCTCGTGACTATTATGGTTACTGAGATAATATATGTAAATATCTTAGCATAGTGACTGGTCTATAAACTAAGGGCTTAACAAGTGTTAACATTAATATCCTTATATTTACTTTCTTAAACATATTTACAGCATGTTGTTTATTCCTAAGAAGTTTTTTTTCACTAAAGCTGTTCAAATGAACAAGTATCGAAAATAATTAAAACAAAGAGAATATTCACACTGTGTTCTGAATTCTGCCTGCAAGTTTTTATACAAAACAGTTTATTACGGAGAACAAAGCTATACTTTGAAATCAGTTTGTTCTGTCAAAAAGACAAAAAAGCTCAAAGGACGTAATTGAATGACTATAATGCGCCCTGGCCAAGAAGCGAGGCTTTAACTTGCTCTTTAAAGTACATGCAAGTGAGCATTGTTCTTTCCATTTTAATACAGACTTCCCACCCCTAAATTGACTTTCTGAAATAGTTAGATAATTGTTGTACACTTTTAAGTCACTTTGTCAGTGTTCTTGAACTGTGAAAGTAATTCAGCGTTGAACTCATAAAATACACTCTCCAAGGTCCAAGTTTAAGTGAGCATAGTGATTTGTTTCCTAACAATAGAGCCCAACTAAATTTAAAAACTCCTTTGTACTGGACAGTCCTTGAAGCTTTGAGTGCCTTTCTTATCCATAGCCCTTCTGAGCCAAGGGCAGTTTTTTGTGCATATAATCTACTGTCACCACCCCCGCAAGAGTCATGATCAAAAACTCCCATTACCTCCATGCCCACCACACTATTCCGGTTGCCTCAGTGATTCCCTCCATCACTATCACGACCACTGCCATCACTCCTGCTACCACCACTGTTAATGCCAGATACGAATACACTAAACCATTACTTGAATTACTCCCTGTGATCCTCAGAACAAGTCAAGATACGTTGTATCTCTTTTATGGATGCGAAAATCGAGGCACAGAGAACTTAATAATTCTTAGCCTACATTCATATATTTGATGAACAGAAAAGCCAGAAGTTAGACCGAAGTTTCAATAACTGTAAGTCATGTATTCTTTCCATGGCCTAGTGTATCACTTGGACAGAGTTAATGCTAAAAACAATTTATTGAATGAATGGACAAAAAAGAAGTTGCCATGCTCTGGGTCCTGCAGCGGTGGTAACGGCTCCCTGGGCAGCAGGCAGGAGATGCTGCCCTCCAGGACATTCTGTACTTGATATCTTCTAACTCACTCTGTCAACTCCCCTTGTGGAACAATGAAACACATAGAGGGGCACAAATAGTATAGGGATATTAAAATCAAGAAACAGAGAGAAGGCAGTAGGTTAGAGACATAAAGTCAAGAAAACCAGTGTTAACATACACCAGAAAGGTACAAACACTACATCTGCTGACAATGACAACAGAGACAGAGGCAGAGACAGGAAGAGGGTGCATCATCAGGATGGCACAGCAGCCCTGTGGCAATGGCAATATCCCGAGCAGCTTTCTAGTTCTCCAAGTGGTTGACTGGGTAACTGTCGACATGCTCTTTTCAAATGTTTTCAGGCTCCTCTTTCTCTAAACAAGCAGTGATCCGTTCCTTAGGAAACAAAAGTCTTATCCATCTGCTCAAGTCAATGACTCATGAGTCCCACGTTTATTCTGTACATACAACCTCTTACCATGTTCAACATTTTCTCCCTGTCCTCACTGCTTCAATTCTAGTCCAAGGGCATGTGGGTGGCTCAGTCAGTTGAGCGTCTGACTTTGGCTCAGGTCATGATCTCAGGGTTGTGGAATCAAGTCCCTCATGGGGCTCAGGGCTCAGTGGGGAGTCTGCTTGAGATACACTCTCTCCCTTCCCCTCTGTCCCCTCCACCCCCAATAATAAATAAATAAATCTTAAAAAAAATTCTAGTGCAAGCCACCACCGTCTCTTGTTCAGATCACTGCAGTTTCCTCTTTAGTGGCCTCCAGCCAATCTACTCTTACTTCTCTCAATCCCTACACCACACACCTACCTTCTGCACTCAGACGCATTTGGTTCTCACTTAACACGTGATTTCTTTGAGGAAGCTCAAAGTCCTCCTGGTGTTGGGTCTTTTGTCACACTCTTCTTTCTTCACATGTATCACCCTTAAAACTACTTGTTAACTTTAATAAGTCTTCCTTTCTAGACTATAAGCTCTTTGAAGGCAATACTGTGTTTAATCCTGGACTCCAAGTACAGTACATGGCCCATAAGAAGTGCTCAATAAATTCTGCTATTTCTCTGTATAATACACCATCTGTAATAACTTGAAGATCTATTTTTTAAAATAAAAAAAGAACCTCAATATCTGATCTAAAATGTTTACGAATATTTCACAATTAATAGAACTAGAATCCAACCCACCTCCATTGAGGACTGCCATTATGCATGCACTGTGCAGGGTGATCTGGGATGGGGAAGGGGTGGGGGGGGGCACAGTATGCAGAGGGAAGCCCCCAACAATTTTTAAACAATGGAATGACGTGATTGGATCTATGTCTTGGGTAGAAAACTATGGCAGCACTGAACGGACTCAGATGTGTTAAGACTTGAGGAAGGAAGAGTAGTTGGGGGAGCTGTTAGAATACTCTAGGTAAGAAGCTTTTTGGTTGGAAGAGCCAGTGCCCACATGGCCACGGGACCTAGTTCTGACCACTAAGACTTACAAAGTCTGTTAAAGGACTTCTGAGAAAGAGTTGCCTTCCTAAAAACACAAACTCGGGAGAAGCGAGCCCTTCCCCAGACCCAGATGTCTTTGGACATGGCTGAGCGTGGATGATGCCAATTATCTTGCAAGCATGAGTGGATGCGCCTAAGGACAATAGCCATGGGGAGCAAAGAGGAAGGTTAAAAAGAGTTCAAAACTTTGATAACGCTGTCGCGCCCTCAATGAAAACTAAAAACAAGTTTTACTTAAATTTCAAGATCTCAAACCTCTGCTTATATGTTTACTTTTTTCCTTCTCCTCCTCTAACAAGATGCCACATCCTCAGCCTTACCTTCAGAGTGCTCCCTCCATGCCTCCTGTCTCCACCAGTGAGGATGCTCCAACTTCAAGTGACAGACTGTGATGTAAGTGCCTTAACTGAGAGGTGTATTTATCTTCTCATTCACCAAGAAATCTAAGCTTTTTCATCTTTTAAGGGGCTGACTGGGGTGTTCAGGGAGCTGGCTGGGGGTAAGGAGAGGATGCAATTCTGTTTGCTAGCAAGTACCATACAGCTCAATTTTATAAGAAAAATGTTTTCGGAGAGCAGACATTAGTTACCGTTTATTACAGAACCATCTATTATCTAGATGTTAATGAGGGCACATCATTTTCTCTGCCCTCAAAGAATTATTCAAAATTCACCTCAAGAAAAAGTCACAAATTATCTGCTTAGCCAAGTTCCCAGCACATGGTAGGTAATCAAATATTTGTTTAATGCATCTGTTCTGTAGCATTATGTTTTTGAGGGTTCTAAAGAAACCTTGTGAATGCAAAATCTTCTGGATATGGCAACTGATTAGAGGAGGGTATGAGAAAACAAATCCTTGCAAGTCCTAACTTTGGGCTTTGGAAGGTCTTTCAGTCATTCATATAAATCTCAATTTCTTCATAACATTCCTGCCAAGCAACAATTCTGTCTGTGCTATCTTACAACTGGTAAGGGAGGTCAGCCCACCATTGTACGATATTGTTAGAATGTTCTTTAGAGTGAGGCAAAATCTGTTCCTCAGCTAACAGAGGAGAGGAAATTCCCACAGTTTGTCCCAACTATAGCACTTTCAGAAAGTAGCAGTGATTCAATGAAATTAATAGTGATCCAGTGATACAAGACCAGGTGTAACTTTGAACAAGCCCTAGAAGCTCTCTGAGACTCATATTCTCTTTCTCCAAGATGACGATGATAATCCTCACCGGCTGCATTTATTGTGAGCAGTAAATAAGATACATAAGTGGAACTACACAGCACCTCTTCACACGCCAACGTTTTTCAGGGTGTGTAAGAATATAATGATATCACCGAACGCTTGGTAAAGACTACTCTTTGCAAAACAGTAAGAGTAAAGAAAATTTTTTTAAAGTGGATCAGCCATATGAATGCCATAATTATAATTAAAATCTAAACACACAAATGTCATTTAACAGATATCCCCAGTTATAAATTAGAAGTTGGTTATGGACATATTAATATTTTGATGAAAATTTTTATATTAAAATGAATATTCATGATTCCATCTTTCTTACATTCACAGGAATAATGCCGGGCTTAGGCATATAAGAAATGTTAATTCAAAAGAAATGATAATGAAGATGATGTCGACAACAAAAATAAAGGTGCCCCTCCTGGGGATGCGCCCAGTGCCAGGCGACATCCTAAACCTTTCACATCTGAGTAACTTCGAGTGCTCATAAAAGCCATTTGAAGTAGATATTATAGTTATTATCTCCATCTTACAAATATGAAACTGAACTTAAGCTAGCTTAAATAATTCAAAAAAGGTCACACTATAAGCAACTGAGGCTGGATTTGAAACCTGTTCTTTGATTTTATACTCCCTCTAGTAGGTTCCTTGATACATAAAATGAGTGGGTCTGACAGAATTATTATAAAATATATTCACTCCATGAATTCTGTTTTAAATGAGATGAACTATCTACCAACCGGGGAACACTTGACTGCTTCTCAATGCACATTATTATGCCAGCATTCCTTCACGGTGACCGTGACGACAGTGACAGGTGTGTCTATTAAAAACTAAAAGGTAATGATAATAAAAAAAATTGTCATTTAATTTTTATCTTTAAAATTGTCTCCACTGTGGTAACAACCACAAGATGCATCAGAAACACTGAGTGGTGTGTATCAAGCACGCACATACTACCTAAAAATCACATCAAAGATCTATAATGGAACACTCCAGGAGAGCTGATATTTGAAATAGGGATCAAAATAGAGGGCTGATGAGAGCTAGTATAATTTCAGGAGAAAAAAAAAAAACGGTAAGTTTACAATGATCTTATAACTACTCTGAGTTTATGAAACAGTTAAAAAATCTTAGCATTAAAATGTTAAGAATTTTTAACATATTAGTACAACTTTTATATTTATAATTTTTAATCTAGATGCATTTAAGATGTATTTAAGCTGTAAATACTTCAAGTATTTTTGAGTATTTTCTCAGGGGCCTAGTTAACAGTCTGCACAGAGGATAGCCATCTGTCAGCCAGTCGCCTTCAGTGCCAACCAGAGATCCACGATGGCAGGAACTTGTGGTCTCTATTGTTTTGTCTAGTTCCAAGTCCTGCATTAATTTGTCACCCAACAGCCCACTTATTCTGGTTCAACCAAGGCCAAGTGTCTACAGTCTGACCAGTTACTCAGACTCTTGGGGAGAAATCTTACCTTCTAGCCATGTGCCTATCATTAGGTTATAAATGGATATTATACTGTAAGAATATATTTACAGAACTAAAAAAAAAAAAAAGAAATCCATAATGATTATGTTTTCAGTTACCTATGCAAGAAAAACATTGGTGACTTTCCTACAGAACCACCAACACACCCCAACACTGCCACCATTGGTATGGTATAGGAGGAGAAATCTTCCAAACCACAAGCTTTGGATTTCCAAATCAAAAAGAGTGAGTTATTAAAATGGACAATCTTATATGTCACTACTGAACTTTTTATCTCTAATCATCTCTATAGAGATCACTAAACACACAACATGAAATTTTGACATTAGAAAGAAAGAAAAATCAATGGTTACTGAACTAGTATATACCAGGCACTAGCCAGGTCCTTTTATATATCAATTCATTTTCAAACTCCTAACAACCATTCAGGGTTGGAACTATTACTATAGTTTTACAGTGAGGAAATGGGCTTAAAGGCCAAGGTCATGCTATTGGCCCCCTTCCTGATACCATGCTGCTTGTGGCAAGGAAAACCCTCACACTTCACTTTCCTCTGTTTAAAAAGAATATCACAGAACATAAACAACCCTAATAAGATCCTAAACCTTTAGAGAAGGTACTATGATATGTCCTTGTAATTAACAAAGCTAAATTCCTCTTGTTCTGAAATCTATTTGAATAACTCAAAAAAAAAAAAAAAAAAGAAATCAAATCCGTTTAGCACTTGACAACCCATTCAAATTTTCAGAAATAGTGGCAGTGTTTTATGCAAGGAAAATCATTATAAACACCAAAGTGGCCTAAATAAAACAGACTACCTAATCCTATTCATAGCTACTGAATGTTAAGTGCTTAAAAAATTAGCTTAATGTGATGTCCCTTGTTAGGATGATACTAGGCAGAAAGGAGACCACCATAACCAAGTTTCCAAAGTCAAATGGTAATGTCTTCTAATAAATGAACACATATTAATGCCATACATTAATTACACAGTATGTGTAATTGAGACATTTTTGACAGGGAAATGTTGAGAAAGGCAGAAACAAGTAATACTATTTTTATAAAGTAATTGTTATTTGTTAAATCCTTTTGGTAGGCTGTATTCCAAAAAGTAACACTTTGAGCTGGTTTTCAATTATCAAAAAGATTAGAGAGGAAATGAAACCATTATCTGGAAACGATATCTGCACTCCCATGTTCACTGCAGCATTATTCGCAATAGACAATAAATAAGGTAAGTGTCCATCAGTGAATGAACGGATCAATAAGTGTGATATATATATATATATGAATAATAGTCCTTTTTACATGTGGGTATGTATATGCATACATATATTCCATTTTATAATGTACACACACACACACATATACAATGGACTGTAAAAATAATTAAGGAAATCCTATCATTTGTAACAACGTGGGTGGACAACCTGGAGGGCATTATTCTAAATGAAATAAGCCAGATAGAGAAGGACAAATACTGAATGATCTTACTTATGTGTGGAATCGAAAAAACCATCAAACTCCTAGAAACAAAGAGTAGAAAAGGGGTTGCCAGGCGTTGGAGAATGGGGGAAACAGGGAGCAGCTGGTAAAAGGGTACAAACTTTGTAATAGAAGGAATAAGGCCTGAGACTCTAATGTGTAACATGGTGATTAAAGTTGATACCACTACACTGTAGAATTGAAATTTGAGTAAATCTTAAAAGTATTTACCAAAAAAGTTGGGGTGGGGGGAAGGTAAATTTGTGAGCTGATGGATGTTTTAATTAACTCAGTGGGGGAATTCTGTCATGATGTATAGATATCAAATCACCACATTGTATACTTCGAATACCTTACAATTTTGTCAATTATCCCTTAATAAAGCTGAAAAAAGGAAAACAGATTAAAGAACAGATTTCCATATGTTTTATGAAGGTTTCTGTGAGAAGTAATAGATACTTCACATTCACATATTTTAGTGAAACTGCCATCTCAAAAAAAAGCTTTTTCCCCCAACTCTGATAATTTATATAAAAAAAATATATTCAGAATCCAGCCCTGAAATAAGTATACGGTAATGACCACTGATAGTCCATTTCTTTTCCTGAGGGTTAGCTCATGGAGCCTCTGGAAAGGAAATGCATGTCTCTAAAAAGCCCTCACAGTTTTTAGCACAAATAAATGGTAGACTGCTCTTTTTCTGTGATACCTCATATTATTCCTTCTTTCCAGAATATTTTTTTCCCTTGAAATTAAGTCATACAATAAAATGTCTTGCTTGAAAAGGGGTATTAGTGAGGTGGGACACAGGTACATGTGTAATCTGAGCTGGACCAAAGCATATATAAAAAGCTACATTTTAACTTAGGGAAGACATCTATCAAACACAATACTGGATATTACATCTATTTCATATTTTTAGGTAAAATTTTACTTAATGAGACACTCAGCTTTAATGAAGAATGGATTAAATGGCAAGCTATGATACACGGAAGTTATGAAAAAAAAAGCTGAGTCTAGGCAAACTGGTTAAATAAGTGAAGCCCGTCGTTGGCCACTATTGCCTCTGGTGACATTCCAATACAGGTACTACTTTTTGTCAAGCTGCTCGTGGCCCTCCTACTACAGGCAATCCTTTCATATGAAGTCTGCTGGGATCGGGACGTCTCCCTACATCTCCTCTTCTGTGTGTTGGAAAAAAAGCTCTTTACCGAGCCATGCCTTTTGGCTCTTGTTGGCTTCTTCCCCCTCCCGGGGAATACAGAAATGACAGATGGCGTTCCAGTAGCCAAAATGGACCACGAGGCAGCCTTGAGATTAGAAGCTAAAGGCGAAAGATAAAGACAGAAAGGGGCAATCCCCCATTTTTGTCCTTTCTAACCTGGGCCTGACAGAAAGGGTCCCATGAAGAAAGATGGCGAGGAGGGTTGTGCCTGCCATCAGTGAAGTGGTGACCAGTGAACACATCATCAATGTTCGCAAGCCTGCCCCCTTGGGCACTCAAAGACTTGGAAACTTGCCGTGAAGGAGGTGGAAAATTCAGATGTGCACGTGGACACCAGGCTCAACAAAGCTGTCTGTGCCAAAGGAACAGGAATGTCATATACTGTCATCCATGTGTGATTGTCCAGAAAAGATCGTGAGGATGAAGATTCACCAAACAAACTCTGCACGTTGGCTACTTATCTACCTGTCACCACCTTCAAAAATCTGCAGTCACTGTGCATGAGAACTAACCACGGATTGTCAAATAAAGTTATTAAGTGGCATTCAAAAAAGATAGAAGAAATCCAAGTCCCTGATGACATTGTAGAACTACTCTGCTGAAGTATTTAAGTCAATGATATGTGAGTTTTCTTTCATATGCATGTGAACCCAACCCAAGCCAACACTCACTTTCGCTGGGGAAGGGAAACTGGCTGGTTGAAAGACAGGTGAAAGAGAGGGATTTTTCACTGTATTTTCTTTTAAAAAAAATCTCAATTTGAACCATGTGAATTGCTTGGTTGAGATGAAATTATACTTAATTAGAAAAAATTCTAAAAAATTAAGAAAACTTTAAAATATTAGAAATTGTGATTTTTAATGAAAACATTGAAGTTTATTCTACAAAAAAGGTCATAAAAATCTGGATATTGATATTTTAGTAAATATGGGCAATGTGATATAACTTCTAAGTATATTAAGGTAGGAACCATTATGTTCACCTTTATAACAAGAGCAACTTGTTCTGCATGTGGTTCGTGTTCAAAAATGCTGGTTGAATGAATAAAATACCAGGAAATACGTTACCATTGCAAGTGCTCTCCTCT
Organism: Ursus maritimus; assembly: GCF_017311325.1. Classification (NCBI taxonomy): domain Eukaryota; kingdom Metazoa; phylum Chordata; class Mammalia; order Carnivora; family Ursidae; genus Ursus; species Ursus maritimus. Next base: position 35,515,498 of record NW_024423344.1, read on the forward strand.
GTATGTACCTGACAGTAATCTATAAAACTGAGTGTGTAAGGAAGACATGAGGCAAACACAGAGAAAAAAGATTAGGATTTTTGAGTAGAAGCTTAACAGAACAGTTATTGGTAGATATTTAAGCCACTAAGCAAACATTATAAGCCAAATGATTTATCTGCTCCAATAACTCATTTTCCTCTGCAAGTATTCACTGATTGACTAGTATATGAAATAATCCTAAGTGAAAAGTCTAAAAAAATGTGTGGGGTGGGGCAGACAGTTGCTATTAAGGAAGTATGGTAGGAACTTAGCTCTAATTCTCATTTTTACTTTTCTAATACTTTTATTCTATTATAGCAATCCAAAAGAATAGAACTTACTAAATGTACACTTGGCAAAATTTTCATACTGAAAAATTCCACAAATAACTCTCTAAATATTAAATAAATCAAGAATTTTAATTTACATTTTACATTTACACTATAATACCTTCTTGTTCTATATATATTTAAAAAAATCACCTATCTTCCCAAAAGGGACTGTTAACAATTATAACCAGCTTATATGAAAATTTGATTAGAATAGCTCAAATGGAATTTGCAAGTAAGGCCTTTTTATTGAGCAAATCCATGAAAACTTCAAAAGATTGATAGGAATGTGTAACTTACTTTGTCAGTTTCATTTTTCATGTCTTGGTAATAAATGTTATTTTGATAAATAAAGATGATTTTTATTGCATTTATTGCACTGTGATTTTTATACAACAATGCTTCCTCGAGTGATATAAAAGAAGGAACCATACTTCAATACTCAAGCTGTTAACTCATGTTTCTTTTGAAGTTATTTGTCAACATTTCCACGTCTGTATAAAAACTAGGTGAACTGATAATGTGGGTTTCTCTATGCTCTACAAAATGAAAATCCCAAGGAAAAAAACAGGTGTAATTGCCCTATAAATATTTCTGGACGATCACTAATTCTAACCTACTTGCCTCTCACCATTGCCTGAGGAACCTTTTCACTTTGCATCCATTTGACAAAATAATGGTAATGACAGTGGATAAGATGGCTATAATACCATAAACAAAACAAAATAGAGTGGATCTGAGTATGTCCCACTTGGCATCAATCCAGCCATCAAACTCGGTGAAAAAGGGAAGGAAATTCAGTCCCATCAAGTTACTTCCTTGTGTCTGGAGGAACCAAAGTAGAACCCATCAAGGCAGATTAACTCTGAAATCAATTTCTGAGCCCCATTCAAAGTAATGGCCACAATGGTACTGCCTGCTTGTGTCCTTTTGAGAGTCAGGCTTCATTTTACAGCAAAAGCTTCCGAATAAAGATACAACCATATACAGAAGCTTTACCTTGTATATAAAGCGGTTGTGAAACACTGTCAGTAAGACATGGAATTATCTCTGTCAAAGGTACTGCATTCAAAGTGCTTAGGAGTTCAAGGCCAGAAAAAAGCTTGCCATTGTTCAAGAATTGGTAGATGACCTTACAGATGGAAATAATAATGATGTTACAGAAGGACCTCAGGAGCATTTTCCTAAAGGCATCTGAGATCCTCAGTTTGATTTTTCCCTTCTGTAGGGGGCAGATGAATTAATATGATGTAACTATCACTTGCAAACAAGGTTACACATCCTGGTTATGGTGCACTGACATTCCACAGTCCATTTTAACCACCATTGGAGTGTCCTGTACTGTATTGGCTGGAAAGCTAAAAACCACATCAAGAATCCTTTTGCAGTTTGAATGTGATTTGGCTTGGACGATCTCCATACTGCTCAAGGTTAGTAAGTTGGAAGTGATGTAGAGGCCATGTTTCTGCTGGTTTTCCTTGCAAGTGTGACTGGAAGCATCTGGAGTTCTCTTACAGCATTACCAGAGCTCCCAGTATCTGCTTACTAGGTTTGTGGGTGCTGCAAGGCAGGAAGATGGCTATCTGTTACACTGGCGTAGACAGTAACATGCACGCCCAGGTCTGCAGCTGGCAGGAGTGATGGTTGCTCCCTGATCACACACAGGGACTTCCTGTCAGGGAGCGGCAGTGAGGCTCTGGAGCCAAGAGCTGAAGCAGCAGCTTCCAAAATTCAGCAGGCAGTTCAGCATCACAGAACTGTCCGCTTGTGTTATGGCTTTGGAGGCTCCCTATCAAAGCTCAATCTAGATCGTTTCTTCATTTATCCCAATGAGACTGTATTCCATTTAATATGCCATTATAAATACTTTTCCACTTGAACTGGATTCTGGTCTTTGCAGCTGAACCCTGATCTCTACATATGCCAGTGCGTATATAACCTTTCCAAGAAACGGATTTCCAATCTGCAGTGGAGAGGAAGAGCAATGCAGGGTTTAAAGGTCTGTAGGGAATGGCACACTCCGAAATAATGTGTAGGGACTCGTGGGCGCTAACTCAAAACGAAGATGTGCTCTTGGGGACACTGAGCCGCGCTCAAAGACCAGGGGAAACCAATGTTTAAAATAGTCCCTTGACACCAAGTGTTCAGATTGTTAGTATAAGTAATATACAAGATTTAAAACCCGGAGGATAAAAGGACAGTAAGCGCAGTAAGAACCAAGCTTCTCAGAGTCAGTGAGACTCTACTTCTGGGGCAGCGTCCTGGAAGCTCCAGGCCCTCGAGAGCTCCTAGAGGCAATGTTGTTCTGAGATATGTTACATCCACTCCTGCCATGCAGCCGGCTAACTTCCCGCTGCCACTCTCTCTCTGGCTATTTCGACTGGAACCTTAACGTGTGTGCGCACACATGCACATGTACGCGCGTGTGGGTTCTCCCCTCACCAAACCATAGCTCCCTTGAAAAATTCAAGTCTCTTGATAAAAGTTTCCTTTTCGGTTTGATTATTATGTACTGTTTAAAGATTCTTTAAGTCTCTCTTTGCCAGAAAATAATTATCTATCTATCCCACTAACCTTTTTAACAAAGGTTTTTAACAAAGGTTAAAACAAAGGTTAAGAAGTTTTAACAAAAGTTAAAAGAAGAGAAAAAGGAAAAAAAAAAACGACTATGACTGACAGTCACTGTGGGCCCTCGGTTTTTGTGATAAAGGGACAGTCGCCTATTACAGTTGGTGAGGTTTACCTGCAGGCTGTGGGTAAGGATGCCTGATTTAGCAAAACAAAAATGAAAACAGTTAAATTTGAATTTCAGATTGACAACTGTTTCAGAAAAACAATGAATAATTTTCAGTATCAGTATATCCTGTGTAATATTTGGGACATAGTTACATTTAAAAAGTATTTATGGGACATACTGCAATTAAAAAAAGTATTCATTGTTCATCTGGAATTCCAAGTTAACTGCACATCTTGTATTTAACTAACAATCCAAATTATGGAAAACCGCTTGCAAGCACTACAACTGCACAGTGATTTTCTTAGGCTGAGCTTAGGTGCTGCAGAGTGTCCCAAGAATTCAGGACACCCAACTTCAGGCAGAAGCAAAGAGCTCAGTGTGCATTATTTATGGCATTTTATATAACAGGGGATAAAGAATAAATGAAACTCTTAATTGGCCTTGGACTCTTGCTATTTCCTGGGTTTTGCTTTACCAAATACACTCTTGCCCAGGGGATGCAGCCCACATTCTGGCATTCTATATAACCACGCTGCTTCCTTTCTTCCCCCTGGCTGTCTGGAAGCTCAAAAATAAGTCACTGTATTGACTTTTCAGTTTCTTCATCCTTTAAATAGACAAGCCACCTCAGGTTCTTTTAAAACAAGAGATGGATCATACAATATTGATTGAATCAAATGAGCTGGCTTTCCTCTATGGCAGCCATGGATAACCAGCGAAAAAAACAGTTCTAAAAATGACACCCAACAGAAGTCACCTTCCTAATTTTTCCATCTGTGGGGAATAAAACATAATGATTATGCTACTTTAATAGTTACAGAAGGTAGAAATTTGGCGATCCGAGTTTAGAAGCAGCGTAGCATCCTGCACTACTGTTGGCTGTGATGAATGTATGCCCCAGAGCAGAAAAGCTATTCCAGAGTTTCAACTTTTATTTGCCAAGGCATGTACTCTATAACACAAAGAGAGCAGTATCAAGCAATTTTGTGTTTTTATTTGTTAAAAGTACACTGCTGTTAAAGTATGAGAAGTGAAAATGTGGCTTAACTTTGAAATGTAATATATATCTGGAAAATAAAATAATTTGCAGCATAGTTAAGTTTTGCTCAAGTCTGGAGAGATCACATGAAAAACTCTCAGACTAGCAATTTGCTGACTAGAAAATCACTATATTTTCAATCAGCCTAATATGGCAGTTGTTTTTCATAGGCAAAGAAAAGCTAAGGAAGACTTACAGTCTGTAGATATTCGGCATAGCTTGGCAAAATTTAGCTGCTAGTTTTCTTCTTATCCTTGTTATACGTTTTCCATATGGGACTTATTATTATCAACAAGAAGAAATAATAGAGGCAAACAGAAGCAAGAGGAAAGGTCCGGACTGGCATGCATTAACTGCTTGTCAACTATGGTTTTCCTAATGAATTGCCCTGTTGCTCTGTATCTCACTGATTACAGTACAACAGCTTTCATTAGTCACTGCAAATAAGACTTAGTGCCACCTTATTTACATTCTATTGCAAATAATTAGCATCTCATATTAGAATCATCCAAGGCACTTCTGAACTTACAGCAGGACTATTTGACATCATCCAATACTTGATTCCATCCTGAACAAGCTTGAAAACAGATTCTGTGCTTTTTAGTTACAACGGTGTCACCAATGAATTCTACCATAGCTTAAATTCCTGCCAATATTGTAGCTGGGGATATCAAAACGCTGCAGTAATTAGACCTTGCAAGCCTGACTTCCCTAGTGGTAGAACTGTCACAGAAGGGGAGGAATTGATATTCAAAGTTTATAATAACTCAAACCTTTACAATTATTGCTAGAACACGAATGCTACCATTTTGAAAGGCAGAAAGCGATTTAAGAAAAAACCTTATTACAAAGGTAAAAGATGGAAAAAAAAAGGCATCATATGCTTTGCTGACCGATGCCTTTTCTCTGCTAAAAGTTCATAATTACTTATTAAAACTCAAATCTGATTATCATTAACTTGGTGAGAAAGTATTTCTTTTGAAAACATACCTGCAACATTTAATAGAGTGTAAAGCCCATTCTATTACACAAATTAGAACTTTACAAGTATAGTATTCTAGAATTAAATATATAGATTTGTATATATTATTTACATAACCAAATTTATAGAAAGAATTTTGTACAAAGCCAGTTATTTCCATCCCTATATAAGTAAGTGTGTGTGGGGGTGTATGGACCTACATATGTCCACACGTCAGTAATTCTTTAAATGAAACTGACATTTTCCCCAGCACGCACGGACAATAAGGCAGGAAACAATGCATCAAATAATTATGAATTTGTGTGACTACGTTGTTCACAGGTAAAACGAGTTAATCTGAACATAACACCTCAGGATAGGGTACTAACGGCCCCCCAGGCAATGGCTGGGTCCATATACCTGCTCTTATTTCCCTGACGTTTCCATCACTGGGCTCTGTACCATGTGTATAGATCCTGATACATCCTTCAGGACCTCATGAGAGTGTTGAGACTCCTGGTCCAGTTAACCAACTCAACCATCCCTAACCCTTCACATATTACTTGTGTTTCCACTTAGTCACTGATCCAACACCTATCTCCACATGGCTGATCCGGCAGCCCCTTCTCTCACAAGAGCGGTGATGAGCGGACTCTTCCTGCTTCAGTATTTCAGTCTTGAACTAATAGTTAACTACTTTCATTAGACATTTCAGAAAAACAGGCAAGTAGATGTTAAAATGAAATATAATAATAATAATAATAATGATAATAATAATAATAATAATTAGCCCTAGGTACAAAGAATACAAAATATATTAAAAATAATAGTGTTTAGGACTGTTGGCTAAGGGCTCTCAGAAAATGCAGTAGAGATTAGAGTTTAGAAATCAATGATGATAATAAAATCTACTCAGCTGATAAAGGCCTTTCATACAAATTATCTTTCCTGTGAAAAGATCGAAGATCTTCTTTCACATTAAATGTTTTATTCCTTACCACGTCTCTCAATGGGGGCAGTGAATTAGTTCTATCTGAAGAAAGCTCTTCAAAAACAAAACCAACCCCTGCGGGTTTCTTACAAGGTCAGTATGACCTGCAGGAACAAAGGGGTGTTTATTCTCCCCTGGCAACAGCTAGGTGGTCAAATCCAAGCCACAGTTCCTTAGGGGGATAGGTTGTTGTTTAGGAAACTGGGATGATAATTAGGTCCTATATTGATGAAGTCACATAGAACATAGTAAACAATTATTTGATATCCAAAGAAGAGGACCATTAGAACTTGTCTGTGGCTGATACATAGTCCATCTCCTTCCCAAATGTCTGCCTAAAATGAACCAGGGAATTTGGAAACTCTTCTAGGAGTCCCTACCCTTATCAATGCATGGGTTCGAATCCCACTCTGCCATTTTTACTAGCTTTTTAACCTCTCTGTGCCTTAAGCTTCTCGCTTATAAATAAATATATAGAAAATATCTACATATACATAAAATACATATGCCTTATGGAATTTTTGTGATGATGGAATGAGTTACTACACATAAGGGCAAAACACTGCCTATATATGGTAGGAGCTACATACATGTTGGCTGTTTTTTCTACTGTTAGGAAGATGTGATATAGAGAAATCATTGTAAACTTAGGAAATTATAAAAGGAATTTCTTATCCAGTTGTTATTAAAGGGGCCCGGCTGTGGTCTTACACAGCCAGCCTACCACCTCATACACAATTTGACATGCAGCCCTAAGGATCACATTCTGGTCTCTAAGAGTCTTCTCCATTAAAGAAAGGGTCTGCGGAGGGTAATTGATTCCAAGCTCTGCAGCAGGGAAAAAAATAGTCAAAAGGAGCTTGAGACATCTTGTTGCCCAAAAGTATGGACATATTAAAAAATGCCTGGGATGGTGTTACAAGGACACAGAGATTTGAAGAGGGTTCTTACTGGATAAGTCAGACAACTGGAACATCAAAAAGATGACAGAAATTTGTCCTTTGTGAGTTGAAATATATTGTCCTACTTTCTTGTTTGTTGCTTCATGTTGTAATACCTGCTAAGGTTAGATCCCCTTCAGTCACTCTCTTCTTTTCTTTTTACTTTTTCAAGTTTTTGCTTCTTTGTTTTTCCATTTGAATTTTAAAATTAGCCTATCTATTTTTAGGTAAAATTCTGTAGCTACTTTTATTGTAAATGGTTTAATGTTGGCTGATAACTTTATGAATTACTACACAAAGAATTCCTGGAAATAATTAAGAAAAAGGCCAAATAACACAAAGATAGAACAAGAATATAAAGAGATGTAAGAGATTAAAAAAAAAAAAAAGAACAGAAGAGTTACTGGTAACATCAGTTGACTCTGAAAAGAAACTGTATGAAGGACAGGGGTGGGATCAAATTTTTGTAGATTTTAAAGCTTGAACCATAAAAATGTATTACCTATTAAAAATAAATTATAAAGTGAATATAGTCAGTTTATTGGAACCAGGTGAATATGTATAAAACTAGTTAATTACAGCATACATGCCATTTTTACAAAAATGTTAATATTAGGACATGAATATAAAAACAGGCAATAATAATAGGATGTTCAGGGGCGCCTGGGTGGCGCAGTCGTTAAGCGTCTGCCTTCGGCTCAGGGCATGATCCCAGTGTTTTGGGATCGAGCCCCCCATCAGGCTCCTCCGCTAGGAGCCTGCTTCTTCCTCTCCCACTCCCCCTGCTTGTGTTCCCTCTCTCGCTGGCTGTCTCTATCTCTGTCAAATAAATAAATAAAATCTTTAAAAAAAATAGGATGTTCAATTTTTTACTAATACATAGGGGTGTATTGATACTTAATGGAGAAAAGCCAATACACTTAAATAGATGATTTTTCTCTATCTGTATAAGGAGAAAAGCATATGCATAGGGACCTATAAATAAGGAACATAGTTTCACAAAAGTAGGATATATTGTAAGAAGTAGGAAGAGTTCCAGAGAAGGGATGTAAGAGGTCACATAAACAACATCTTGAGAAGAGAGTTGACTAGGCATCCTGAACCCCTCCTAGCTCCAGGGAGTTGAAATCTCTGCATGTCTTCACTCATTACAAGATACTCAAGGGGCACGATAAATACATGCAGGTAAGCAGCCTGTGACTGAAATGTTCATGTGGGAAGAAAAGCAGCATCAGGTTTCCCAGCAAGGTGTGGACTTCAGAAGTTCCACCAGTGCAGAATGGGAAGCTTAACTGTAGCCAGTGTACCAGCTCAGTAAATATGGCCCAGGATAGGCTTGCCTTCGAAGAAACAAGAGCCTATGCAAAAATCAGCCAGACAGTTACTTAGAATGGCTGATCTGAGATCATATTGTCTCTCTGGTCTGGTAAGATTGTGGTAACCCTGAGCAGATAGAGAGATAAGAGCTGGAACTCCAATATAAACCAGAAAAAACTCTAATATAGAAGCAATCAATGTTAGGGGCACCTGGGTGGCTCAGTTCGTTAAGTGTCTGCCTTCAGCTCAGGTCATGATCTCTGGGTCCTGGGATGGAGCCCCATGTCAGGCTCTCTGCTCAGCAGGGAGTCTGCTTCTCCTCCCGTTGTGCAAGCTCTCTCTCTCTCAAATAAATAAATAAATTAAAAAAAAAAAGAAGCAATCAATAGTGAAATAGAGATCAGAAAGGAATTATCGAGTAATACACACTATGATGGTTCCGGGCAGTTTTCTGTGTGTTTGTGTACGTGTGTGTTGGGGGGAGTGCACAAAAATCAATGGGCCATAAAGGGGTAGCATGAGATCTTTGTAATGATGCAGTCCATACCCTGATTGTGGTAGTAGTGACACAAATTTACATGATAAAATTGCACAGACTTATACACACATACTAACACACATACACATATGAATGTATGAAAACCGATGAAATCTGAATAAGGTCTGTGGAATGTACCCATGTCAACCTGCCAATTTCTTAGCCCTGTACTAAAGTTATGCAAGTTTCCGTTAGGGGAAACTGGGTGAAGGGTCCATGGATTCTCTTTGTACTATTAAAACAACTTCTTGTGAATACGATTATTTCAAAATAGCTTTAAAAATGTTCAAGTTATAGCAAACACTATGAATCAAAATAAAATTCAGATGGATCACAGAATTAAATACACTTCTTAAACATGAGAGGAAAATTTAATTGGGCTCTTGAGCAGCGGTTGAAAGGGACCAACCCACGGGGCACACACAACTACAGACAAATTTTATGTGGTCAGACTAGCTTTAAAAAAGAGCTAACATTTTTAAATTGTGGGATTTCACATAAAAATAGAGATTTCTGGTTTTTCATGGGAACCAGAAGAACTGGCACCCCAGGTACCATGTGGCTGAGCTGAGCGGCAGCTGCCTCTATAGACTGAGGACAGAGTCTCCAATCCCCCTCAGCCTCGCTTGGGTGTCCATTTCCACTTGATGTCCGGTCTCTGGGACTATATTAGTTTTTGTTCCTACTCCAGCAGTAGGACAATTTTACACCCTCATGTTTCATAAATCTGGAAGTGCTTGAAAAAATGATAAATGGAAAACAATGCATTTGACTACATAAGGGGCAAATAAAACAAAAATACGATAAACTGGGAAGAAATGAATACCTCTTAAATTATTTTTATTATAGAAGGAAAAACTTAGGGCAGAAATTCATCAAGGTAGAGTCTGCTATTTGTTTTGTCGCTCATATATTTAGCAGCCCCAGTAAAGTATTAAAAGATACCAACAGGAAGGCAAATGTGATCTTAGCGAAACGTCAAATGAAGTTGGTGTGAAGTTTACTGTGGTAGTTGAGAATGTGAGCTCTAGAACCTAACTACTGGGATTCTTCCTTATACTAGAGGTTATAGTGGCCAGTTCCTTATCTCTTTGAGCCTCACTTCAGCCATCTATAAGGCAAAGATATTACCTCTTGCTTCACAGGGTTGTGGTGATTATTAAATGGGATACACGAGTAAAACACTTAGTACAGTTCCTGGTACCTGGTAAGTACCCAAGAAAAATCAGATAGGGTTATTGCTGTCAGCATAAAACTAAGCTCCTTATGTTCCCTACAAAGGCCATGGTCCTAAGCCCCAGCCTACCCCTCTGACTCCTCCATTCATTCATCTTCACTGCTCAATTATCACCTTTCATCAACATCACTCTTTTGTTGATTCCCCTAACAAGCCCAGATCTCCCCTGCCTCTGTTCCTTCAGTATTGCTCGTTCCTGGCTCTTTGATTAGCTGTCACCTTCTGGGGCCTCTTTTCACACTGTAGCTCAAATGTCACTACGAAAGGCTCCAGCTGATTATCACATCTCATTTATTTTCTTCACAGCACTTTTAATAAGCTGATATTTCTTTTCTCTATCTACTTGCTGCTGCAAGAGAAGGTGGAGCTTGTAAGGTCCATAAGGACAGGAATAGGAGAGCCCCAGCATCTACAAAAAACAACCCTGGGAGCTACACAACGAACATCTACAGAGCGAATGTCTCAGAATTCAACTACAAAGCACTGATGAAGAAACTGGATATTTTATGTCCAACTGCAAATCATATTTTGAGCTTAAACATTTAACTCTGATTAATGTCTCATAAAGTGAAAAAGAAAATCCAATCATGTAATTATATTAAGAAAGAATATTCGGAACACCGAGACAAGCAAGGCACAACAACAAAAAAGAATGCCACTTTGGTAAATATTAAGCAATCTAATTAGACAGCCACCATACCTACTCCTGCATAACATTTTTGACCTGCAAATTGTGCCTTCACACAGTACAGGCAGCTCTGTAATTACACCGATCACTATAGTTAAAAAGCTTAGAAAGAGAATGAGCCAGTAAATCAACGTAGAAGACATAATTGCCATAATTGCCATATTCGAAGACCATTCAAGGCTGCTTGTTATCTATAGTCCAATATAGTTTTATATATATAAAGGAAAACAGCAAGATGAACCAAAAAGTCAGGTTGTTTACCTTTTTATAGCTGAAATGAAAATTTTTGTACCTAAATTTAGAAAGATTTCTAGCTTAGTTTCTGCTGGTTTCACTTGAATTTAAAGTTTTTTTTTAACATCTCTATGGTCTTTACTGATCATCTGTCAGAATCCTGGTGAAAATATTTAAAAAGCCTGTCATTGTGAAAACTTATCTACTATGCTAAACTACACTGAATCTTGGCGGGGTATTAGATTAATTTAGAACAGCAGCATAATGTTCCTGATACAGCCAGAGTGTGTTAATCTTCGACTTCGACTTTCATCGTTCTGTAAAACCCGATTTGTCATGTTTTCATATCTGTACAGAATACTATTAAAATACCTTCCTAAAAAGGTCCTTTTCTAAAAAAATATAGTTTACGCTTTTGCATTTCTTCAAAATTTAGTTCAAATATTTTGTTTATAGTCTTTTTAGTCTATCTATATTCTTCTCATTAGTATAATCTAAGTATTTATTTGCAATTTTATTTGCTATCAGCTGGTATTAAAGGGAGTGATTGTTAATGATGTAATATATTTAATTGTGTTTGTCCTATTTACATTTCAGCCTGTAAATTCCTCGAGGGTCTGGAACTTAATTTCTGTTCTGAATAGGAGACTGTGGCGTGTGCATTTTCTTCTTCTTCTCCTTTTGAAACAAAACAAATCTCTTGGTTTTGGCTTCAGTTTCTTAATCAGTAAAATGAAAGAATTAGAATAGAATGATATTTTCTACATTTCAGGTCCCTATCCACCAAGGCTGGCATTATATATTCTTTTGTAAATGGAATACAGTAGATCAGAGTAGATTGGATTAGAAAATCAACTATTACATAAAGCAAAGGTAAAAATTGTGAAATTTTTGTCTTCAGATTTTTTTGGTAGGTGTGTGTGCAGATATATGTACTGGGTTTTGATGTATTATTATTTTTTAAAATGTGGGCTGAAATAAAAAAGGTTTGAAAAACACTGGGGATAGAAGATCTTTAGGTTCCTTCAATATCTGCATTCTGTATTTTCTAAGGCATTCACCTAGGTGTTAACCTTTCTTCTTATATCATTGCTCATTAAGGACTACTACTGAATCACATGGAATTTTACCCAAAGGAGACTATTAAGAAAAATTCTAATACATAAGCACATTCATGATAAGAAAATGTTCATTACAGAATAAAACCTGAACTAAATAGATTTCTAACAATATTTCTCAAAAATAAACCAGAGCTTAATTTTCATTAAGAAGTTTTAATTTGAAACATCTTAATCTAACCACTGAGAAGACAAAAACAAAATCTTCTATTGAAAAGGTAGTGTAACTAGTGTATCCTATCATCCTATTATAAAGTTTGAAATAAAAATATCCTGGAATATTTCTGGGAGAAGTCCTTATAAAAGGAAAATATATAAACTTTGATGAATTCATTACAGGTAACATTTAAAGAACGATGTTCAAGATAGGAGGGTTTCATTATACCTAAGTCTTCTATGCCTTCAGTATCACAGTCCTGAAGTTTCGGACGTACGTTTGCTCAGGGGAAGAAAACCCCAAGCACATATTAATCCCAATCTCTTTCCACGATCAAGCTTGACAGGTTAAAGTGCTGTTCGGAGGGGACAGATGTGTGGGGTAGCAGGCCCCTTCCCTATCCAGCACCATCCCACACTTCGCTACCTGAGCACAGTGCTCTCCCACTGGAGCCTTCCTAAGTCAGCGCTCCAGGAAGCCAATGCGAGTCAGTAAGTTGTTGAGAGGAAACCTTTCTTTTTCGGGCCCAGATCAGAATCTGTTTATGTCAGAAAACCCTGACACGGAGACCAAGTTACCAAGTTACACACCCCCCAACCCTTGTATGTTCACCTGACTGAATCATACATGCTTTCAGGAATCCGGTTTGATTTAGGTAACACTGAGTCATGATACAGTCCGTTAACTCTAACCTTTTATTGTGTTCATTCCTGAAGTTGCTTGATTTAATAAAACCCAACTGAACTCAAGAGTCAAGGTCATATATGAAAACAGATACCTGGTTCTTAACGATCTTTTTGTTGTTCCCCTTTAAAACTCACATTCCTATCAAATAGTTTAATAATGAAAATGACACATAATAAGTGCTATTCTACACGAAAATAAATATAATAAGATAACAGAGCCTTGGGGGTGAAAAAAATAACACACGAGGCTAGTCTAATTCAACAAAAAGCATCTTAAAGTCTGTTAAAAACAAATACCAAATTTTCTTTTTGGCTCATCAATATCATCTCATATCAAAAGTTAAAGTTTATGAATTATTGAATTGGTGAGTAAATTTGCCCCTTGAAACCATCTGACTTTGCCTCCAAGGAGTCATGTCACTTCCTCTTCATGTCAGTATCTTGCATGGCTGAGTTGCCACAATCCGCTTTGGCCACTAAAGCTCAAGTCATTCAAAGCCATCAAATCAATTATAACAGTCCCTGCTGTCTTACAACCACAACTAGTGATTGATAACAAAACCTATCTGCTTTCGGTTGTCATCTGACAGCAACAAGCTAGTCCCTGCCTGCTCTTACCGGCATTTGTCATAAATAAATAGCCATTCCATGCTGCAGAGAGGGGCCAGCCACTCTTACTCTTAGCCCATGTAGTCTCACTTTACTTTCAAATTTTGAAAATGTAATTATTAAAAAACATCAATGCCAAAAGTTTATTTCTTGAAGTATCTGATGTCACACGTAAGTAATCTCATAATTTAGTACCACGTAATGTTCCTACTCTTCAATTTGATTTCTAAATGCCTAAAACATCACTAAAACTTTGAAAGAGAAAATCGTACACTCTGGCATCCTGTGATCTCACATTTAGTAGAGAAAAATAACATTTTCTTTCAGATTATTTCAGATCTGCTGTCATGTTTTTAAGTGATTGTTTCAAAATAGCTTGAAAAAGAGGATTTTGTTTAACTATTTGGGAAAGTCATTGCAAAAATGAAGTAAAAACTTCAATGCAATATTCTAAGTATTAGTCAATAAGCATTTAATATTAACTGCATGTAGAAGAATGTACTTTGCAGATAGGAAAATAGACAATTTTCTGAAAAAGCTACGTATAGACTGAGACCAGTACTCTTTACCTTATGGAGATGAAAATAACACCTCAGTCATTTGCAGGGAAAGAAATAACACTGATCTAATTTGCAGAATTTGGAAAACACTTTGAGAGTCTGTAACACCTTACTTGGCAATTTTCAACATGAAAAAATACTTAATAAAAAATCTGGATACATTTGACATATTAGGTAGGATGCTAACTTAAGCAGGAATGAATGAGTCTTGCAGGGATCTTGTGCAACAAGAGTAAAACAAAGATAATTCATAATAACACGAAGCATTTATACAGGGAGAGAGGAGATGGAAAGGGAAGAAACATATACTAAGCATCTACTTTGTATAAGGCACTCATACGGCCTTTGTATACATGATTTCATTGGCTCCTTTAAATTCTATGGTGGCATTTTTATTCCCAATGTAGAAAACAGACATAGGGTCACATCCAGCTGAACTGGAAGTCAGTTCTGCTTGATTTTAAAGCCTATATTCTTTGTGTGTTCATTTATCATTTACTCACCTATTATTACTGTAAACCTACTGTATGGCTTACGCTAAGGTAAGGATTATACACAGAAAAACGAATGAAGGTCACACCCTGGGACGACAGATAAACAGTATGGACACAAAACCGAGGAGGTCATACCAGCCATGGCATACAAAAAGAGAACATCGGAGTAACTAAGGCAGTAATCATGCTACCAGCTCCAAGCCCCAACATGTGTGTGCTTAAAAGTCTGATTTAAATCTTAATTCAGAGCCAGCAAGTTGTATGACCTTGGGTAGGTTGCTCTCTTAACCTCACCTCTTTCTCATCTGAAAAAATGGATTTACCCCCAAAAAGGTGGATTGGAGTTCAAAATGAATTAACCTGTGTAAGAAAACCCTGGGCATTTGGTAGCTGATCCTTAAATATTAGTCTCACTTCCCCTGTATACACAAATCTTCACCTTCAAAACACCTTCCAAGTTTAGCTGCCATCTTCAGAAATATACAAGATCTATCTTCTTCATTTAACATGTAAAATTTAAAAAAATAATAAAATGTAAAATTACCTGATTTATAGAATTCCCTAACGGAACTAGAAGCCCGGTAATAATGGTCTGGGGTTATCTGAATAAAGATCCTGGTCAGGAAGGTGGTCTGCCAAAGCGGGGGCACCACAGGAGTGAGAAGGTGCAGGTGAATGGGTGGGGGAAGCTTGGGTGGACAGCTGAAGGACAAGGAAGGGCTCAGTGGAGCAGCCTCCACAGAGCCCGGGCTCTACGCATTGCCCAGACCCAGAGCACGCCACCGGGCAGCCGAAGCAGTACCTAAGTTGCTTATGAATGGTCAGATTGCTTTTAGCTTGCTTCTTTCCTTCCGTGTTCTGGGGGAGGAAGGGACTGTTGTGCGAGGCAGGCTCCAGCCAAGACAGATTTGACCTACTGTCAAATACTAACAAGAAAATATGCACAAGAGAATATATTCCTCAACATTACATGATGAAAACCCATAATCCCATTAATCCATGAAGATATTTTTAAAGTGGTACCACTTCAAAAACCTAGTCCTTCATATAATAGCTTGCAGCTATTCCATAAGGGAATTCTGTAGATCCAGTCAGTTCTGCCTCTCTTCCAAGAGCAGTTACAGATTGCCTTGAAACCTAGCTAAGTTTAAATACTTGGCTTGACCACTGTACATATTATCTATGTGCCTCTTTGTATGTTGAGATATTTTCACCAACCTATCATCTGTCCACAAAAACCTGTTTACATGTTTACAACCAATGGCTTTCCCACCTCTCGATGCCTTTTCTTTTTTTTAAACAGCAGTGCAGTAATATAATTTCATGCATTAAGAACATTTCAGAGGTGAAGTTAAGACTCTCCTTACTGGCCTCCTGTCTCTCCTGACCATGCTGTAAAGCTCTATCCCTCATGCTCAGGTCCAAAGTATCAAAATTAACAACTGTTAGTAGAGGGATTAGTAGAGGGATTTGAAGGTTTGAATTTGCATTTCGTTAAGAATGTGATCCTGTATAAAATAAACTAACCACATTCCACCTACTGAATTGTAATTTGAATCTTGAATGTATTTAGCATTCTAATACTGAACTGTCGGAGGCTGCATGCTACAGTAGAAAAAGCACATCAGAAGGAAGAAGCAAATTCTCTGAGCTGGTCAGGTAAGGACTGTTGAGTACCCTTTCTCCATTCATTAACTGAGAATACTAATACCAACACGAGTGCCTTGCAGTGTTGTTCAGAGCATCAGTGACAATACCACCAGTAATAGTGACATCAGAAGGACAGCAGCCTCTGTGCTCATTCACGTCTGTAACTACTAGTCCAGGTCAGGCATTCTATAAAGAGCTTTAAAACACAGAACTTACTTAGTACCTACAGAGTGCCTTTGTTTATGGATTTTAAAGAAAAGGAAACAGACCAGCAAGATTAAAATGCCAAACCTGGAATTTGAACTGAGGTCTGTTCATCCCAATGCATATCTTCTTATCACAGTGCTACAGTGACCCTGGTTAAGCATGCAAAATACAATGGAGAACACCAGAAAATACACAAGGACGTACTTACATCCCAATCATGACACTTTAGGAGACACGCACCATTCACATTTTTGATACCATGTATATGCTCATCTTACCTATGTACTCAAGGGTAGGTTGCAAAATTATTTCAGAATATTCTTTCCTTAATTCCTTGGAAAATATATTCTTGTCTAAGAATAATTCAGGAACGTTTTAAACACAGAACTTAAATACTGGCTTTGAAGTCAGTTCATCTCTGCTGTACTCTACATATGAGACCAACTACAAACGATTTCACCTCTCTTTACCCTGGAACAGGAATAGTTTATCTTGCTTTATCAGACCATTGCAAGAGTCAAGTACACAGTGCTTGCCACATAGACAGTGCTCCGTAAGTGATATCTGCTAACACTAATTGTAATGATTGTTCATGTGCTGGGATTTCTCACATGTTCAGTGTGACATCATGCACCAAGGCCTTCCGTAACCTGTGAAATTAGCAAACAGTGGACATGTATGTAAGGCAGTGAATAAAAATGCCACGGAAGAGAATAAAATCCAGTTACATTCTCGCTTAGGTATCCTTGAGAAAAACTTCAACAAGTTCTATGTGAAGGATCAGGAAACTTATAACCAGCCAGAATGAAATATCTTATCTACCTTTCTTTTACATGTTAAAATCATTTGACCTAAATTAGAGAAACAACAGTTACTCCTCTCCTCCTATTCTTTATGCTGTAGTGAGAGGCTGAGGAATGGGGGACGGGGGAGCAAGAAGATGAACAGAGGAGCTGTGGCCTAAAAGCATGGAGGGCATTTTCTCAAACGGAGTTCGAGAACAGTGGAGTAGCTCAAGGAATCCACACCCAAGGCTGGGAAGGGAAAATAAGCCATGGGGATGAGGAGCAAGTCGGGGCGAGGTCAAGGGGTGACCTGGAATTGCAGGAAAGCAAGGTGGCTCATTATTTCCCATGTGCCACTCCCAGTCCAGCGATTAACAGGTCATTTTTACAGTTTAACAAGCTGGCACCCCCGATAAGACAAACACGATCAACTTAAAGGAAATTTTAAAATGAAGCAGGTGCTGTTTAAAAGAAAGAGAATGGGTACAAGGGATGGGGTAGTTAAGAAAGAAGAAATATATATGGAGGGTTTTTTTTTCCTTGAATTTCTTAACATTACAGGGATATTTGGGGAGGTGTATGCGGGGGAGACAAATATATAAAGAGAAAATGTCAGTAAATATGTGTAAAGGGGAAAGAAAAAATATATCCTAGTAGCATTTATGCTATTACACTTATTTGAGTTTCTCATATCTATATAAGAAAAATATTACAGATTTAAGCGTATTTTAGAGAGAAGAATACCAATGGAAAGCAAAGCTGTAAGTATTGCTGATAGCAAGTGAAAGAGATGGAAAATGCTACTTTTTCAGACGTATACTCCACTCTATAATGCTAAATTATTTATATAATCTTTTTTTTTTAAAGATTTTATTTATTTATTCGACAGAGATAGAGACAGCCAGCGAGAGAGGGGACTCAAGCAGGGGAGTGGGAGAGGAAGAAGCAGGCTATCAGCAGAGGAGCCTGATGTGGGGCTCGATCCCAGAACGCCGGGATCACGCCCTGAGCTGAAGGCAGACGCTTAACCGCTGTGCCACCCAGACGCCCCTATTTATATAATCTTAAGTAAATTAAAAATGATTAGGTAGACAGATAATGAAGACTTCATGCAAGAATAAAATCTATGACCTAATTCAGGTATAACTAATATATTTATAGTAAACATTAATAAAATCTCTTAAATTCCAAAATTAAACTTATTTGAATATTATTCAACATAAAACAATTTTAAAATAGAAAAAACATCCATGGAAATTACTTGTATTCCAATCACATTCACAGTTTATTTTTTTCATCATTGGTAGTGCCTCAAATTTACATAACATTTTTCTGTGGGGCACCTGGGTGGCTCTGTCGTTAAGCGTCTGCCTTAGGCTCAGGTCATGATCTCAGCATTCTGGGATCGAGCCCCACATTGCATCAGGCTCCCTGCTCAGCGGGAAGCCTGCTTCTCCCTCTCCCACTCCCCCTGCTTGTGTTCTCTCTCTCACTCTCTCTCTGTCAAATAAATAAATAAAATCTTAAAAAAAAAAAGAATATTTTCTACTTCCTTCATGTAGTTTCAACAGTGCTAAATCAAAATTATATAAAGTAAATTAAAAATACATAAAACAAAGAGTAAAACATTTTCAAATATTTAAGCCATATTTTTTTTCTGACAGCTTGTACTTCACACTTGGGAATTATAAAAAAAAATAGTAATTAAGATTTTAAAATATGTTTTTGTATCCAGATCTGCAATTGTTGACTTTGTTAAAGAAAAGTGGAAAGTATTAAAACTATTCTTTAAAAATATTTAAGTAAGATGGGGAGTTAGTGTTTAATGAGTACAGAGTTTTAATTGTGGAAGATGAAAAAGTTCTGGAGGTGGACAGTGGTGATGGTTGCCAACACTGTGAATGTAATGCCACAGGACTGTACACTTAAAAATGGTCAAAATGATAAATTTTATGTTATGTATATTTCACCAAAATAAAAAACATTTACAAAAAGATGAAAAATACAGGATAAAGATGTAAATAAACAATAGAAGATTAAAAACCCTACATTCTTTTTTAAAAAGATTATTTATTTTAGAGAAAGAAAGAGAGCATGTGTGAGCATGCATGGGGGGGAAAGGTAGAGGAAAAGGGAGAGGGAAGGAGAGAGGGAGTGTTAAGTAGCCACTGCGCGGAGCACGGAGCCCAACGTAGGCTCGATCTCATGACCTGAGCTGAAACCGAGTAGGATGCTTAACCGACTGCAGCACCCAGGTGCCCCCAAAACACTATATTCTTGATAACAGTATTGAATATGGAAGATAAAAAAAAAAAAACCTTTAGAAGAAAACAGAATGTAGTCATGACCTTGAGATAGGCAAAGATTTCTTAAATAGGACTCTGCAAGTGCTAACCATAAAAAGAAGGGTTGAGCTACATTAAAATTAAGGTGTTCATGAAAGCACCAAGGAAAAAGTGAAAAGGAAAGCTACAGAGAGGAAGAAGTTATTTGCATTATAGAATATCCACCAAAGAACTTGGATCCAGAATATATCAAGAACTCCTTAAATGAATAAGAAAAAGGCAACTTATTAGAAACCTGGAGAAAGACTTAATCATGACATTTCATAAAAGAGGTTACAAATTGAAATAGAACTTGAAGCCCCAGTGTAATACCAGCAAATTGGCTAAAAAAAGAACTTTAAAAGACTGGTAATACCAAGGGTTACTGAGAATATGAAATAACTGTAATCTCCTTCACTGCTGATGGAAGCAAAAATTAGTAAGATTTCCTTGGGACATCTGCTGGTAGTATTCACGTAAGTGAAACATAAGCACACACTATGATCCAGCAATTCCACTCCTAGGTGAACACTCAACAGAAATGCATAATTATGCTCACTGAAAGGCATGTTTGAAAACGTTCACAGTAGCACTGTTCAGAACAGCTCTAAACGGGACACAAATGAGATGTACTTCAACAGCAGGTTGGGTAGATCACACTATTCAAATAATGGAATATTAGACAGCAGAAAGAATCAGCAAACAATTGTCCCATGCAACATTATGATTGAATCTAACAGGTTGAGTGAAAGAAGACAAATTCTAAAGAGAACATACTGTGATACTCCATTTATATGAAGTTCCCAAACAAGCAAAAGGACTGAGGGTCCTAAAATGCACAGAATGGTTATCATTGGGGGGTAGGGTGGGGAACGAGAGGAGTGAGTGACTGGTAAGGGACAGAAAATGGTGCTTCAGGGGGTGCTGGTGATGTATTATCCCTTGGTATGGGTGGGGTTATATGCTGTGCACATTTTGAGAAAATACACTGAACTATATACTTTTACGATTTCTACATTTATCTGCATGCATGCAATTTATTACTAAAAAGCTCAACAATGAAACAACAAATCCATAACTATTAAAACTAAAATCGGAAAATGGGTTAAATGAAAAGATAAAAAACCCTCATATTCAGTAAAAAAATAGAAAGGATCATAATGAACTGAGAGGCATATCTGCAAAACACCCAAGTGGGAGATGCTAATTGCTGATACATACCTCTGTTGATTTTGAGCAAAACAGATTTTCTAAAGGTTTCAGAGTCTGGAAGGCAACTGATTCGATGGCTAAGTGAGGGAAGGGCTGGGGAAGGGAGAGCAGAGCCACATTGCAGGAGCGTACAGGATATGGGGTTGAAGGAGAAAGAAGAGGGACATACACCCGCCCAGCCAAGGGAGAAAGCTACAGGCAAAGAATTGAGACCACTAGGCTCCATCAGAGGCGCTACTAAGTGCCACAACTACTTGGACACTGAAAAGTATGAGAAGACCCAGGGCAACAAAAAGAAAATATTTGAAGAAATCTGAATCTCAGTTTGAGATTATTATACAAACTTGCTCTCACCACCCACCCACCTCAATTCTTCCCTACACTATTTTCAGCAATCCATGGATGAGTAGTAATCTCAAAAGACCAGCATGTGATCTAAGCATAGATGCTGCTAAAAGGAGGGGAAAAAAAGGGAAAAGGAATGTATAAAAAGAACAGATCAAGACACGTCTACTCTACACAGTAGGTCATGTTTCTACTTTATTCTATTTTATGTTTATATTTAAGCAGCTTCGACAATTCACCCTTCATGAATTATAACAAGACTCGTTAAAATTGAAGAAATGACAGATTTTGGGGGTGGGTGTTCTCAAAGAGAACATTAATAACTCTTAATGCAAGCAGTTATAATGTTAACATTCCTTTTTAAAAAAGATTTTATTTATTTATTTGAGAGAGTGAGAGAGAGTGCAGGACATGAGGCAGGGAGGGGCAAATGGGGAGGGAGAGGGACAAGCAGACTCTGCTCTGTGTGTGGAGTCCCACTCGGGGCTCAATCCCATGACCGTGAGATCATGACCTGAGCTGAAATCAAGAGATGGCCACTCAACAGACTGAGCCACCCGGGTGCCCCAAGAGTAACATTCTTAATCTTAATGAAATGTTGGAATGTGACATACAGGAGAACATTCCTAAAAGATGAAAGAACTATACACATTGAAAAGTGTGAGTCCCACGGGGGACTACAAATGGCCATGTATAGCCAAGTGGTGGAATCTGGCCATGGCGTGTGTACACAAAGATGAGCCTGGGGAGAAACACAAGGGGTCATGTGGGGAATTTACACTGGAAACTATTGGAATTTACACAGAGCACGAAGACATTTGTATTTTTGGATTATCTCTCTAGTAGCAGCAGTATGAAGGAATGAGTTGGATGGGAGGAACACGGGAAGAAGGGAGTGTGAGCAGGATTACTACTGCAGAAGTATCTAGAAAGTACTATGGACTGAAAGAAGGCAGCAGCACTCAGAGGGAAGGCCAGATTTAACCAACCTTATGGAGATGGGAAAATTGTACCGGTGACCAATGCGGTGTGTATGTACGTGCTGGTGGTGGTGATAAGGCAGGGAGGAGGTTTCTTGGGTGGAGAACAAATCAAGCAGGTTGGGTTGGAGTTAGGAGGTGAGAGAAGAGGAACAAGAAGCATCCTGTTGGGGATCCCTGAGGGGTGATCACGCAGGGAGAGAACATGCTCAACCTTGCCTTACCCCTTATGAGGTCTACGTGACAGCCCAATCTGAGGACTGTCAAAAAAAAAATATGAAGTATTCTTTTCTGAACATTTTAGAAAAAGTGCCCAATTATCTTCGTGTAATGGCTATTCACAGATCTACTGAAGGGCCCCTTCTAGCCTTTTGATTCTATGACAACTGCCTTTTCACAGTCATATAAGGATGCTTGGGGAATTAATGGGATATTTGTAAAGCATTTTCATTTCCTTTAAAGTTTTTATTTACAATCCATTTACATACATTTAAATGCAGCTAGAAAAGCATATTTAAATTCAATTTCCTTTGAAATTGCCAAGGGACTGCAACAGGGAGAATAAAAAGGCACTTTAATAGAGGAAAAAGGTCTGTATACCACAGGCATCACTGTCACTTCCTTGTCTCAAAATACACACGGGTGTGCACACAGACAATTAAGTAAAATGGTGGTAGACCATACTATTCCTACACTGAATTTATAATAGGATCAATTTCTTTATTTTCTCTGGTAAATTCTATATTGCAAAAACACCATATGGATGCTGGTTACATGGTGAGTTCATTTTGTGAAAATACATTGAACTACATATACACTCATGATTATAGCATTTTCTGTATGTATGTAATAATTCAACAAAAAATCAAACAACCAAAAGTAAAAACCCAACTTCTAAAAATGATTATGAGTAAGTCCGATACCACATGAAGATGTAACATCCAATATTTAGACTGATGAAATCAATCATCTGAAAAAAATGTAATTTTTGTGTTAGGTAGAAGCTAGACATGAGCAGTGGAAGGAAGGTTCTGAGGCCAAGCCCCAAGTCCTAGAAGGGAGGAGTGACAGAGAAGCAAGCTGGAGGCAGGGACAATGAGAACTAACTCTCCCCGCCCCCACATCAGTAAGGAAGGCTGATAGGAAGTTTTGGGTACAAACCTTGTAGGGTCAAAAACTCCCTTTGGAGGAGTTTCCCAAAGGACTAGAAGAAGCCTCCATTAGAGTTCACCCCACTGTACATCACAGTTCCTCCCAACCCAGAGAAACCCAGTAATATCCAATTCCAAACAATGTAGGGGCTGGTTCCACTTCTCAGAACCTGCCTGCTCTCCCACCTCGAGAATGTACTTTCACTTTAATAAACTGCTTTGTGCTTGCCACTATCCTTCTGGCCATCTTTGATCTGAGCACGGATCCCCACTTAAATCTTCTTGTGGGGAATCCAAGGATGGAGACCTCCATTCACACAATGCGGATAGATACTCTCTTATCCCTGACATTGGGGACAGATGACATTATGGGCAGAAATAATAACCAACAAACTCATTTAATACATATTACCTGCCAGACACTCTGCTAGGCATCAAAGAACCAAAGATAAAGATGGTTGCTGCCTTCAGCTCATATTCCAGTAAGAGAGACAACTACATAAACAACTCACCAAGAGATAATGGAGACAGAATATAGGGCTGCAGCAGAGAGCAGCAGGGATTATCAGGAGGAGGGGAAGGGTGGGGGGGCTGGGAGGTGACATCTAAAAAGCAAACTGTGAAACTAAGAGTGTGCCTGCAACAAGGAAGGAAAAGAATCTAAATCAGAGAGAATGACCCAAGATGTGGAACGACCAAAGCATTTTAGTTAGGAATGACTAGTGTGGAGTTTATGGACAACTTGTAAAACTCAGAGCCTTTTTGTTCTAGAAAGGTTTCTTGCAGTAGTTGCTGTCATAAGAACTGACAACTTTAGCCTGCCAGGAAGGAAGTATTTTAAAACTTAGTTACTTTTTTGTCTTTCTTTTTCCTCCAGCTTTAACACACAGCCTGAGGTTTGTCAGCACGTTTAATAAGAACAAAGCTAAGAAAGTGAAAGAGAAGGCAAAATAGAAGGGAGACCAAAACCCAACATGGCAGGAACCAATACTATTTCAAGTGTGAATGTTGTTTACCCTGGAGGTTAGCTATCTTTTAAAAAGCGAATGCCAAAGGTTTAACAATTTCTTCTGGTATATCTGGAGAAGGTACTTTCAATAATGGGGGAGCAAAAGCTCTTAGAAGAAGTATTGCAAGCAAATGAGTCAAGGGTGTTGTGTTCTCTCATGATTTTAGTCGAGAGAGAGAAGAAATACTCACTAATGGCTGGTGTGTGCCATACAGCTATTTCTCGCTCGCATGAGAATTACCTGCAAGCCGGTGGTTACTAGTTCCCGAAGGTATGTAACCTATCAGGTGAAACAAGGCTGTGCATATAAATATAGGGTAAATTAAATTGGCATTAATTATAATCCCACTAACCAGCTGCCCAGACTTTACTGAAACAATGAGTTGCTGTTGGGGGTGGGGGGCAGCCTGGACCCAGAGTTGTCAGGTCCAGGGGCCCTGTCACTAGCAAACTGGTCAAAAATGAATGCATACAATCAATGCACACTTTAGGAGCTTCTGAAAACTATTTTTCAAACAAATTTTCTAATTAAATTTCAACCAATTATGTCTGCTCTGCTTGATAGTTTTCATTAATGTTGAAACTATGTTTCAAGCTCTAAGTAAATTGTTTGGAAGGATATGGATTGAAAACAAATCTTTCCAAGTACTAGCTCATGCAATGGTTTTTTTGGGTTTTTTCTTTTTTTCACTCTAGAATTAAAAAAATTAACAACTTTTTACATCTTAAAAACCGCAATTCTGTCCATGTTTGTTATTACTTATACTCTAAATTTATTTTTAGTCACTAGTATTTATCGACTTATCACATTTTACTGCAGATATCTTTTATATTCAAATATATGAAATATTTTCCCTTTAAAGAGAAACAAATATCAACAAAGGACTCAAAGGACAAAAAGAAAAATATAAGCTAGTTTTGAATATCCCTGGAACTGACATCAAGATTTTAAGCTTTGTTTTCATACCGAAACCTGATATCAAAAGGTGAGAAATATTGCTCTAGTTCATTGTTTCCAAAATGCTCCTTTTCCAACCAGGGACATCTCAGGTACACACAATAATCTTTTGAGAAATTTGTTTAAAAACTTCCTAACCCTAGGAGTTCTGATTCAGTTGGTCTCGAATGAGGCACATAAAACTATTTTTTAAAGAAGCTACCCACTTGATTATGACACATAGCAAGGTTTGGAACCACTGACAGTTTTTCTCATTATGTATAATTTAAATAGTGCTAGTTTCTGGCTTCACTGGTTCTTTCTTTCTTTCTTTCTTTCTTTCTTTCTTTCTTTCTTTCTTTCTTTCTTTCTTTTCTTTCTTTCTCTCTCTCTCTTCTTTTTCTTTCTTTTCTCTTTCCTCCTCCTTTCTTCCTTCCTTCCTTCCTTCTTTCTTTCTTTCTTTCTTTTCTTTCTTTCTTTCTTTCTTTCTTTCTTTCTTTCTTTCTTTCTTTCTTTTAAATGCAGGGCTTGAACTCACAACCCTGATATCAACACCTGAGCTGATATCAAGAGTCAGGTGCTTAACTGACTGAGCCATTCATGCATCCCTAACTAGTAATTTCAAGCAATGACTGACAAAGAGAAAAATGAATCTAAGTTTTAAATATTAAAAACTTGAACCACCATCACCCAAAGTTATAAAATCAAATTGAACTGCAAAATAATAATAATAATAATAATAATAATAATAATAACAATAAATACTTAGTAGTTGGAAAAACTTTGAACCAGTTTTCCTAGGAGCAAATTGTTTAATGCTCGGCACAATTAAAAATAAATTAGATAACATTGCTAAACTGTGAATAAGATGTATTTGGCTTAAAGTAATTGAGAAAATAACTATAAAAGTGAACCAAACTATAAAACACAAAACTAATAAAAAAAAATCTAACAGGTTGCCAAGTTGACCCATATCTCCAATTACCAATATGTGGGGAAAAAAATCACCAACATTATTGTGCCAGAACTGTTTTTGAGGCATATGTACTCAGGAAGGGATTTCCAGATAATGTCCTGGAAAAGCTTGATTATGGCAAAGATCAAAGGAAACCAAGTCTTCTAATAAACATTCACATAACATAGAGATTTTGCTGCAAGATTTTCAAATCAGCCTGCTTCCATCAATGCATTGCTAGAATGGTTCATCGACCTAATGGCACATAGGTCCTTCAAGCTTCCTTTCTTTAGGAGGAACAAGGAATGAGTGGTTTGAGCACGGGTTGAAATAGAATTTTTTAAAATAGAATTTTAAATTTCAGGTCACTCATTCTCTCATCTTCCCAGAGGAGTGATTCTTTTAAGCCACATCGGGTCCTGTCTGGGGACTGCCTCAGAATGAATCTCGAGCTGAAAGAGACGGTCATCTAATAAGCACACAGACAACATCGCCTCTTGGCTCTCTTGAGTTACATCCTACAGCGGACGCACATGTGAATGACTGTATTCTTCTCATTTCAGGAATTGATTAGCCTACCATCCACGCCAGCCTGAAGACAGGAGAACCAGTTTGGGCCCTGGATTCCTTTTCCCCATAGTCAATTCTTCTTTCCCACGTGACAGTCCTTGGGTAAGTCCCACTCCAATCGAGTGACCTGATTCTCAAAGCCTATGGACTGTCACCTTCCACTAGATGTTGTTTGGGGACGCTCTGGTTTGTCTCGGCCCAGATGAGCTTAGCTAGCCAGAAGGGGGGCCTGTTGCATCACTAAAGGCAAAGGTCTACCAACCACCCAGTAAGACAAACTGGACAGCCCCTTTTTACACTGGAAGCCTATGGAACGCAGTCAGCCATGGTTAGGATTCTGCCCCTGCAAGAAAGTGGGGTAGGGGAGGGAGCTCTAGCTACCTCAAAGTGCTGGCTTTCCCGATGAAGTTTAATATTAATATTATGTGCTTTCAGAACACTCCTTCACATTAGAGCACTCCTCATCCCATATTCAGGTTTCAGCCCTTTCATCTCTCTGGCCATTAAGGAAAAGAACTTTGGCAGAGTGAAGATGGACTGTCTACTCATTTCTCCAGAGGGCTACTGTGCCCTGATCATGATGGAAATTTATCCTGCCAGTTATCATCCAGTCTACTGCTAAGTTTTGTGTTAACACAAATTCTCCCTGCCAAGGAAATATGAATGTGCAGCCTCATTGTAAGGGTATTTTAGACTTCATTTGTTCTCAGAACCCTATGGGAGACCTAATCATTTGAGGAGGCTGGAAGCCATGATTGGTGATAAATTTGACAGTAATTTGATCTCTCTTGACTGAGGAATTAAGAGTATTTCTTATCTTTTGGAGCTTTGCTCTTATTTATTATGCTGGGAATATAGTGTTGTAGGAGTAGAACCAAATATCTTAAAGTTGAGAATTTAATAAAAATAACCTATTAAAAATATATTCTATAGGGCTTATTAAGGAATATCTGAGATGGCTTTCATATAAAATTCACAAATAAGACATATAGTATTTAAAAAATAGTATTTGTTACATAGTATACAGATTGTTAATTAAAAATTAGGAGAAAAGAAAAACAGATCTTACAATATTTCAACAATTTCAAGACTTTTCTCCTTGGAATTTATGGATTATCTATTTTAATCTAGATGGGAAGAATTTGTTTAGTGTTTGAAGCACACAAATGACTCATGATCGCTATCATCAGAAACTAATTTCTTCAGGGCACTGAATGATACTCTGGTGGCTATCTCCCTGGAAAAAGCAGGACCAAGGATAAAAACAGTAAATAATATGGAGTTCTTTCAAGGAAAAAAAAATCATATTGAATTGAAAGGCCTACTTTCCCTGTTCTCCAATAAAAAGAGGAATCTGTAGTTAATGATTGGGCCAATTTAGACCAATTTTGACTGTCTGAATACAAACAAGTGTGTGATATTAGGTCCTCTGAATTTTAAGAACATTTCAGCCAGGATGCACCTTCTCCAGTCTCCTCGATTAGGAGACACGTACATTAAATTTATACTTAAAAAAACTGCCTTGATATTTATTACTCTGTTTACACAGTAGATGGTTTTAAAAATCTCATGAACTTGACCATTTCTATGAGTCAATATACTTTTAAAGGAAGATCTGATTTAATAACGTAATAGTACTTCACATGTTCCCTCTTAGCATTATAATAATTTTCCCAAGTACCTACAGCAATTAGGTTTTACAATGAATTACTGCACACTGGGTTTAAGAACATTTTCTCAAATGAAACTAGTATGAAAGACCATGCAATTGGTAGATGTCACTTTGTCTTATTTTTGCAAAGGGTGCCTGTTCTCATTTACACCACATTGATTTTCAGTTTCAACTCATTTCTGGCATCTGAGGAGGGAGTTGCCAATACAGACTGAATCTGATACCTATGTGAATTACAATTGGTTGTTTTCAACCAAATGAATATTTTTACCTTAGGCCACAGGAACGCAGTTTCAGTGGAAATAAAGGAAGAACCATTGATCTGTCTCCTACAGCCTCTGGGCTTTCCAGTATTGAGTTGAGCCTGGATAAACAGTTGTTATGATATGCCTCGCACCTACCTCTGAGGGATTGGTGTCAAATTAATCTCCATGTCATCAGTACCTTCTCAACAGGTTTTAAACAGTCTTCCCTTCCCCTCTTAGTCCCAGAGCAACAGTTGTCAGGGTCTGAGTCAGGCTGTGCTTCTGCCCACATAGTGGCACTGTCAGCACTGTTGGCTGCTCAAATGATTTTTTAAGCAGAGCAGCCGGTTGCCTTCAGCAGTGATGCTTTTGGGGGCACTCTGTGCTGTTCACCCAGAGTCTCTGGCTGCTGTACAACTGTGCTAGTTAAGGGATCGACAGAAGGAACAACAAATGGCTACAATTAGCATCCGCCCTGCTCCCACAAAAGAATTTCATTGCTATGGCAACGGGAGTTGCCCAGACAACACGGGGCTTTGGCTGAGAACAGTGTACTGCATTATACCAAGAACTGAACAAAATAGCCAGAGATCGGGCTCTCGCTTCACGGCACAAAGATCTCTGCCATCATATTTAAGTTTAATTAACAAGAACTGATTTCTTAATTTTGGGAGCCAAGGTTCTGGCTGTTAATAGCCTGAAACAAAAATACCATTATTGATCCATTCTTTCAAAATCCAGTAAAATAATCAGTGATTAGATTCCTCTTAACTTGATTTTCCTGTTACCGACCTTAAGAAGCAACCCCTACTTTTATTTCTACAACAATGTTATTTACAAACCCATTTTTTTTGCCTCAATCAGTTGCTATGATACAAATGTATACAACCTGTGAAAAATTAACATGAACTTCCTTACGCTTGGATAGTCAAGCAAATTCTGGATGTCTGTAATTGTATGAAAGAAGGAGCCACAATATCTAAGCAATTTATACCAGGAATTACAATCTTATATGTCTTCTGTATTGTTTAAAATCAAATCAGAAAATATCACAGTGTTCGTGAAATAAACTTTCAAAGCAGAAAACTGAAAATATCTTGAAATTTGTTTGGTGGTAATACAAGCAAAATGGAAAAAACGAATCTAAATGACAAACATAAGCTATCTTGGCTACCGTTCAATACTCCTGCAGCCAAGCTACATATCGGGTCACTGCCACTCTTAGTCATGCAGACCGTTCTGTGGATGTGGTCTGGGAGCATCTCTTAATGAGCCATGAAGGGGGATATGTTCAGGCAACAACAGGACAATGTGGCTACCTGGAATAATTTGGCAGATGATCATCTCCTTTTCCTTCTTTTCTAAAATTTCCCAAACTCAAACATTTCCAGAGTATCGTCTCTTTCCCGGCCAACATCTTTGTCCATGCGGGGCCCAGTGTTACCATCGGTAATCATAGTTCACACTTACTGAACGCATACTGCTTTGCATGACTTGTTTCTTTTCTTTTTTACCACAAAGTGGGTATAATTTC
This sequence comes from Ursus maritimus, assembly GCF_017311325.1. Classification (NCBI taxonomy): domain Eukaryota; kingdom Metazoa; phylum Chordata; class Mammalia; order Carnivora; family Ursidae; genus Ursus; species Ursus maritimus. The sequence continues at coordinate 35,545,731 of NW_024423344.1, forward strand.
TGCCAAGTGACAGGTGATGGAACAAAGGTGCAGAGAGATACGGTAACTGCCAGCATCTAAGCTGCACAGCTGGAATTCGAAACCGAATATACCCTCCAGTATTTTCTTCAAGGATATTGTAAGCATTACGCCACAAGTAGTAATAATGTAGTAATTTTAAAGCTTCAGTCCTTTCAGAATAATAGGAAGTACAGATTCTATAATGGGAAAAGTCTGACAAAAATAATGGTAGTATATATGAGCATAACGATACTCGGTTTGATCAAATTTCTGAAATAATTATCTAGGGATATGGGTGAGTGAAAAGAGAGAACTGAATTCTTCACTGACCACTTTGCTAGCACTAGTTCCGGGACAAAATGCTTAAAAAGATCCGTATAAATAGTCTGAACAGAAATTGTATCCCTTAATAACTTATGTAGATATTTATTTTCACTTCATAAATGATGACTTTAAAAAGTAAACACTTTCTTAGTAAGTAGCCATTAATGAAAGGCAAGAATTTTATTGTATGGCAGAAATAACCCTGCTTTACATGCTATCTGGATAGTTAAGAGCATACCGTATTACTTAGCTCCTGGGTTAATGTTAATCAAGCCAGGTGAAAAAACAAACAAACAAAAAAGAATTTTAGAGTTAATGGGAAAAAAAACCAACCCAAAAACCCATCTTCTTTGTAACAGACAAACTTAAGTCTAATTGTAGTCTAATCTAATGACAAAGGGCAAAGACTGGAAGACTTTCCAGGAAATTCATTATCAGAGGCTTCTACTCTTTCACGAATCACTAGGTATTTATATATGCAATTCTAATTTATGAAAAGACTTTTTGTAAATAATCAAACTTCAGATAAAATGCAGTACCGTACAAAGTTGTTTTTCTTTTTTTTTTTAATGACTCCAAACGCCACAGTAATGTAAGCCTGAAAAATCGTTTTTTTATCAAACTGGTATTTTGGGATTCAAAACTGTATTATACAGGGAAAATTACTTCATTTTGAACATGTTTGAGCAGTGACAGTATTGAGATTTTTGAGATCGAAAAGGAAGGTGTAAAATGAGAGGGAAGAAAAGCAAAGATCTTCCATGACACTGCCTGATGGCCATCGTTTCCCGAATAATAGCTAAATTTAAATTTTGATCATAACTAAACTTGTCATTTATAATGAGATAAATGCACTACAAAGATATGGGCAAAGAAACTCCAGTACAGTTGTGGCTTCTATCCAATTTGGTATAGACATGTTTCTTGTACTTATGGATATTTTGGGATAATAGAAGCAAAATTGTAAAAGTGCTCACCAATATGTTAAGATCAAACAAAATAATGCATGTGAGAGCACTCTGAAAACTGTAAAGTGCTATAAAAATGTGTGTTTCACCAAAAAAGTGTTAGCTTTTATGGGCTCAAAGAGATCACCCTTGATGTTTACTTATTTTAAGTAAATCGATGGAGAAAGGAAGTATATAAATTGCCTACCTTTCTAACTCACCCCACCCCCCTTCTAATCTATAAACCCCCATCTGGTCCATTTTCAGCCTCCTTCTTCTGGGACACCTTTACTTTTTAGCCATTTAACTCATTTAAATACATGCTAAACTCCAGAGAAAAATCCCTTAGCTGATTTTCCCCATTTAGGCTGTCACAAAATAGTTAGGAAGTTAAACACAACTCCTATCTCCACCTTATCTTTCTGTAGTCTAACTCTGATCTTTTTAAGCATATCTTCTCCAGGAAAAAGTAAGTTCCTGATTCCACCCAAAGATAGGCAACTTATTGAAGTGATTCAGAGATGGAATTTGCTGTCACAGACCTGAGTTTAATCAATGGCTCTGTCATGTGTCAGCTGTATGATTTTGGGCAAGTTCTTTAAGCTCTCTAGGTCTCACTTTGAGACAATGTAAATAATGCAGGTCAACAATGTCTGACACACAGTAAGTGGTCAAACAGTGGCTACTTTATTCTTCTGGGAACCTCATTTTTCTAAACTAGATTCCCACTCCCCTCACTCCGCCTGCCAGGGGCAATCTCTTCCCTTTGTTGCTACCAGTTAGCAATTATCAGCTTGTAGACAGAAGTCCTGAGTTTGAATCCTGACTCTGCCACTTGGTAGCTATAATTATCTACAAAAACACACTTTCCAATAATAACCATAGCACACGGAGAATTAAAATCTCGATTCTGTTTGCTTATAGGAAACCATGCTTAAACTTGTGAAAAACCAAAGGTTCCAGGATCAGTCTCATTCGTCAATGAAGAAGGCAGATCCTAGACCAGTCATCTCTGTGACACTTGGACTATTATCAGTCTTGTCCAACCAAACCTAAAATGCCTTCTACTATCACTTCTTCAACTAATTGAATCTTAATCGTTAGCATTTAATTGAACTGTTGCTATGTGGTAGGCTCTGCTGAGATTTTTCCATGCATTATCTGATTTAAATCCTCACAACAGACCAAGGCAGGAATTAATAAGATGCCACTTGATGCACAAAAAACCCCTACGCACAAGGAGCAAGTAACTTGCTCAAGGTTACACAGCTAATAAGAAGCAGCTGGTACTTTAACTTCTATACAGCCATAGTTAGGCTCGTTACATCCATCTGACCTATGAACTACATTAGCAATGTTCAATTTTTGTAGGTATATGCTTATATACTCTGTGTTGCTCACGCAGCTCATGTTATATACATATTCTCCTTAGAGTTAAAGCTACATAAAATCAGATTCAGCATTTATTTTCAACTATTTCGAAGTCATAGAACTTGACTCTGTAACACACAACTTCTAAGCACTAAATAGATGTTCACCGATAATGAAGAAAATGTGCATGACCAGGGCAAAGTCAAGGTAGCATCACCCACATGGTAGAAATAATTTGCAATAAAACTATAAAATATTAAAACTTAATGAGCACAGTCTCAATTAGGAAATTGAAAATCTCATTAAACTTGCAGATGATACTTAGTTGGGCAGGGGTTAAATACTCTGGAAGAAAGAAATAGAATTTAAAATGACTTGATAGATTAGAGGAATGGTTCATCAAAAAACTGGATGAAGTTCAGTTAAGAGAAGAACAAAACCGTGTGCTTAAGACCGAAACCACAATACACAGGCAAAAAAAAAAAATGGGAATGAGTGGCTGGGCACACTGATGGAAAAAAACAACAAAAACCCAAGCCACAAAGAAATAAGCTGACTGTCTTTTGGCAATATGGGCTGTTTTTCTCTCCACTGGTAGCTTACAATTCTGGCTGCACCCTGGAATCACAAGGGGAGCTTAAAAAAATATAGTGCCTAGGCTCTGTCCTTGACCAATTAAATCAGATTACGTGGAGATAAGGTTCCATGTTGGTGTTACGGAAAAACTCTCTAGGTGTTTCTAATGTGGCCATGTTTCAGAACTACAAAGACATATAACCAATCACAGCTTTTATATCCATATGAAGAGTCTTGTAAAACTGATAACATAGATATCATTATGCATGATCAGATATATGGTTTATAAACTATTTAATGAAAAAAAAACTAATATCAAAAATGATTCCAGACACTCCAAACAGAACCAAGATGATCTAGATCTGTGGTTCTCAAAATGCAGTTCCTGAATGAGCAGCATCTGGGAATTAATGAGATATGCAAATTCTCATGACTGCCACAAAGCTACTGAATCACTAAGTCTGGGTTGAGCCCAGCAACCTGTGCTATGATGAGCCCCCTGCGTGATTCTAATACACACCAAAGATGAGAACCAGGGCTCTAAGCTAAGGGAGCCAAGTTTCTTCTGTTTCATTACAAGATCTTTTTTTCTCTTAGAGGATGTTACATGCCTTCTTTTGTAAGTCATCTCAAATTCTTCCTAGAAGCACATATATCAATTTAAGTTTAAAGAATCACATTTTAACAGTGATCATAATATACAAATACCTTTATTTTTGAAATATCTTTTATTAAATGGATGCACGTGGTAAACTCAGTGAAGGAAAAAAAAAGTCTGTTAAAATTGGTGTTAAAAAAGTCCATTAGGTGGTTGGGTTTCTTTTCAATTGGCTCTGCTGGCATCAAGCAGACAAAATTTAGTCATGAGCATCCTTACAGATCTATTAAGATGCTACCCAATGACCCAAAACCCCTGGGAAGGAAGCAGCAGTCGAGGTGATAGTCCAGCTACCCCTTCCTTAACCAGGTAGGTACTGCCGGGATTTAGGTCGATCTCGGATTTCCATCCCCTATCTCTACCATGTCACTCCAAGAAATCAAGTATTAGTTGTATTAGTATTAATGGTGAAAACGTATAAATAAAACCTATGGCTGGGCGGGCAGCACTGAAAAATCATCACAGATAAACAGTAATAATAATTGCTCCTAGTGGAGAGAAACAAGACAGGAGGTAACAATATTAAAGTTTATGATTTTTCCTTAATTGGTGACAGTTTGATAAAAAATACCCAGAAAGTTTCTCTCCCACTGCCCTCTGTTTCTGGTCTCCCTGTTCCTCAAATCTTGTCAGTTTTATTAAAAGATAGAAAATTATACAATTTTACTGCTAATTAAAAATGTAAAAAAAAGACATCTGTGTAACTGTAAAAATTTTAAAACACATCTAGTGCTGTTGAGGGTTTGAGGAATGGACATGGTCATAGGCTGCTGGGAGGAGTATAATTTCATATAATTCCTTCACTCTACCCAGGTCAGTGTGGCAATATGTATAAAAAGCCTTAAAATTGTTCCTATCTGTTAAGTTATCCTAAAGAAATAGTGCTATTTATTATAATGATGAAAATTTAAAAGCCATGAAAAGGTCAAACCCTAGGGAAGCTGGTTAAATAATGTATGGCTCAGCCTTACTATGGGGATATTACGTAGCCATTAAAAATTATTCAAAGAGGAATTCATATTATATGGAAAAAACACGTAACACAAGTTACTATGCACAACATGTCTGAATCACAAAAAATATATGTATGTTAAAAATTAGAAAAAGTGATGTCAAAATGCTAATCATGTTTATATATGAGTAGTCAAGTCAGGTTATGGGTAGATTTTATTTTCCCCTTTATAATCTTCTCTATTTTTTAAATATTCTACTATTGATAGATAATTCCATGAGAAAACTCAAATATATTAATTTTTTTTAAAAGATTTTATTTGTCAGAGAGAGAGAGAGAGAGACCAAGCAGGGGGAACAGCAGGCAGAGGGAGAAGCAGGCTCCCTGCTGAGCAGGGAACCTGATGTGGGGCTCGATCCCAGGACCCTGAGATCATGACCTGAGCCAAAGGCAGACGCTTAACTGACTGAGCCACCCAGGTGTCCCTCAAATATATTATTTCTAAATGAACTAAATGCTTACTTTTAACGAATATATTTTATCCCAAATGGCAGCTTAATTGGTTCAAACGTAGCAATCAATATAGACTACTGATCTCTAGATCATGATATAACTATTAATCAAATAGTCTAATGAAAAAGAGTGGGAGATATAAGTTGTAAAAGAATAATAACTAGTCTAATATCACATTTTACTGAGGAAGAAACATGGTAAGTGATGGACTTTAGAACACACACTTAGCAAGGTACTTATCTTTTCCCCCTTCCACAGAATAGAGTCAACATTTAAAAAGGAAGAACAGCTTCCACTTTATACTCTTTCTCAATGTAAAACTATCTCAATTAATATGTTGCAAATTTGGCCTTGGAAGACAGTGTATGTTTTTTTGAGAAAAATAAATGAGTAATAATCTAGGGAAACGTAAATTTTGGCACTCAATTCTAAACCAAACTCATCAACAGTAGAATCATGTGTTTGGGGTAACTATGAAGGATTTTTTCTTTGGCAATAGACTATTTAAAAGTAGTCTATACAGAAGTCACTTACATTTTATCATAAATTAAATGTAAACGTGTTTTAAGTTTGTGAATCGGAGAGTTCAATCCCCATTCATGTTTGTGAGCTACACGTTGAGGACAAGATTTTATGACAACAGTTCACCACAGTCCAGCAGTATTTCTTGATTAGTAGTAAATACTGAGGCATGACGGAGTGTACATCAGACAACAGTTGAGAGGCCCGGTCAGCTTTTCTAGAAGAATGTTCTTGGAGTATCAGCAGTTCAGAGAAGCTAGAAAGGTGCTGGGCTGCTACCACATGACAACAAAGACAGATACACCAAAGGCAGTTAACGGAAGAGGATAAGCAGGTCCTTGTTCTTTTATGTATCATACTGAGCAGACCTGTCATTCTAAGGCTTCTTACTGGAAGATCTGAGGGATCAATAAAATTTATAAAACTATCAAATGACACAATCTTTCCTTTAATGGGCAGTTTGACCTAAGTTTTAGTATGGAATTCTAAGTTGTATCAAAATCTATTCTCAATATGAAAAACATCTGTGAACCGATAGAAAAACAGGCAAAGAACCTGAACAGGCACTTCACACAGCAGGATATCCAAAAAGCCAACAAGCAGATGAAAAGGTGCCCAAGTTACTCAGGAGGAAAATACAAATCAAAATCACAATAAGATACCTCACCAGAGTTGTCGAAATGAAGCTCTCACCTATTGCCAATGGAAGCATAAGCTGCTACCATCATTTTGGAAGGGTGTTGTACAGGAAGTATCTGAATGTATGTATACCCAATGAAAGGGCAATTGCACTCCTAGGGATACACCTGACAGAGCACAAAGCCAGGTGTGAGAATGTTCTTAGCAGGACCATTTGTACCAGCGAAAATCAAGAAATAACACAAAGGGGGAAAATACGGTATACTCAGAGTGGAGTACAAAATAACAAGAATGAACAAATTACAAATTCAGACAATGTGGATACAAAGCATATGATCCCGTTTATAAAAAGAACAAGCAAGACGAGTTGATGCTGTCACAGTGAAGGTATGTGTGGGATACAGGGTTATGAACAGGAGGAGTGAGAGGGGCTCCTGTGTTTCTAACGATATCATCTGTTGATCTGTGTGTTGGTTACATAGGTAAGTTCATTTCATGAAAATTCATCAAGCCACATACTTGGGACCTGTGTAGTTCCTTATATTTATGTGACTCTTCAATATAAAGTGTACATTTAAAATGAGGGAAGAAGCAAAAGAGTATATAAAGAAAGTTTAAACAAAATCAAACCTCCCAGTTCAGTGCTATACATAACGCCAAGTACTTAAGTAAAACAGAGAGAGGTTTGCTGAGGCATGAATTTATACATTTATAGTCTTTTGTTCCGATTTTCAAAGTAGAAACAGTGTTTGGTATTTGTAGAAAGAGGATAGTAACAGGGTTAAAGAAGATTTTAGAACAAAATGACAAAGAGATTCTAGATAGAGCTGGAGATCTGTTTAGAAGAGGAACATGTGATGAACCATATGGGCCTAAAATGAGAAAAAATCAATTACACTTTTCAGCACAAACAGGCATGGGGGCAGGGACACAGACACCACCACAAGGAGAGCATACCAGCAGGATAAAATAACTCATCACCAAAGAATGATTTTAGAAAAATGACTCTCAAAACCCTCCCTTTTGCTGACTTTAAAACAAATATGGAGGAGACACGGAGTTCATTTCTAGGAAATATTACAAATTTTGACAACATATTACCCAGGGTTACTAACTTTCCTTACCTCATTCCACGAATGAATATATTTACTTCTTACCCTGAGCAGATCGTGTCTTTTTATGTTAGAGGACAGAAGCAAATGGGGGTCAGTGACTGAAGAGGTTAAGAGGACAGAGAGTAATGGGCCAGGTCCAGTTTCTAGGAAGTGAGGAGCAAGCAGTGTGTAAGAAGTGATGAAGACCTGAGCCTTAGTAGAGGGAAAGTGTTGCCACAGGCGACCAGGGTAGCACAGGACCCAGGTGCTCCTGGCAACGCCTTCCTCCGCCCTGCGAGACTGTCTCGGGGGTCTGTGCACCCGCTGTCCTTCCTTTACTGGTACCTGCACATTTAAACACAATGCAGCAGCATCATTATTTAAGCAGTTGCCTGACGGCAGATCACAATGAATTTTAAAAGATCCTTTTCTCTTTTTCCTTCTCCTTTGGGCCTTGGGGAATAGTAAGAGAAAGATATGAAAATACGCTTTTTCTTCTTTTTTTTTTTACCCTGATAAAATACACTTTGAATTAAACAAAACCTACTGCATGGTTTATCAAACATCAGCTTAAGAACTCCTCAGGCCAACTGTATTAATAAGAAGTAATAAAATGACATGATAAAAGTTTCTTAGTTGTGTCTTATATTTGTAGCCTTCTCAAGTTCTATAGATTGAGTTATTGGCTTGTCAGGACTAAAATACAAAATGCTATTAACATTTTTAATGCTAAATCTAAACAGTATTTATTGGTTCATCTTTAAATATGGATAGGTTAGTAAATGAGGATTTTGTTTTTATTTGCATATCATATTAGGACTTTTCTGCTGCGTGTTTTAATGGGAACAGTATGTACATATAATTTAACAGACCTAATCATCATATTTCAAAAAAAAAAAAGCTGAATCTTTTAACCTTGAGGCTGTTATAATGGACTAGGTGAAGGTAAATAAAATTGATATATGATGTAAATGGTGATACTTTTTTTTTTACTATATTTCAATATTCCCTTATTTCATTATTCCTCTAGAAATCGGGATTAAACAGCTCTTCTGACTAATTAACCAAAGGAGGTTTGACTAATAGAAGGAGATTGCAAGCATGATTAGTTAAATGATGATGTACATAGCACTTAATGATCATTATCATTTATTCTAATATCAGTGGTAATAAATGGTGAAACTGTTTAAGCCAAATGCTGTCACATCACAATAATGTACATCATGGCTAATGCTAATAATTTCTAATTTACTTGGGAATCAATGGGACATGCAGCTTTCTTAATGCATGTCAATGCTTTCTTTGATAAATTTATAGACCCTTTATAGTAAAAAATGTTTAATATTTATCTTCTTACCTAGACTACATATAAGGTCATCATAGCACCACTTCCCTCCAAAGCACAAACAGTTCCAGTGTAAAGTATGAAGACACTTACTTACTTACAAAGATGCAATGACTATAACCAACGCTACTGCTTCAAAATACTGATCTCATCCCAGTCTCTTGCTTTCTACAGATTTAGGTCAGCCATCGGGTTCTTACACAGCACTGAAAGGCTACCTTTGCTCTAAGAAACAAACCAGAGTGGTACTTGATTTTCTATATTACTCATTTCCATCACCGTTTTCTCTCATATTAAAAATTACAAGGGAAAGAAGATTCAGGTATGTGCTATAAAATCACTGGCCAATGTTATCTCCAGAACACAAACAAAAAGGTGGGGAGAGTGTCCATTTTATGTGGAGAGACACATTCATTATCTGGAGCTAGAGGCACTCTGCTATTGACTCTTCATCATACCCTATTACTCTTTAGGAATTCACTTTCAATTTGGGATCACATAAAAATGAAAAGCTGAGAGCTAGGACAGACAGAAGTTCCCTTTAGGTTCATGCACGGTACTGGAAGAGGGAAAAGGAAAAAGGAAAAATACAAATGCAGTCAGCATGTTTTAGGAGAAAGGATATTAGGTAACTAAGGACTGAAAGAAGAGATGTGGCTTCTGCTTGTATTTTAATGGGGACAAACTAAGTTACTCTTGGAGTGTCTTCCTATCTCGATTGCCTGCCCGTTGCCCATTAAGACCTTTAATATTTCTAATTTTAATTTTCTTTAAGGTTGTTATTTTACAAAGAAATGCAAAAGGCCTCCTATAAAATAGCAATTCCTTGTCTCTGACTCTGCCTTATTCATGTTCCTCTTGCTATCTCCTGATTAATCAATCTTAGACATTATTTACTGATTTCCTAGTATGACAGACCAAAGCTTAACTTCCTTACAGCTTATCTCAAAAGGGGGGCTCACAACATGGCTTTCCCCAGAACCGAGAGGGAGGAAGAGCAACCAAGATGGAAGCCATAGTATCTTTTTTTTATAGATTTTATTTATTTATTTGACAGAGATAGAGACAGCCAGCGAGAGAGGGAACACAAGCAGGGGGAGTGGGAGAGGAAGAGCAGGCTCCCAGCAGAGGAGCCTGATGTGGGGCTCGATCCCGTAATGCCGGGATCACGCCCTGAGCCGAAGGCAGGCGCTTAACCACTGTGCCACCCAGGCGCCCCATAGTATCTTTTATAACCTAATCTCAGATGTGACATACCATCAGTTCTGCTGTATTCAATTGGTTACAGACTAACCCTGGAAAATGTTTGTGGAGGTGGTACAGATTACAGAAGGATATGAACACCAGGAGGCAGTCATCATTGGGGCCATCTTGGAATCTGGCTACCACAGAGTTTATATTATTGTGACTGTAAAATTGTACACAAGGCTATGTCAAATTCAAGTAGTATACTACAATTATAAATCCCTATTTGCCCCCAGAAAAGCTCATACCATCGTGCCTCTTCTCTTTTTCTTAGCACCTACCACTCTTTGCATACTCGTCCCCAAAGTTTTATAATACAATTGTACACATAGCCAAACAGATCAGATTACCTTTAAGTTCTACATTTTCCTCCTGATCTTCCCCTAGAACTTTGTTTCTGTTTCTATGTTTATGCTTCTCCAAATATGTACTATTTTCTTTCTGCTACTGTATTTTTCATATCTGAAAGATCTTTTTGTTTTTAAATCTTTTTTATACATACATCTTTTATATTTCAATGATGAAAAAAGAGGATCATATATACACTATTATGATTTAATATATATTAATTATGATGCTATTCCTTACATTTTCTCTGTCTACTAAGAATTGCTTTGGTTTGTTTTTTTTCCTTCTTTTTTCACATTGAATGCTCTTGCAAATGTCAGCTGATGAATCCTTGTCTCAAATTAATATTTAAGAACAAACACTTTAAATAAGTGAATAGGTTTGTTAACTAGTGAGCTTTTCCATGGGAAGTTCTTGTAGTAAGCTAGCATTTTTTTGAGGGAAGGGAGCCAAGATGCCAGGATCTGAAGGCCTTTTCTCTAGACTGCTCATTATCTACAGAGGCATATTCAGACATCTACTCAGAATATAAGCCTCGCTCCTGTGTAGTAAAGACTGGGCGGTGGGATGGGGTCAGGAGAGGACTTTGCCATTCATTTCTCCTCTTTTCTCCCAAAGACCTTCCTCTATGTTCACGTAATCCCTGTTTTTGGTGGAGAACCTCAGCTCTGGTTTGTACTCTAATTCTAGAGCTTCTAGCACATTTTTTCCAAACAGCACACTTTTTATCTCCTGCAGGTGTGGAGGAAAGGCTGAGGTGGGGGGTGGAGGGGTAAGTGCAGCACAGTGGCTGTAAGTTTGGATTTGGAGCCCATGCCTAGTTGGAGGCTGAACTACCCCCTTAAGATTCTCCCATTTTCAGCTCTATGCCTCCTTCCTCCCATCTGTGGTTCCCGAAGCCTCGAGCCCTCGTGTGGAGCTGTGAGGAGTAGATCAGTCTGTTTCTCATCAGGGTCCCCTATTGTTGGGGGTTGAATTGTGTCACCCCAAATTTATGTTGAAGTCCTAATACCTGGTATCCGTGACTGTGACTTTTGCAGATATAATCAAGTTAAGACGAGCTCAAAGTAGATTAGTGTGGCTCTAACCAAATGATTAATGTCCTTCTAAGAAGGCCACGTGCAGAGACAGAGACAGGGAGAAAGCCATGTGAACATGGAGGCAGAAATTCGAGTGACCCAGCTGCAAGCCAAGGAACATAAAGGGCTGCTGGTTACCACCAGAAGCATGGATGAGAAAGAGGACAGAGTCTCCCCCATAGCCTCCAGAAAGAACCAACGTTGCCAACACCTTCAGACTTCTAGCCTCCAGATTTGTGACAGAGTAATTTTCTCTTGCTTTAGGGCCCCCTGGTTTGTGGTAATTTGTCATGCTGGCCTTGGAAATGAATACACCTGGATTCCAGTTTTCTCTCCCTGCACATGTTCTCCCCTATTGTCATATGTTGTTCCAGGCGAAAGATGTCTTGGTTTCAGAGGACTGGAGATTGGTTTTTATTACTCCTTCTCTTAGTGGCTCTATGGTGACTCCCAATGGGAAAAGGGGGTTAAAACATCTTTACTATCCTATTTTAAAACTAAAAATCTCTATAGTCTTTTAATTTTTCCTTTTTTTCCTTCTAAACTAGTTCATACCAATTAATGTACTTTAAGGGCAATATAGGAACTATTCATAGAAAGAAAATTAATTTCAATCTCTAATTAGTACACCCATTCTATACACTACTGTCACTTTGCTCATGAATCTATAATAACTTTCTAGTGACAAATGCATCACAGAAGGTGGGCAGAGAAGGGGAAAGAACAAGGAGGAACTAACACTGAAGTTATCGAACATCTATCCAGTCTAGGTACTGTAGTAGAGTACTTTCCCATACTTTTACTAAATCTTCCTAATAGTTTATGAAACGTGTGATTTCTCTATTTGACAACTAAGGAAGAGGACATGCAAAGGTTAAATCACCTGTTATCGTCACCCTTTTAATGAGTCAAGAAGTCAAACCAAGACCTATCTGTCTCTAAATCCCAAGCCTGACTCCATGCTGTCTTTCAAGGAACTGCTTGGCTCGATCATTCAAAAATATGGCTAGTTTTATGTTTTTACAAAATAGTCAATGAATAAGAACAACTACTGCTCTTTTTTAAGGAAACTACTATGTGTCTGGTGGGCACTTTGCAAAAGATTCATTTTTAATACAACCATCGTGAAAATGGGTTCTGTATCTGCCTATTCCAAACTCACCTTTAATGAGGACAAATAAGATATAAAAATAAATCTAATGGTACCTTAGCAATAAGTAGGTGAGCACCAAGGGCTGTTTCATAGGAAAGGATCTCAGACACGTACTATAGTGGACACACGCCGGGAAGGAGACCAGCTATGTGAGGGTCACCACTATCCGTCCCTGTTAGAATGCCTGCCTCATACGTAACACAGCACCCCAACAATGCTGAAACACACATCATGTACGACGTCCCAACAGAGTTTCCTTTACTTTCCTAAATAACCACCACACTATTTTAAAGTATGCAATATCTTATCTTCTCAGAAAATGGGAGGACTCTGCTTGACTGGTGCTCCGAAGCACGCTCAGACTGCCTTCCGCCACACTGAGCACTGTGCTGACACCTGGAGAGGAACTTTTAGAACCTTTAGGTTATTGGGAAACCAACTGCCTTTTGTCACAGGGCCTGAGAAGCACCCTGGCCCCTTTTCTTCTCCTCAGGCTTTACAGACTGCTATCATTACATAAGTCATAGTCTCCCTTTTCAGCTGGACCATTGATGCAAACATGGTTTTGTCTCCCTGAGCAGTGACCTCTCACAGTCCATGCAGGACATGCACCATCGGTCCTTCCCCATCACCCTTGCCTCTCTTTCTACTCAGAGACTTTCAGGAGGAGACCTTTTATCTTTGCTCTCGGGGAAAACAGATGTCATCAGGTGAGATCTTCAGATTCCCCCTTCTCTTTGTATCCACTTCTCTCTGTACATCCTTCCTTTTCACTGTCCAAATTCTCCACACTTAGGCTCTCCCATGCCATCCCCCAAGAACCTCACTCTAACCACTGCCCCACTAAATGGTCATCCCTCCCCTCCAGAGCTCCTCCCCTTCAGAATCCAAAGACAGTAAAGCCAATGCCACAAAGGCAAAGAAACATAACCTCCTCATTACACCATGAGGCGTTCTAGTTCCAGCGATTTCTAGCTATTTCTCTTCCTTTTCTTCTTTCATATCCAGGCATTTAGAAGGAGGAGCCTAAACTCCCCCAACCAATGCCTTCTGGCTTCAGTTTCTACTATTCTATCGAAACTGCCCTTCCTGAGGTGAACAATGGCACCCGAGTTCTCAAGCCAATCTCTGTCCAGGTGCTCCCCCATCCTTTTTTGCCTGGCTTCCTGAAGCCTATGGCTTTGCCGACTGCATTTTCCCAGGCTCCTCTTTTCCTTGCCTGTTCCTTCCAAGTTGCTTAGCCCAGATGAGCACTGCACACCACCCTGCCCAGAAGACCCAGTAAGACTAATGACTGTCCACGGCACAAAGGATGCCTTCTCCTCCCTGTATCCTGGGGGAAGCTTCCCAGTAGCACCGTTTCACTGATTTGTAACTGTTTATCTTAAACAATTTATTTGTCATTAAAACTGTAGACTTGCCAACCATTTGACATGTTTTCCACATTTGTGATTATGTCAATGCAACTTTAGTTCTCAAGTGACAAAATGACAGTACAAGTGGCTTCCTTTTAAGGATATACATGCAAAAATATTAACATGTGGAAAAAGAGAAAAATAAACAACACACAAGCCAGTAATCAAACCTATAAAATCAACAGCTCTTCTTTAATCTTTCTGGGGGGTTGTGGGGTGAAGTTTGATTAAATCAAGAGATCCTGTCACCAGGAAAGAAAATATGCCCAAACACAAAATTTAAAACAAAAGGACAGAGTTCAAGGAGCTTCTTAAAGTCTATCCACTGACTCCTTCTGAACTTATATTATGAGGAAAGGGAGAAATTTAGTGGGCCAGAAATTTTGAAAGATCATGTAATTATAGTCCACTATGGCACACAAACAGAACAAAAGACATATTAATCATAACAACTATTTCAGGGAAGTCAAGGACATTACTTTCCTTATGCAGTAGTCCTTTATCCCTTTTCACTCAATTTAGTTCCAGCCTTCAGCATACATTTGTGAATGCTCATTAAATGAAAGGCATTTGCTATTTCTTGCATAAATGTCCTTTTAAAACAACTTGAAGTCCTCACTGCTTGAGGATTTTTTTTTAACCTGTTCGTGCTTAAGAGTGTGTATGATAATGACTAAGCCAGAAGGTTGTCCCTGCCTTGACTATAAATTAGAAATGCCTTTCCCTTCTGCCCACGGGGCATCCTTACCTAGGCAGGAGCCCTGCTGAGTCCATTCTTCCTTTTGCTTGACTACATAGTAAATAGGAGAGACTGATATTTGAATAAAATGTGAAATCACCCAAATTGTTTTACATTCCTGGCCTAGAAAAATCTCCTTAAAAAAATATTTAAGTCTTTTTTTTGACAGTTACAGGTAGCATTTGATTCTGCTTGAAAGCGCCAGTGTAAGGGTGTCAAAAACAATTAGTATTTTAATAGCTCCCTTTCTTTCTTAGGCATTTAGCAGCACAAGTTCATCGGAAAGGGAACAAAAAATATTCTCAAGAACATGAGCCAGTGACATTTGGCAAAATCATATAATTTTACTTTATTATTCCCTAGGCTCTTTTCTACTTTAAATTAGGATACAGTTCAAAGAAATTAAAATGGTAGTTGTCAACATTCACTTTGACAGATAAGGTTTTCTAGACAAGGAGTGGTTTGGTGTTGTCCTCATTGTTTTCAAACAAGTCTTAAGGCAGCTAGTGTTCAGTAGACACTATTGAAAACCTTACTAATTTCATAATTCTGCCTCAAGACAAATTCTTGTTGTTTGGGGGAAGGTAGGTCGAGAAATAAAGAGGACCCAAAACTGAGTGGATTAGAGTGGGTGGGGTGATTATGTGTGAAGTTTTGATAGATCAAAAACAAAGCTTTTCTTGTGTGCCTCCCTTATTTTGTGAGAAATATGCTAATTCAAAGATATCTAACTAGCTTCACATTTAATTCTGACTTCAAATCTTAGAGTAGCAGAGCAGCTGTGCCTGGCGGCAATACAATCTTATTTCTATAAAAATCTCTCAAAGCTTCGTATATAAGTGGAAGAGTAAAAATAGATAATCAAATCCAAATTAAGGCTATTAAGAATTGATTTAGTGTAAAGATAATATAGCAAGATTTTGTTTAGGTTATGGATGTTCACTAAAAATGTGTAATACTTGTTTGCCTAAAAATTTTGATTATGTTTTATCTTATTTTGTCACAGTTAAATAGTTTTATCATTAGGGGTTTTAATTGCATATAGTTTATAGAATTCTTTCTGATTACTCTATATCCATTTAACTGAGGGAAAAAACCCCACTGTACTACTTAATGAAAAGAGAACCTTCTACTGAAGATGCAATCAAACTGCAGGCAGATGTACCACAAGGTGTGGCTCAACCATTCCTATCTGTGAAACCTTTGTTGGGAACATTTTACAGCATCTACATCGTGTGCAGGGGAAGAGACGTCCTGGAAGAGAGGAGGAAGTAACATATCCTGAAAAGCACCAGTCACTCAGCGGTATACCACCGAGTTGTAGAAACAAAGAGACAAACATCTAAAGACAGAAAATGAGAAAACCAAGTCCTTGAAAGTGTCCTTTCCACCTTCGTAATGTTGGCTCGACTATCATGCAATTCCCCAATTTCTTCATCTTTCTTCGGCCTCTTGCTCACTTCATTACCCACCTGTGTCCATTCCTGAGGTGTAGCCCTTGACTTGCATCCTCTAGATTTAAAGATTTTCCTTTAGAGAAATCATTAGCTTAAGTAGCATTAGCAATTCTCTGTGGGGGTCCCTTAACCCACAGCTCTAGACCTGGCTTCTCCCCTCAAACCTTAAAAAGCTCTTTTATTCACTCCCCATCCCTTGTGGCCAATCCGTGTCGGCATCAAGGGTGGCTATGAAGTCCTTTTGATTCTTTCCTCTCTCTTCCGTTTGTCACTTCAGTTTCAGAAAACCTGCACAGACCTGTCATTTTCCTGCTCAAAACCCTCAATAGTCCAATTTCTTGGTCTGGCATCAGACTCTCCATATACTGCTTTCCTAGCTGGTCCTTTATTTTTAAGCAGACCATTTGATTCACTAACACCCAAATATGGTACAATCTTTAGAAAAACGCATTAATAAATACTTTGATTATCTTGACTTAAAAGGAAAACACTATTTTCCACAGATTACAGAAAACCTTCAGATATGCAATGCACTGTGTTGAGTAAAGACACGAGATAATGCCCTGTACTCATTAGCAGAAGCTTTCCTTTGTTTTATTTACTGTTGTTAAACTCTGCTTGATTAAGCAAGGGAAAGAAATCTAATTAATAAGCAACCCTCCACTTCTAAGGAGTGAATAATCCAATCAAGATTGAACCGCATCCTCCCTATTTGATATAACACCTTTTGAAGCACAGACCACTGATGATCAAATAGCTCCTTCTGATGACAGATAACATTTTAGGGAGGAGATGAGAGGGGTTAACAGTGTTCACAGCTGGAGCTTTAGCAATTAGCATATTAAATCACCCACTTATTTGGGTGACATCCAGCGACCTGATTTTGCTCGATATAGTACATTAATTGTTCCATTCAAACCTAAACATAAACACGTCTGTTCATTCAACACATTCTTACTAAACATCCACGTGTCAGGGCTCAATGCAGCTAAGAGCTGAGGTTACAGCAGTACGTAAATCCAGTATCTTTTATCCCCTTGTCCCCACCTTGATGGGACTCACGAGTAGTGGGGCAGACATTGAATATTTTATAGGAAATGACTACCGCAAAATGGGAAAGCCATTGGGGTTATTAGAACATGTAGTTTTACAGACTGGGGTTCACTGGAGAACCTCTGAGAAAGTACACACATGCTATTGCTCTTTCATGGCCCACACTTGCCCCTGGCCTTTTGGCCTCACTTCTACTCATCCCTCAAAACTCAGCCTGGATTTCAGGTCCTTCTAGAAGTCAAGTCTGAATTGTCTTCATAAGGTCTGGATTAGTATTCCATACCTGTAGGTATTCCCAATACTTTGTGTGTTGCCTCTATCCTGGCATTAACCAAATGTATGGGAATTGTTACTCATCTGTCCCAACTAGATGATGAACTCTTAGGGAGTATCTCTATATTTTAAGTGCCAAGTGAGTGCTTAATAAATTTTGCTAAATTGATGAATGAATAAAGGTTTAATGAGGAAAAATACTGGACATTTCATTTCTGCTGAGGCTGTAAAAGGCAAAGCAAAAGATAAAACAAGTAATGGTTTTAACCAAAGTATTTTTGGCAGAGGTTCGGAGCAGGGCACAAGGGCTGGATTACTCAGCATGTATAATTTCTGCGCTTTTGAAGCTCATAGCAGCTAGAATGCTTGAGGTCATCTTTTGTCAAAATATATACTGGGACATTTTAGCTGCGAGGTCTCAGAGGATACTCTACCAGGATCTAATTCTGAAATAAAAGATGATCTATGTCTGCAACTACATTTGTATCTGCAGGTATAATCTAAATTTGTACTTATAATCTATACAATTTATATGTTCCATGGTCTTTGTAACAGAGTATAAGTTGGCTAAGATTAATATAGATGTTTTTAATACCGAGTTTATTTTTTAATTTTTTAAAAAGATTTTATTTATCTATTTGTGTGAGAGACAGACAGAGAGAGCACAAACAGGGGGAGCGGCAGGCAGAGGGAGAAGGAGCCTCCCCGCTGAGGAAGAAGCCCGACACAGGACTTGATCCTAGGACCTGGGATCATGACTGAGTCAAAGGCTGATGCTTAAATGACTGAGTCATCCAGGCGTCCCTAATACAGAGCATATTAAAGAAATAAAAAGTGGTCATAATTCCAGAAAATGGTATATTCTTGGAAAACAGTGCTACCTAGGGATTAAATCTGGGAACAATGGACAAGATGCACTGGAAGCTAGAAAACCTCTGAAAGGGTATATCTCAGTAGGTCACCCTTAGGTTAAGAAGAGGGAAAAAAAAAAAAAAGGTACATAGATTGCTCATAGCCCAAGGATGTGAAAAGGAATAGATGCTGATTCAGGCCAAGTATTCAGAGTACAACATGGCGGAGAGATTAAGAACGTGGAATCAGAAGTCAGCTCAGGTTCAAAACTTGGCACAGGACCATAAGCAAACTACCAGAACTGTTTAATCTTTAGTTATTTTCAACAATGAAATGGAGATAAAAATATTGACTATCTGATACGATTACTGTGAATGATATGTATAAAAATTCTGCATGGTACTTGGTATTTAGTAAGCTAAATAACTTAGTAGACATTAGATTATTTTAATACTTAAAAATATTATTTTACTAAGAATATAAGCAATTTTAAAATAATTGTAGAAAATCTAAGTCTTCAAAAAAATGAGATAATATGAACCGCTACAAGCATATAGAAAATGTTAGACATTAAGTACGTGAAAGCAGATTAAAAAGTAAGAGAGGCTCAAGTTAGATTTCATTCACATCGTTCAGTTGAGTTGTAGGATTAGCATTTTCAAAACAAAAAGCAATTTTTAGAAATAGTAAGATTATAAAATACTCTGAAATATCATCTTTTCCTAACGATAATCATGATCCTTGTTTCAATGACAATATTTTCCTTAAATTCTATACTTTTCAACATCTAATCTAATAAATCTATCTTTATATATAAAGAGTTCTTGAAGATTAACTGGTCATTTGAATTTTTCCCCACTTGGTTAGAAATATGAAAGGAAAACACAACAGAAATACTGATAGAAAATAAGTGTTAAAAACACTTTAATCCACTACATTTATATTAGAAAAGAATTTGACCTTTATGATATATCTCCTTTGGCTTGCTGTATAACCTATTAGTTTAATTATCACAAGAGCCTTAGAACTTCAGATAGTACCTGTCAACCCGAGTAAAGATAGAAATGCAAGGTTCATCTGCTTTTATGCAATGGACCAAAATACCACAATTTATAAGTAATTACAGATGAGACTTTGTAGCCTGTACACTTTACTGACACTACAGTCAGAAAAGGACTGGGTTCCCCAAGGCCAGTGCACAAAATTATCTTAAATAATCTTCCTCTACATGATACCTAAAACACTTACTTTAAATTAAGCATAACATGGGTATATGTATGCCATTATAATTATTTCATGATCATTGTGTTGGCTGTGGGTCTTTAATGACACACAATGGGGGCTGCTTTCTTTATTTTATACATTTTGTTATTAATAAAAAATAATCCAAAGTACCCATATGTAATAAAAAAAAACATGATGGGAATCAGAACTGCATTAAGGTCATATTTGTGTCACTAACTAGCTCTGTACTCTTGGGAAGGTTTGCAGCTTCTCTGAGTTTCCATTTATTCATCTACAAAACAAAATAATCTCTAGGGTCCAAGATAGCTCTATTCTCTAGACCTTTTGCCATTATTTACTATGTCACAATGACTCCAAATCATAAACCCAAAGTTAGGAAGTACTTAATTACCCACAATGAATATCTGTGACATACTACAGTTCATCTTTTCTTCTGTTAGAGTAGGGAAAGGCCAAATGGTAACAAAAGCATACTGTTGAAAAGACTGGAAAGACCTATTTAAACATTTTACCTTGAGCAATAAACATCTACCCATCTATTCAGATTCATTACCCACATCCACTTCTTTTTCTGATTCACTTTATAGTTTTTTTTAGGCTACCCTAGAAATTTGACACAAATGTCTGTACTTAGTCACACATTAACACTTCCAGAACTCAACTCATCCGTATCCAAAACCACCCTTGAATGAAAATCTGTCAAGTATTTTGCTATTTATAAATCTGGCAAACTTTGATGACAATCTCACTCTGAATAAATGACAATGGTAATTGATAAATTTGTTTATGACTATGGAAGGTGAGGAGAACCCCATAATATATAATAGTGAGAGAAAGGAAACCAACGTAAATAAAACTTGGTCAGCATGAATTGGCACCTCGAAGAGGAGAACTCCATGTGGGGGGTGTGCAGGCACTGGTTAGGGAATTTTGAAAGCAGTCAATCTCAGATAAACATCAGAAACTCAGTTAACTTACCTTTTTTAGTGATTCTAGTGCATCCTTCCACAGTAAGAGCACATGAAACTCATCTGTATTAATGATTTTGCCAAAATGCTGGTCACAGTATTTCAAACTGTACTGGCAAATACGGTAGAGTAAAATACTTTAACAGATTAAATATTTCAAATTGCATCTCGATGTAAAGCAAATCCACTATATAAAATATTACTTTGAGAGCAAACTGTTTTTGAAAGGACACATTGGGCAACACTGATCAAAAATGTTTGAGATAATTTCAAATAATAATAACTTTAAAAATTCATCTGAGACCTGAAAGAAGAACCCTAGATACTACCTCAATCCAATCACATAAGCATGGAATATATGAATATATAATCTCAGGGCAATAGGTACCATCTGCTCATTTCTACCCCTACAGTTATATCTAAACTTGAGAACCTTCACAGCAGCCTACTAAAATAATAGATCAACAAGATAAAAGTAGATAAGAAGAATGTGCAATTTATGAATACGGTTTATTACCATGGTTACAAACTTTCAGAACAGGCCTCTGAGACATGGGACTGAGACTTTGCCGAATATCTGTTAAAAGAGAGAGAGACAGAGAGAATTAGCACAGAGGTCTGTGCATCTCAAGAAGTGTTAACAGTATTAGACTGTTTTCAAAGGTTAAATATGTCTGGACCCAAAGCAATGCTTCAATACCCTGAAATACTTGAAGCAGTGATGTTATGACTTTTACTTCCCATTTAATTATGCTACAGTAAACTCCACTGGGATAAGGTGCATATGGTTCTTCAGATGAGACTTGTCACACTAATCAAGATTTTCTAGGTTCAGTGCTTTGGTTTGTTAATGTGCTACTGACATCGGCCAACTGGAATGCTTCTCTCTCTGACATTTGTCATTGCAAGGGAAGGATTAAGCAAACTCATGAAACTTCTGAAGAGTTGTTGCCCAGAGCACTACATTCTTGACACACGACTTTAAAAGAATTAAAAGGAAAAAGAGAAAACGGTTGTTCTTTGTGATAGTTCCCTAGAAAGTAACATGAAACAAGTATAATGTTCACCTTTTGGCTTTGGTGTCCTTTTTCTTCGGTCGCGGAAGGCAGCCCCCGACTGCAAAGCCTCCAGCAGACTATCCATCACTCCTGTCTCATCACCCTCTGTGAAAAGAGATGCAGGGAATCCCATCAGCCCTCAGGGTTACCATAGCAATGTCAAAGCATACATAGAAACTGGTGATGGTGATGGTAGGGAGAAGAAAGATCGGATGCCAGGACTAAACCAGCAATTTCAAAATAAGATAGGACTGTAACTCTCTCATAAATCAAATATCTTTTAATGAAATCGGTTTCATTAGTGCGTGTGTTACTGTCCACTAAAGAGGACTGGGTTCCATTGATTCACTTCAGAGGGCTGCTTTTATAGTCTGGAGGACCAATAACTTTAAATAGAATGCGGTTCTAGTCATATCTGTGTCTCAGGTTATCATAAATCACATTTCCCTTGTAGAAATGGGCTATTTTCAAAGCATCAGCTTCTATTCTAAAGTTGACCAGGTGTGGGAGAATGTTTTTGTTGTTGTTATCGAGACTCTGCTGCCTAAACTTTTTGCACAAAATTGTATTTCTAGGTTAACTATTGTGAACATGCTCCCAATAACTGATATTTCATATCAGAAGATAATCGTCCCCTGACTTTAGGTGACACAGAACAATCACTACAAACTTTCATAGAACGTAGGAAAAGTTTGTCCTCTGTGATGAAAAATAAACCAAAAGAGGCTCTCAAACACCTAACGTGTTTTTCATCCCATTATGATTGGTTTAAATTGATATTCTGTATATATTTAATGAAGGATGCGGTTATAGAGTCAATCCTCTCTCCAGAGAACAGATTATCTTGCAATGTTCATAGTTATTTATAGTTGTCAGTGCTAAATATTATTCAAAGGGAGTCGGTGGGGGGCAGGGGGGAGAAGCTTCAAAGAAACTACTGACTCAAACCCAAATTCAAGGAAATGCACTATTTTGTCACTCAGAAAGAGGTTATTTGTGGGATTCTCTATGAAATTGTATGGCTGGTATAGTTACATCTAAAGTAATAGAAAACTATTTTCCTCTAGATTTTTTATTTCTTTTTATTGAGACTCAATGCCTTGATTGGAAACAGATGACAAATGAATGCAGTAGAGTACAGACAGCAAATTCACTTACAGTTTATAAACAGATATATAAATATAAATATGTATTGGCCTCTTTCCATCTGGTTCTATCTCATATTTTTAGAAAAAGTACTAAACTTTGTAGATGTAATTAAAAAAAAAAGGTGGGTGACAGGTAGAATATCTGAAGGTTAATTTACAGATAAATTTAATTCTAAAGTGGCTTGATGGCTATTTTAATTAAAATACACTAAAAATTTCAGACACCTTAATTAGAAACTAGATATCTTTGAAAATTTACACTCAAATTAAAAAAATAAAAAAGAACTGCAAGTAATGCCAGATATTCAAGGTTGTGGATGTATTTCCTTAGTAAAAGGCAAAATTTAAAATATCTAAAACTTTAAGAAAGCAAGCACGAGATTAATGGCATACACTTTAAGGAGGAAAAAAAAAAACACACCAAAAAAAACCCAAAACAAAACCAAAACCAAAGAACTACAAAGATAATTTGGACTTGACATAGTGATTCTGAAACCATTATGTGTGCATTATAAGACTGAGCAGATGGGTAAACTCGCTGTGGGAAAGAAAGGAAATACAAATATTGAATAGGAAGAGAAAAAGAACCATAAAGTGTTGGATTGCATTTACAAGTATCATATAGGCTCAAGGGTTAAAAAAAAAAAAAAACCACTTTTCTTAGCTTTCCAAAATAACCCAGAAGTAATGACTCTGTGGCAGAAATGAGCACACGTGGGCTCCAGATCTTGGTTTCTAAACACCATTACTAATGCGAACCAGAATACTTAAATACCTGATTTGGGGGCTGAGACCAAGAACGTGTGAAAAAAGTCAGGAACGTACTGGTGTATCAGATGATTAGAAAGTGCTCACAGACAGGGAGGGATGTGTCAAAAGGGCAGAGTGGAGCCAGGCTGAAGGACAGTCTTGGCCAAATTTAGGATGATTTGAGCACTAAATGAGTAACAATAGGGATGGATTATTACACATTGGGGAGAAAAACAATTATGCATCCATACTGATACTAAAAAATTAAAAATATATATGGCATAAGGGAAAGCTCTTCTTTACAGAAGAATGTCAACCAATAGGTGTCAAAGATATGGGGGAATATAAAATATACTATATTACAATTCACATAGTAAGAATTGATTGAGGCAGAAATCATCAATGGGTGCAGAAACTATTGGGTATAAGGCTGTCAGGGAACAGGATTTGGAGAAATCTGGCAGATGTCACCTTACCTAAATAATCAAATCTGACATCAAATGTGACAGTAAAGTATACACTGACAACAACTGCCTTCTGAAAGGGTGCACTGAGACAGACTCAACCTGTGTAGTACTTTGCACAAAAATATTTATCCTGAATCTAAATGTGAGGAAATGATAATAGAAATCCAAAGTGAGGAACATTCTGGAAAGTGACTGGCTTGGATTCTTAAAGACTATCTATTATTATTATTATTATTATTATTATTAAGATTTTATTTATTTATTTGACAGAGAGAGAGACAGCCAGCAAGAGAGGGAACACAAGCAGGGGGAATAGGAGAGGAAGAAGCAGGCTTCCCAGCGGAGCAGGAAGCCCAACATGGGGCTCAATCCCAGGACTCTGGGTCACGCCCTAAGCCAAAGGCAGACACTTAGCGACTGAGCCACCCAGGTGCCCCATTAAAGACTATCAATTATGAAAAACAAGGGAGAGAGGGAGAGCAGGTGGGAGGGAAAGAAAGGATTAGGGAGATTAAGGGAGGTTCAAGAGATAGGACAACCAAATGTAATACACAATCTTTGATTACCTCTTGGATGGTATCATATAAATGACATTGTTGGGAAAATTGGGGAAATTTTAAAATGGACTGCATATTACATAATTATATTATGCCTCTGTTAAGTTACCTGAATATGGTAATTATGTTATCATTAGGTAGGTTAATTCCATTGTTCTCAGGAGGTAGATGCTGACACACTCAGGCTCACTCAACGACTTATGCCCTCCTTTTCATGTTCTCCATTTCATGCCCTTGAACATGCTGTATTCTCTACACAGAACATCCTTCCCTTTTCTTTGCTAAGCTAACTCCTCCTCCAAGACAGAAATGAGAATCCTTCCCTGATCTATGTGAGCTGAACCTGGTGGCCCTCTGTGTCTTAATGACATGGGGTAGCCACAGCAATCAATCCTTTACAATATAATTTACTTGACAGTTTCTGCCACTAGACTGAGTTCACTGAGAACAGAGATTATGGCTTTCATTTATCCTTAATACCTAGCTAAATGCCAGTATTACACAGAAACTGTTCATTAATAAATGTTGACTAAATAACAAGTGAGGCATTAATATGGCCAATGGGAAGGAGTAATCATGCAGGAGAATAAAGGTCACAGGTGGGAAGAGGGCCAGGGAAGTGGTGGGAGCACATTCCCACAACCACTATAATTTCTTCCTCTTCCCTTGGCTCACACAACCATTCAGTTGCCAAACCTTGTTCGTGCACACTCCCCAGTAGCTCAAGAATTGATCGACTGTTTCCTTTTCTGACTGAACTTTAAGTTCACCGTCCAGAATTGAATTACTTTTCACCTGAAATATCGCATGAGTTGCCAGGAGTCACACTGTGTCTAGTTAATTCCAAATTCAAATTCATCCCATACAGCACTGGTCAGCTCAAAAGCAGAGCCACGATCTTCAGTCTCCCAATCACAAATTTCCAATATCTCTCACTTCCCACAATATAAAGTCCCAACACTTTCACTTGCCCTGACACTTGATTCCAATTGTGTTTCTAATCTTATCTCTTTCAATTTCACAACCTGTTCTTCAGCTAAAGGCAACTTTCTTCACATACCTTTTCTCTCCCATCCTTCACTCTCCAGCTGGAACCTCTGTGCTCTTGCCCCCCAGAGCTGATGGCTTTTCTTGGCCTTCACTCCCATGTGCATAATGGGAAGAATTTATTATGGAAGTAAGAAGACTCATGTTCTAGTCTAAGTTCTCAGACTACCTACCTATGTGACACCAGACTCATTACATAATCGTTCCTGACAAGTAATAGAAAGAATACCTGTCTAGGATTAATGAGAGGATCAAATGACAAAATACAAATGAGAGTACTTGGTAAACTGCTAAGTGATTAAAAAAAAATGTAGGGAAATAAATTCATAAATGAACTCCATAGCACACTACAGGAAGTTTATGAAATATTTGATTATGTTTCAAGTATTGTTTTAGATACAATATAAATGACTTTTATAGTGTATTTTATTATGTCCTCGATTATCACCATTTCTAAGGGAAACTGATCAGAAGTACCTATCAGAAGTAGGCCCTTTAAATAGTCTCTAAATAATCTAATGTGTAAGATAAACACATATAATGGAGATGTTATTCCAAATGTTAAAAGTGCATTTAGAATATATTCATTCACCATATGTTTACTGAGGGCCTACTACGTGCCAGGACACCACTAGGCACCAAAAATACCTAGGCCCCCAAAATACCTAGGCCCCAAGAAT
Source organism: Ursus maritimus (assembly GCF_017311325.1). NCBI lineage: Eukaryota > Metazoa > Chordata > Mammalia > Carnivora > Ursidae > Ursus > Ursus maritimus. Next base: position 35,572,206 of record NW_024423344.1, read on the forward strand.
TAATAAGACATGTTTTCTGATCTCAAGAAGCAGATCAGTGTGATAGGTATGGGGGGGATCCATACGAAGTACTGGAGATATAAGGTTTCCTGGTGAATTATGACCTGACAAGCAAGCAGGAGCTAGCCATGGCAAAGACTTAAAGACAGAACAGTGTCCCTGGCAGAAGGAATAGCAGGTACAAAAGCAAAAGATATGAATAAAAACAAAAGTGAGCTAGAGTCAAGTATTGAAATGATTTATATTTACATGATTCTAATACAAACTTAATAACTCATATTTATATCGCTTTTCCTCTACAAAGAGAAATAAAAATTAGCTATTTTTTAATTGCAGACTAGAATTCAATATCTCTAACTACAAGTCTGTTCGTATTCAAAATATTTATAGCCTCTCTCCTGCTATGAACTCTTTCAAATCAATAGACTAACTGTAATAGTTAGAGTTTTGCTATATCTGAATAACACTTCACCTTGTTTAATTAGTAAATGGTATTTACAGAAATCGTACAGTGTCAAGGGACATGGAGGAGGGAGAGCTAAGGAGGCGATATCCCTAAAGCAGAATCAATAGGACATGCAGACAAGCAGAGGGTGGCCTACGGAGGAGCCAGACAAGTCTGAGGTCTCAGGGGCCTAGGACTGAAGGAGTAGAAAAGATGAAAATTTTTAAAATTAATATTCAGTTTGGTGGAGAATAAATGTTGAAGATAATGAGCTTCCTTTTGGACATGTGAGCACAAGGTGCTAGCAGGGACCTCCTGATAACTTCCAAAAGTAAGCTGAAAATTCTGGCCTCAAGTTCAGACAAAAATTTTGGTATTATTTTCAGAAGTCATTTCTATATTAGAAAAGATACTCATTCAGCACTATGGGCCAGACCCTGAGAAAGGTCCTGGAAGTACCAGGGTTGGCTTCATCCTTGCCTCATGTGCTCCTCTGGAAGTGCATATGACTGAATCAGGAGAGGTGCCATCTTGAGAACCAGGAGGAGAAAAAAGATAAGGCAGTGACGTGATAAGGTATATTCTTTCCTTTGTTCTACTTTCCCCAAGCCAAGGCCCAACACAGAAATTACAGATAACTACAGATACAGAGAAGATCCTAAAAGGCTCCAGAACATTAAAAACAAACCAAATAGGTTGCACACAAAGTAGAGAATCGGAATGGAAATGGATTTCTCGAAAGCAACACCGAGCTCCAGAAGACAAGATACGGATTTCAAATTCTGAAGAGAAATGATTTCCGATGAAGAAAGGGTTAAAAGGCCTGTAAGAGGAGGACAGAAAATGAACGTGCAAGTTTATGAGCACTCATTCTTAGAAAGCTACTGGAAGGGGTGCCTTGGCAAAAAAGGTAAGAAGAAAAAGAAACAAATATGGGATCTCAGAGAGGGGAGGGGACAAAATAGCAAAGGGCAAAAATATTTCCCAGGATGACACGTGTGTCTCAGGCCCAGAACAGCCAGCTCAGATCACACGGGAGAAAGATGGAGTGCAGGAGAGAACCACAGCCAAGGACCTAAAAGCAAATCTGCTGTGTTGAGCCATTTGCGCAAGTGACTGCTGATTTCACAGACCTGTCTGAAAGTCTGGATAAAATTGTGACAGGTGTACACAAATACTGAGCAAATTGAAAACGAAAACAAAAACAAAAACTGTTGGTATAAACCTAGAAATGACATTGTTGCTCAATAGGAAACAATCATGGAATAGTAACTGGAGGGGTAAGGAATACTTCCACAGTTGCGATACTATGAACACTTTTTTTTTTTTTTTTTTTTTTACTATTAATTGCAATATAATTGTAATGTGAGGACAGCAGGGGGAGTACAAGGTGGGGAGAAAGCAAAAGGGAACTAAACTTTCACTTACCAGGAACTCAGTAAAACCCAAAATAAATTAACAATAGTCTAAGCATATTATCTAGAAATAGAGAAGAGGTAAATAAATATCAGAAAAAAGATCCTAAGATTTAAGAGTGGCTGTCTCTGGGAAGTAGAAGGAAGTTGAGAGGAGAGAGAGAAAGCATATTTTATCATGCTAGGAGCGTAACATATTTCATTTAGGAATTTGCAGACATTATGTTGATAAAGTAATGACAAAGAAAGACCCCAGAACAGGAAAAGACAACAAGGTAGGTAGAAACGAAGGAAGAAGTTGATTTTTGACCTACTCGTGCTTTCCTCTGATAAGGGGAGCAGGAGAGGTAACAAATGGTACAACACAACATGATGAGTTGTGTGATGGAGATCTCCAGGCCAGGAAGGACAGCTGATATGGGGCACAGGGAGAAGGGACAGCAGTCACTGAAGGCCTCCTGAAGAGGGAAAGATCTGCTCGAGCTCACAGAACAGGCAGGGGTTCCGGAGGGTCATAAAACACTTGGGAGACTCAGATGTGCATGGGAGTGGAGAGCAGAGTGCCTGTGGGGCAGCGCTGAGAGGAGCTGAGGGCACAGGGAGGGGCCAGTGCCCCAAGCATTGAATAAGCCACAGGAATCTGGGATTCATCTTTAAGGGAGCCATCAAATTATTTTATTATATTTTATTTTATTTATTTATTTATTAAAGATTTTACTTATTTATTTGACAGAGAGAGAGACAGCCAGCGAGAGAGGGAACACAGGCAGGGGGAGTGGGAGAGGAAGAAGCAGACTCCCAGCAGAGGAGCCTGACGTGGGGCTTGATCCCAGCACTCCGGGATCACGCCCTGAGCTGAAGGCAGACGCTTAACGACTGAGCCACCCAGGCGCCCCTCAAATTATTTTAATCTAGGACATAACATGGTCAAATTCCCGTTTTAGAAAGAACACTCTGAGGACAGACAAGATGGAGGGCAAGCAAAATAAGGAGAGAGCCTGTCTGAGGATTTAAATCTATGTAAAACATGATTGCAGAGCCCAAGTAAGGAATAGAAGGTGGTGAAAATGTGAAAGAGAATGAACATTAAAATCTTGGTGAGCACGGATGGGAGTATTAAAAAATAAAGTTGAGGTTAATTTCTAGGTGTTCAGTTTGGCTAACTAGGTATGTACTGATATTATTCCCCAAGTACCGAATGACTCTTGTTTGGTGGTGGGAAGGGGCTGAGCCTAGCGAGGAATTCATGTTTGGATGTGTTGAGATGTTCAGGACACATCCAACTGTAGGTGATAAAAGGTGTTCAGAAGGCTGATGGTTTCACAGGTTTAACACAAGAGGGAAGAGAACCGGTTACACTAATAGTGGTTGTACCTGAAGCTATAGAACAGAGCGTAAGCGTAGCAGAAAGGTAGCGAACGCACGTGCTGAATTCAAACGACTTGGACTGAAATACTGGCTTTCCAATTAGCCATCAGTGTGACTCTGGGCAAATTATTTAACCTTACTGACCCTCACTCTCTTTCCCCTCGACTTTAACGCAGAAATAAGAATAGTACCTGCCTCACAAGGTTATTGGAAGATTAAAAGACGTACATGGTACGCAGCGCTCAGCAGACTGGCGCACAGCAAGAGCTTCGCGTCAGTTGATCTCTGTTGTGGTGGCTGTTGATCGCCAGAGTGCGAGCTCTCTTAGGAAGAGTGTGCTGAGCGTAAGCCACTAGACAGGCTCACGTGTGAAGGGGATTTCAGGAAGAAATGAGTGTTTTCAGTCTCTGAGCGTTGCCATCATATTTACTGTGCATGCACGTTGAGAGCTCCTCTTTTTACTCCATTGACCCCTCCATACCTTCTTTAATTCTCACCACATTCTTTAGGGTTCCAGAAGCAGTAAAAGATGGAACGATAACCACCTGGAACTGGGAGTGGGGCTAGAGAAGAAAAGCACAGTTTCTCCAAAGAAGTGTTGAAATTATGCAGCTGCTGCACAAACTTCATAGGCTCACAGTTTAACCCAGATCTTTCTAAAAGAAACAGTGACAGTTGCCCTTACAAAATTACATGAATTATTTTTCTATGCTGCTGGTTATAGACCTTCTGGGAACCAGACTGTATCTGCTTTACTTGGTAACCCAGTTCAGTCTTTAACCTAGAACAAAGCTCAAAATACAACTTAAACCAGACAGCAAAAAGACAGGAATAACTTAAAGTCTTTGAGCTTGTCTTAATCTAGATGTGAAACTGAAAATTTGAGTCAAGGGAGTTAGAAAGCCAATTTTGATTGGGATTTAACTGATAAAATGATAATTAGAACAGTTCTCTTTTATACTGTAGTTAAGTGGCTCAACCATAAGTAGAATTTTATATTTAAAAAACACAATATTTTAAACCTTTTTTTCTCCATTATTCTTCGTTATTTGCACAACTTGAACTCAACGTATTTCCTGTTGTAAGTTAGAAGGAAAAAAAATAGAATCTTTTGCAAAGGAACAAGTTTTTACTGTTTTCTCTCTCCTTTTTTTTATTAAAAAAAACCTCTCTACTTCTGCTTACAATCTTGAGTATCTACTGAGCTGTGACATAGCTCTGTCTGCAATCACAAGCGACTACCTACTTCCTGCTATCCTGAATATGCTCGGGCCTGTGGTGGTCATCTTCTAACTCTGAGCACAGACTATGGGGCCATTCGTAGAGTTGCTCTGGATAAAATATAGGCTATATTTTCAAAGCTTGAGTAAAAACATATTTCACAGGTACATTTGAATGTATAAACCATGGTTATTATACTATTTATTACACTGTATGCAAATTAGAATCTAAATAATTTCATGTCTTATAGTAAATAAGGTTATAGTAAATAGAGCTAAAAATGTATTTGTGAAAGAGAGTATTTTTCTCATCTGAACTCTACAGTCTCAAAAAAAAAATCCATATTGAATGTCATGCATAAAGCATGATTCTATTTTAATTATATAAACAACCAGGCAAAAAAGGTAATATAAATATACTATAACAAATCATATTGCATTGCTATTAATTTTTAATTTCCCAATTCTTACGATTTAGATTCTGATGTAAGAAAATGATTCTGGCATCATAGTCATTTAGATCAACTCATGAAGATATCCAATCTATCTTCTTCTGAAATCTTTTATTAGAGTTCTTTCATTTTTAAAACTAATGTAAACAAATAGCAAAATTACAGGAAAATAAGTTAGTTGTGTGCTCTTTTAATTCTCTTTTCAAATAAAAAGGGCACACCATTTTTGGAATGTCAACATACTTAAGGCACAAGATTTACAAGTGCCCATATAATCAATGAATGAGTTTGTTATTACAAAATGATATAGCGAAAACTTAGCTGGGCTGTATTAAATAGACATGCCACATTAAAAAACAAAATTTCAATAAGAAAGAGTTTCCTAAAGTGTGTACCAAAGAATGGTAGTCCCATGACTAGCAATGTGTGTGTGTGTGTGTGTGTGTGTGTTGTGGGGGAAGGGAGGGTAGTTTTGTGGTAAAATAAGCTTGGAAAATAATGTGTAGTATATACTGCCCTTGAGAATTCATATCAAATACACACAAAAATTTAATTCATGATTATGATAAATGTGGCATTTCAAATCAGTAGAGGATAAGAAAATGTCCAAGAAGCATTATGGCGACAATGTTTTATCTGGGTCCCACTCTGCTGCTTAAACCAACGTAAATTCTAAGTAGATAAAACGTTTCAACATTAAAAAATTTAATTGCAAAAGTACAGCAGACAGTATGTAAAAGTATATTTTTCATTACTTCTGGAATGGGAAGATCTTCTTGTAAAAAATCTAAATACCCAAATGTCATACAGATTTTACTACACTGTCTGCAAACTGAAAGAATAATAAGAACAAAGTTTATACAAACAATAAAAGGAGAAACCAGAAAAAAAATTTAAAACACGGGTATTCCTTATTACTGGTTTTCTTGAAATAAAGAAATTATGACTCAGGAAAAAAAATCAATTAAAAAAAACAAAAAAAAACAGGCAAATGGTATGTTCAGGAAACCCATCATTAAAATAAATAAGCAAAGCTTTTATACAGAGAATATCACACTCAAACTCATTCATAATTAAGGCTATTCCAAACACATCAGTGAGAGATCATCTTTCACTTATTAGCATGGCAATAAAAAGTGAGGATAATTGGTATAGGCTGGAAAACAGGTCACTCCACACATTGTTGGTGGAAATATAGAACTAAACCTCTTTAGAATGCAATTTAGCAGTCTATCACAAATAAAACTGCACATACCACTTGATGAAATAATTTTTTCTAAGAAAATTATCCCACTTATAACTCACATGTGTGCAAGGCAGTATGTACAAGGATGCTCAAAACAACATTGTTTATAATATCAGGAGATTGGAAACAGCCTAAATGCCCATCAGCAAGAGACAGACTAAGTAAACTATGATATTCACAATATTAAAATATATTGAAAGGTGAAAAAATAATGAAGCATATTTATTTATTTTAAAGGTTTTATTTCTTTATTAGAGAGAGAGCGAGCATGCACGCGCATGAGCAAGCGGAGGGCAGAGGGAGAGGGAGAAGCAGGCCCCCCGTGGAGCAGGGAGCCCAACACAGGGCTTGATCCCAGCACCCCGGGGTCATGACCTGAGCTGGAGGCAGACGCTTAACCGACTGAGCCACTCAGACATCCCGAAGCATATTTAAATTGTTCGTATGGACTACCTCCAAAATATACCAAGTGAAAAAAGTCAATTACTACTTTGATCAATAAGGACATTGGATATAGACCTTTCAATGACCACACACAGATATTAGCTATAAAGCGGAAGATATTCTCAGACTCCTTGCTTGGCTATTACTCTACCACATGTTGCTGAAAAAGACATTACTTAATCATTCTTCCAGTGCTAAATGTTTGCTAAAATGTCTCCCATGTAAGTACTCAAGTGCCCAACTCTGATTAGCTTGATCACAGTGACCTATTCTAGCAATTACTAAAGAAAGCAAAATTTAAAAACCAGTGTTGACTTTGGTTTAAAAAAATAATGTTGCCGAAGTTGTCCTTGTGTATCACGTAGGGACGAGGATGCTGAGCAGATGCCTGCAGTTGCAAAAACATAGACTGTCAAGGGAAAGATCATGTATCTATTTAAATATATATGTAGATGCGAAATGATAACGGCATTTAGCAAGATGTGACTCACACACACTGAACACCCATGGCCCTTTAACCACACAGTAACCCAGATAGGAAAAGGTTAATTACATGGCATAACATCACTACTTCCGAGTAGCAGTTTCACCTGTTACCCACAAGAGTGTCACTTTACTCTGAGAAATCAGGCTGACAGTGTTTAAGTTTGGCAATTGCTTACTTCCTGTGGAAAATATGTTAGGATGTATTTTAGACTAGTTTTAATATTTTAATATTTTCTAGACTATTTCAATATTTAATATTTTCTTGATACTTTCTCACTATATGAGTGAGGAATTTTGAAAAATATTTTTCAATGGCTTTGTTTCTCAAAGTTTTGAACAAAGAATGGAATGATTTCATATACAGAAGATGAAAATGTTTGACTCAATACCCTGAATTAAAAAAAAAAAAAAAGGAAGGTAAACTAGGGGACAGTAGTAATTTCACAGGAATTTCCTTCAGGAGAAGCTGGGATAAATGGACTTGAGGCCATGAGGGGCCACTCTCGGCGAGCATACCTGGACGCTGAATGGTGCCCAGAGGGGCCCCAACAGTCAAGTGCTGACAGCAACATATGGTGCACACAGGAAGAGGGGGAGGAAAGGTCGGGAAGAGAGGCCCAGGGAGCTGAGATTCAAGGCTTAAGAACTGCCATAGAATGGTTTTGAAAGGTGTGAAATAATCAAAACTGTACTTCACCATGATTAAAGCTGGCATAGTGTGAAGGTGTCAAGCCTGGGTGACTGGGAAATTGGTGGTATCATTAACCCAAAATGAGAACATGAAAATCAGATTTTATGTGGAACATGATAAGTTAGGTTTTAGATGAACTGATTTTGAGGTGCTGGCAGAATAGTCAAACTGTGTTGTCCAAGAAGTCGTTGGAAATATACAACTATAAAATCTGTAGTTCAAGTCAATCCCACACGTAAGCGCTAAGGAATACGTGGCAGCCACTGAAACCAGCCCCAACCCTTGTTCTCATGGGACTTACAGTCTAAGGGCAATTTCAGCACAAAATCTGTGACTACCTGTGTGATAAAGGTCCCCAAACAGAAAGCAGAGTGCTGTGAGCCTGCTTACTGTAGAGACAGTGGATGAGAGGTATAGCTATGGCTGCCGAGTGATGATTGCAGGGGGTATTCTTTGATACCCGTATTTGCACTTAGATTTCTGAAGACAGGTTTTAATTGCACTTTGAAAGACTCTGTGGATAACACAGTAAACAGTGGAAATTTGTATATTAGCATTCTGAGTGCCAGGAATATTCTTAAATGGCACCTCGCTGCTGCCAACTGTGCCCAAAGTTAGTTTACTAGATTCGAGTTCTAGGTTCATTTCTAATATGAATTTGTGGCTCAAAGTATTATTTTTTTCAGTTTATTTTGAAGGAGAAATACAGATTTATTCTGCACAAATACGGTATTCCCTCCCCATTCCTTCCCCAACCAGATGCACAAGTGTGGCATTAATATTACACACTGAAGAATGTAAAAATCCTCATCAGAGTAACAGCAACATACTTTTCAAAGAAAGGAAGTCTGCAAAGACAATAGGCAACTCTGAATGAGAGGAAAGTGGGGAGGAAAGGAATTGACATATGCTTCCGGAGAAAGTAAATAACACAGAAAAGAAAAGAAAGTGGGAGACAACTGAACTTTCAGTGAACTCATTAACAATTGCAAAGAAACTGGAGGCAAAAATGTGCTAAACTCTTTCAAGTGAACAATGGAAGATTTTCCTCTCAACTACAAAAAAACTGACAAAATGAATACAGAAGCCCCCAAATAAAACCTGATATTAGGTATGTTTGAGCACAATTTTATTTAGAAAAGAGTACATGAGAAAAAAAAATCTAAATATGAATTAAGATATCTGAGGAACCATCACTTTGAGTGAATGCCTGTGTGGAATATTTTACCTAAATTTCCTGATTTATTTCTCACTACAACCCTGCAAAATAACTATTATCACATCGATTTTAAAGCCAGGGAAACTGAAGCTCAGCAAAGTGAAGGAATGTTCCCAAAACCCTACCATGGGTAGGTAATAGAGGGAGGTATGAACCAGTATCTTTCTGATTCTTTCTATTATATGCTTTTCTTAACATAGAGGTGTTGCATGCTGAGAAGTACTCAGATCCTTAGCTTAGCTGAGTTGTACTTGGAGGTGTTTTTTCAGGAAATGCCTTGAGGTACAAACAGACAATGGCTTTCGTAGCTGGTAACTCAATCAACAAGCACAGGTTAGGTTCCCCCCAGTTCACTAGAAACCTGCTCCCTTTCTCTGGAACCTGGCAATAGATGAGATGCAGGTCACAGAAGACTCCCTCCCCACAGAGAAAGGGCAGAGACATCTTCCAAGTCTCCAAGGACCAAGAGTATCTAGAAATACTAGAATCAGTCTAGTCTGCCTGTGGCTTCATGGTCCCTCCCTACAACCCATTCATTGGGTAATGGTTATAGTTGGGTTAAAACCTTGAGGTCAGCTAAACAACTATCACTATCACTGTTGGTCACAACTGGCCAAAATTTAAGTTCTTCCTGGTCTTTACTTCCTCAATATTTATTAGCATAAGCAACTTTTCTATTCCTCAGTGTCTTCAGTGAACATTCCTTTCACCTCTACGTAGAAACTGGACAGATGATCTCCACTGCCCCTTCCTAGATGTCGTTCATCCTCTCGAACATTATGTGTGTGTAGGAGTGTAGGCAGAGGAGAGGGAGGTAGTTTTCTCCCTCATCTTTACTGCTACATCAGAGCATCACTTCTTTTCCTGGGTGTAAAAAGAATGCTTTGAGAAATGTCATTTGGTTATATCACTGCCATCCCTCTGGGTCAATGTCACCTAATTGTGTACTAGTCTCCCCTCAAGATAGACTTGGTCATCTGATTCGATCTTCTTTTTCCAGCCAAGCTCTGCCGTGATCCACCATGAATCCAACCCCTCGTGAACAACTTACCTAACAGCAAATGAGATCTTTGGGACCAATTCTTTTCTTTAATGGTCCATTACTCATTCTCACATCCATAACTGAACTTTGCCTCCACCCACAACTATTTTATTAATAATAACTTAAACTCATATAAACTGTTCTGACTCCTGCCCTTCTTATATTCTCCCTCAATAGTTCCGTCACGTGTCCCTGGAAATCTCCAAAGCCCTGACCCCACGGTCTTCATTCCTTGCGTGTCTGCTAATACTCTATAGTTCGTTGCTTTGACCATGGTTCACCAGCCAGTATCTTACTTCTTCCACTGATGTCCTTTTTCAGACTCCCAGTAAAATATAAATGAACCCCAAATTCCATCTTCTTGAAACTATATACCAGCTGCTGAGTAATCCTGGTGAAAAATATTAACTGCAGGATCAGGGCCAGTACCTGATCACAGTTGCCGACCTCAGCTGAATTCTTGACGCTATCCAGCACACCTCCTATGTTTCACCAGGAGGCTCTCACTCCCACTCCCTGATAGAGGTTGTTTCAATGCTTCCACACTTTCCTCAAGTCTCTCAAGCAACCACTGTCCTTCCTCAGTAGAGGACTTCCTCTTTTCAGATATAAAATAGAAACCCCTTGACAAAAATACCTTTAATTTCCTAACATCAAATCTACCAGTGTTATCTACACCTGGACGAGCCTTTCTTTCTTCCCACCCATCACAATAGCAGAGCATGTTGCTTTCCAACGCAATTTCCTCCACCTGCACTGTTATCTTATCCTCTGCACTGTTCCTGCTGCCCTCAGGACCTTGTTCTATTGAGCAGAGTCCCCAATCTCCCTTCCTTTCTCATTCCCCCCACTACATCCAAACAAATTTAAACACCTGCTTGGCCCTCTCTTGACCCCAAATCTCCTCTAGTTATTACCTTTCTTACATCTCAGTCTTAATTCCCATATTCATTTATCAACCCTTTAACCTTCCCCTTTTAGTTGAAGTCAATGGGACAGCTGTCATTCTCTTTAATATAAGATCTCTTGGTAGCATTTGACAATGTAGACTAACTCTTCTCCTTTGAAATGATCTCTTCCCTGGGCTCTGTGATGTCAGAATTTTTGTTCCCTACAACTTTCATGGTGACTCCTTCTCAAGCTTTTCTTGGCTCTTCTTCCTTGGCCCACATGTACACCATTCCTCACATTCTCCATCAGCAGTTTATTAAATCCCACAACTTCGTATATTAAGAACTCCAAGTTTTTATTAACAGCACAAGCTCTACTCCTGAGCCCCTACTACCGTGACCAACAATCAACATTTGGCAAAGACTAAGGGGTTTTCTGAAACACAGCACTTGCAGTGCTAACAATGGGAAGTCTCAGGCAAACTGGCTTGAGTTACCCTCACCCCTACCCAATCACTGAGACAAGGTAACTTGGGTGTTCTATAGATATCTCAAAGGTAACATCTACAAAATGGAATTCATCCTCATTTTCCCCCAAATTCTACTTCCTCCCGTATTTCTTATCTCAGTGAATGGTATCACCTATTCAAGCAGAGGAAAACTGTCAAAGGCAAGTATGTATAAAAGGATCTCATAATCTCAAAGCACTGAGTTCCCAGTCACTTTTCTTTCTAGGGAATATCCAATACGATTCTTATATGACCTATTAGTATTTACAAATCCTGTTGAATAAAAAACAGTAAAAACTAGTATATCACTTTTCTGAAAAGTTACATGTCTACTGGCGAGCTCCAATACTGCAAGATTTCTTTCTTCAGTGCTGCATTCTTCCAGCAGTCAAGTTCTTGACACTAATTTTAGTCACCATTTAATGTATTTAATTTCTTCTTTAAACACTCTGAAATATTCCTAACATGCAGTTATGGAATGATTAATTTTCCTTTCCAATAAGTTGAAATAAATAAATAAATAAGTTCCAATAAGTTTCCAGTAAGGAAACTCTGGAAAACAACTGTATTAACTTATGAATGCCTCAGCCTGAAGACAGTATACATTCTGCAGGTCGCCAGGAAATAAAATGGTTGCCTTTCACAGCACATTCTGCAGACTCTGTTATCTTCACACAGCTCCCGTCTCTGGGTGAGCTCTATCAAATACTGCCTTTAAACTTTCTTGGACAAGTGAAATACACCCAGTGCACAAAGGACAATAAATGAAAGTTTTAGATTAAGAACGTACAAAAGAAGTGCAAGACCCAAGACTCTTTAGGCTGAAGGAAATAAGGCAAAGAAATAACTTCATGGTGTTTGGGTTATTATATTTATATCTCTTCATCTTCATTCAGCACGAGACAGTAGATAGGCTGACATTTTAATGAAAAATTGAGGCTAAATTAAGGAAAGAATTATCTAGAAAAAAATGACTTTTAACACAGGACATAAAGTGCCAAAAGAAATGGTGTTTTTTCGTTTATCTCAAATTTAGGGAGAAATTCTCTTCTGTTCCAAGAAGTTCACGTAGGAGCTAGACATACAGCCAACAGCACGTAGGAACAATTCTCCATTGCTTAATACATTTATCTAAGCTTGTGGGTCCTATTTTCATCCTTTTGCCAGCCATCTCGTGACCACATATGTACGTATTAGTGCTTCTACCACAGGGTATGTGCATCAATAGGAGGAGAAGTTGAAATTACATTAGTTAATTTGCTACTTCATTAACAGCTGTGGTAAAAAGTCCAAAGAGAAAGGAGATTGAAACTAGCTAAAATGAGTGGTTTGCATTGTAAGTGAATCTAAATTATCTATGTCCCCTATTCCTGCGGATAACTGAGAGTCAGCTGTGCACACATCTGTGGGTGTTTATAAACATTTACCATCTGTGAGAAGCTTATGGGTTGTAAATGGTGGGCTAATTAGTTGAAATGCTAGTCATTTCTAATGACAGTTGTTATGGATAAAGGTTTTACCCAGGTTAAATTGATCTCGGAACCCTGTTGATCACTGGAGGCCACTCTACCTTTTATTACAAGACTAAGGAGCTACACTATGCTGTGTAAGTCACACATTAAAGATGTATTATAACTAGATCAGACTGCTAGTTTATGCATGTTAATAAGCTCTGCTCTTAATAGACTGAAGTGCTGATTGAGTATTTGTCAGGGAAAATGGGAAGTTGTCAGTCTGTAAAAAGGTCAGCCAATTCTGTAATATATAACATTTTCATTTCTGCTCTACATATATACTAAACACATTCCATTCAGAAAATTAGGAAAGCATGGATAGCAAACTAGTAACTGATGTAAGAGATAATTCATTTATGAAAAGATGTGTCCTTATACATATTGGCACACGTATGCATTTTCCTAAATTCCCCAAATTAGTAACTTTATCTAAGCCCATGTCTCACTTGGACTAATCAAAAGTGTGGGGAAAACATTCTAAACAGGTTACTTTCAAATAAAATTGTCCTATAACCAAATGGAAAGCAAAACCAAACAAAAAACATACTGCATGGGAAGAGAGACTCTTAATTTCCTGCCAAACGAAAAGTGTCTTATAACAGAGCTTGTATTTTAATAGAGGATAGTGCTGTAGAATGAGTGAGTGGAGGGCCTAGACAAATTTTGACTGCTCAGGTGTGTTTTTATTTAAAAAGTGACTTACAGAACATAGGTGGAATGTGCAGGGTTAGAAGGAGCCTTCTTTGACGGATAAGGAGACTTATATTCCGGGAAGCTAACTGGCGTGTTTACTATCACTTTAGCTACCAGTGGAGCGGGGCTGGAATGCTGGTCACCCCATCCCCTAGGCTGGAGCACTCCACACTACAGGCCGCCGCTTGCATTCGAAGACAGTAACAGCACTGTCCGTAGGACCAAGAACTTTGGCAAGGGAAAGAAACTGCCCTATCTAAAATGTCACTCCTTTGCACACTTCCTATCCCTCATCCCTGCTTCATCTTATCCTCCTTAGAACTTACTGACTTGTGACACTATATATCTTAAACATCGTCTGTCTTCTACGTCAGGACCCACAAGGGCAGAGATACTTGGTTTTGTTTCCTGCTATATCCCCAGGGCCTTGGAAAGTACCCATAACATGATACGTGTTCAATAAGTATTTGTTGGAGAAAACCTTTTGATAGGAAGAATTTCTTTTTACCACTACAGTACCAGTTTTGTTAATAAAGGAGGTATTCCAAGACCAATTTTTATAATTGGTTGTCAGAAATGTAAAACTGCAAGAGCAAATCACGCAGGAGCCTTGGGAGTATCTTTTGGAATGCTAGGTAGGGTGTGATCGATGCTTTTTAAAAATTCACAAAATACGAACTAAAACAATATCACATAGGACAGAAAAGATAAATGTGAATGCAAACTTCAATAACAAGAATCCCAGAGTCTTGGAACTGAAGGCCTGAGCTGATTTCCGCTAAAAAGTAAGGAGTGGCCTTGCCCCTCTCTCCTCCGAGGGGAGAACGGGATACGTTCTCCGTTTTACCTGACAGGCATCACAAGCTTTAGTCAGCCGCTCCCTGAGACGCCCACCCCTAGTTTACCCTTACGAGCCGACAGGATTTGTTTTCAGCTGTTCTTGGTTGCTGTAGCTACAAAAAGATGCTCAAACTGTCTCTCTTAACCAAGAAGTTTGTTCTCTTCCTCTAGAAAAGAGTTTAACGTATATGTGCAGTTGTGTTTCATATCCTATGCCAGGCCCTTTCAGGTGAAATTATGCCCCACATAAAAAGGCTTTACATTAGAGATGTGAAATCAACATGTCCTAAAGCTCAGACAGGTATCATCTACCCTGTCCCGAAAGCTTTTCCGTGTTCCCCACACATCATCAGCTACAAAGCCCTACTGGTACCAATTTAAACTGCCTTTCACATCTGTCTTCTCTTTCTCAGTACATCAGAGTTCAGGTTGTAGGTATTTAGCTCCTACAAAATTGCAATGGTCCCCTAACTGGTCTCACTCTTTCTACTCGCGCCAGATCCTCTAAGCCTCTGCATGCATTCTTGCCATCAGAGCCATCTCTCTAAAAGAAGACCCTATCACTGCTCCGCTCACTGCCTTACAAAGTGCCTCCAGGATAAAGCAAAACTCTAATGCTTAGCATGCTCCCCCGATTTCCAATTTAGCCTCGCCGCTTCCTGCAGCTCTACCCAAAGGGCATTTTGGGCCTGCTACATTATTCGTTGCTGTCCAAATATGAATTTCATGCCTCCACGTCTTAATTTAGACAGCCCAGTGGATTTCCAGACTTGGAAGCCCTGGTTCATTATACTATGTTCATTTGGTATCCACCTAATTCAAGATTTTGCATTTCAGAGGACCAGTAGAAGTCTGGGCACTACTGCTCAGAGGCCAACCCACCTTCCCTGGCTCTACTCTAAGGTGGAAGCCAAAAGGACTATTCTCAACACTGGAACTATCCGCATAGGAGAGAATGCACATCACATTCGCAGGTTGTACAGAAATGGAAAAGCTGCCCCCATCTGCTGGGAAAGAAACTGGGAAAGGAGGAGGTTTCCTGAAGTGCAGGAACCCTGCACACAGCTCCTCATTCCAGGAGGAAATGGGACTCAGAGTAGGATTTCACATGGAGTGACAGGGAGTGGAATCCGAGAGTGGAAGTGTCTTGTGTCCAGCGTGCAGCCCCGGGAGAGCGGCGGGCCCACCGCTGCACCGTGCGGATGCAGCACGCGCTCCAGGGAAGGGGCCGGGGGCAAACCTAAGCAAAAGGCTGCAGAAGCCCCCGCAGAAGAGCGCTGCGGGAGGAGCACAGTGACTTCTAGGGGCACTGGCTGGGGACAAAAAGAAGTGAGCAGAGATAAAGTGCAAATCCAAGTGCAGAGCAGAGACAACTCTGAGTATCGCCAGCATCCGGGAGCAGAGGAGGTGTCCAAGAGCAGCCAAGCAGATCTGGATTCCCACTCAAGAGTGAGAGACCTCACTCTTACCAAAAGAATACACAAAAAATTATGTCAGCGTAGGGAGGCTGGTTTGGGTCCAGTCAGAACTGAATCAAGAAGAGTGCACGCCGCTAGAAGTGCCCGCGAGCTGGCTTTCAAGCCTGGCATCCGTTTGAGAGAGGAGGACAAGAAGACAGCATGGACGCGGATTTCAAACAAGAATAACTGAATCCGACGCTGGCATTCCTGAGCTGAAACACATACTCAGAGAGAAATGACTAAGCTGTTTCCATTAGGCAGGCGGCTGTTGCAGAGTCAGAAATGAAACTTCATTTATAACAACTTACATCTTTGCACACCTGAGTTTGTTCTGACCGTGAAATACCTGTTTGTTACCGATACTACAAGAGCACATAAAACAAACTGGACAGATGCCATATCTCATCCGAGGATTGGGCCAAGTGTACCTCTAAGTGGTCGGCTCAGATAGAGTATGTACAACTGAGGAATTTCCACCCCACAGATGTGAATTCCATAAATATTTTTAAAATGCTTATTAAACACCTGCTATGGGAAGATAAACAGCAGCTCACTTAAAAAGGTTCTCTTTTAAAAACATGGCTAATTTTATATACAAGAGTTTTATTTTTATAAGATTTATTAATTGAGACATATTATGTTAGATTTTCCTCTTTAAAGAAGCAAATCTTTTATTGCCAAATTAGAACATTAGCTGAAGTATCATGCAAAGTAACTCGGTAAATGCTTCAAGTCACTTTCCACTTTTCTTGTATTTTATAAAAGACACATATCATCTAATTAATGAATTAAGCTAGACCTTTATTCCACAGAGGACTCTGAAAAGTTTCGAGGAGGAATACACCAAATTTTTAAGACGTTTCATTTCTGTTTTCAATATTAACCGAACTTAAATGAGCGCAGGCTCAAAGCGCGCGCAGGCACACAAGCCTCCCTAGGTAAGCTGTAACACTCGGACGGAAAGTTTTCTATCTCTAAGAGTTCCTGAGATTCTAACATTGCTAAACACTGCCGGAGATTCTTCTCCTTTCTTACCTTCCCTGTTTAGAGTTGATGAATGGCGACTCAGTTAGTATTCCATTTCCATCACATCCAAGTGCCATGTGTTAGAAATAAGATGGCGCCAAACATAAAATGGGAGTTTTCTCATGGGTGAGCAGAAAGATTTGAAAAACAGTACTCCTTCCCGAGCTTTCCCACACCATGAGCAAAGCAGTTCTGTACAAAGCTCAGCATCATTTGGGCTCTCCTAATTTTCCAAGTAGAGGAGGAACAGTTTTTAAACTCCCCACTGTGCCTCCAAATATAACATTAAGACATTTTACGTTCAGTCTCAGCAGATACCATGATTTAGGAAACAGCATTTCCTCACATTGCAATGCTGTATGTCTTAAAAGTGTCAAGATGTAAGAATCAATCGGAACAAAGTATAACCCAAATGCCACGTTTCCTCAGGCCAAGTTCCTTTGGAATCCCACCAATAAGGTCCCTAGAAAGGCTGCAGTCTATGGAGAACGTGAGCAGCATTAGGGTCTTTTTGCAAGAATGAAAGGTATTTTAATTTTCATAAATGATATTTTCCTCCACCAAAGCTGAAATCAGAGTCTAATCAACAGAGGCACAGCAAAATGGTAGGATAATCTATTAAAATATTTAATAGATCTATTCATTGACTAATTTAATATTTATCTAGTAAAAATATTCCATGCATTCAAGAAATAATACTGAGTGACTCTACCAAAAGGCACTACACTTTTTTGAAAGATCAATACTGTTCCACAATAAACATTAAAATAACTGAAGGCAAAGTAAAACAAAAACAAAACAAAAACTTCTATTCACATGTGACTCCAAGGGAAAATGCAATCTAATTAGCATCAAGACTAGCCACTGGAAACCAGAGATCATAACTGCAATCCAGCCCTAGTAGAATCAACACTTATAAAATACACCTGAAGTACAATAAAAAGACTACCTTTCTCTTAATTCTTGGCTTTTGAATTAAAATAGTCCCTTTGGTTCACCAACCTTCTTGACTTTACGACATTTGAGGGCTGCTCTGCAGTAAAAAAGAGGAACTGTCACACTTTTAAAATCTTAGAACTAATGGCAAGTCAGAGAATCAAAGTCAGGATGACTTTGGAGGGAAACTATCCAGCCTCTAAGGGCACTGAACCTTCACACAACACTTGCAAGTTCCTGATGGAGCCTCTAACTCAACACTAATTTGACAAAAAAATGTTTCGACTTTGCAAGAGTTACTGCATGGATAGCACTAAAAGTTTAAAAATAAACCTTCAAAGGATTGTGCTGGACTAAAATTACTGTCACTTTTAACCATTAATGATAATTATTGGTGGAAGTTCTATAAATGACAGTTCATTCTACACAGGCAATGGCCTCCCAAGAATTGCTTATTCCAAAAACAGTCAGTCATCTATTTTCTGTTATTACACTAGTCTGTCAAAATCTTCCTGCCTTGGGGCATCCTAGCTTGTGTTAACGCTGCCCTCAATGTTAACTCTGTTAATATTATGCTGCTTCTAATTTTCCTGAAGAACATTGGCTATCTGAAGAAGGAAGCTATCCAGGAAACAATATTTTAAAATCCTATTACAAAATAATGTCTAATTTCATCTAAACACTAATGCCTATTTATACCATTTTCAAGTAACACATAAATATTCAATTTCTCTGCTTAATTTTCCCCGTCTGCCCTAGGGCTTATTTATTCATCATCAAAAGCCAAATACTACTGAGTTCCTTTTTTAAAATGGGAAGATAATCACTTTAGACTTAGCAACCTTCATGACCAAGTTCAGCACCACTGAATGGATTTCCTTCAACTTTAAGAATTTAATGTCAAAATGACCAAAAATAGGAAGAGAAAAGAGACAGCCTATTAATAAAGAAATAAAAACCTGGCTTCCCCTATGACCTTTTGACACATTGGTATTTTCATCTCAAAAGATATACAAACAATAGTACAGCAATACTGGGGACTATAAGCTGGGATAAAAGGATAAGAGCACAATAGTTGTGCTGGATTGGTGACTGGAACAATCGGCAGTCCAGATGCTTGCTAGCATTTCAAAAGTTCAACTGCACAACTTTTCATTTTAAATTAACAGAATCTAAAAATCACATGATTCTCTTTCTGTGCTGAAAGATTAAGTTTTCCCTAAAAGTTATCATTATTGTTTATCAATATTTTTGTTTAACTACAAGATCATTTTCTTTTCTTTTCTTTTTTTTAAGATTTTATTTATTTGAGAGAGGAGGAGATGAGGGGCAAAGGGAGAAGCAGACTCCCTGCTGAGGAGGAAGCCTGATGCAGGGCTCGATCCTGACCCTGGGACTCCAGGATCATGACCGGAGGAGAAGGCAGCTGCTTAACTGACTGAGCCACCCAGGTGCCCCAAAGATACTCATTTTCTAACACACACTGGCCATTTTGCAAATGCATGCCTTTGGTTACAGGAAGAAAAGAGAAAAGTTAACGGAATAGGTTTGTTTGCTTGTCTGTTTTTTTTTTTTACATTGTGCCATAAAAATAAAAAAATAGTCTCTATAGATTACTGATCACCATCAGGAGTTAGTAAACTATTTCTGTAAAGCACAAGATAGCAAATATTTTAGGCTTTGTGGGACATATGGCCTGTGTCCCAATTGCTCAACTCTGCACCTGTAGCGCCAAGGCTGTCACAGACAATATGTGAAGGAATGAGTGTGGCTATCTTCCAATAAAACTTTATTTATAAAAACAGGTGCCGGCTAATTTGGCTCAAGGTTCTGTAGTTTGATCTATATTTTTACTTCACACATAAATAACAACATGCTAAACTGAACACAAAATGGAAGAGATGTCATTTGACCAGTTACATTTTTATCAACTGTTTGACAAATCTTATGTGTGTCTTCTGTGGTATTTACTACGCACATACTGCGTGCTAGGTCCTATGAGATAAAAAATTGCTGAAGGCCAATTTCTTGAAAAATGTTCACTTGATTAACAACATAAGACAAAAGCAAATGAAATGAGTGGAACCAAATATTCCGTATGTTAAGTTATACAGCAAGACTACAATGGTTTACCAAAAAGAGATTGTCATCAAGGACAAATATTCAGAGAAGACATTTTAGAGAACACTGGAATTAAAACAAACATTATTGTTAGATTCAGTTAAGAATTAGAGGAAAGGTATTTATGGCAAAAAGGACACCAGAGATAAACACAAAGAAGTAGGAATGAGTGTGCCTGAGGGAAAGAGGGGATGCTATAACCAATTCAACAGAGTCAGAGAGCCATCACTGAGAAGTACATGTTCGGAGTCTCTTATCCACAAACTCTACAGTCAGATGTTTTAGAATCTCTTTTGCAGACTGTATGAAGGTCAAAAAGGTGAATACGCTGTAAAACACCACCACATCCAGAATAACCTAGGGCAGCATCCTCTAATTAAACTCATTATTATTTCGGCTTCGATGGGGCCTCCTGTCAGTTCAGGCCAGGTCTGGCATCAAATGAGCTTCGGCACTGAAGTTACTTAAAAACTTCTGGTTTTCAGTGGCAATTTTGCATTTTTGGATTGCAAAGGGGTTGTAGACAGAGTGGATTTAGCTGCCCCAAACCCTAAGCAATCCAGTTTCTTTTACCATTTTGTCTGGTTGGTTGTTACTAGCTTTTTGACTGGTGCCAATAAGTAACAGGCTTCAAGGGTGGCATACGTTTCACCTCTTTTTCAACTGTGATATAATTTTTTTTTCTTTTTAGAAGTGTTGGACTGGGCTCTATGCAGGCACCAATCAAGTTCAAAAGTCTGTCTCTCTCTGGAGGACTGTGTTTCTCAAGGTAAATGCTAAAAACAGACATTTACGTGATGTGTAAAGAGTATGGATTAAGTAATAGAAGTGGGATAAGTTTCTTAAAAAAATGGAGAGATCTATGGTTATGACTGAAAGTAAGACAATACAGTCTATCTCCAAAATTAAAAATAAATTTAATTACAAATACTAATACTACTGAGAACTGGCAATGTGACATGGGAGGGCTCATCATGACAACAGTTCACTGGTTTGGAAAGAACACACCATGTAAATAAGGGATGGAGGGACAGTTACGTAAGGAGTAGTCAATGTCACACACACAAAAGATGCACTGTGATTGTAGCCTATGTTGTCAAAGTTATAATGTTCTCCATATGGTACTAAGATTAAAATAAGATTGGTAGGATTTCTGCCCTCAAATACGAACAGGGTGAATTTGTGCTTGGTAATAGAAAAGTCATTACTTAAGTGATAGTCATAAAGAGTTTGGTAAAATTCTTAGAAGTAACCCATGTGACACCATGAAGATTGAAATTATTTTGCCCCCCAAAAAGTTTATGATAATTGGCATTTAATCTTGCATTACAAAACAAATTTAAACAACAACAACAAAAAACTGGAGTCATTTTCTACTCAGCCTATAGCTAATGTTACAGAATACTCAGAAGGGCAATGACCCTTTTCAAAATGGTTCTTGAATACTGGATGAACAGTAAGCCAATCAGTATGAAGATGTACCATAAAGATGTTTAACGACAAGTGACAGAACTCCAGAAAGTTACAAAAAAAAAAAAAAAAAATCTCAGTTTCAAGATAATGTTGTGCTAGAGAAGTCGAGAGCCTCCTCTCCTTACTTTTCTTTTCAGAGACTTTTGTAAAGAGACAGAGGATGCTGTGTGGGCCTTGCCCAGCCGCACAGAGAAGATGTGTCTTAGTGCGCATAAAGGCAGGACTCGGAATGAGTTTTCCCAATTGAAACTGTGCTATTCCAGTGAAAGACATTCCTGCACACAAATGAAAACCTGTGTAACTACCAACAACACTCTCGGAAAAATTTCCCACTGGACACTCCTTGATACTATTCATAGAATATCAGTCTCCTAACACCATCAGAAAATGAATTATTAAATGGCAGAGCTGGTGGCGGGGGTGAGGGTGCCTAAGGGCATTTGTTCTCAAATAAAGCACACCAAGGTATTAGTGCCCCTTCCACAAACTACTATCCTACAAAATTTCCTGGTTCTTTCACTGTGAACTTGGGTCAAGTAATGAAAATACTACAGATGTTTCCACTCCCTTCACAACTATTGAGCTCTGGCTACTCAGTTGGGCCGCGAACTATTCAGACCATTGCAAAACCCTTTTCTAGAGGGGAAGAGTGGTGCTGATGGTATCCTCAGGGTTCCGGGCATTGGGATAAACTAATGCTTGAACAATCGGAAGAAGGAACGTGGAATCTGAACCAGAGTAGAAAAGCCTTCCTAATTTGACAATCCTCCTCAAACTTCCCAACACAAAGGAAGAGGGTATCTATACTTTAAAACCATTGACTATGATACCAAAGACAGAGCTGTCCCTCTCACCCAGCGTTTCCAGGGAAGATAATTCTCAACCTCCGTACATAGGTATAAAGTCTAGTGCTAGTTATTAATTACTAAAATTCATTTTGGTCCCTTTTTCCTGCACTATGGTTAGGTCATCAATGGTAACGGCATAACAGCACAGTAGTTTAAATATACGTCCTCTGGTCAGAAAACCTGGCTTCAGTGCTTGCTCAGTCTGTGACCCTGTACAGAGACATTAAGCAACTCTGATAAAAATAGTTCCATAAATTTTCTGTAAGCATTACACGCAATAATGGACACATATAGAACCTGGCATATAATACGTGATCAATAAATGGTGGCAAAAGTGGGTGTTGCTATTATTACTGTCCCATAAAAGATGAGGGTGAGAAAAGAGAAATATATCAAAGCCAGGGCAATCTTATTTGTTCTATTCTTCTAAAATAGAGAAATGATTAAAACCATTGGCCTATTTCTATCCATCAATTTCCAAAAATGCTAGAAAGCTGAAAGCACCACTGAACAAAACTAGAATATACACCATTATGGAAAATAATCTAAGTTTTATGATATCTGCAGAGGACAGGGTAATTGTCAAAGCCTTTATGAAAGCAAGTACACACATTAATTGCCTATCTGTTGAGATTGGCAGAGACATTCCTAAGTAGTATTTATGTAATATGCATTTCCTCTAAAATGGAGGCCTAATTGCTTAGTTATTCTAAATTGCAGAATGGAAAACAAAGGAGCCGTTTTGGCCATGTGGGTAAACAACAGATTTCTAAAAGCTAATTATCTCTTTATTTAATAGACTGAAGTTGTACCAAATGAGACATTTAAGCCTAATAAATAATAAACAAATTGTAACCTAAAGACTGAAATATAGGAGCTGCTCATATAGTTTTTATTGCTCCATTAAATAAGCTCTTATTTACTTCCCCCACAAAACATAATTATACAACACTGGGTCCATTTCAAGGCCATTCTGATGTGCTATTTAAAAATTATGTGAATCAACTTACATACTCAGGAAGTCTTAAAGCATAATATCTGAATTCTATTATCAAATGCCCTATTCGTTTCCATGATTAAGAAACAGAAAGGCAGTCTCGAAAAACTTGCACATAATCACATAAAATTGCTATTACTATTTGTCTTACTAGAAATGATTACACATAAGGAGAGCTGTGCGCTTCAAACAAATAAATACTAGTGTCTATACTTACTAGTTTCTTACATCAGATGTTTAATACTTTGGATAGCTTCTCAATTAAAATAACTCAAATGTAAATACCAACCTCAGAAAATGTATTCAAAATTCACATACCGATTAAAAAAAGACATCACGAAAATGTAGTTAATTTCTTTGCTTGTTTAATGTAATAACAAATCATTCAACAGAAATAACCAAAACTGTATGTGTGACTATTTAAGAGACCTCCAGGCTCCTCA
The DNA here is from genome assembly GCF_017311325.1 of Ursus maritimus. Classification (NCBI taxonomy): domain Eukaryota; kingdom Metazoa; phylum Chordata; class Mammalia; order Carnivora; family Ursidae; genus Ursus; species Ursus maritimus. The sequence continues at coordinate 35,595,984 of NW_024423344.1, forward strand.
TTTTTAAGAGAAAACAAAAATGAGAAAAATGACCTCTTAAAGCTATAATATGACAATACGAGATTCTGTGCTTTCTTAGTTTTGTTGCACAAGAGGATTTTCAATGCTTCGTTTTTCCTCTTAGGGAAATTTAGCCCCCTATTCTATTTTTATTTTTATTTTCATTCTATTAGCAAAAATCACATCCTGAATGATAGTGATAATAAATAGTAGACTTGAAAATCGTTACCTGCTCTTTCGCCAAGGGCAGGTAATGATTTATGGTGGATAAGAAAGAGCAGGGATTTAATTTACTCTGCTACCTCAGGTGGTGATAAAAGAATTTGTACATCTGTAAAAAAACATAGCTCTTATTTACATGTTGAAAATGCTAAAGTCATGAAAATATATAGAAGGAAGCTCCCTGTGGGTTTATGTGAGCATTTTTCTCTCTCTCTCTCTCTCATTCAGGGCTGCGTGCCCTACATACGAAAATAAGAACAAAAGTTCCTGGTCTAGAGAGGTGACAAAGCGCTAACGTAAACTCAACAGTTCACCCTTCTACATTTTTTTTTTAAGATTAGGAAAGCCAGGCTGACAACTTCCACAAAGACTGAAGCCGTACTACGCTCTGTACTAAAATAGAACACTCACAAGGAAAAATAATACAGAGTTCTACTCACAATATTTAAAAAATAAACTCTATTAGCATTTATAGTATAGGATATGAACATGAACCTGGTTATTTCTCCTATCCATTTCTAAGGAGTTTTAGAACCAATATTTTAAATTAGTACATTCCATATACATTAGTATTCTTAGTTCTCTAAGACCAAATTTGTCTCAGCCACCCACCATGTCAGCATCCTTATCTTGTTGCGCTGCCTTTGTTTTAGCTCAGATAACTGTTTATAATCTGAAATTATCTTTTACATGTGGTTGTCTGGTTGACTAGTTAGAATTACAAACTTCATTCCATCGGGGACTTTATCCTTATTTATCAGTGTAATCCCAGCATGTAAATACAAAAACTATTTCTATTAAATAAAACTAGAGTGACCTATTAGATTTCTTTTCCATACTAATGAAGAGGAAAACCATAGCACTTATATTTTTCAGCGATACAACGTTTCAGTTAAAGACAGAATTTGTCAAGTACAGGAAATGCATAGAATCCAGTGTATCTGTTAAGTGTCAAAAACTGATATTTTGCATAAGATTATTTTCAGTAATTGTTAGACAACCTACTTTATTGACTTCTACTTCATAAGGCCTCCAAATGTTACAAAAATCATGATTTGACAAAAAAGCATATTCTACATCTAATATTGAAAGGAAAAGGTGATTGCATATGTGTACTATTTTTAGATGTAAAAAAGTTATCAACAAATAATATATTTGATACACAAATGACTAACTTGGCTATAGCAGCTCTAGTAAGAGATTGACTACTTTGCTCTTCTGTTTTAGCAACCTTCTTAGGTTTAAAGGCAAACCAAAGACCATTTGGAATAACCATCAACTATTTAGGGTTTTAGAAGAGGTGTTTCACTTTGGTGAGGATACTATATATTTAGGTGCTCTGAAATTTGGGATATATCCCTAGATTCTTTAAAACCCCATAGGCTACAGGAAAAATAGAAACTCAAAGTTGATTTCCAAAATTTTCAAATGTTTTCCAAAGTAGCTTTCTACATGATAGCTCTTTCCTATTAAATGACTTTCTGATTAAATCTATTAAAATATTCATACATAATATAGAGTATCTAAAGATATATTGTCTTAAAGTATTTATTTAATATCATCTATATAAATTAATGTTACCCTGATTATCCTTTGAAGAACACTCTCCTGGGAAATGTCAAAATGTCTGGCACATAAGGACCTTAGCATATTAAGGTTTTGGGGGGAACTTTTACCAAGTGAGAACTCTACACTTATTTGAGACCCAGAGCATGTTTGGGAAGATACAGTATGAAGTTTTATAAGGTAATTCAACAGGTCAAATAAGATAAGTTCTATGATTCACAAAAGATGCAAGAGAAACCTTTATTTAAAAAAATTCATATCTACTTTAACAATTAAGAATAGAAAAGTACAGTCCTCTTGGGAATGCAAACTGCTGTACTTCTGTAGAAAACAGGATGGAGGTTCCTCAAAAAGTTAAAAATAGAACTACCCTATGATCTGATCCAGTAATCGCACTACTGGGTAATTATCCAAAAACTACAAAAAACACTAATTCAAAAGGATACATACGCACCTATGTTTACTGCAGCACATTTACAATAGCCAAACTATGGAAGTGGCTCAAGGGTCCATCAATAGATGAGTGGAAAAAGAAGAGGTGATATAGATAGATAGAGAGGTGATATACACACACACACACACACACACACACACACACACACAATGGAATATTAGGCATAAAATCTTGCCATACGCAATGACGTGGATGGAGCTATAGAGTGTAACGCTAAGCAAAATTAGTCAGGGAAAGGCAAATATATGATTTCACTAATATGTGGAATATAAGAAACAACAACAACAACAACAGAATGAGCAAAGAAAAGAGAGAGAGAGAGAGAGAGAGAGAGATAGAGGGCGAGGCAAACCAAGGAACAGACTCTTAACTATAGAGAACAAATTGATGGTTACCAGAGGGGAGGTGGGTGGGGGGTGAAATAGGTGATGGGGATTAAGGAGGGCACTTGTCATGATGAGCACTGGGTGTTGTATGGAAGTGCTGAATCACTATATTGTACACCTGAAACTAATATTACACTGTATGTTAACGATACTGGAAGAAAAAGAGAACATTCTCAATATAAAATTACCCACGTGAAACCAATATAAACCAATTATTAACCATAACTGATAGGTAAGTATTAGAACAGTTTTAGTAAATTTCAGAAATACACCCTACTATATGAATAAGAATTACAATTAAGTGGAGAATAGTTTTACGAATAACTAAAGCTAGAAAAAGATTGAGATGGATATAAGATTGCTGTAAAGATGACTTTCTAAATTAAAGATGAGAAAAATCACAAAAGCAAAAATTATAAAACATTTTTATATATCAAGATATAAAAATAGATAGCCAAGGTGAGAAAACATATTTAAAAGGTAAATATTGGTGCTCAATGAGTTAACATGTATAAAAATCAATAAGGAAAAGACTAAGACAATTCACAAAGAAGGAAATACAAATGGACTAATAAATACTTGAAAAAAATGTCCAACTTCATTAGTACTCAAAGAAAGGCAAATTAAGACAAAAAAGAACTTTCTACTTTATTAACAAAAATCTTTAAAAATGAGAATATCCAAACAAAGCATGTTCATAAACTAATACTAAAAGTTGGTGAAATTAGAACAATATTTTTGGAAATCAATTTGGCAATATGCATCAAAAAGTCTTAAAACTATCCTTTTCTAGTCCATATCCTAATTACAAATATTTGTCAACTATTTATGCACGAATGTATCACATTGAAAAGATGGAAATAACTATTGTTCTATGACCTCATTATGACTAGTGCAAATTAAATTAGATATATCCAGTGAATGCAATGATACAGATATTGCAATTTGCAAATTAAGAATCACAAGAATAACAAGAAACATTCAGAAAGTTTAGCGAGATACTGAACAGCACATTCACTACCGTCATAAGGCTATTATTAAAAAGTAGAAAATTTTCAAAGTGAAAGATGTGCCAAAATAGTAAAAGAGATCTTTTTGGATAGGAGGATTATGGGTAATGTTTTTTTTTTTTTTTTTAAGATTTTATTTATTTATTTGACATAGAGAGACGGCCAATGAGAGAGGGAACACAAGCAGGGGGAGTGGGAGAGGAAGAAGCAGGCTCCCAGCGGAGGAGCCTGATGTGGGGCTCAATCCCAGAACGCTGGGATCATGCCCTGAGCCGAAGGCAGACGCTTAAGGACTGCGCCGCCCAGGCGCCCCTGAGTAATGGTCTTTTGATCAACTACTTTTTAGGTGTTTTCTGTAACACAAACGTATTACTTTTAAATTGCAAAAAATAAAATGAACTTAGTTATTCCTAAAAATAAAATGCCTTCAGGAAAAAGGAAAATTTAAATGAAAACATTATTGAGATTACCCTGGATCTAACATTTTGTTAAAATTTTTGTTCCCTATCAGGTTTTAAATTCCAGGTTGACAGAACAGAACTGCTCAGAGGCTCTCTATGACAGACCAGAGGGTCTGAGCAAAAACTACAAACAAAACAGCCCATATGCTTGCTATCAATAACTCACACAGATGACACTTTGGCCAATACTAAATGAACTAATGTTCAAATACAAGAATGTTGGTAAATTAAGCAGCAATTACTTTCAAATGATTTCCAGAAACATTAAAATCAATGTTAAACCTTTCTGATCTCCATTTTAGTTAACACTTTTAAGATATTTTTGAGAACACTTCCTGAATTTCAAGTGTACTCTTCTAAACAAGAAACTGTCCTTAGATGATTATTTTTTTCTCCTGGAAGAAACGTGTGATACATTAAGGTACTCAGTTTGCTTTATTAAAGATAAAATATGTCTGTAAAAGTGAAAGTAAGAAAGGCAAAGAAGGCATCTCTGTCTACCCTGGGGAAACTTTAGGTGAATTTGCAGCCCTAAGTTGTAAACTATGGTAATTTAGCAGTGAAGTTGATGGATTTTAATTAAAGCCTTCTGCAATCCTTAGTGGGTTAGAGGTGGAAGAGCCAGAATTTTGAGGGGAGTGAAATGTAACTATGATTTACTTAATCCCTTTGCTTCTAAGTTAGTGGTATCTTTTAGCTTTGAAATATATACCTATACATTTCTGTAAAACTGTAATTTTTCTTTTTCTTTTAAATTTTTTTCTAAGAGCTTATTAAAGAAAATTTCAAAATATATAGAAGTAGAAAAAATGGTATAGTGAACACACCCTTCCCTCCAAGCACCCATCACCCAAGTTTAGCAATTATTATTTACAGCCAATCTTGTTTCATCAACACACCCCCCTATTTCCCTGGTCATGCTAGACTATTTTGATTGAAGTCCCAGACATATTTTTGTCTGTAAAATTTCAGGGTAAGTCTCTAAAAGATATTTTATAATATATTCACGACAACATTGTCATGTCTACCGGGGAAAAAAAAGCATTCAAATTTTTCAGACTGCCTTTGTTGACACTCATTTGGGTTAGAATATACGTAAGTTCCATTTACTGCAATTGGTTGATAAGTCTCTTAAGACTCTTTTAATCTACATGTTTCCCCTCCATCACTTTTTCCCTCCCTTAGAATATTTTGTTGAAAAAAACAAATTACTTGTCCAGTAGAATTTCCCAGTTTTCTATAGTTGTTAATTTATTGATAGACATAAACTATTACAGATTGGTTATTGAAGTAGCAGTCAAAATAGTGCAAATATACTGGGACTACAAGGATAGACCCAGGGGACCGGTATCACATACAACCAATGACCAGTTAGAATAAAAGCACTACTTATTAGTAAACTAAAGGGTGAGAGCCTTAAAAAAAAAAAAAAAAAAAAAGTGCTCTACAGTTTAACTATACAAATAGGTGATCGTATCTTTTTTCACAGAAGTTCATTAAACTGCTAACAACCAGTACAAATAGCAAATCTGACAGTACTCACCAGTCTTCATTTCTAATAAGCGCTTTTTCTTTTGTTGGCGTTCAAGTCTTTCTTTCTCTGCCAATTCTTTGGCTATTTGGGCACGTTTTTCCCTTTCCTCTGCTTCTCTTTTTTTGATGTTCTCCTTTCTTGCTTGCTGTTACAAACAAATTTTGGAAAACGATCAATTTTAACCATAGCAACTCCACAAAAATTAATCTGTAAAACTGTGATTAAATATCTTTTAGATAATGGCTACTTCTAATATTAGTAACACAGTCTTTTAAAAGATTAGCACAGGAACCCTTGTTAAATATGGATCTATAAATACAACTTATGTTTGAAGCACCTGCATCTTAGTGGAATCAACTAAGGGAGACAGAAACTAAAAATAAAAAAGCATTTAATTTACAAATCAAACTGTTTCCCTATATGTATTTCCAAAAGAGGGTCTAGCAAATGTATTAGAGCCTTCCATACATCCTCTGCTAGGTAAACTACTGAGTGCCAGAAAAGTAGTCGAAGAAATGATAGAAAAGAGCTGAAATTTTGCAATGACTGTTTCATATTACAGTCCATCATTTAACAATTTCTCTCACATGAAGACAAGTGTCATAGGGTGACTAGAAGAATATTCAGCATTTCAAAGCTAGACTTCTGACTTCTCTTCAAAACCTACAGGGTCCCAAATAGATAGTTGATTTAATTCCTTATTTTCTAAGTTTTGTACAAATCAAGAAATACCTCTCACATGGCATTAGTGTGAATAGGTAAACAAGGATTTCTCTATGTGCCAACAAACAGCATAGCACATAATACAATCTCCTATTGTGATTCTCAGTACCAAGGGATGCAAACAGACTATTGAATTGTTTGTTTATCACTAATAGCATTAAATAGAAAAGTGCATAACTAAACTTTAACAAGTAGGTGGCTTAGGTTATTTTGGGGGGAAACTATCATTTCTCTACTGCCATAGTCTTGTTTTTGTTAACCCTAGAGAGAGTGCATGGTCTTCATTAGGAATCAAATAGCAAAATCTAATATTATTCACAAAATGATGAAAAGTACATGGGGAAAAAAGGAGGAACAAAAAAGCCTAGAGTAGAGGCCATATTAATTCATCCACCCATCCCTTCATGCAAGAAATACTGAGACACCGACCAGTAAGTGCTATTATGCTAATACCAATTGACATATGTATGTCTGTGTGTATAGGAATTACATATGCATAGATGTAACCATAGTTCTAAAACAAGTTTATATTCCGTGTGATAGGGTCAGCCAGGGGTCAAAGACAGACAATAAATAAAATGAGTTTGATAAATATCGTACCATGAAAAAAACAAGTGATGTGACAGAATGGCGAGTTACTTTATATTGGAGGCGGTCAGATAAGGTCTCACTCACTGATTGGTTCACACTGAATCTGCAATGTCAAACAGCTAACTAGGGATAATCTGGGGAAAGAACAAATGCAAAGGCTGTTGGTGGGTTTGAGAGAGAGAGAGAGGCCAGGGTGATGGTAGAAGAGGAGGTCAGGAGATGCACTGAAGACTGATCACTTAGGGTCTTCTAGCCAAGATAAAGAGGTGGGATTTTCTTTCAGGGGAACTGGAAAACCACTGGAGATTTCCCAGCAAGAGAGTGGAAGACCAAGCACTCTAAGGTACAAGTGCTAATCAAGTCCCTTCATTCCAAACGATCTTTTCAAAGATATTTTTATTATGAACAGTTTTGGAAGATAGAGGTAGGGTCTCCCTCTTAAGTAAATGGATTTGTTCACCGACCAGTATGTAAACTGGGGCAAAGGTCGGGCAGTAATGCTCTTAATACTCTTAAAAAGATTGGGTTCCCTAGGTTCACAATTTCAGTCCAGTAATACAAACCACTGTGCATGTAGCTATTAAATCTGGCCTTCTTCACATCGCCCTGTGGGAATGTAGACTCAGGAATCTACACGACTGTTGACTCTGGCTAGTGCTATTGCTGTAATAAATTCTTTGACTCCACAGTCTTGTGTCTTCTGCCAACATCCACGAAACAATAGCAGGCTAACAAGCTAAATTCTCCTACTCCTCACAGTTCATGACATAGATTAACACTCTTACTGCTAAGCTACGCAATGCCAGCTACAGCAATAGGTGCTTTCCCATGCAATCCCTCCAATCTTCAAAATGGATTCTGCATTCTCCATTTGGCACAGTATGGTTCAATAGTTTGCTCATTGTAACAAATACAGAAAGAGGCAGAGGCAGGACGGGAAGGCTGCCTGTGGTTATGTTCTTTCCGGCACGCTGCTTCAGACTTACGGGAGCGTATATTAAGCACCAACTCTAAGACAATGGCTGCTATAAAAATCAACATAAGAAAGGTAGCGAAAGGCAGCACAATAGTCGAAAACAAGTGTGGTTTCAAAGACAAGCACGCACACGCACATGGGGTACCCATGTGTGCATAGGTAAGGGAGACGGGGAAGACTGGATTGTGGTAGAGAAAGATGGGCACCTATTCAGAAATCAAAACTATATTTCTTGCTTGAGGGAAATGAGTAAGAGGAACCTACAATAAATAAAAATATATATATAAGGTAGCTTATTTATGAAACTTATTAAAGTACAGAATTTTCTGATGTAAATTTTCTACCTTAATGACTGGATGCATTTCAATGAGAACATTTAATAGACAACCTATTACCAGACATAACTGCCACACCCTTTTAGTATTCCATTGGGCAATAAAAAGTCAAAATTACTTCCTAGGACCTATAAAAATAATGTTTACATTTTAGGAATAAGGTCTGAAGTAGTTCTTAAAGCTATTTTGTTTTATGGAAAATGCACTATTGATTTTCATTTAAAAGCCAATCTCATTTAAAACATATCTTATTCTGACATAACTACCAGAAGAATTTTAGCTGGAAAAACATCAACAGACAGCATAGAAATAGGTATTTAGTCTGAAACTAATATCCCAGTTCAAACAGTAATTGTGAATTTTCTTTTATTCTAAATGTTGAGAAGCAAAAATAGCCGAAAACAGAAAAGATGAACAGTTAGAGAACCACATTATTCTAGATACAATTGCCTCTTAGTTACTTCAATTCTAAATTCAACGCTAGAAAGAAAAGTCAAAGATGAACTGTACATAAAGATAGGTATAAGACATTGATTTTTTAATCCTCTTATTTTAATTTTTTATTTTTAGTATAGTTCACACAAACTGTTACATTAGTTTCAGGTGTACAACTCAGCAATTTGAGAAGTTTATATACATTATGCTATGTTTACCTTATTCTTGACCTGGTTTTCTACTTAGTCAATTGGCAAATAAATTGCACTGCCACCAACTACTTACAGCTATGCAATGCCAAGAAAATTTCTCTGGGTGCTTGCTGCAGAATGTTCCCGAGATAGCCTGGCACATGCTCCTGTCTGAAAGATCTGTGGGCAATGACCACAGATGGTTTTAAAACTTCAGTCACATTTTGACTGTTCGTTTTGAAGTCATAATCAATCATTTACCTGAGCTCCTAAGGCTCACATGCATTTTATGGTAACAGCAGACTCTAAAATAGCTCTATAAAAATACATAGGTATGCTGATAAATAAGTGTACACACAAATACAGATACGTCAAGTATTTGCACATTCGTGTGTATTCTGAATGAAAACGAGCTCACAATTATTTCCCACTTATAATTTGTTTTCTGCATAATATGAGAACTTTGCCACGAGTTTAAATATATATTATAGCATCATACATTTTGTCCCAAAGCCAGTGAATTTCAATAAGCACATGCACGTGTGTGTGCGTGTGCACGCGTGTGTGGAATTTAGAAGAGTCTGGCATAATGTAATCTTCCATAAATTGTGGCTATTCTCCAAACAGTATCTTTCAGTTTTCTAAAAAAATTTCATTTTTATTATTAACTTCTGTGACTTGCTTTTTCCACTCAACATTATATTTCTAAGACTCATTCACATTTTTATGTATAAATAGCACCTCATTTTCACTGCTTATAATACTAAGTCATTTTATTATTTACTCACCTATCTGGGATTTGAACTGCATTGGATTTTTGGCTATGATGAACAATGCAGATACCAACATTTTTGCACATGTCTCCCTGTACCTATGTGTAAGAGTTTTTGAATGGTAGATCCCATTAGTTGGTTCTTAAATCTGTTTAGAAATTGTTGACAGTTTCTTTAAGTGAAAGAGAACAGAACATTTTAGAATGTAACACAAGCAGTAAGGATAAGCATTCTTTGTTGATACTTTTGTTTTTGTTCTAAGAAGTGCTGGGTCCCCTTGTAAAATATTATCTGACCGTGTGGGTTATGACCAAAATAGTTTGAAAGCCACTGCTCTCTTGGGTAGGAGTGGAGTTGGGTGATGAATAAAAGGAGAGGTTCCTCTTCAATCTTACTAGATGGTGTCAAATTTTTTCCTAAGTGGTTGTGCCAAAGATACAGCTACCATCAGTGCATTATCACAGCCTACATCCTAACCAAATTGTTATCATCAGTGTTCTATTTGGCAAGCTTATAATGGTATCACGTGGTGCTTTTAACTTGCATTTCTATGGTTACTAATTAGTTCAAGTTGCTTCGCACATGTTTATAAAACATTGTATTTCCTACTCTGTGTAATGCCCAATGTATCTTTTGCCCACTTTTCCATTAGGTTATCATTCTCCTAATTTGCAGTTCTTTAAATATTCTGGATAGTAATCTTTTGTCAGTTTATTTTATAAATAGATTTTGGATTTTAACTGTCATACTTCGTTTACTTACGTAGTCTTTCAATAAACAGAAGCTCTTAAATGTAGTCAAAAATATCTTTTCTCTTACTGCTAGCACCTTTTATAACTTAAGAAATCCTTCCCTACTTCAAAGACAAAGAGATTCTTCTACACATTCTTCTTAAAGTTTTAATGATGCTATTCACATTTTACCTAGAATACCTACTTTATCTAGAATCAAAGTTTTTGACTGGTGCAAGGTGGGGATATTTACTTTTTTCTATAAAAGAAGAGTTGAACCATAACTTTTGACAACTAACCCACCCTTTGCCTACTGATTGGCAAAGCCATCTCTTCTGGGTTTGAAGCGGCTATATATGTTGTTGTTGGGGGCTGTTTCAGTCCATCTGGTCCAATATATCCCTGTTTGCATCAGTAACACTCTGTCCTAAGTATTATAGCTCATGCCTGATTTTTCTTCTTTAGAATTGTCTTCACTCTTTTTTTTTTTTTTTTTAAGATTTTATTTATTTATTTGACAGAGAGACAGCCAGCGAGAGAGGGAACACAAGCAGGGGGAGTGGGAGAGGAAGAAGCAGGCTCCCAGCGGAGGAGCCTGATGTGGGGCTCGATCCCATAACGCCAGGATCACGCCGAAGGCAGACGGTTAATGACTGAGCCACCCAGGAAGAGGAAGAAGCAGGCTCCAAGTGGATTTACTTCACAATTACTGTCTAGGAGTTAAGCTATGTACCTCCTTTTCTAGGAAACAAGTTAGACATGGTTTTATTTTATACTATCTTTATATTTAGTTTCTTAGTAGGTATGCCTTCTTGTCTCTCAATTCTTTCTTTCTGAAGAAAAAAAAATGTTGCTTCTTTAAATACATCCTTTAGAGTAGGGGTCAGCAAACTACTTTCATTCGTGGCTTGGCCGGCAGTTTTTATAAACAGCTATATTGGACACAGCCACACCACTTCATTTACATACCACCTATGACTGCTTTTACATGGCAACTGCAGAGCTGAGTAGTTGTTAACATCTGGTTTGCAAGTACTTACTATCTGGCCCATTAGACTGTTAGCCAATCCCTGCTTTGGGAGATCCTTTAAAGAGAGATGTTCATGAAAAACAACCCTTTGCCCTTGAAGATTTCCCCAACTTTCTCACAAGACAGCCATGTTTTAAAATAATTTGTTGTACTGTGGTGGGACTGATCTTTGAGTCTTTATTATATTGTGATAAAATTCTCACAAGTAGGTTCTTATAGAAGGCTGACCAACACATAGCTCTTCATTTCTTAAATACTTTTGTATAATGTGGCAATTCTTATACACTATATATATTTCTGGGTAACTTATGCATGTGTGTTTTAGGACCCAAAGGTGAACAATTTACACACACACACACAAACACACACACACACGCCATATAAGGTCCTGGGTAGTCACTCAAATAAGTTTGTTGACTGGACAATCAAGAATATCATCAAAAAGACAGTAAGTATGACATTTAACTACTTTCAGAAATAATTTTTAAAAATCTGTTCATTATTGCTTCTTAGAAAGGCAGTAACATGGTTAGGAGGAGGAAATCTAAAGTCTTGTGTCTTAGTTTCCTCTTTAGTAAAATGGGCAAAATAACACCTACTTTATGGAGATACTGTAAGAATTAAGTGCCTGGCACACAGTAAAACTTATATAAATGCAGCAGTTATTAATAATACTAGTAATATTACTAATTTATATTATTTCCATTACTATATCATTAGTGAAATGCCCCACATAATTATTTATCCAGCAACAATTCAAGCAAGAGCCACTCTCTAGCTTGCATCCATTAGACATACTTCAATCAAGCATACGGGGGAGTGTCAATTTTCATAGTCCCTATGAGAATACAAATGTTTTCCATTCAGAGTTGTTGGGATATGACCGTACACTGACTTGATATGAGATTTCTCCAAAGCATACATCTAATACAGCTGGATTACTTTGTGGGGAAGGTACAGAGGTGAATTAAATATGGATATTCTTGATCTCAAGTGTAGCTATTTACCACTAACAATTTATATATTTATATTTTCTTATATAGATACATTTTTTAATACTTCTAAATCTAATATACTTTGAGATTTTATTCTGAAGAGTTTACTTTTCTAAACTATTTCCTCCCAAAGTATTGCTTGCTTTTGAAATTAGACATACTTGATAAATTAACTTAAGAATTTGTCCAATGACACAATTCAGATTTTTTCCCTCAAAAGCAAAATTTAAAAAATCAATGTGCATATTGCCTCCTTCCAAAAAAGCTTAACAGTCTATATTCCAAATATACCTTCTCTTGTCAAATATATTAGTCTTATTTTATAAGAGAAAAACTGTAATATGAAAATGAGATTATAAAACACAAGCGGAGGGGCGCCTGAGTGGCTCAGTCATTGAGCGTCTGCCTTCGGCTCAGGGCGTGATCCCGGCGTTCTGGGATCGAGCCCCGCATTGGGCTCCTCTGCTGGGAGCCTGCTTCTTCCTCTCCCACTCCCCCTGCTTGTGGTCCCTCTCTCGCTGGCTGTCTCTCTGTCAAATAAATAAATGAAATCTTTAAAAAAAAATAAAAATAAAACACAAGTGGATTTCCACAGACCCCGACTTTTGGATCATACCTCATCTCTGTTTCTAACTCTTGGCCCATTTAAATAATTTGTCTACCCAACTCAACATTTCCAACATATGATAATATTGTATATATTTTTGTAACTTTGAAAACTACTGGAGAGCTTCTTATATGAAAAAACCTTTGAAAAGTTTATAAACGTATTCTTGTTCAGAGTTATAGTTCTTTCAACATTAATGAATATTTAAACTATGCAAATCAGGGATCTCTTCAGTTTTCACTAAACTCAAAAATTTTTTCCTTTTGCTTAAGTATTTAATTTTTATCTCGGATCCCTAAAGTAAGATTAGACAAACTGAATTTAAATCTGCATGCTTTCCAGAGGGATGGATATCAGGTACTATGAAAACACAGGCTAATTTTCTCAGAGTAAACAACCATGCAAGAGTCCAACACATTCCCATTAAATGCTTTTTTAGCAATTTACTTAATTTTGAGAAGACTCAACGTCCAAATATACTAAATGACTGCTTTCTAGAAATTCCTGATGACTACATTTTCAGGAAGAAATGGAAAATATTTTAACTAAGAAAATCTTAAATATGTATTCCTATACATATTCCTATACTGGAACATGAAAGAATAATTTTTCTTGTAATGAATACCAGTCACAAAAGTGTTTAAGAATGTAAAACATATGTGACCTATTTGTCCATTTTCCATTAAGATTTTCTTTTGTAACTAAATACAAAATTTCCCCCACATGCAAAAAATAAACAATGGAATATAACTACCTTGTGGAAAATGAGTTATTCTTAAAAATCCCTATTTGCAACAGTTATAAGTAGATGATTTAGAGAGGAATCTAGCATGACAGTAAAAATTAAATTAATTTCTCTGGTATTACCAAATTCAATGAAGAAATGCTAACAATGAGAAGAGGAGAGCATGATATACTATATACTGGCACAAACAACTCATCATCTTAACATTCAATATAAGGTGGTATTAGTTGAACTTTTCGTGACCATGAGACTCATGAAAATGGGAAACTATCCTTTGAGAATATCCCTCCCAAGAATGTGCAGGCGCTGATGATTAAACTATTTCAGCTTCAAGTTGCTTTTTTGGTGAAATTAGTCTCAGATGAAACAGCGAATTACCTATAAGCCTATCAGGGACTTAACATTATTGAGCCTATAGAAATACACAATGAGTTTGCTGGCAATTCTCTCACACATTTTGCAAAATTCTCAAATAAATGAGATGATAGTTCAACCTATTCTACAACTTCTGTAACAGAAAAAGTATGAAATACTCTCAGTTATGGTTTCCCAAAGACAACCTGATTTTCTATTAAGTGTGTTTTCTTCCTTCGTGCTCTGAAGTGATATAGTAGTATAAAAATACTCTCTTTATCCTGCAGTTGTGAGGCTTAAAGGCACAGCTAGGCACAAGACGGTAGTCATGAAGTGTAGTGCTTAACAGTAGGCTTGATGTGATAGTGTAGTTTTGTCTGTTTTTGAGCTACTGCTAACCACCTCTTCAAGGAAAACATCCAACTAAAGGCCTACGATCTTCCATGTAAACCTGTTAACGTTTAAAATATAACATTAAAAGTAGCTTCAAGTCAACAGTGCGTGCACTCTGTCTCGTTTAGAATGTAGAGGACCAGTATATATGATGTACAAAGAGCAAGCCATTTTATTCATTTTTGTTTGTGGTCTCTTAGTTTAATGTTGCCTTTTCAATTACATGGGTTAATATACTTATTATTATGTATTAGTTTATTTCTTTTCTTTCCATTGTCTATCAACAGTTGACCTTATCATTTTATTAGAATAATTCAGTCTTTACCTCTTGCTAATATTATTTCAGTGAACAAACAAAATATTTTTAAAAAGGGAAATACAAATTGCCAGTCATTTAATCATATAGAACCCGCCGTCAGGTGCACTTGTAACCCCAATGAGTAAGGCATAGTGAGAACAAATCCTATCGGTAAAGAGAAAATTTAAGTCAATTAGTCTAGCTGTGTTTTTACTGTGAAGAGCCTAAAAAATAAAGATTAGAAAAACCTACCAGAATTGCTTTCAAAGTAGCAAACCCAAAATATTCAGCACCTGGAATAGCTCTAATTCCTTAAATACTCAATACTAAAGGATAATAAAACCTCCTATAGTTAAAATATTTGTTTTATTCTAGGTTTGGAGCTTTACACCTCCCAGTAGGATCTCAGAATAGCAGTCCTGTCACTAAAGACATTTTTTAAGCTGTAAACTCACCAAAACAAGCAAGGAGAGAAGATATTTCCTACAATAATTACACAAGTGGGCTCAACATCCAACCACGGGACTTTTACATGATCTTCATTGCTCTGATAACATCATGAATCAATCTACAAGATTTAGGGAGCACACAGGAAAAGCTTGTGCTTCGGCATTCCTGTTGGTCAGCTAGTTAGTCCATACAATGGTCCTCAGAAACAACATTTAAAGTTGACAAGCATCAAATTTGTGTAATTTAAATAATCAGTTTTGTTCTGGTTGTCCTCTTTATCAAGAAAATTTCATACTAAAAATATCCCCTCATTGGATGACTTCATTTTTGTTTGGCAAATCACTACTTTAGTCTCAGTATTCAGAAGACTAAATTGTATTTGATCAACCCATGCGGCAAGATTAAATGAGTTACAACTGATTTTATATTTGTTCGCTACACAGTGTATTTCAATTGTGTGAACCAAAAATTAACTTAAAGTCTTCAAGTAGCATGAATGATGGCTCTTTAACTGGATGAAACAGAACCTCAACAAAATTGTAGAAATAATCTAAACACGGAGCTATTGATGAAAAATAGCTATTTAGTTCAAAGTATCTATGCGGAAGCATAAAATAAAAAAGGGACACAATACTTAAAATATTGATCCTATTATAATGACATGGCAGAGGAGAAAATTATTTCTATTCTTTGTAGATAGCTAACTTGTTTTGAGGGTGTATGTACATTATGTCCTTTGATCTTCAATATGGAACATCCCTCAGGAGCACATGGTGTTATTAACAGAAAACAGGCTCAGTAAGGTTAAGCAACTTGCCCATGGTGCTAACACCCTGGAAGCTCTGGCGCCAGAGCCCACACTCTCAGCCACTGCCATCTTCCCCAAAATTAGACAGATGGCAAAATACCACTCTTAAAAACAAGCAGCAAGGGTGAGGCTTACCGTAGGCCAAGTTCATAAATCACTTAAGATTTGAAGAAACAAGAATAAATTCTTCCTCTGTGATTTTCATTACACAATTCAGATGGAAGGTATGTATGCGGGGAAGGAAGTTTAGGCAGGAACTGATTGGACTTTAGGGACAAGAAAAACTGCAAAGTTCGGCACATACACTCAAACCCAGAGCCTGAAAAAGAAAGAAAAAACCTAACAGAGGCTACCACCCCTTTTATGTTTGTAATAGTATTCCCTTTTAAGGCAGGGATTGCTTTTCTCGCCCTCAAAATCCTAACCTAAAAGTGGGATGCCCAGATACGCAGGGTCTGAGAAATGAAAAAAAAGGATGTCCTGTGATCTTTTTCAGCACTTTACAATCTCTACAGAAAATGTTCATGTGCTCAGAAAAAGAGCTACCCGAACCAAAAAAGTCTGACTTAAGTGTAATCATACCAATTCTGTATGGGAATATATGACGTTAACTGAGAGGGTCATCATAGTGGTTACATATGTCTAATTAAAACAGAAAATTGACAGAAAGAGATCCCTAAATAAGAGAAGACAGTGGTGGCTGTCAGAGGGGAGGGGGCTGGGAGGACAGGAAAAATGGGTGAAGGGGAGCAGGAGATACCAGTCTTCCAGTTATGGAATGAGCGAGTCACGGGGATGAAAGATACAGCATCGGGAATATAGTCAATGACGTTGTCATTGTCATGGCAGATGGTAGCTACACTTGTGGTGAGCATAGCATAATGTATAGAGGCGCTGAATCACTATGTTGTATGCCTGAAACTAATGTAATACTGCGTATCAATTATAATTCAAATACACAGAAAAATGACATATTCTTAATAAGCATAATTTGGTAGGAAAATTGTTTTCAAACATGTTATCTATAAGGGAACAAATAACAAAGGAGAGCCAAGAGGGGAAACATTCAGAAGTATTTCTCTAAGATGAGACTGTTAAGCAAAATAAACAAGGTGTCAGATGAAATTTGCTTAAGGAGTTAAGAGTGTTGTTGCACTGTGCTAATAATTCTCGTAAAAGAAAGAATAGCAAAAGAACTTTCAATGATGAAAAAGGAAAGTATCACCAAGATAAGAAATGAAAATGTTAGGGAGACCACATATTTCAGGCATGAGTAAAGGCACTTTGAGCAAAATTCTCTAATATAAGTATGAGTGGAAAGTGGGGCCAGGACAAACAATATGCTTCAAGGCCACAGGGCCCAACGAGACACGTGAAAATTAAGTTTAAACTCGAAGGACCAACATGAACATGCTACAGCTGTTAGGTAGAATAAGGTGGGGGTGGAGGGTCCTAGTAAAAGCCAACAAGAATTCCATAATGGGCTCAATTCATCCTGTAGAAGCACTGACCTCTGTGAGTAATGGGGTGCATTGGTAATTGCCCCTAACAATGTGTCTAAAACCAGTCACAAGTGGAAAACAATGATTACTGTTCTACGACACTACATAACTGAAGGCACGGACTTCACTTGTAAAGCCTGATGCCTGGGAGGACACAGATCTACTCAGCCTACCATGTGGGGTCAAGTGTTCCTACCTGGTATCTCCAATTTGAACTCTCCTACAGGAAAGAAAGATCTATTACAGAAAGGTGCTGACTCTCTACCCCTCACCTTAACTCTCACCCCAGCCTTGGGGTACATTAATAGTCCTCTCATTTTAAAAGAGAATATTTTATGTTTTGAAATAGAACCAGACCAGCAAACATCCTTCTACCATGAACCTATCAATGTAGACAGAAAGTTATTCTATCAAGGAGTGAGGAAATTAAGTCTTGTGCTGATTCTCTCTAGTAAGTTACCAAAAATGCCCTTAAAAATCATATTTGAACAATTCTTCCAAACTCTCTGAGCAACAGTCTACTTGGAAATATTTTCAAAAGTACAGGCTTTGTAGTCAGGCAGGCTATCATTCAAATCCTACCCCTACCAATTCTGAAGCCTTCTGCAAAGGCACTGAGATTCTCTACCCCCCAGTTACCACACGGGTGACATTCTACAAAATTGGATAACACACGTAAAGCATTCAGCATGGAGTTGAGCAAGAAGCAGGCACTCGATTAGTGGCAGTTGTTTTTGGATTTGTCCCGTTGAAGATGGTAATAAAAATAAAGCTATATAAAAGATGACAATGGAAACTTACTCCCTATTTCTTGGAAACTGATCAGTTCTATATAGAAACACCATCTACCTAGAGTAGATTGTTAAAACAACAATAAATTAATTGCCGGTTGAGAATCTCCAACTAGAAAAGAGGTGAGGTAAGCTGCTGTCACAATGAGCAGGTGCTCCTCAGAGGAAGCTACGTGATCGTGGAACTTTTCACCCTTGGTCTACATGGCTTGAGGCAGCAGTCTAGAACAGATGTTCCTTCTTTAGCTATTGTGTAGGGGCTCTCAGAAAGGAAAGGAAAAATAAATAAATGAATGAATGAACGAACCTGAACAGCTATATTGACACAAAGTAGTTAAGAAATCTTAGTGACACTGGTAAGAGATTACACGAGTTGGTAAAAGGTACAGTAAAAGGCTTTAAATAAAAATGAGCCAGGCTTTAATTGCTTATGAGTAAATTCTGGGGCAATTCTAAAATATAAATATTTTTGGATAAATTACTCACAAACCAAATCACTATTAAAAGTGGCCACATTTTTTATTTTGGGGAGGTATTGAGTTTCAGATTAGTCCTCTTAGTCATTTAAATGTGATTTCCATGTTTAACAGGAATTAATAGAGTTCAGCCATATAAGGCAGAGACTGGTGCAAGACTTCCGGTGTTAGCCCCTCAGCTCCATCAATTGCTGGCAAGTCACAATCTCTCCAAGCCTCAGTATTCTAGGACACCTGGCACTTGGCTAGCACTATATATATTCACTATTAAAGCCTGGACCCATTGTAGATGAGATTATCTATTACTCAACAAATTTATCTGTTTGTTGAGTAATAGATAAATGCCATGAATTACACCAGAGAAACAAAGAATATTTCAAGATAGACACAGGTCTTACTAGATGAAGCGAAGTCTGAGCAGGGAGCAGAAGGGTGAGTATAGTAATTTTGCCAGGCTAAATATGGACAGAATGCTCCAGGCATAGGGAACCATAAGTAGAATGATCTGAACTTGGGAGAAAACATTCCATGGAAAACTGCCATAGTTGGGAGAGGGGGTAGGTATGGAATGAGGACAGTGGTTTCAGCTCCATGCATATAATACAAAGTGGACCTCCACTTTTATTTGCTCACTCATGACCAGGAGTATTCCTAAATGCCAGTGGATAAAGTAACAACATAAATGTATCTTACCAGTTTTTTTCTTAAAAAGGAAATATATTTTTTTGCCTATTGTATTGATATGACTTTCCAGAACAGACCTTCAACACATTAAAGTTCTACATCTGTTGCTAAAATTTTCACACCGATTCAGTGAAGTTAACTGGATTTTCAAAGTTGAATAGTGTGGAATTAAACAGTAACATAAGGGATCAGAAGAATTTGAGAAAACAAAACATTTGTCAAAAATTTTTGCCAATATTGACACTGTCATCTTTTTAAACATACACTGTCTAAAATTCAAGCAATATAACCATATTTACCAGAAAGGAAGAAAGAATAAATTTTGTGTGCCAAATTTCACCACCTTGATATAACCACTTCCCTTACAGTCTTCTTTATTTTTAACCAAAAAAATTTCTTCTCTGAATTATTCATTTAAATAAAATATATTTTTTATGTTTAGCTCTAATGAGGTTAATGCAGTACAATGTGCATATGCGTGTGTGACAACATTTCTAGGACCCACATAAACTCTGAAATAGACAAAGTATAGCTGTCACTCTATTATCTCCTCTTTTGAATACTTCTCCATTCAAACACTTTCTCCCTCTGCCTACCACTTAGTAATACAATGACCAAGTTACCCCCAGAAGGCCCCAAACCCTCTAATCCTACCAGATCTTAGGAAAATTTGGAATTATACTTGATTCAAATGCCAATCTAAATGCTTAAAAGCAGTGTGGCCCTGGTTCCATTAGAAAACCCTTCCTATGTCAGTGATTTTATTTGTAAAAGAGAACACAAGCTATAAAACATGAGAGGGAGCACTACATAGCATTTAATTGCACAGGCTCTTGGAGGAAGCCCGTGTGGGTTCATATTCTAGTTCTACCATTTTTGTAGCTAAATGACACTAAGCTAGGTATGTTCCATCTCTGTGTCACAGAGACATGGTAACAGTGAAAGGTGGAAAATTCTTATGAAGATTGAGATAACATACATAAAGCATTTGGAAGAACATCTTGTTCATGAAACACTCAATATATGATAGGTGTTATTATTTCATATATCTATTTTATACTTTTATGCATAATTGTGTCAGGGGTCCCCAAGACCACCCTCCGGTTTGATAATTTGTTGGAAGGACTCAGAACTCACAAAAGCTCTTGTACTCATGGTTGCAGTTTACTACAGTGAAAGGGCACAGATTAAAATCACCACTGACTTCTCCCAGAGGAGTTCCATTATTCTAGCAATGATGTGTGACAACACATGCAAAGGGCAGAACTCCAAGGGAACTCTCCCATGCCTTGGTGTAAAGAGTTTTATTGGGAAGGCCAGTCACGTAGGCATGGATCTTCCACATGGGCCAACCTTAGCTGCTCGGCTTCTAGCTCCCTATAGAGGAGAAACTGAACAGTGCAGTCCAGGGCTTTAGGTGAACAAAAACAGGTGCCCCCATAAATCACATTTCTAGCAAAATCTATAGTTTGGTCCAAGGCCCCAGGCATACAAAGACATCCTGATGAGACAGAGTATTCCAAGGGCTTATAGGTGATCTCCCAGGAGCCAGAGGAGGGCTAGTACTTTCTTTGAAATATGCAGGGTTGGAATACCTCAAGCCTACTAAGTTAATCCTTCACTGCACACTAATTTATTAAACACCTACCATGTGCAAGGGGCTGTGATAAAAATACTTAATATATATTAGCTGGTTTAATAAACACTCTTATGAGAAAGGAATTAATATTTCTATTTACAAATATGGAAGCTGAGGCTCAGGAAGGTTATGTCAGTTCACAGTCACATAACTAGTGTGGGGTCCAAATCTAGCTCTCCCAGACTGCAAAGCCTGTATAGTAAGATATAAAATTTAAATACACTGTACAATATATCACACATATAAGCACATAATAAATATTATTTATCAGTCAAATCCACTTCTTCCACTTCTGGTAGTGAAAAACTAAAGAATCATTTTGAATTTGTGGAGGGAAAAACTAAAGCTATGAGCAAATATGTATTTATTGTAGACCAGTTTTCCTTTAAAGTATTGAGTTTTTATTAAAGGACTATCTCATCATAACCAAATGATTATAACCAAGTCCAATAAATTCAGCAATATATTTTTCTTGAGAGTAAAAAGAACCACTTCTTTAAAATTCAAGTTTTTTCTTTACCCTTCAAAACTTTTTAATCCCCACAAACATTTGCTGAAAGAGAGAAATGACTTACCCATCTATTAAGAATAACATAATTTTTTGTTGCAGAAATGTATCGCCAGTTTCCCCAGGGAGGCAACAATGCTTTCGCACTTTAATATGTGTGTGGTTTTTTTCCTCATCTAATCAGCTAATACTTTTCAAAAGATCTTTTTAATGCCTAAATGAAAGGATTCCACATCAAAGACCTGACCTCCCTATTAAAGTATCTAAAGGAAACCCTAGGAATGTAAAATCCATTCAAAGGCAAATCGCAGGTAGCTTATTGTACAATGCATTAAGGAAAAAAAAAAAAAAGCTTCATAAGAGCTTCATGGAATTTGGTAAAATTATACCACAAAAATACAAATTGATCTGAAGTATAAAGGAACAAATTCATAGCCAAAAACATATTACAAAAGTGCTCTACAATTGGCCAGGAGGGGAGTCTTTATGAAAAACTTTAGAATTTGTCACATTTTCAATCAAAATTTCTGATTACAGCTTAATGTTGGGAAGGCCAAAAGGAGAACAAACCAAATATTTTTCAAAAGTATTAAAATCTGAAATTTTTAAAGCTAACTTTCAACATCGGGAAAGGTAGGTTTTACTACAGACAACAAGAGTGGAATAAAGTAATGAAATTAATCATCAATGCAATAGTATAGACACAGACACCTTTTTAAAAAACAAATTAAAAATTTTTAACATACCATGAATGTGGTTCTGAAGTTATTCAAGTCATTAAAAAAGTCTTCCACGGACATCTTCTTCACATCAATGGCATAGTATCCCATCATACTCTGGTATAACTTCTCCATATTTTCATGTAACTTTAAAAGTTTCTCATATTGTTCTTTTGCACTGATAACAAAGCTGTATGTTATAGTTAAGGGATTCAGAAATTTACAAAGTAATGTTTTAGAAAAAAAAATAAACCCGTGAGTCCAATGTTTGAATTGTTAGTCATGATTACACATCTCCGAAATGCCAAAACTACCTCTAACAGTTCACTGTTCTTATAACCTAGTCTATCCTGTACAGCAGAGAAATCTTAAATTCAATCTCTCTCTTTTTTTTTTTTTAAAGATTTTTTTTATTTATTTATTTGACAGAGATAGAGACAGCCAGCGAGAGAGGGAACACAAGCAGGGGGAGTGGGAGAGGAAGAAGCAGGCTCATAGAGGAGGAGCCTGATGTGGGGCTCGATCCCATAATGCCGGGATCACACCCTGAGCCGAAGGCAGACGCTTAACCGCTGTGCCACCCAGGCGCCCCTTAAATTCAATCTCTTAACTCTGTCAAAATTATCAGAAAAGTTAGACATCTATTTAATATTTCAAGGAAATTCTACTTCCAATTTGCGTATCTATGTCATTCAGATTATGCAATAGGATTTTAAGTATAGCTCAGTACCCGAAATTGATTTCGACGATATTGAAATCAACTGCATGGGCACTGAACATAGATGTTAAACTGGACAACTGGGGTCAATTTCAGGCTCCTGCAGCTGGTGGTAGTTGGCTGTGGACGAGTGTCTCAATCTCTCTGTGCTACAACTTCCTCATCTGTAAAATGGGAATGAGAATACCACCCATTTCACAGGGCTGCTGCGAGGACTAAATGAGTCTATAATGCAAAGTTCTTAGAGAAATGAATAGCATTTAGTAGTTAATGTAAACAGTATCTTTATTGTTCACTTACTCATTTTATGCTTTAAGTTTCTATAATCAATCGAAAAATAATTTGAGAGTTACGTTGAAAACTTCAAATATTTTTGAAAACTTCAAATATTATGTAACTTCATGTTTTAACTTTTCTTTGGAAAATTGGTGCATACTTTATTCTATGCACTGCATGATTTAAAATTATGATCTGGCACACACCCATGCACATATAGAAATGTTCTTCTCATTCATGACAACAGTTCAAAGCACACTGATTTTTCAGAAGACTAACAGTATGAATGTAGTGATGCCATTAGAAAACATTTTTTTAAACAAAACATTCCATTTCCTTTGTGCTGTGACAAATCACTAATGCAGTTAGATACATCTCATTCTGAAAAGATGACTCTGTTAAGAGCATCGTTCATAATCCTCAATGGCTCCTTTAAATTGGGACATTTAAAGAAATGGAACATATAGAATTAAGCTTATCAGAGCCATCTTATGCCTCTGATGTAAAATAAATAAATAAGTAAATAAATAAAGATATTGGTATAATTTTTTTTAAAGTCAGTAATAAGAATAACTAGATTCAGACCAAGAAAACCAAACACGGAATGTTTATAACCTAAAGGAAAGATTTTCCATAATTTCAAAAGATAGGATTCCTCTGATCAGAGCATTCCCCAGTGGAAGATGAAATAAGGAAACTGACCTGGGCCCTTTATTTTGAGGAAGAAAGAGGTGGCACTAGTGCCAGGTGGGTGGTGACATCCCAGGGGCCTGGAAAATGTCTCAAAATTAGAACCCAAGCTCCCCAAAAGGAAAGGCGCTCCAGGCAATCACAGCTCACTTGGGCCCATGTTAGGTCAGACCACAGATTACCTACTACCCTTCTATGCTGGTTCTTTCTTCCCCCACACTAGGCTCTTCTTACTTTTATATATAGTATTTTAGGGGGGAAAAAAAAGAATAAACGAGAATGTAGGAAGTCTGGATTCTAATGCAAGAGTTGATATATTTTTTAACAACCTTAAGAAAATCTATAGATCTTTCTGTGGCTCAGTTTATATTCATCTGAATAGCAAAATGCCTCCTTATATTTTCTAGAATCTAGATCAGAATAGTAGCAGTGGTTGATGAATTTATGTGTGGTATCATTTCTTAATGCTTGGATAAAAAACAAAAGATTTTGTATAATTACTCAAATCACAAAATCACAAGAAATTGTAACAATACAGTCACACGTGACAGATTTCCACTTTGTCTTAGGAAATATCCATATTCATGAAATATTATAAAGTGAATTTATGTAAATTAAAAAACCACATTTGAAACACATTCAGGAACTAACATTAAATGGACCATATGGTGATTCATTTGTAATGTGAAATAATCATTCCTTCATTTATACAGTAAGGTCAGAAATCAACACTGGTTTATTTATTCAATCTATAACTCTCACCTAAAATTATTTATGTCCCAGATACAGACTACATCCATGTGGATTATTTCTACATCCTCGACTCTTGTCTAAAAGAGAAACTGTTTTCTGCCTTTGCTTGTCCAAACATATCAGTCAAAGCTTCCTTCAATTCTTCCTCTCCCACAAAGCCTTCTTCTCTCATCTCTACGGCTGTAAGTTCTTTCCACTGAACACACAGCATTTGTAATCCATTTACTCTGCTGGAAAAGAGTTGAGTTTTTCCTTCTAGTCCAATTCCCTATTCGTGCTTTGCTCCTGCCACGTTTCTAGAGGATGGTCACCTCTGTGAGCCCTTCTGCAGATGATGCCTTGCTCTGTCTTCTTGGCTGCATTAAGTCTACTCACCTGCCACTACATCGGTGCCAATTATTCATTTTCCCCTAGTGTGCCATCATTCTTAAACTTTGGTGGCAAGGGTAACAGGCCTCCTCAAAAATGCGATGAAAGCCATGGAATTTCCATTCAAAAATTTTTACATCTACGCATTCACACACATACAATTTGGATGCAATGCTAAGGGCAAAGAGAGTCCCTGAAAAGTAGGTGTGCTGGACAACACGCTAAGTATACTACTTTAGGGGGTGTTTCTAATTGTATGGTCCTAAAGCTACTCCTTTTCTTCTCCCTCACCACATGGTAAGGCTTTGCATTTTAATAATAGGCACTTCACAAACACTAGTAATTTTATCCTAATACCTGGGAATACGCCCATTCTCAGGAATCAATTTGGTTGGGGCGCCTAGGTGGCTCAGTTGGTTAAGCGTCTGCCTTCAGCTCAGGTCATGATCCCAGCGTTCTGGGATCGAGCCCTGCATCAGGCTCCCTGCTCAGTGGGTTGCCTGCTTCTCCCTCTCCCTCAGCTGCTACCCACCATCCCCCCCACCCCGGCTTGTGTGTTCTCTTTCTCAAATAAAATATTTTAAAAAGAATCAATTTGGTCAACGGGTTAAAATAAAGCTGTAAGTATTGTCCAACAACACTTACAATATTTTTGGGTAGTAACCACAAGTAGATAAAACATTAGAAATATGCCTGAGCATCTTTTTTTTTTTTTTTTTGAGAGAAAGCAAGAGAGAACGTGCATGGGGGAGAAGAGGGAGAGAGAGATTTTTTTAAGATTTATTTATTTATTTGAGGGGGGGTGCAGGGGCAGAGGGCAGAGAAACTCAAGCAGACTCCCCACTGAGTGCGGAGCAGGACGTGGGGCTCCATCTCATGACCCTGAGATCAGATCTGAGCTGAAAGCAAGAGTCGGGTGCTTAACCGCTTACTTCACCCAGGTTCCGAGAAAGAATATCTTAAGCAGGCCCCACACCCAGCACACAGCCTGACACAGGACTTGATCTCACAAGGGATCAGATCATGACCTGAGCCGAAAGCAAGAGTCAGTCGCTTAACTGACTGAGCCACCCAGGCGCCCGCCTGAACATTCTTAATAAAAATACTACAAATCTATATAAACTAAAAAGATGTGATGGGAAAGAAAACCAAGAGCCAAAACCATGGAAATGACATGGTCTTGTCTTAACAGCTAGAGAGCTTTCTAAGTTAATTTTCTTATCATTGTTATCTATGAAACAATTTGCTCCCAAAGGAATGAAGTGGAGCTTTGAATAACTGGAATTACCCACAAGAATGGCAAAATTGTGATTGAACAGAAACAATTTTCGAAATAGGCAAATTAATTTTCAGTTTAAAATGATTGTCGGATAGGACAGAATAGATGGTTACATTAATGAGGCACTCTACATCATTACTGACGGGCTAGTCTCTCATTAAGAGATGGTGAAACTACCCAGCACAAATCCATCCCACATTCAGGCTCATGTCCTGCCCTGATCATTGTGCTTCCCCCAGCAAGGGGGGAATATCTGTTACTTCCATTAACACATCTTACAAGGACCAGCTTCAATCGGTCCTCTATGTCTAATACCTTTTATAGATCTTCTTAAGTACTCAGGATCCAGCCAGCCAGGCAGCCAGCCAGGCAGCCAGCCAGCCATTCTGTAAGTATTCACTAAGCTCCACTGCATTCCACTCTTCTGGGCAACAGAGAAAACACTAGTTAACGAGGTAGGCGGAATCCCTGCTTTCATGAAACATACCTTCTGGAGAGTGGGGACAGAGGATAAAGAAGTAAATGCATGAGATAGTCAGAGAGTGATAAGTATGATGATGAAAATAAAAGCATATAGTATTATACAGACTGAGAGAGGCTCTTTTATGTTGGGTTGTTGCGGAAGTCGTGGCTAGGGTGACATTGCCTGGAACAACTGGTGTGTAACTGTAAAACAGCCGTGAGCACCAAGTGCTGCCCCTCTATGAGCACAATGAGACCTCAGGGAAGGCAAAGATCATTACCAATTTGGATGAGGACCTGGATACTGTCATCTGAGTTTTAAAAGCTCGTGGTGATGGGTAGTAAGGAGTGCACGTATTGCATGGTGCACTGGGTGTTATACGCAACTAATGAATCACCGAACTTTACATTAAAAACCAGGGATGTACTGTATGGTGACTAACATAATATAATAAAAAAATTATTATTATAATAATAATAAAAGAATATAAATGGAAGATAAGGAAGGAAAGAAGAGGGAGGAAGGAGAGGGAGAGAGAGAAATTCAAGAGAAAAATCTATTACAAATCACCCAACTACCCAAACTCCGACTCTTGCAAATGGACACATATTATACGAGTTTATATTTCACAGATCCCATTCCTCTATTTTACTTTCTAACCACTGTTCAATTAAACAGAAATGTACTGAATTCCTTTACCTAAAAGATGTGTTTTACACAGTGTGGAATACAGATATAAGACCGAAGTCTTTCAAGGAATTTATTGGAATAGTTTTAGCATCTACGTAATAATTTCAAAAGTGCCTGACACATTGCTATTACAAGAAAAAGAAAAAAAAGTATGAAAATAGAGTAGGATTGCAGTGAAGAAATTTAAAGACTATAACATGGGAAAAAGCCAAGTAATTGTAACATAAGTTGTGACAAATACAAAAATATTTAACTGTCAAAATGATTTTTTTGTAAGAAACTCAGGAGATGGGATAAGAAGAGAAGAAAAGGTAAATCCTGGGCAAGGAGAACTTCAAGGGCAATGCTCTAAGATCTATTTGTTATTTTCCTTAAAATAAGAAGTATTCTAGAATCCAAAGTTCAAAAGAAACAAATAGGCATCACATGACACAAATCCTGGCTTTTTTCCTAATTTTCTCACGTATAAGAGCTAAGTGTGCACACTTCACATGTAATAGTTTGCATATAACTATGTTGGTGGCCCTGCCTCAAACTCGTGTCCCACATTTTTCAAGCAAATACTTACAGCGGAAATCCCCAACTCCAATTATATTTCTGACCCAGGCTTAGCAACGGGAAAGTAACATAATTATTACTAAAAAGTTAATGTGAATATATGAAATAATTGTACATGCATTTTAAAGGATGTATTAAATTCATATTTTTATACTCAGTAGCATATATAAATAAAAAGCATGCACTGGAAGAATAAAATTACAATATACTATAATTGAACGCTAATAGTGAAATTTCATACAACAAAATTCCATTATAATTTAAAACAATTCAATTAACAGATTATTTAAGTTACTAAGTCATGATTGTTTAAATATCTACTTGTAAAAACGCATCCCTAACAAGTTAGATAATACACATATTCTTTCAGAATTGATGAACCAAATAATTTGATGTTTTAACTAATAAGCACTAAAACTTAAAACATAAAGTTTGAGCGTTACTAACCCAAACTTTAGTTGAATACATTTTTATTCATTGCGCATTTTAGTTTCCAAATTCTTTCATTTTCTAAGATCTGATAAGAAGCACACAATTTGCCATTTTAATAAGATCTATATAAATCCATTTAATATTCAAAATGTGACTTGTTGTCAGTCCTAATTAAAGTAAACAAAGCTTTGCAATGAATGAATTTAATTACTTCGAAACTAGTATGTCTAACCAAGATGAAAAGCAAACGAGTGCAATCTAATCTCAGCAAAGAATATTTATGATTATAAGCTTTGTCAATAGCAAAGTGCACCAACTGTTCATATATCTGACTTCCAAGAGATACATGAATGCTAATCAGTTCATTAGAGGCTTCTAGGTTGTGATATTTAGCGACAGGATGTAGTAGCTTTCTTGTCCATGGAGTATAATTGTACTCAGAATGAAAAATTGTTTCCAACAAAGCATCATCCTTCCTGTTTCTGATTTCCTGCTGGTTGCTTTTTACGAGCTGCATACCTTTCAAGACACCGACATGAATAGAAGTATGCATAGGTCCTGGGATCATCTGCTGAGCAGGATTCTACCACCTTCACTCCAAGCTCACGAATTTATCTTAGGTTATAGGTTCCAGAAACCTGAGCCTCCTAATTAGTACGCTCACAGAAACTGTATGCAAGTAAACCCTTTCCTACAATGCCTTCTCTCTATAGGGAACAATGAAAGCACTTCAATTAACAGTGCTTAATGATTAAAATAAACTGTCACATATGAATATTTTAACAGGATAAAATGATTGGGGGGAGCTAAGAATGAGGAAGCTAATGCAACTCTGCAATAACCAATTTAGTTTCAAAAAGCATACTTTGCCAGATGAGAAGGGGCTGCGAAAGCGTTTATTTATTTATTTTTGATGGGTAAATACAGATTTCACCTTTAGTTGAAAAAAAAAAAAAAACCCTTCTCAAATGTAGTGATAATGGTGCTTTACCTAATAAAAGAAGAAACTGGATGGGTAGGAAAGATAGGAATGGAAACAAACACATTAGCCTGAATTGATTGTTGCTGGAGTGCCTTTTTATATTTCCCAAAAGAGACAGGGAAGAAAGCTAAAAATTGAACTAATTCACAATTAAGCTGAAAACATATACAATAAAATCTATGATAAACCAAATAATAATTTTGTGATTTGCTAAATCTCAGGGGAGCAGACATGGAACAAGGAAAAGTAGTTATTTTATTTCAAGTATCTCAGTTTAAAATATTAGGAGTGTCTATTTATAAGAGCTCATTGGAAGTGGGTTATCCTTTCATATAAAATTCTGAGGTCCATATGGGATTTTAATAATGCATAGCAGTAATACTTTATTATAACACAAAAGATATCAGTCTCTAATCTCACAGAATGGTTTGCAAAGCAACTCAACATTCATTTCAGGAAATTAAAAAAAGTTTATTACTTCAATTACTCATTAGAGATTAAGCCACATAGTGAAACCAAAGATAATCGAATTCAAAAGAAACCTTAAATGAAGCAGGACACAAGTCTCATCTATACACACACACACACACACACACACACACACACACACACACAGGCGCATACAGGGATTTTATCTTGGGTTTGGAGAAGACCCTATACAAGTAGTGATCACGACAAATTCCGTTTTGATTTTGGAACCAGCCAGTATTTCTAAGGGAAATATTAAAGTTTCTGGAACATGAGATAACTTTCTGTACCAACCCTTGAAATTAAGCTGACTAATCATACCAGTTTATAAAATCTTTACTTCCTTCCTGAAACATTTCAAAAGTATCTAAATCACATCATGACGTTAGAATCGAACTTCCTCAAACTGAGTTTTCACGTCCTTTCAACATGCCATGAACATCAGAAGGAAACAGGGCAAATGGAAGGGAAAAGAGGAGAGAAAATATTCAAACTGATTAAAAAAAATGAAAGTAGAATACATTTCTGTATTATTCATGATAGGTAAACACACTGATAAATTCCCCTGCAAGAGAGCAAAAGTTAAACTGCTATTTGGCACTAGAGAATAACCACTGGTTATGCAAATATACCTACAACATTAAATAAATTGTAACTCTAGTTGACTAGTGACTTATGTTATTTAGATATCAGAAGGATATGGACATCTTTGTCACAAACTTATCATGCAAGTCCTCAGGAGGGGGAAAGGTTTCCAAATCTTTCTCAAGCTGTTGAAGCTGCCTTCCCATCTGCTTCAAATTCTTTTCCAGCGTTTCTACAGAGACTAAAAGAGAGTATATTAAATGCCTTGAAAGGACAAAATTATAATATATAAGAGGTAAAACACTCTAGGAACAAAACATTTGTGAAAAACCTTACAATAATAAAGTAAGATTCTACTAAAGATAAATTTACAAATTTATTTAAACCTTTAAATTTTCAAATGCAAAAATAAAGAAAGTTCCGTATTTTAAAAAACAAGATGAAATTTAGGAAATGATCACACAAACAAACCACATTTATTAGAGTTTTGTTTAAAATTAGAGCCCTTGACCTCTATAAACACTACAAAATAATCAGTCTATTCAGAAAAAGAGAGGAAATATAGACTCTTAAACATTAAACCCATTTCAATACAATTTTAACATTTTTCAAAAATCACAATCTCTTGAGAGGAAAACAGAAGTACGTGGAAAAGATAGGGAAGACAGTGTTCTGTTGTCCAAGCTAATCTATAAGAATGAAAAGGTATCAGAAGCTACCTGAGCAACACGTAGAACGAATGTCACATTTTCTTTACTGGTACCCTGAGCACAATCTGTGTTTATTATCTAATACCAATTGCCCTTCCTTGACGGGGAGTTGCTCTCACAGTGCACGGAAGGAACAAGTGGTAGAGCAGGGCACAAAGACCCCATCAGAACATACTGGTCACCCAGCAGGACACTGAAGAATCACTGCCTAAAATCTATGCATAATTTTAGATGATATCAAGAAGGAAAATTCACAAAATATAAAGATACAGTGACTCAAACCCAATTTGGGGGTTCAGATGAATTTTGGTTAAAACTTTTTTTTCTTTTGCTTCCCATTACCATGAACTATATGAAATAATGTTTAAAAATGCATATAATAATTCTAAGTACACTACCATGTTTAGGCTTCCAATTAATCCTGAGGAACGGATACAAAAGTCAGGTCTCACCTGTAAGAATAGGAATACCTTTGGAAAGCAACCTAAGTGCCCAACAAAATGGGACTGAGTTAAAAAATACATATTTACAGTCTTGGCTCAGTAAAATGGAATAGTAGGGAAGCATGAAAAACAATGTTGCATAAGAACATGGAGAGCTTGTTTTAAACTAGCCGCCTACAAAATAACATTTGCTATTCTAACACAATAGCTGTTAATAAAACCTTAACATACTTTGTTGTAAAGTCAATTAGCAGGCTGATTTTCAGATACAGTGGTTTGTTGTCGTTGTTGTTAATTCATTTGAGAGATAGAGCTTGCAAGCAGGAGCAGGGGGCAGGGGGAAGGGCAGAGAAGCAGATTCCCCACTGAGCAGAGAGCCCAATCTCAGGACTCTGAGATCATGCCCTGAGCTGAAATCAAGAGTCAGACGCTTAACCAACTGAGCCACCCAGGCGCCAATGTAAAATGAGGCCAATGAATGAACTCTTCAGAGAGCCACATATACTAGTTGTGCCCAGAGTGATAGGACTTTAACCTTTGGCTCCCACTCTAGTGAAGCCATCTTGAAGTTATATTAGTGCGTATTTTCTTATTAGTTTTGTGCTACTCATGTTTCCCCTTTCTGTCAGCCTTACGTTTAAGATAATAACACAAATAAAAGAGTGCATAAAATATTTTTATCATGACAGCATTTAGCGCATTAATTCAATCTATTTAACTCAAGTGCCCAAATCTTGCTGTACATTGCTCGTGACGGTAACGCATGGTTCCTATGCTCTGCTCTTGCAATTTTATGTCTGTTTGTCAACTATTCACAACCAAGACATCTATTTAATTAGGCCTGGGGTGTTTCATTTATTCTTCTCATTTCCAATTTTTTTTTTTTTGCCTTTTTCAAAGTTCTGTATCTGCACTACAAGAAGAGATTCCCTTTGCTCTCCTAGTCTATTTGATCTCTTGTCTGATATTTCATTAGCATTTCCTCTATCATTTCTCAAGAAATCTTACAGGTGGTTCATTTTTATACTTCCTTTAACTGTGAAACTTCTCATTAAATAAATACGAGTTCAAAAACACATAAAATCATTTTGAGTAAATACGTGCTCAGAACAGTTTATAAGCTGTACAACCACTTTATGCTGTAAATCAGGTTCAAAACAAGCCTATTAATAGTATAATATCAGGAGTGACAGTTGTAATGGTAGTAGTAGGGATAATAGTAGCAGTGGCTAAA
This sequence comes from Ursus maritimus, assembly GCF_017311325.1. Lineage (NCBI taxonomy): Eukaryota > Metazoa > Chordata > Mammalia > Carnivora > Ursidae > Ursus > Ursus maritimus. The sequence continues at coordinate 35,629,021 of NW_024423344.1, forward strand.
ATGTACTAAGTGTCCTGAGGTCCTGTCTTAAGCATCTTCCATTAATTTTTTTAAAGGTTTATTTATTTATGAGAGAGAGAACGCAGAAGGAGAGGGTGAAGCTGACTCCCCGCTGAGCAAGGAGCCCAATGTGGGACTCGATCCGAGGACCCTGGGATTATGACCTGAGCCGAAGGTAGACGCTTCCCCGAATGAGCCACTCGGGTGCCCTGGATCTTTCATTAGTTTTTAAAATCTTCACAAGGGGCGCCTGGGTGGCGCAGTCGTTAAAGCGTCTGCCTTCGGCTCAGGGCGTGATCCTGGCGTGCTGGGATCGAGTCCCACATCGGGCTCCTCTGCTGGGAGCCTGCTTCTTCCTCTCCCACTCCCCTGCTGTGTTCCCTCTCTCGCTGGCTGTCTCTCTGTCACATAAATAATAAAATCTTTAAAAAAAAATTAAAAAAAAAATAAATAAAATCTTCACAAGATAATCATGAAATAGATATTGCTATTATCCCATTTTACAGATAACAAAACTAGAGTTGAGTGAGTAAAAGTCAAACAACTAAAAGTAGTGAGGTCGGAATTCGAACTCAGGCAATTAAATTCCAGACTTAACATTTTTAACTGTTTTGCTCTACAGAGATTTTATTTTTACAACTGCTACCTATCTGTCAGTAACAATGTTTAAGTACACAGATGTGGCTTTCACACAATGACTGTCTTTTTGTGTAATCTTGCCTCGTGCAATCACAAGTAATCCACATATGGCCAAACTCAGGGGACTAGATGTAAGCATTCTGGACGGATGGCTGGATGACACATAGATATGCTACCATATTTTTTAAATGAACATTTCAACTTAATGTGTTAATACACTATGGAACAAAACCACATGCTTAAAATACTATCTGTTTTCAGTCCACTAATCCTATTTGTTATACATACACATCACACTTGGGAAATACCTACAGAAAGGACGAATAAAAGTCTAAGGGACTCCAATGTAACAAAAAGCACAAGGCAAACATTGGGAGGAAACGCTGCTGGGTTTTTTTTCCCCCTAACACCTAATACAACGTTCCAATACCTATCAATTCTCTGATTCTCTGACACCGATTGGGTAGTCTTCCACTTCAATTCTGACACTAAGTACCTGGAGTTAATGCAGACCCCATGGAGTTTAAGGCCTCAGCTCCATGAGACTGCCCTCACTTCAGAAGACAATCACAAGACCCAGGGACCACCCATAACCCACACTTCTGCCTAACTGGCTATAGATTCAGAGTTTTCCATGCCCCTACCCCACTTATTTTCCATAATTTGATGTTTTAAGAACTCAGGAAAACACTATACCTGCTATTACAGTTTTATTATAAAGGATGCAAATTCAGGAACAGCCAAAGGGAAGCTATGCATACAACAAAGAATGGGGGTGGGGAGGTGGTACAGAGTTGCCATGGCTTCTATGAATATACCCCAGCCTCCTCAGCCTCATTGTTTCAGAGTTCTTAGTGAAGCTTCATGACGCAGGCATCAAATCATCGGTCACTGGTGACTCAAATCTACCTCCAGCCCCCTTCCCCTGCCGCTGGAGGTGAGAGGGTAGGCTGATAATTCTAACCCTGTAATCACATGCTCATTGCCTCTGGTGACCAGACCTCATCCAGGAGCTAGCTAGGTTCCTCCTCCCCCCTAATCTGCCTGAGTCATCTCATTAGCATACAAAGTACACTTTTATCACTTAAGAAATTCTAGAGGTTTTAGGAGCTCTATACCAGGAAAGTGGAAAATGACCAAATACTTATTTCTAATATACCACATGGATATACAGAAGTACACGTCTGGAGAGAAGGCAGAACTCCAGTTCCTGTGAGGAGGTATTAAAAAAAAAAAAAGTAAATTTTTGATTCCTGAGTTGTGTTGCTCAGAAGGGTCTAATAGCCCGGGCTGCCCTCAGAAGAGCCAGCTGCTTGTAAATGGAACACACAGCCATCCCAGTGAGTGATGAGCACTTCCCAGGGTGATGAGAGAAAGGCTTAAGAAAGAAGCCTGTATGAAGCGCTCCTGTGAGCCTTTTCCAATTCTTGGTTACCCAGCGGGTCAGAAACTGTATTCTACTAACATTTGATTTGAAGCAATTTCTCACTGGCTTAATTTTCACATCAGTGAAATGGGGAGAATCCTACCTCTTATTTTTACCTCATAGGCATTTCATAAAAGATCAAATGCTGTAACACAGGATAAGGAATTTTTTTTAAGGAGAGTGCATGAGGCAGTGTTATTCTTAGCACTCGATAAGAAATGAAGAGATTAAAGGCTGAAGAAGTAATAGCAGACTCAAAGTAAAAGGAATCCTCATCATCAGGCTAGGAACAGGGCTGCAGAAGTCAGTCTAAAAAGAAAATTTGCTTATTTCAAGAATAAAATAGTAGGACTGTTTGGGGCATATTCAAACATTTAACGTTGATAGGATAAAGAGTAAGCAAGTGGTCTTTAAAAATGCTTCTTGTAGCTACTCTACAGATGGGAACCCCACTAAACCATTATTTATGCTTCATCAGCAGTCTCTGGTTACATTATTTCTACATTATGGTTAAGAGGATTTAAGTGACCAACTTTCACTGGTTTTTAAATAAGGACCAAAGCACACTTGGAAGAGAGAAGGATGTGAGCAAATTGCAGGCTAATAATGAGTGGGGCATGCAAGGGGTAAAACTAAAGAGTGTATAAGAATTTCTTTGGTGTCTTTCTTTTTTAGCAATTCTGTTTCCACAGATAATTACTTTATACATCTTCAAACACAATTTTAACCACACTGTTCGTGTCAAGTTCTTTGAGGTCAGTGATTACATATATATATATATGTATATATAGTATTAGAAACCCAACTACAGCAGAGTTTTAAATTGTACACCCTCAAAGAAGTGTTAATTTACTGGTGTCCCTTTAAGTGACCTGTGTATGAGTTTTATCTTTCAACACTGTCACATTCCTTGACCAAGAAATTAATCTTGCTTTTTATTCCTTTCTATTATTTGGAAGTAACAAAACTCAGCCATCATCATACAGAGTTGACTAGATTATTTTAAGGGCAATTTCAACTTTTGCATTGTACTCAGTTAATATTCAATCAAACGGGGCATCTCTCAGTCACCTCAGATGTCATGTGTGTCTGCCCCCAGGCAACTGTTCCTCTGCAATCTCCACATCTTGGTGGGCAGCAAAACCATGAATTGTGTTTCCTGCGGTAGAAACCTGCTAGTCTTTACCCTTTCCTGTCCTGCAACCCTCAAATTCAATCATGACATCCCCGGCACTTCACTTGGCAAACAGCTCTTCATTTCCTGCTCACTCCTTAATTTCTTGCTCACTGGAGCACCATTCAAGTGCTGGGATCCTTATCTCAGGGCTCCTTTTTTTTTCCTTCAGTGCCTTCTCCACATGGCACTTAGGAGTTTTCAAACACTAATTTAAAGATGGCTTCAAGCCAGCCAGTAAACTGCTTTCATGACAACATCTGAGCTCTACCCACAAGCTGGCCTGTTTCACGTTCTGCTATTTTTTTACTCTCAGAGCAACAGCCTGCTTGCAGTTCCCCCACCCTCTTCATCCACTCTGTAGGTACTGACACTGGGAAAAAATACGTCTATTTGCCTTGTCCACTGCCCCCCTCGATCACTCTCACTCATATATAATAATGAGAGTCAAAACTCTAGCTAGCCCCCTAGTGAGGTGCCCTCCCCACCCATCATACCTGGTAATTATCTCTATCTTTGCAATTACTACCTCTATTACTTTTATCTTTGTGTGTGTCTTCCTCTCCCAAACGACTACGAATTCCTTGAGGGAAGATACCATATTTTATTTATTTTTGTATCTTCAGTTACATAACATACTGCAGACACTCAAATATTTGCTGAAGGAATGGATTTTGGATTTAGCTTTAACCTCTTGAGGTTAATAGAGTAAATATCTAAAACCTTAAAATTCAACACACAGGTTTGTCTTCAAGGGCCTTGTCATTATGATAATTATGCATTAGAGGTGTTAAGTATAAAAGTTAAAAGTCACAACCATAAATATTTAAGTTTAAAGTAATCACGAATACAGCCTTTCTGTAATGCGATGGCCTCCGCCACTTACTAAGATTTCAAGAAAGGAGAGCAGAAATTACATACACGTAAGTAATTTTTACAATTAAATAACAATCCTCTGTGAATATCTCCTGGAGATGCTGGTTATTATTTTATAACAAACATCCTAAGAAATGTCACATTCATTCTTACCTATCATGATACATTCCAGGGAAGTTGATTTCTTTAAAGAAAGCTTACACAACAACTTATTACCATAAAACAATTCAAACGTTCAACTAAATGAACCTTCCTGAGCTCACAAACACAGTCCTTTTGCGAGGGCAACAAACTAGGCATTATAGCATTTCAGGCTCCCAACCAAATAAAGGTATTTTATAAAACTCTAAGAGTATTTTATAAATGTGAGTTAAAAAAACAATAAACTGGATGGACAAGATGGACAAAAACCTCAGCAGCATTTCAAAAACCTCCACATTAAGTAGGCCTCTAACAAAATCTAAGTTCTAGAATAGCATTATGAAACCCAAGATTATTTTGAAAAAGTATAAAACTGAAGTAAGAAGACAGAAAAGCACAAACTCAAATTGCAGCTCGGTCTGCAAAAGGCAAAGGTAAATTGAAAGAAGCAAGTGGGAAACAAGTGGCCAGTCATCCTCACCAAGCTCTGGCCTTCCTCTGCTCAGCTTTTCTTTCACCCCATTGTTCTGATTCTTAACAGGACCCCTTATAATAAATTGTCCTAACTCGCATTCCCTAATTTACTGTACTATATGCAATGAGAGTTTTGTAGTTCTTTTCTTTTTTTAACATCATGCTGCAGGAAAATGGCCTATGTCTGCCATGGAACCTGGAAGGAGGTAAGGTAGAAAGCAAGCAGAGGTGAGGGTGAATACAGCCCAGTGAAAGGGCCCCCTGGGGTCTGTCCTGCTGAACCCGCCTCCTCTTCCCCTGCTCCCTGCTCCGGGGGATAGAAGCAGCCTGGTCTTCTATAACCATGAAGAGAATGTTAAAGGTATATCAGCTTTTTAGAAACCAGCAGCAGTGGTACAAACCTCTTTAATAAACCATGTTTACCTATCAGAATTTGAAAATTCCTTCTTGCAAATAAGATGTGCAAGAACACAGTAAATATGACACAAAAGAGGTCCATCATAGAGACGTCTGCCACAATATTCAAAACGTTCCCTCGGGATAATGGTTGTGTGTGCATGCGTATGGGAGGGAGACGTTATCCCTTCTACTGTGTCCCATGGTAAATATTAAGTATAGATTGGATGATGTGCAAATTTTAAGACAAACTTTCATATATGGCTATGAGAGACCACGCAGCCCAACACAAGCTAAACGGAGTATCTCTAAACCTGAAAAATTGCAAATTTTTTCTTTGGACTATATCCTTCCCCTAAATTCCAACTGCCTCTTGAAAATCTTTCCTTAATATTTCATAGGCATCTTAAACTCCTATTTTCAAATTGGAACTTATCTTCCTCCTTGAATCTGCTTCTACATCTCAGTAAACCACCGGTGTTGTGACTCCTCTTTCTCTCATACCGAACACACCCACTCATAAAGTCCTGTTGGTTCTACCTTCAAAATCGGAATACTTCCCACCGCTGTTGCTACCTTCTTCTGGTCCCAGCTGACATGCTTTCTTTCCTGGATGATCATTATAGCATCTGAGTGGTTTCACTGCTTCTGCCATTGTTCTTCTGGATTTTTCCCCAGGACAGCAGCCAATGCAATCCTTTGAGAATACAAGTCAGATGCCAGTCTTCTGGCTCGAAACCTATCATGGCTCCCCATCTCAGAGTAAAGTCAAAGCCGTCTAATGGTGAATCCTGTCATATATGATCTGTGACCTTTCTGGTCTCATCTCCTCTCATGCCCTCCCTCTCTCGTTCCCGTCTCATTTGGGTATCTTGGGACTTCTACACTGCTGCTCTCTGTAGAGTGCTTCTCTCAGACACCCAACTGCCTTGCCTCCTCCTCACACCTCCTTCGTGTTTTTTCACAAAGGCCACCTTCTCTATGGGGCTTCTCTGACCACTCAACCCTAACTGTGGGAAAAACAAAACAAAACCCTGCTCCAGAATTCCAGAGCTAATCATCTGACATAATATACATGGACTTCCTCCTTTGACAGATGTTCCAGAAAATGTAAACTTCAAAAGAGCAGATACTTTTCTTTTGCGCTCACGGCTCTATCCAGTCTTCCAAATTGTGCCTGGACAGAAGGAGGCACTCATGAAATGGCTCATAAAATAATGAATGAATCCATCTTTGGGCCACTGTTCCATTTTTCACTGTCAAAGTGAAAATTTTTTCACTCATCAGGTCTGATCCTTACTGACTCAAGTGCCTAGCACCTTGTTTGCTATACAGTGAGAATTCAATAAACTTTTTGCAAAGATTTCTTTCCTTATGGGGTCAAAACATACCCAAAACCATTAATGAGCACTAGTACTTTTTTCCTTAAAATACACAGTTTGACAGACAGCTGCTGAGAAACTGTCTTAACAGTGCCACACGTGTTTACATGACAAGAGTCTCATTGCTGATCAATTTTAAATCTGTACTTGAAGATTACCTCTTCTGAGGGGAGGGGGGAAGATTATCCAGAACATATTTTCTTTAGATTTTTCTACGCAGGCAAATAAATACCTTTCTCAATGTTTCTATCACTTGTATCATTTATCTTAAGTGTTCGTTCATATTTCGTATTTTCATATGGAAATGGAAAACATTTCCAAGTAACTAGTCCCTTAATAATTCGAGGTTGGTAAACTTGTTTTTTTAAATAACATGCAGACATGCAGACACTTCCAGAAAAAAAATAAGCTCCAAGTTGCTGGAAGAGCTGTTGGACCCTAGCTATTTTTTATAGCTTTTTAATAGAAGCCCTCTTTCAAAAGAAATCTTTCTATCAAAGTTCAAAACAGGAAATAAAAATAGTGACTCAGGCTGAAGCAGAGGAAGGAAAATAGAACTCATTTTCCAAATTACATTCCCTATGCTAGTATGCTCAACCAGTGAAAATGCATTGTGTTGTGCATTTAAGATTTGTACAATTTCCTATATGTATATCGTTCTTTAATTCTTAGAAAAGGAAATACATTTTTCAATAACATAGATCTATGAAATTCTAATGTTTGCATAAGTTTCAGGCAAGGCACAGTTGGGATCTGTTCAAATAACTATTGAGAATACATGTTAAAATTACATAATTATACACAGAGACTCGCGTTTATCTGCATCATTAATGATAGAATAGGCAGATGTGTGTCAATACGAAATAATCACTGAAAAACAACAGCTACAACTACAGCAAATACAGAGAATATTTACATAGTCGTTATGGTGTGCTATTCAAGCTTTATAACTATTTGCACGTATTAACCTATAACCTCACAACAAACTCCTGAATTAAGTACAACTATTATCCCCATTTTACAGGTAAGAACACTGAGTCCCACTGGGGATAAGGAACTCATCCAAGGTTATACCTCTAGCAATGGGCAGAGCTGGGGTTTGAACCCCAGTTGTCTAACTTCAGAGTCTGTGACTGTAACAACAGCTTCCTCCACAATATAACGTCTCTACAACCTAATGGAGGTCACATTTTTATTTTGTCCACTGAAATTATTTATTGGACTTATTAAAATTGTCACTTTTAATAAAAATTCCTTACATTCAGAGGCATATGATGGACTTCAGTTTTAATTGCTTTAGTATTTGCATGTGATGATAAAAGAAAAGGGTATTTCATAAGCTCGGCAACAATAAGCCTTAAACACCAAAACATGCCACAACATAATGCTAACTGCTTTCCATATATATGTCAATCTGTGTAATTGCGCTCACCGTTTCATGACGCTCCGAGAGGATGGTGCTACTTCCATGCAGTTATGGGAGTGAGGACAAGGATGACTGTAGGGAGCTGGATAGTATCCCTCCCACCCCTCAAATCCATGGCCAAAAGCACGTCAGCATGTGACTTATTTGACAATAGGATCTTTGCACAGGGAATCAGTTAAGGATCTCGAGATGAAATCACCCTGGATTTCGGGTGGCCTTAAATCAAATGACTGGTGTTTTTACATAGGAGGCGAGAGCCAGAGACACAGAGGAGAAGAGGACACCAAGGCTGCTGGCAGCCACCAGAAGCTAAGAGAGAGGCAGGAGATGGCTCCTGCCTGAGAGGCTTCAGAAGGAACCCATCCTACCAACACGGTGACTTCAGACGCCTGTATTCCCGAATAACTAGAGAGTAACCTCAGCCACTTCCAGTGGTTAAAGGAGCCTAGTGTGCGCTCATCGGTTATGGCAGTCCTACGAAGCTCACACAACTAGTACTTCAAGGCTCTGCAGGCCGCACAGAGCCTGGTTTCCGGGGAGCAACTGGCAATTTTGCCTGCAGCATTTGAGCCACCCCGCGGCTCTTCGCCTAGCGGGCGACAAGTCCACCTTGCAAGCAGTGACATTCAGCAGACTGCCGTGAGCGCTCTCCACCCACTGCTCAGGCTCCCTCAGACTGCACAGATTTGTTATGGTAAGCTAGCCTTCAGAATGCTCTCATTCTGAAATTTTCTTTCACCCACCTTGTTTCTAATTTCCCACTTCCTGTTGCAACACTGAGGGGCCGTAAATACTGCTTTGCAGTCAGCCGTCCGGGAGAGCTCTAAGACCTTGCTTGTCACTGTTGATCCTGTCCTGTGACTTGATGTCCTGTGACTTGATGTGAGCTATGGCTCACGGGTGACACTGATAGAACTGTTCCAGTAGCTATTTCAAAAATCTGTAGCTGGCCCCAAATCTGCAAACACTGTAAACTGTTAGTTTCTTGAAAAGATTAATGGTGTATTGATGCCACTTTCAGTCTGCTAACCTCCAAAAAGATAGAGAGGTCTTCCTGATGTGTTTTTCTTCTTCATGATCATCTATCAGCCCCAGCAGCGGCCGATTCAGGAAATGTTCTCGGTTCAGTATCCCAAAAAGCAATCTTGAGCTGGAAGTGTAGTTGCTCCATGCCTAGTGTTCTTCAACATCAGTCTATAGAGTCCTTAATCCTTCAAGGGACTTTGGCCATGGTCTTTCGACATTCCATTATGCTGCTTTTCAAAATATTTGCACAGAGCAACAGTACAATACAACCTTACATGCAAGTCTCCCATATAAACTTTGGATGCCAACTCTATATAGATAATCCCTGGAAATTAATTGGGAGAATTTAAATAAAATGCTAGTCATCAGACAACTTGGACCTTGTAGCCCCTTACCAGCAACCTGAGCTCACAGTATACTATATATATTTTTCATATATCTTGTAATTACCTTGTGAATGACCCAGTTATATTTCATCCTACCTTTTTATGTTAGAAGTGTTCATCTGAATATAAAATTTTACAAATACTGCCCTTTTAATACATATATGCAAACCTATACATGAATTATATTTTAAAAATAAATTTATCTTTTATTATATTTGGCTTGTAGTGACATTAAAACTATTCTACAATTCCTAAGTACACTTATTAGATCGGTACAGATTATCCAATTAGACCGTTGAGACCTAACTACACAGGAGTCATGAAGTAGCTTCCCAGACATAACTTGTGACTCTACCATCTAGCTGCAGAAGCATGCTACACAGGTAGGAGATACCAAATGTTTTCACTATTTCTATAGGATAATGAAAAAAAAAAAAAAGTACAACCATCCATCCACACCTCCCTTTCAGAAGAAGAGTCAACGGATAATTCAGAGTGTTACTAGCTTTTATCGGCTACTTGCTTATAATAAAATTACAACTATTAAAGTAGCAAAACAGAGGTAGGTAGTAAAGAAATATACATAGGGATGCAGTGAGTATAAGAAAAGACAACAGAACAAAAACTTAATATACCAGTGTAAACAAACGCATTCTAAAATAAAATCTAGGAGATACCATAGATCTAACCCCAAAATTAAATGTGAATATTCATGAATATATTTACCTAGATTGCCTCAATATTTCCTCATATATGTGTGAATTTATATCGTGTCTATTCAAAAATGGAATTGAGGCATACTTGTAATTATATAAAATCGTGTGATAATTCACAGTTTGTACAAGAACCTTTGATATCCTGAAATCGCGTACTAGTGAACACCTCACACGGCAGGTCTATGACTGTTTAAGTGATCTAATCAAGTAGAACATCATCTGCACATGCTACTCTATCCTACAGCTGAAAAATTCGAAGTCAGAAAAGTGCCTTAAGTTATTCTATTATAATGTGTGCTAGGTCCGCATCACAAATGCCATGGGCTGGGGCTGGGTGGCTTAAACAGCAGAAACTTCTCTTCTCACAGTTCTGGAGTCTAAGATCAAGGTGTCAGTAGCTCTGGTTTCTTCTGGAGCAAGGAGATGGCCTTGGCTTGCGATGGCCGCCTTCTTGCGGTGTCCTCACATCCCTGGTCTGTGTGCATGAGAATCCCTGGTGTCTATCTGTCCGAATTTCCTCCTCTTATAAGGAGACAATTTACACTGGATTAGGGCCTACCCTAAGAGCCTCATTTTACATAATCACCTCTTTAAACAGCTATCTCCACAATCAATCACAATTTGAGATACTAAGGATTAAGGCTTCCACATATGAAGGGCTTGGACATGGGGGACAGAATTCAGCTCCTAACAGAATATATTTTTCTGCCCTTTATTGACAATTCAATTAAAGCAATACCCTATGTGGTTGTCGTCTATCAATTATTTTATTATGAATGTCCCCTCCCATGTTCTTTCAAATGATTTCAGTGTATTGGCAGAAATATACACAAATTAGTATTTTCATAAAATTCTAATATCCTACAATTGATTTGAAATGCCAGATGAATTATTTATCTCACAAAATTGTGAGGCCCCAATCTATGACCTCCCTAACATAATGTTATTTATGTTAAGTCTGTTGCACAATGAATATTTTTATGTAGTTATAGTACACACTTAATGTCTAAAATGCAATTGAATAATTAATCCTGAATATTCAAAATATATACATCAAACTAATAAATTTTAATTGGCATTTTTAGAGGTGTATAGTATAAGAAGGTTAATGGGAGGCTTTGAAAATGCTTTCTGCTTGTTAGAGCAGATGAATTTGAAATTTCAAACACTATACATTTCCAGGTGGCAGCCACCTGGAAATGAAGTGTTCTAAGTGCTCACAGTAGGTGAATAAAAGATAAACATTTGGTATTTAGTAAGCCATTTATCATAAAATGTTGGAAAGTCATGAGGCACTGGAATTGGAGATGCATTTGAGTAGACAAATATTTGGGTCAGACCAAAGAGTTACTACCTAAGAGCAAACAGTCTTAAAATATTAGAAACAGAGAATCATTAAATCCACTCTGACAATACGCTGAAGGCGGCCCACTCTCTAGAAGCGAATTCCATCTCCAGCGGTTCCAGGAATAATCTCTAACCTACACTGAGTTCTTAGAAGGTGGTCTAAGATTTTCTGGAAAACATACGAATTTATCCTTAAGGAAAGAGTAGAGCACACTGAAACTTAGGTGAGGCTCCCCAGAACAACCAGGAAAAAAGCACCAGAGGGAAGGTGACATTTACTCTAAGCTGCTCGATGAAGGAGGGAACGAGGCAACATTCTAGGCCACAGCCGTCACTTCCCATAGATTTAACTTAGAATCTACCACATGGCTCGCTGTTGACACGCTGAAGGCTGTAAAGAGACAAGGCGAATGAGAAGGAGGAAATCAAAAGAAAGGATGCTAGGAAGGAGTTTCTCAAGTAAATAAAATTTGGGGAGGAGAGGTTATGGGTGTAGGAATTAAGAGCCACATTTGATGGCATATTGTGATCTATGCATGTGGTATGGCTGGAGATGGCCAGTACACTGTTGGATATGCAAGTGTGGAGCTTAGAAGGGAAGACTGGGGTGCAAATTTGTAAGTCATTAATGGAACGATGGTACGTAAGTCCTTGGAAACTGAAGAGATCACCTAAGGAGCTATGGGGAGAAAGGAAAAGAAGGGCTCCGTATTAGGCTAATAACACTGACAATACTTAGAGGTCGCATCAAAGAGGAGGAGGAAGTAAAGGGTCCTGAGAGTGTAAGAGGAGCCAGTTAGGGCAGGAGCCAGATGTCAGTGAGGTGAGGTCACCTGGGTCGCACCAAAACACAGAAACTAAACCTTGGACCAGCAACAAGACAAGGGTGCAGTTTCCAACACTGAGTAATCACACAACAGCTGCTTTCAAATGAAGAAGTGAGTTCCAGACTGGACTTGCATGGCATTCCTAGAATTCAGACTATCTAGGGAAGAAGAGAAATATATGGCTGAGATACGATAACCCTAAAAGAGGGTTGAAAAAAGCGACACTATAAACTTACCTTGGTTTTACTTTAATACACTCCCCAAATCCCCAGAGTTTTGTCATATTTTCTACTCATTAATAAAATACCAAGTTAATAATGAAGCAGGTTATTGTGAAATAATCAATAAAACCTTCACATATTAGAGTCCATTAACTTCAACTGTTTAGACAAGAGAACAATGTATTCAACCCTTCAAAGACCAGGAAAAAAAAGAAAGAAAGAAATATTGCAATGGTATATAGAAATACAATAATGACCCAAAATATTTTCACTGAAATACAACAGAAAAGCTGTAAGCCATTATCTCTTAGAAAAGAAGCAGCCCTAATGAAGTAGATATTTGAAAATTGTCATACAGGCAAGCTCATTAGTTGCAATGAAAGATCCCCCTGCTGATCCACGAGGACTTAATGGCCAGGATTTTGTTATGTCTCAAAAACAAAGGTACTTTTTAATACATGTGATAGCTCACTGAGGAGATTTCAAATATGGAAACTTTTAAATGATGATATATAATATAAAAGCACTGAAAATTTCCAAAGCAAACATAGACTTACTTCGTCCAAAACTACTACATTCATTCCTCTAAAATCTCGTTCATTAATAAGGTAATAGAATCACATGAAGAAATCGTGCTCAACAATCACCTACACTATATAAAAAAAAATCTATATCCGTCTATATCCATATATATCTATCTATATCTCAGTGATGGCTTTTCTATTTCAAATATCTAGTTGGCTGCTCCCGGTGAAACACATTTGTGCTATCTGCTGACTTATACACATATGCATGCCTCCGCTATAACAGATGGAAATGAAAAACCTCCAAGGCCCGAGAATGCCCCAGTAGAAACATTAAAAAAGAAAACAAACAGAAGTATCTAATTACCAAGTTACTACTCTACAAGCCCTTATCAAAGTTAGTTTTCAAAAGCAAAATAATAAAATATTTATACAGAATTTTAAGTACAATCAAGTGAGTCAAATGGTATTTTAGAAACTTAATTTAGAGCACAACTGCTGGACAATAAATTCTACACTAAAACGTACATCTGAAAGAGAATGTTCCAGCTCACTGTTCAGTTTTAGAACAGGAGGAAAAGATGGTGAAATGGTCATGAATGCAAACTGTTATCATCATAAGATGACTGCACAGATTTAATTCTTCCCAAAGACCTAATGTTGATATAAGCTATTACTCTACTCAGCTATCTTTTCTCCAGAAAAAGAAAACTCTATAAAGTTCAAGGCATTATGTACAACTTTTTCATCTACTATTCTTTTACTTATCATGCTCATCATTCATTACTTTAAATTTTCCCACTTTCAATTCTCTTTTGGCCCGTTTACTTAAATTTTATTCCCAAATTTCAGAAATCTCATTTTAGAGAAGTTACCTTCCCTGAATTAATGAATCAATCACTTAAAAGCTATTTTGACTATCATTGAGTTATTTTTAATGCTTTTTTTTCTGTGCACTTTGTCCTATGTCATTGTTCAATATAAGAAAATAATTTAATTATTTTCCATTAAAACACTTATATCCATATATTCCATTAAATTCCATTAAAACACTTATACCCATATATACAGTCATTACTTTCTTATACCAACGACATTCTTAGGTAGTACTAGGGCAAATTAACTAATTCCAACATCATTACAACAATAGTATGCAAGAGCAAAAAGTAAAGTAAAAAGCTTATTTTTGGTCTTAAAAATCCAGACTTATTATTTCTAACTCTCCCCCACCCTCCCACCACCTCAGCAGGCTATATGAGATCAGTACTTCGAAGAAACATACATCTCAGAAAAAACCGTCAAGAACATCTCATCCAATCACATTGCCACTCTGAAGATACACTGCTACAATCCTCATTTTATGGAAGAAACAAAGGGAGTAGAAAATGACAAAGGTGATTTTTTTTTTTTAAAGAAGGAATATTCACTAAAATGGGGGGGATGAAGTATTCTTAAGTTGACAAATTCCAACTTTAGGAAGACAATAACAAACAACACAAAAATAGTCTGACATTTCTAATGATCAGTTTTCAACACAATGACAATACAGATTCCCACCGTTTCAAATGAGTTGTCTTCCAAGAAGTATGTATGTACACAGATACTCATAGAAATGTGTATCCATAAATTGGTTGTTGGAGCAAGTAAAATTTTTTCCATAGAATAGGTTATATAAATAAAAACTGGATGCTTCAGGTGGTCAAAAATTGCATTTAAACCGTATTATAACCAACTATTAATAACAGGTCCTATCCTATCCTGACCCTTTGCAACCTGATCTAAATCCAGTAGGGACAGAAGCAGGTGAGGTATCTGGGTATTAGAAAGGACTGGAAGGAATTTCCAGCAGTTTGGTCTCTACTCGGACAAAGGATGCAGTCTCTACCTTCAGTGTGGATGGAGACAGATCTAGAACTTCGGCTAACTGGGGACATTGATTACTGGGGCTTGGCCCAGACACAACGATTGTCCCCAAGTGAAGGATCCTGGCTCAAGTGAGCGTCACCATGGCAACGGTGGAGGCAGCTGAGTGGCAGAGGGTGGGGCCGGCAAGTATTCATAAGGTTTCAACTACACAACAACGTATGTTTTATATTTTTATAAATATATTTAAAATACTGTGGCAAAGTAGCAAATATGTTCAAATAAAAGGCATTATTTTCCATCTATATGTACTAATTGAAGACCCAGAGCAGTGAAATGTTTTCTATAAAAGCACAAACCTTTACTGGCTTTGTCCAAATGTTCCAAATCATCCACAAAATTCAGGATATCAGGGTACTTTTCTTCACATACTTCCACCAGAAAATGAAGTAGTGTTGTTTTCTGATCAGCAGATTTCGTGTCCTTTAGCTAGATAGGACAAGAGGGAGCAAAAACAGTCAAAAATATTTTGATAATCTGCCTACTTACCTGATGTTAATACTATATTCTGTAGGTAAGAGGTAAATGAATTGTAAAATTAGTTAATTCTATTTTTGAATTGCAAACGTTTAAGTACCTGAAAAGCTACTCTTTAAGTATTGTTGTTTTAAGTCATAAACATTTTTTTTAAAGATTTTATTTATTTATGTGACAGAGAGACAGCCAGTGAGAGAGGGAACACAAGCAGGGGAGTGGGAGAGGAAGAAGCAGGCTCCCAGTAAAGGAGCCTGATGTGGGGCTCGATCCAGGAACGCCGGGATCACACCCTGAGCCGAAGGCAGATGCTTAACGACTGCGCCACCCAGGCGCCCCTTAAGTCATTAACATTTGTTGAAAAGAAAGTATAAGCTTAATCCAATCTACTATGCAACATTTTATGGGAAAAAAATACATGATAAACACTTAGGAGAACAGAATAACCTGAAACTCTACATAATAATGGTATTTAAAACAACCCCAGGCTTTCATTCCTTTTTTTAAATTTATTTTTAATTTGGCACATATTTATGGACTGCCTACTAGATGCTGTAGGAATTGGAGGTGCAACAGCAAATAAGACACAGAGTTGTTCCGCAAGAAGCTATTTGGGGGGGAAATACACGCAAACACACGTACATTTACCTTGGTGTGACCAACAGTATAGTAAAAATAATAACAAAGAATGCCTCAGAGGACAGGGCCTCTGGACTGAACACTGCGAGACAGGAAGTTGTATGGGATTAGGGAAGGCAAGAAGAAAATTCATAAGTGCCGTACCATGAGCAGATGGAGCAGTATTTGAAAAAGGCCACACTTGTGGAAGAAAACGACACATTTGAGGAGTCTGAGTGACTCGGAAAATGAAGTGTGTGTGGAAGAGGACAATAGAGAGAGTAGAAAGGTATAAAGCTGGGAAGATAGGAAAAGACCAGAAAACAGGGGGAAAGGTATGCCATGCAGCAGAAAGAAGATTTCGATCCCTAAGAACTGGGAGTCTTTAAAGTGGGTAAGAGATGATAAGATCTACGGTTTAGAAAGCTCCCTCTAGCTCTGTGTGGATGAAAGACAAAAAGCAAGGGAAAGAACAGACGCAGGGAAAGTAACTTAAAAACCTGTAACAACAATCCAGGCAGGGAAAGACAAGGGCCTGAGCCAGGACACTGCGCTGGGGATGGAGATAATGGGACAGAGGGGCCATGGAGACCCAGGAGGTGCCATTAATTGAAGTAAAGGGAAAGACAGAGAAACAGAGTTGGGTGGGGTACGCTGTGCAAAGAGACTGGTTTCAGTTTTGAACAAGTTTGAAGCTTTTAAGTAACATCCGAGCAAAAATACCCACAAAGGACGTAGATTGATACAGGCGTAGAAAAATGTTTCTCGGTCTTTTTCTTTCCTAATTGCTGGCTAAAGAGCATTTTTAGGTATTTTTTTCCTCATCATGTGCACCCATGAAATTTTAAAATCATAGGTATACTGTATATCTATTCATGCACTGTATGTATATCTATGCTTTGCACATAAAAACAGCAAGATACTTTTGCTTCCCAAGAACCAATTTTCTATCCCCTGGGGGTGGATAAACTGTTGAGCATACCTGGCTAGAACTCAGAGGAGTATAACGGTCTAGACCCACCAGATTGTGAGCCTTTAGTCCCCAAAGATTAACAGTTGATCAAATGAACACAAATGGGTACACAGAATGAAAGCAGGTATTTATATACAAAGACTTAGTTGTAATCCCAGTTCACAAGTTATTTTTTTTCCATGCTAAAGGCAGTTAGAATCCTTCAGTCTGTTTTCACATATATTGAGAATGTTAATCTGATTTATTAAGCTACCTTTCGATCCATAGTTTCCCTCATACTATCCTCTTTAAGGAGTAAGGCCAGAGTAAAAGTAGCAAACTTTCATAAATATAATAATTTCTTCTTGTATAACCAAGATGTAGCATAAAAGCTGTCTTTTGGTTTTGTTTTAATTTATTTTTTAAAGCACCCTAGTAGTGAACTCTTCTATCCCCCTACCCCATGAAAGCAATGACCGCTTGGGGAACAGCATCCCTTCTGTGGACTCTCAGCTCCCGACTGCCACTAATTACATCCCTTCTTCACCATGCTCCCTTCCTGTGAAACTCCATATGCAGCCCGTATGGAATGCTGATTAGCACAAGCAACACCCACCTCTATAATGTGTAAAGCCTGGAAAGAGCTTTCCAGTACTATATATGATGCAACTAAATAGCCAGGAACTGCTAGGATTAATAGATCAAGAAATCTCATGATCTAACAACAACCAACTGGATCAATCTTGATCTTTATTCATAAGCAATAAAAATTCAGAATTAGAATTCTGGAATAAAATATAGTTTATGGCATCTACCAGTTTAGTCAATGTTAAGTATATAAGTCAAACAAAGATTCAAGTTATTCAGAGACCAACACAAAGCTAAGAGAGTAATTCATGGAGGAGGGTGCTGGGCTGGCTGTATTACTGAAAACATCACCTGGTTAGCAAGTAGAGTAGTGGCAACAGTCTAATACTAAAAAGTAGATCTACTGAATAGTATATGGAAGCAAAAGTCTCCCATCCTTTCAGAATCTGTGTTTAACAACTGCAAGACGAAAAGAAAAATCAAATTTCCAAATGAATTTCAAAGTAAACCTAATAAATGAGAAGAAGTTCAGATGAGAAACAAAGATGGCAACCAACTGTGGATAACATACTGTGTCTCATTCACAAACTGCTACGTGGCTTTAAATTCCAGGGAGGACAATCTTCATACAGGTCCTAACATTCTCAGGAAAAAGTACACAAAGGTATTCTTCCTGCCCCAATTACTCTATTCCCTCCCTTCTTCCCCTCAAATCGCTTTATGAGAAAGAATGAAAAAAGGCCACCTTCTAAAAGCATGAATGCACAACAAAATATTTATCAACATCTTTATCTACATGCTCAATTTTTTTCCACTTTCTGATGAACATGAACAAAAAGGGCACAATCTATTTCCACTAATTACTCATATCATATATAATGGGCAACTGAGCTAGAAGAATAAGGAAAGCTCGGGGGATGGTGCTGATTTTGTTGAAGAGAAGGAACAGTTTACGTGAGCACACTTTGTAACGCTAACTCTTGGAAAGAAAACGAAGCTAAAATATTTCCTTTAAAAATTCGTTTAGGTTTAAAAAATATGCTTTAAATTTTAACAGACATTGCTTGACAGGCTTCCTTTTGTTTTATTGCCAAGAGATGTATCTTGCTGATGAGTAATCATGGCTGTTAAGGAGAGTTTCTTATTTGTATATTGTTTCTTTGAGGTACATTTAATGCAGCATGGATGTCAAATAAACAAAAAGATGGATGGAGTTTCTTCAACTGCTCTGTTCATTCCAGACAAAATAATGTTAAAAGAAGATCCTGTAATAAATCATGGCCTAGTTGTCACTCTGGAGTAGAATTCCTTTGTAGCTACAATGCAATGTTTTGAAATATTTTTAAGCTATTCAGCACAAATTTGGATGACATTTAAAGAATATTCCGTTGTTTTAATCACAAGGAAAATTCCTTAAATAAAAACTGAGTAAATTTTTGGTGATCCTCAGAATCCACAGACCCCTTACTCTTTGACTAATGACACTTAAATCAAAAGAATATTGCCAAACTAACTCTGCTCCCATTATTGTGTTTCTGTTATCTAAGTATGTACTAAAACAGCAGACACTCTAGCTGTTGCAGACATTGCTGAACATCATAAAATGACAAAATTAAGAGACCCTGTAATTGCCCCATGAACATTCTAGAAGACTCTAACTTGAGAATAGCATTAATACCATTAATATTGATAATGATCAATATTAATAATCAAATTTTAATTATAAATATTAATAATAGTCAATGTTAATGCCGTTAACACTAATACCATTGATATTATCATAGCCGCAGCTCTTATGTGGCGCTTTTCCTGAGACCAGGAGTAGCCAAAAGAAAAGATATATTTAGTGCTCAAAACACACAATATCTTTATGAGGAACCAGTATTATACCCGTAACTAAGGAAGAGAAAAAAGATTTGAGAGATCATGTAGCATACTCCAGATCATATAGCTACTATCTGGTAGAGTCAAGGTTTGAGTCCACGTCTGTGCAAATACAAAGTTCATAACCACTACAAAATATAGTTCCGCTACAAAAATCTTGAGATTATTATGTATCAAAATAAACAAATTTCTCAAAACCACAGTGGACAAAAATGGTAGTAAGACAACAAAAGAACATCAATGCAATTTGAAATACTGAAGCCCTATAACCTTCTAATTCTAGCCTGGAAAGCCTCTAAAAACAGACACCTTCTACCCTGAGGTCATCTTTAGTTCTGAGAGCATGACATTCCTTCTAGTGCTTTATCTACAAACTTCATAAAACACCACCTGAATCTTACCACCTAAACAGCAAGTCTTTCAACACTGCTGGTAGATTAGTGCTGACAAAATACTATACGAATATGGTTAGATGAAAAGACAGCTGTTAAGTTTAACCTTTAACAGATTTGAATAAGTATATGTACTAACATCATATTCCATCTTAAATCCTACGCAGAATAAAGTGATTTGTGTACGTACAAAATAGCATCTCTAAATTTAAGTTAAAGGTATTCACATAAAAATAGATGTGTTAAAGAATATATACTTTCTCAGACAGAAAGTCAACATCCCAGTAAAAACTCACTAGTGAAAAATTCATTAGTGAAAACCACAATTATACAATGAGTAATGTTTTTGATATGTGTAACCACATTAAGAAAATAATCAGCATGCTGATTAAATTTTTTTAAAAGATTGGTTTTGTCTCTATAATGGAAATAAAAATCTTAATTTAAATGAAATAAGATGCTTAACATCATCTATGTCTGCCATGACTATTAATACCAATAATAAAACTTCCATAGTGATTTTCAAGATTGAGATCAATTAATATTAGGTAAAAAAAAAAGATATTAGACAAATAATTTGTGATATTCATTTATAAAAATAATTTATATTGTGTAATTTTCATTTTAAAATGAGAGCTGAAACATTATTAAATAAGAAAGTTCTTTCTTTAATATGAATTCCTATAATTATAAGCTGATTTCTTCCAATCCCCCCCAACTTTCTCTGAATTATGTTTTAAATTTATTTGTCTTGGATTTTAGTGAGCACAGAAACTGCAGTGTTAAAAGCATTTTTGCACTGTAGTAAAAATTTTAGATTACATTATCTACTGTATTGTTCAATGTTCTGTTTATTTGTACAGCCTTCTTATTCCACAAGACATTTGAAACAGCTCACTGTTCTTTAGTTAATATAAATGGATCAAATACGTTAATTTTAAATTAAATGTTTTACCTTTTATTTTTTAAACACTTTTTTTTAAAGCAGTTTCAGCTTTACAGAAAAAAATGAGCAGAAAATAACAAGGTTCCCATATACGCTCTCCTCCACACCAATTCCCCTATTAGTAACATTTTACATTAGGTGTGGTACACATCACAACTGATGTGCTGATACTGATGCACCATCATTAACTTAAGATCCACTGTTTACATTAGGGTTCACTCTGCCTTCTACAGTTGTAGGAGTTTTGAAGAATGCATAATATCACGTATCTACCATTACCTTGTCATACAGAATAGTTTCACACACACCCCAAATTCCCTGTGCTCTACCTTCATCTCTTTCTTCTTCCCTCCCCAACACAACCCCTGGCAAGCATGGATCTTTTTACTGTCTCTATAATTTTCTCTCTTCCAAAAAGCCATATAGTTGCAATCGTCCAGTACGTAGTCTTTTCAAATTGGCTTCTTTCCCTTAATAGGCATTTAAGTTTTCCTCCACGTCTTTTCTCGGCTTGGGAGATCATTTATTTTTATTACTGAATAATATTCTATTGTATGAAGGCAACACAGTTTATTCATTCACCTACTGAAGAACATCTTGGCTGTTTCCAAAGTTTGGCAATTAAAAATAAAGATGCTGTAAACATTTTTGTGCAGGTTTTCAACTCCTTTGAGTAAGAGTGTGATCACTAAATCCTATGTTAAATATATGTTTAACATGGAGCGCCTGGGTAGCGAAGTCAGTTAAGTGTCCGACTCTTTGTTTCAGCTCAGGTTGTGATCACACGGTCATGAGATTGAGCCCTGCATCAGGCTCTGCTCTCAGTGTGGAGTCTGTTTGAAATTCTCTCCCCCTCTCCCTCTGCCCCTCCTGCTCGTGCTCTCTAAAATAAATAAATAAAACTTAAAAAAAAAAAAAATCTACGTTTAACTGGGTACCTGCCAAGCAGTCTTCCAATGCAGGCCTACCATTTTGCATTCCCTTCAGCAATGTACGAGAGTTCCTACTGTACTACATCTGTGCGGGATTCGGTCTTGGCCAGTGTTTAAGATGTTAGCCATTCTAATAGGTGTGAAGTGTTATCGCATTGTTTTAGCTTGCAATTCTCTAATGGCAAACGATGCTATCTCTTCATACATCTATTTGCCTTTTGTCAATCTTTGGTGATGTGTCTGGTCAGGTCTTTTTGCCATTTGTTTTCTTGTTGAGTTTCAAGAGTTATTTGTATATTTTGGATAGGTATTTGTATATTTTGGATAGGTATTTTGCAAAGATTTTCTCCCAGTCTGTGGTCTGTCTTCTATCTTAACAGTGTTTTTTGCAGAGCAGAAGTTTTTAATTTTAATGAAATCCAACTTAGCGATATTCTTCTTTCAAGGATCATGCTTTTGGTATCTCACCTAAAAAGTCACTGCCAAACCTGAGGTCACCTAGATTTTCTCTTCCCTTCTAAAAGTTGTATAGTTTGCATTTTACATTTAGGCCTCTGTCCCTTTTGAGTTAATTTTTATGAAAGAACTGAGGCCTGTATATATATATATTTTTCCCCATGCTATGTGCACTGGTTCCAGAACCACTTCTTCAAAAGATTATTATTTCTCACTTGAATTACCTTTGCTTCTTTGTTAAAGATTTGGTTGTATTTCTGTGGAGTTATTTCTGAGCTCTCTATTCTGTTCCATTCATCTACTTTTTTAACCAATACCACGTTTTGATTACTGCAGCTTCTTAAGCCTTAAAGTCCAGGAGTATCAGTCCTCCAATTCTGTTCTTCTTCAGTGTTGTGTTGGCTATTCTGGGTCTTTTACATATCCATATAACCTTTAGAATCAGCTTGTCAATATTCACAAAGTAATTCACTGGGATTTTGATTAGGATTGCATTGAATCTATAGATCAAGTTGGGAAGAAGAAACATCTTAACAATACTGAATATTCTTTTCCATTAACATGGAATATCTACTTCTTTATTAGATCTTTTTTGATTTCTTTCATCAAAGTTCTATAGTTTTTCTCATAAGAATCTTGTTCATATATTAGTATTACTCTTTTGTGTACTAACATAAATGATACTGTTTTTACTTTCAAGTTCCAATTGTTCATTACTGGTATTTGGAAAGTGATTAACTATTTTTTATGTCAATCCATAACCTGAAACTTTGCTATAATCACTTATTAGTTTCAGGAAGTGTTTTGTTTTGTTTTCTTTTTCTTTTTTTCTTTTTGGTCAATTCAGGGGGATTTTCTATGAAGCAATCACTTCACCTATGAACAAAGACATTTTTATTTATTCCTTCTCAATCTAAATACCATTTATTTCATTTTCTTGTCTTACTGCATTAGCTAGGACTCCCAATACAGTGTTGAATAAGAATGGTGAGCAGGGACAGATTTTCCTTTTCCACAACTGAAGAGGGAAAACATTCAGTTTCTTACCATTAAGAATGATGCTAGCTGTAGTGTTTGTAGATATTCCCTAACAACTTGAGGAAAACCCCCTCTATATTTCTAGTTCAGTTTTTGCATGAATGGATGTTGAATTTTATCAGATGCCTTTTCAACATATATTAATATGATCAAATGATTCTTCTTATTTAGCCTGTGGATGTAATGGATTCCATTAAGTAATTTTCAAATGTTTAACCAGCCTCCCATACCTGTAATAAATCTCACTTGGTTGTGGTATGTAATTTTTTTATACATCATTGGTTTTGGCTTATAAAATTTTGCTGAGAATTTCTGCATCTATGCTTATGAGAGCTATTGGCCAATAATTTTCCTTTCTTGTAATGTCTTTGCCTTTGGCATGCACCCATTTTATCATCATACTCCCCCGTCTCTGCCACATAAAAACAAATGTTCACAAATGCCACTAACTATAAAGATAATAATGCTGCATGTTTTGCCTCTATCCCAAAAACATAAGAGCAATGCAGACCCTTGACAAAGAAGAGATAAACAATAAGTTCCTCCAGGAATGGAGCATCTTATTCAATTCTTGCTTTTTCATTTTTAAAACATATAAAAACAGGAGACTGGACTAAAACAGGGATGGCTGGTAAGACTCATCTTGGGTGCAACCTCTAATGGATAGTAGCCGTCAGTAAGTACAATATTAAGGACAATGCTGAGTCTGCATGTTGGGGGTAAAGGAAGTTTGATAGATTAGCTATGCTTTTTGTGAGAATGGTGAGATGATGGCACACAAACAGTGTATTTGCTGTTTACAAGCAAAGCCACTCTAATTCTAGTGAAAGAATAATTCCAAGTTACAATGCTTAATAGCAATTAAAAAAAGGTAATGTGAATAAAATTTATCAAAAACATTACTTAGCAAAACCAATCAAATATTTTTTCGAAAATGCTATAGGTTAATTGTGGTAATGAATGAATCAAAGGGGTTAAGAATCCTAAATGTTTCACATTGCTTTGGAAGTCAGTATTTCAGTGACTTAATTGGCTGGATGTGAAATAAGAATGGCATTTGTTATCTGCAAGTCTTTGGCCAAAAATTGCTTTACTTTCAAAGGGTGCCAGAATTCACTGGTGTGATTTTGCCAATCCGATAAAGAATAAAAACCTCCCTAAAATCCTTCTAAAACACAATGCAGATGGAACAATGGATTTGTTTGGCAGAGGTCTTTCTTCAAAATAACTCCACAGAGTGAAGGAAAAGGTAATATACGAGAAGCGAAATTTCACAAAAGAAGCTTCACAGTATTACCCGATGTGGCTGTAACAGGTGACAGGCAGAGGTATTTGTCTCCTGCTTTTTATAATGGCTGAAACTGCACCCATACAAGATAGAGCCCTGCCAGATAACTCAGGACAGTGGCCATCAACTTATGTCAGTTCCTCTGTGTGCCTGAGATTCACACTCCACTCGCTCCTTCACTTCACTTTCAGAGTAGTGCTCAGCTTGGCACGGGAAAAAAAAGCAGCAGTTTTTGGAAATATTTTCAACACTCATCCTTACGTGAAGACATGGAGTTGTTTCTTTTTTGTTTTTGTTCTTGTGTTGCCTGGGTTTTGCTTTTGTATGTTTGTTTGCTGGCTGGTTCCATACCACCAATCAGGAATTTTCCATTGTGGGATAAAGAAGGAGGGCAGAAGACAAAGTGATTCTCAGTTCAGTTTGTGTATTAACATTACCTGGGGGACCTTTAAAAAGCCACTAATCAAGATCCGCATCCATACATGCTGAAGTAATTGATCTAATGTGGAGCTGACACGTATTTCTTAGAGGGCACTCCAAGGTACTACAAGAAAAGCTGTTCATAATTTCACGAAATCACCCACTGGAGTTGGTGGGGGCATTAAACAAAAGGGAAATTAAACAGTTTTGTTCTTCGGTTTTATTCCTTTAAAAATCTTCTCCAGGGGTGCCTGGGTGGCTCAGTCAATAAAGCAGCCAGCTCTTGATTTCAGCTCAAGTCATGACCTCAGCGTCCTGGGATAGAACCCCAGTTGGGCTCTGCACCCAGCAGGGACTCTGCTTCAGGATTCTCTCTCCCTCTGCTTCTCCCCCCATTCGCTCAAGCGCACGCTCTCGCTCTCTCTAAAATAAATAAATAAATCTTTAAAAAAGAAAGAAAGAAAGAATATAAAAATCTTCTCCATCACAGCTTTGGTCAGCTTTATTCTACTTTTGGTTAGCCTGTGCTTGTAAAAAGAATATATAGGAGATCAGATAAAAAATTTCATGCACTTCAATGAACGGACAAAAAAAAATCTTTTAAATGGACAAAAAATCAAAATCAAGAGAGGAGACAAAAACAAATCTTGCTTCCCACTGCCTACCCTTTTAATACCTAACTTCTAACCCCTCCACGCTCCCATTACTAGGTATCCTTTGATGACTTCATCTTTGAGATGAACTCACTGCATGGTCTACTGCCACAGAGAATAGAAAAATTTCCTACAAAGTGATTAATACTGATACATTTATGATGGAATCAATAATTACTTGTTTCTGCAGTTTTCCTCAAAGTAGCATAAACACTGACAAAAGTTACTATAATTTGTAAACTCTTCCAAAATTCATATCTACTATCCTGATATAGTTTATTTGATTACTCAGAACAAAGAGCTACATTTTATAGCTACATCATCCAGTTGTATAAATCGGGATAATTTGTTACTCCGAAATTACCTATCATTAGACATTAGGAAATATTAAACAGATGTTATAGCCATGGTGTGTGGATTGATAACATCTGCTTTTTAAATTTACAAGTTAAAGCTCTCTCATATACTTTTATGGTGTTAAACTTTGATGACTGTGTCAACTCACTCTTTTGCTAGAATACAGATCTACCTGAAGAAAAAAAAAGATCTTTGCCCTACCAACAGGTTCTCTAAGAAAATTAACTTCAACACTAAGCACATATGAATTTTTTCTAGGTGGGCATTATGGTTAGGTGATCACCTACCATTTACTGACTGAATTTCTAAGGATATGGATATGCATTTAATCAATAGCAAGTCCTGAAAAAAGAATATAATCTCATTGCATATTATCCAACTCTTACCTCTTTGGAGGACTTCTGAATGACAAGAAGTCCATCCATTCTTTTATATATTCTAAGGTTTAGCCTTCTAAATAGATGAGTCATCAGAAAGCAAGGTACTTATACCATTTTACTTAAACTAGGAATAACTTTATGTAACTGAAAAGTGCATTTGTATCTTACCATGAGGGTTCTCTTGGAGTGTCAGACACTAAGAGGCTCTGGTCCACACTTGTAGGGAAAGGAAAGGGGGAGGGGAGGGAAAGAGATTCTAAAAGAAAGACCTTAATGAAAATGACTCTTTCATTTACTGTTTTAAAGAACACGGCTCAACATCATATTTTTCTTTTATAACAATACACATGAAAATTTTCTTGTGAAGTTCAGCTTTAGCTAATGAGAGAAACCTCATCTTTAGCTCATGTAAAATTTCATTACCATGTTTGCCCTTCACTGAGTCTCAAACCTAAACACCTATACCTTCATAGATTCTCACTTTTGTTTATCTTATTTCTCATATTTTACTTTTATGTTTATTTATCATAGGCCACATCAAATCTTCAGGTTAAGAAAGTGCTCACAAATCTTTCTTTCTGAACTCAGAGAGTTACTGTACTTAGCTATCTCAATTATAAATGTATACAAAGATGTACTATAGCCCCCCAAATTAAACTATACTATATATAGATTTCATGATTCATGTAATTATTTCTAAA
Source organism: Ursus maritimus (assembly GCF_017311325.1). Taxonomy (NCBI): domain Eukaryota; kingdom Metazoa; phylum Chordata; class Mammalia; order Carnivora; family Ursidae; genus Ursus; species Ursus maritimus. Next base: position 35,656,004 of record NW_024423344.1, read on the forward strand.
CGATACAAAGTTAACAATATGAATTTTCATACACTTCATACTAGAGCTAAATTTGTAAAGCGTATTTAAAAGTAAAGATTTTGAATATAGAATATTAGATGTCATATAATTACACAGCATGTTTTAACAGATTAAAATATTACCCTGTCTTTCTACTGTCAAATAAATATGGAATTCCTTTTATGGGGGCTTATCATCAAACCAAATGCTTTATACTCAGTGTGAAAATTCAATCACAATTGTCAAAGATCAAGCTGCTACTTCTGATAAGAAACATGATGAGATATCATCTTGTTCAATATATGCTTTCAACTTGACATGTAGGCTAATAAAAAATATAAAGTTGTAGTATTTATTTTGTTCCTTGCACAACAGAAGGCTTCTAATAGGGATGATCAAAATATCTAGTATCATTACCTGAAAATACAGTTGACTCTTATCTGGAGACAGATTAACTACAGTAAAATAATAGCAACATGCATTGCACTTGTAAATTACTATGCATCAGCCACTGCATATCAGTATGAGAGCTTGTGTACTTTCAACTACATAACTAAGAGGCACAACTTTGTGTCCATTTTGTCTATTGTATTGTCATTCACTCTACAGCTATTTATTATTTACTATGCACCAGGCACTGTATTAGGCTACTCTACCTCATCGATCAGACCTCATCTCTTGTCAACAGCTTCTCTGTAAGGAAAGCATGAGGGAGGGCATATGGTCAACTCTTTGTGAGTCCACTGGAGTTCTGAGATGCAAGCTCTCAAGAGGAATAGACACTTAACACCAAGAAACAAACTCCAGTTGATTTGCACATGCAAACTTCTCCCTGACCTTGCTCTTCATCTTCTTTGTCTTCCTTTGGTTCCCTGCTCAAGAAAAGCCTGAAATCTGGCAGTTGTGCTTGCCTCCTTGGCATTCCACCTCCAACTTCATTTTCACCACATTCTCACAGTTCCCTAGATGCTCCTTAAATGTGTATATGACACTTTGCCCCCCTCCCATCCTACCCCAAACCCTTTTGCCGCTACCGAAGCTTGCACTTCCATTGTCTCAACATACAGTCACTGTTTCATAATAGACACACATTGTTTCATAACATTTGCTAATAATGAAGGCAGCTTCCATCATCTTCCCCATCTATCTCCTCAGCTTGAGTTCTTCGGTCACTTGCTACACATCATCCAGTCACCGAGTCTCTCCCAACTATAACCCTCTAGGCCAGTGCTGTCCAGGAGAATAGTCTATGGTGATGGAAATACGCTATATTTATGCTGCCAACACCTATGGACACTTGTTCACTTGAAACGTGGCAAAAGTGACTGAGGTATTTCCTAATTTTATTTAAATTTTAATTAATTTACATGTAAACAGCCCCACGTGGCTCATGGTACCAGGACTGGACAGTTCAGCTCAACTTCCTTCCATACTGCTGTTAGAATTATATTGCTATGGGACATCTCTGAGAATATCACTTGAATTAAAGAACTAACATGTCTCCATAAATCTTCACCATCAGGCATAACACTGGAGATGCTTTTCAATCTAGACCAATTTACTGTTTCATTTCCATTTTCTCCACACCTCTCCTGCCTAAGCTTCTGATCACTTGGTGTACTCACATATCAGACCCTTCATGCCAACTGATGGCTATCACCTAGAATGCCTTTCCCTCTCGGGAACATCCACTCATACTTCCAGATCCAGCTCAAATTCCTATTCCTGTCTGAATGCTTAGCTGTCCTCCCTTAACCGAGCTAGCCTCACTCACTCTCTCTCTCCCTCTCTCTCTCAGCTCTGTTGTCATAACTTCGTGGATATAGCTCTATTAAAAATTTTAATCATAATGGTTTACATGTGAAAAACTGGGGTTCCGTGTACGCCACATAAATAATTACATCCGTTCGATGAGATGATCAGGTCAAGCATTTGGCGCAGGAATAAATAAGCACTCTACACATGTGCAGTCTTCAACACATATTTGCGAATTGCAGCGCCCATGCTAGGAATCTTAACTGAATATATCAGGCTCAGAAAATGAGAGGAAAATAAAAAGATGGAGATGGAGTAAAGCAAGCTCACAAGCTGTTGATACCAACAGGAGGCTTAGGTTAGGAAAATTGTATAAGGAAAGTCATGAAAGCACTGCAAGATCAACCATTCAAGCAAACCCAAAGCTAAAACTGGACTTGCTTCTCACCTTCCCTAAGTGGCAACAGCATCACAGGTCTCCCCCACTACCCGAAAGTAGAGCGTTCCCATGAAACCTTTCATAAGCCAAATGGCATAAAGCAGAGAAGCAATCACCATTTTGTAAAAGCGGAAATCCTCTTCGGATTTCAGTTTGGAAACAGGTGCATACTAATGTAGGTCTCTTATGCAAGCAAAGTTGCGTGAAGTGAACTCCTGGACAGCAGGGAAAACCAGTCATCAAATTCCTTACTCAGGTAGTATAGATGTTAGCAGGACAAGAACAAAAGAAAGCTTTTCTTGTGATGTGTAATGGAGAAGAATTTGTTGTAAGCAGATCAATAAAGCACTATTACTACGGCCCGCTTCTGAGGAAAGAGCTCTGTTACATAAAACAGTGAATATATTTGCCATAAGGACATTTAACCTGTGGAAGAACCCAGGATAAAAAAACCTAATCTCTAAACTTACTTAATTCTCACATCCTTTAAAATTATATTTAGATAGAAACATTTCAAAATCATCAATGACATCCGAGGCATGTTTATTCCTAAAATGATTTTCCCTTTATATGAAGCAGTCTCATTCTTTTCTCCCTTCCTCTCAGCTTGCAAAAAAAAAAAAAAAAAAAAAAAAAAAAAAAAAAGCAAAGAAATATTTAAATACTAAAGGTAAAAAATGTAGTGGCAATCCTAAGCAATTCTCAATACGTCTATACCATCATTTGCAGCTACCTGAATTGAAGATGAGATTTAAATAATATTTCGATGTTCCATTTCATTAGTTTGGGAAAGCATAGGTTTACGACATAATTCTGTTATTAAACAAAATCCTTCCGTTGGATTTGCAGATCAGAGAAAATTAATATTTGGATTTAGCTCTGAGGTTGAGTAAATTAGCTCAGTTCACTCTGGGTTTGGGTTCATGGTTTTGTTCAAATTCTTGATAATGAGCACATCAAAATAAAAATATTTAAATAATGTAATCAGGGCTGACATTTCAGAGTAAGTGTTCAGGCAAGTATGTGTTTTTAAAAAACAAACTCACTTTACAGAGAGAGCTAAGGTTAAATCCGAAGGTTTGAGCATTCCGGGAGCCAGCATTCATGTAGTTTCCCATTAGCAATACAAGTTCCAGCAACTTGCTGAAGCTTTTGCTCTTCTTCATCTCCTCGCAGGCAGTGCTGACAGCCATGATGTCAGGTCTGATGTTGTTCACCTGCTCTTCAAACTGAAGCTTAAAGAGAATAGCACTGAGCCGTGGCCGTAGTCTCTTCACATTGCTCATCTGATTGAAAAGAAAATAGCAGATTTCCTTTAAAATGCATGGTATACTTCAGTACTGTACGACTGCAAGTAATCTGGGATGATTTATTGGTATGACAGTGCCGAGGAAGCAATATGTCCCTTCAAACTGATAGCAGGGAGACAGAAGAGCCCTGCTTGTTTTTCTGAGCAATCAAGAGTCATTCCTCAAAGAAAAAAATTAACAATTTAGATGCTCAATGAAAAGAAGGCTTTAATTCAATCAATGACAATGGTCAAGTAATCAAGTACATATAATTTCTTAACAGAAACCAAATTTTTAAAAAGGCAACACAGTACAGAGGCAACAAATTACAAAGCATTTCTACCATTAATTTTTGTTCGATATAGAAAATGTGGGGTCATGTTTAAACATTCAGAAAGATCCAAAGAGGGTTTGTTTTCTTCAAATAGCAACCGCTGTCCTCAGAAGCCCTGCTGACTAACAGTATGTGTCAGATGGAGGGAAAGTAAATAGGTCCCAATTTGTACTAAATTGACTTTCTTGAGAAACACAGCCAAGTAGAATGACTTCTGACGCACACTAAATTAGCAGGGTCGGTGTTCAGGAACGTGGGCGTAGCCAGAGACAAAAGCCACACAGAGCCACGGGTCCATCCCATGCCAAGTGAACCTTGTTCGGGACTCTGGGTTCCCTTGTTGCGAATGTGGAGGGGTTGAAGACTTTAAAAAGGACAAAAAGGCTAGAGGGTCAGCAAGTTCTTGCCTTGAGCTTACTCCCGTGCGTTCTATCCCAAGGGAGGAGAAGCGCCATTTAACTGAAGGCTGGAGACAAAGGGCATTTAAGCTATGAATTCCTTGGCTAAATATACTAGGGATTTGAGACTTAAAACACCTTGGTGAGGCAATAACAGTAAAACTGTTGAATTTCAACAACTATTATAAATACCAAAAGCAGTGTGAGGCAAGGTCAGGAAAGAAAAAAATAGTGACAACACCAGAGGGTTAAAATAGGGAATAGTTCTGTTGGTCACAAACCCTAAAGGAAAAAGAAAAGGACAACGTCACACAAAACTTATACGATTTCTGTTCAGGAGGCACAAGCCTATCTGCTCATAATATAATGACTGTTACTTAAAATTAAATAGGCCAGACAAAAGCCTGACTTTATTAGATTCAAAAGGCTATTACAGACAGCGCTTGGCTGTCACAGCACAGCCCAGCATCCCCGTCTAACCACAGCTGAGCATTAATAAGGGGTTAGCTCTCCGGAGATACCTCCGAGAGAACATCGTCGGATGGACTGAACCCATACAGTGCCTGAAAAGTTGCTTAGTAAATAATATAGCTAAATCACATTTAGTGTTCTCCCTAGCCACCTGACAGATTAAGCATTTAAGTGCATACAGGCAAGATTCTAAGAGTTCGACTAATGTAGTTAATGACTCCCCCTACAAAGAGCTTTAAGAGAGATCTTAAAATTCCCAGAGCTCAAGGAATGTCTTCAAGTTTGCCTGTCTAAAGGAAACTTTTTTTTCCTCCTACAAGAAAGTAGAGACTGTACGCTCAAATAAGGCTTAAAAACAAAGCAAAAACTAATAACGGTTCCATAGAATAAATATAAAATGTTAGATAAAATGAGGCCCTATCAGAATACCAACTCTGAGTGGGCACGAATCCTTCTGTTTGGACCTCTAAGTCCAGCACACGAAGTAGAGTTAAGCAGAGATCACTTCTCCTAAAGACATTTCATGTGTCTTAAATGTTCCCAAATGGGTTAAATTCGCTACATTTTTATCCTTAATCGTTGCAAATGATGTTCATACTATATTGGGCCAATTCTGTATAATGCTCTATTACATTTACTAGAGCCTTTAGAATAGTAAGACAAAGGAGTAATCACCTGAGTACACACAGTTATGGGCCTTCAAAAAGTGCATGATGCACCCACGGCAGGTTTTTCACCTGTCCCCTCATTCACGATACTTTGCTACTTTGCAGTAAACAAGAAAAGTACCCCAGGAAAATGAGTATTACAAAATATTATTACTTTGAACCTATATTAAAGTACTACTTTATGCACAAAGAGAAAAAACTCGCTTAAATGCTTATATTAAACTGCCCCAGAATATGTTAAAGCTTTCCTGCTGACAAGCTAACCATATGTAGCCAGTATAAAGTAATTAATTTTCCTAGAAAAATATAACCTAGATTTCTGTGAGTAATGAGTCTACCTGGCACTGGGGACAGGTACCTTGAAAAGACAGAGTAAGTGTATGATGTAATGCAGAACAAAATCCTATGAGTTCATGAGAAAGCCTGACAAAGCAAAGTCAGGCAAGGAACCCTAAAAAACACATCTTGGAGCAACATCTTTTAAAATTAGACGTCCTCTGTATATTGTTTTTCCTTCCAAATTTCAAAAAAATATTTTGACAAATATGAAATTTATTTTAGAGAACAAAACCACTGAGCTGGAAAAGAACCCAAGAGATACCTGGAGCTCATTAAGGTCTTGAGGCCACGATCGAATAGCCTACTCTGATTCTCCAGGACACATGGCTGGCCCTGTGATCAAAAAACAAAACAAAACAAAACAAAAAAACAAAAAACCCAAACCCGTAAAGAATGATAACATTCTAAGATCCAGATCTTAGGATCTATGATAATCACAGGGTTCTTTTTGTCATTAGTCAAATCAAAGTCTTTCATCACATAGGATCAAAGAAAAAAAGTGTTAAAAATTAGAAGAGAGGGGCGCCTGGGTAGTACAGTCGTTAAGCGTCTGCCTTCGGCTCAGGGCGTGATTTGGCGTTCTGGGATCGAGTCCCACATTGGGCTTCTCCGCTGGGAGCCTGCTTCTTCCTCTCCCTCTCCCCTGCTGTGTTCCCTCTCTCGCTGTCACATAAAAAAACATCTTTAAAAAAAAAAATTAGAAGAGAATTCTTTGTTTAAATTCCTGAAGCATGTTTGTCACGTCACATGACCAGTCAACACAGGATTTGCATTCTGCTTGCTTGCTAAGGAGCCTCTCATTTGTCTGCCACAGGCGAGGCTGGATGCAGAAATGGAGCACTACAGTGCTCAGATAATCCTCAGTGGTAACAGAAAGTCACTACAGGAGGAGGAGGAGGAGAAGAAAGAGGTATAAAAGTTTAACTATAAGATAGCTAATAATGAGAATGCTAGAAGAAATCAGAATTCCACTTTCACAGAGGTATCCTTTCAATTTATTGTTACGGAATCTTAGCAATATAAACTCGCATCACCAAACTCTGACAATAATGAATTGTAATCTGAAGATCAACGTAAAGGCATAGAAAAGAACGTGAAAATGCTTTGATTTCCCTGTTGTTTGAAAGCAGGAGGCAGGGTTCCTGTAATCTCCCCGCCCCATGAGCATAGATGGTCCATGCCGCAATGAGAATACCTTTAAAACAGTGACTGGTGAAAATCCAACCACAAGCAATACCCAGAATGCCAAGGGTAATCTTTAGTCACACTTGCGTTTGTTGGCAGCATGAGTGTTGTTGAAGAGACGAAATGAAAGGCCTTTAGAGAATAATGAACCAACAGGTACCCGCTCAGCGCTGTGTGAGTCACCTAAGTCATGACTGCCCCCCTTGGATCACTCGAGTCCTTCCATCTGTCTTAAAGGCTAAAAAGTAGAAGTAGTCCCCAGGAAGATGGCACCTTCCATCATCTCATTATGTTTTTCACATGTAATTGTAATGCTATCCATTCTTTTATTAGGAAAAAAATAGACATTTTTACACCAACTACGTCTAATACCATATCTGGTTTTTATAGATAAGAGATATTCAGAAACCGGCTTATTCAAAACTTGCTGGGGCGCCTGGGTGGCTCAGTCGGTTAAGCGTCTGCTTTCGGCTCAGGTCAGGATCCCAGGGTCCTGAGATGGGGCCCAGCATCGGGCTCCCTGCTCAGTGGGGAGCCTGATTCTCCCTCTCCCTCTGCCTGCCGCTCTACTTGTGCTGTCAAATAAATAAAATCTTAAAAAACAAAACAAAACTTGTTGGGTTCCCCCCACCTTCTTGCCTGCAGACTTGTGTAGGGTCCCCTCAAAAGAAATTTCAGGACATGCTCCGTATCTTTGTTATTCTTCCCTGAGGTTGTTTTTAAAACTATTTTAACCATTCATTTGGCTAACACTACAAGTAACCGACTGATTGAAAGGCCACTCATTTCAGTCTTAAAGGACCGGCCACTCTAAACCTTTACTTCATATACTTTGTACATGTATCAGGAATAACAGAATAGGATTTCACAAAGGTTCAAGGACTCCTTCAAGGTCACATGCCAGCAGGACAAGGCCCTCAAGCTAACTTGCTGCCAATCACGTGTTCGTGCCACTCAGAGCATCACAGTGTGGAAATTAATAATGACAACTTAAAAACCATCTGATACTCAAACTACTCCTACGCTTTTCCAGGAGTACGAATGGACTTTAATTGCGCCACAGTAGTTCTTAGACAAAACACTACGGAGATGACCCTGCTGTGAGCACTGCCTGCTACTACTTCAGACTCCTCTCCTTTCCCAACCACCTCCTGTTGTGCTGAACTTTTAGTACTTTCCAGATTCGTGTTTGTTGTCCCCTCACACTGCACTTTCTGCTCATACTTCCTCATTAGCTAATTCTTCCGTTCTCTGTGGGAGAGGCGCAATAAGCAAGGAGAACGGGAAAAAACAAATGCTTCGTTGTCCAAGACAAGACTAGAGAAAATGACGAAGGGTTGAGGGAGGAAAGCGACATCTAAGAAAGCAATGTGAATCTATTAACGGAATTAAGACACTCAGAAAAAAAGTTTTTAACTTGATTTCTTAAGCTAAACTACATTTAAAAAATCTGCTTTTTACTATTAGTTGGCCACTATTTTCAAGACTTCCAGAATATGCAGGAAAAAAGAAAAGTTCATTTCATGTCAAGAAACACATAGAAAGGGGCGAGCGGGTGGCTCAGTTGGTTGAGCATCCCTCTTGATTACGGCTTAGGTCGCGATCTGAGGGTCTTGAGATAGAGCCCCATGTCGGGCTCCACATTCAGCAGGGAGTCTGGTTGAGATTCTCTCCCTCTGTGCCTTGCCCTGCTCACTCGCGCTCTCAAATAAAATCTTCAAAAAAAAAAAAAAAAGAAGAAGAAGAAGAAAGAAATGCATAAAAAACATAGCTATTTAAGCACCTCATGCCTGGGTAGTGCTCAGAATACAAAAAAAAAAAATTTTTTTAATAAATGTGCCCTTAAGATATTAAAGCTCTGAAGCTAAAATTATTTTTTAAAAACTACACAACAGCAATGTACATATGGTATGTTTTTTTAATATTTTTTCATAGGAGCAAAGCCAAGAATTATACAAAAATTATTAAAAGGATAAAATGTATATTCCTTAAGCTAGTCAAGAAATAGAAAATTGGTTATAGCCATCAGATATTGCTTTATCTTTGCTTACAAGTACTTATCAATTCTGGACCACTAAGGATTTCACAGGAGGTCCAAATGAGTTCTGTCGATGCTCAGGATCTGTAAGTGGGAAAGCTAGAGAGCGAGAGACTTCTTATTTAATTTGGCAGTCTTAGCAAATACTCTTAACACAGAAGCTTCATATCTGCTGAATTAAAAAGCTGGCATAAAACCCAGAACCATTCTGGTGTCTTAAATTCACTCGTGTGCTTCCAGACAGCCCCCACCCTACCACAGGAAACCAATGTTTTGATTTCTACAATAACTTCGTTTTGCCTGTTCTTGAAATTTATATTAATAAAACTTTCAGTAAACACTTTTCACATCTGGCTTCTCTCACCGAACAAAATGACTTTGAGATTCATATACATATAGCGTGATTCAGTACTTTATTTTTATTAGCGAGCAAGATTTCATTGTAAATATATGCCAAAAATATACCATGTTGAGGGACTCCTGTTTTCTAGTCTGGGGTGACATAGGGGTTAGGTTAAACAGGGAACTGGAAAAATGGTAGGTCAAGTTCTAACCCAAGGTACCTGTGAATGTGACTTTATTTGGAAAGAAGATCTTTGCTGATGTAATTAAGCATCTCCACATGAGATCATGCTGATTTAGGGTGAGCTCTAAATTAAGTGACTTATGTCATTTTAATTTTTAAAAAAAAGCGGGGGGAGAAACAGAGGAGGCAGCAATGCAAGGGAGGAGGCAGGCTTTGGAGTCATCCTACGAGCGAGGAAACACAGAGTCGTGACTGAGAGCAGCTACCACAAGTGAGAAGACAGGCAGGGGACAGATTCTTCCTCATGCCTCCAGAAGGAACCAACCTGCCAACACCTCGATTTAGGATTTCTGGTCTCCAGAAATGTGAGAGAATAAATTTGTTGCTTTCAGCCACCACAGTTGTGGGCATTTGTTATGGAGGCCCATGGAAACGGATACAGGACATTACGAATATTCTTGTATGAATTTTGTCATTTCTATTAAGTATCTAAAAAAGAGAGTATAAATGTATGCTTTATAAGAAATTGTTAAATTGTCTCGCTAAGTGGTTTCTACCACTTGAAACCTGTTTTATATTTGATCTTTGCATGTTAGGTCTGTATTCCATTCCTCATTAGTTATTCTGTGTAGTATGGTGCAAGACTTAGGATTCATTTCAGTTCATAAGATATCCAGCATCGCAGCACAGTTAGATACAAAGAAGTTCCTTTCCCCACTCACTAGACTTGAAGTCTCTGCTGAAAATCAGTTGATGATATCTTCGTGGGTTTATTTCTAAACTTTCTAGAAAAAGTTTGTGTATTTTTAAGCCAAAATGTTACTGCCTTGGTATCATATCAGTAGTCTACGTCTTCCAAGTGTGTTCTTTTTTCAAAACAGATTTTTAACTCTTCTAGGTCCTTTGAATGCCATATGAATTTTTTGTAGCTTGTCAATTACCATAATAAAACCTGCCGGGATTTTGATTGGGAATGTGTATCATATATTAGAAATCTAAGATCATTTGGGGGAAAAATGAAATCTTAATACTAAGCCTTCCATTCTATGAGCCTGGTAAATATCTCATTTATAATTTCTTTAATTTCTCTCAGCAATATCTTCTGGCTTTCGGTGTAGAAAATTAGCAGGTTTTAGTGAATTTTTCATAAGTATTTTCAGTTTTTGGAGCTGAAGTAAACAGTACTATTTTTATTTTGCTTTCTAGTATATCATGGCGTACAGAGAAAAATACAACTTATTCAGGAATCTGACTATTCTGTTATTTTATTAAATGCACTGGTTACTTCAACCAAGTTTGCTTATGCAAATTCATAAGGGATTTACAATAATCAGATCACTTAAAATAAAGATGGTTTACTTCCTCATTTCTAATGCACAGGCCCTTAATTTCTTTTCTTTTTCTTATTATACAGGTTAAAACATGCATTATAATGCTGAATAGAAGTGTAAGAATAGATAGCCTAGCCTGGATTCCAATCATAAATGACAAAGCATTTAATCTTTCACCATCAGTTATGAGGAGAGTTACAGCTTTTCTGTGGATGTCTTTTATCAGGTTGAAGAAGTTCCTCCTATTTCTAGTTGCTAAGAATTTTTATTTATCATAAATTCAAATTCTGAATACTTCTCATTTTGTATCTACTTAGATAATGTGATTTTTCTCCCCTTTTTTCTGGTAATATGGTTAAATACATTAATTTTTAAATGTTAAGCCAACCTGTACCACTTGGTCATGACATACTCTTCATGCACTGAAATATTTGATATAAAACTATTTTGTTAATTTTTGTATATATGTTCAAGTCTAATTCTCTGTACTGAAATTCTTTTGACTCCTGATATCAGTAATTTAAGAATCTGGTTTTATTTTTCAGTGTTTGCATTCAGTTCAAAATAGCTTTTACTTTGACCCACAAGTAATTAAAAACAATTTGTGCAATTTTCGAACAGAGAGATGTTCCATTATTATGGTCCGGTTTAGTTTTAACAGAAAACCTACTCAGCAAGATTTCAATCTTCCAAAAATTAACAAGACAGAACTGTCTTGATTTTTTATTTGTTTACTTTGGAGGGGGGGGTCTATATTTTTTCTAGAATTTGATGAAAAAGGGACAATAAAGGCTAAGATTAGGGAGTTATCTATTACTCCATTTAACTCAGCCAGTTCGTGCTTGATGAATTTGATGCTGTTACTAGGAGCTTATATATTTAAGGTGATTATTCCTAGTAAATTACTCCTTCTATCATTGTATAATATCACTATTTCTTATAATATGCTTTCCCTTGAAGTATACATTCTCTGAAATATACATAGCTAGGTGACTTTTCTTATTGTTGCCGTTTTCCATTTGTCCCCTCTGCTTCTCAACTACAAAAGCGGGGAAAAAGATGACAGATGTAATCAAGCAGTTTTTAGTATTCCATTTTATTTTTTCTACTGGCTTCTGAGTTCTGTCTCTTCATTATATTTTTTCTGGTTGCTCTAGGACTAGCAAAATGCATCCTACATTAATGCTACATCCTTATGTATCAGTCTACTTAGTGTTACTATCAAGTCAATATTGCATCCATACATGTTTTCCTTCTCCTGCTTCAGCCTTCTTCCATTTCATACCACCTGATTCAGTTCGGCTCTGTAATGTTTTAACAGCACAATTCCATTTGCTGTGCTCCCATCACTTGTGCAATTACCATCATATCTTTTACTCCTATGGACATTATAAGCCCCATCCTGCAGTGTTTTGTTTTGTTTTGTTTTTAATGATCAGTTTTCTTTTAAGTAATTTATGAGACGGGAAAACAGTTTATTTACTATTTCGGGTGCTCTTCATTCCTTTTTGTGGATCTGAGTTTCCATCTGGGATCATTTCCCTTTGACTTGAAGGACAACATTTAGCATTTCTTGTAGGACAGGTCTGATAGCCACAAACTCTCTCGGTTCACTAAAAAGGTCTTTATTTTACCTTATTTAGGGAAGGGTATCTACTAAAGAGAAAATTTTGAGTGTACAGGGTTTTTATTATTATTTCAACACTTTACATCCTTTGTTGACTTCCACTTTCTATTATTTCTGCAAAGTCCGCAAAATCTCCCGTTTACCCATAAGCAATGTGCCTCCCCCCAACCCCTGCATCATGTTACTTTCATGATTTTTTTCTTTATCTGGCTTTCAGCAGTTCGACTGAGATGGGCCACAGTGTCTTTTTCTTTACATTATCCTGGTTGGAACATGCCTAACTTCTTTAACCTGAAATTTCTGCTTCTCACTCAATTTGGAATTTCTTGCCATTATTTCTTCAAATAATTTGGCAGCCACAATCTCACTCTCTTCTCCTTTGGGGACTCCAGTTATAGGTGTTTTGGAATGACTGGTATTTACTCAATAATACCTAAGGTTCTGTTCATTTTTTACACAATTTATTTTTGTCTACACACTTAAGATAAAATAACCTCTATAGAGCTGTCTTCAAATTCACTGACTCTTCTGCTCTCTCCAATATGCCATTAAACCTACACACTAAATATTTCAATTCAGTTATTAAACTTTTCCGTTTGAGAATTTCCATATGGTAAATTTTTATAGTTTTCATTTCCCTGCAGAGATTTCTCAATTAAGACCATGTTGTTGTTGTTGTTGTTTAATTCCTTGAACATAATTTCCTTTAGTTCTTTGAACATATTCATAATATCCACAGTAAAGTCTTTGCATGTGAAATTCCAAATCTGGGCCATCGTAGGTCTAGTTTGATTTTTTTCTTTGTTGATAGATCCCATTTTATTTTTCTTTACTATTTAATATTATAATATTGCAACAACTGTCGAGTTATAATACTGCTTTGAAGAATGTTCACTTTTTAAAAAATTTTTTTATTCAAATTCAGTTTAACATACAATGTATTATTAGTTTCAGAGGTAGAATTTAGTGATTCATCAGTTGCACATAATACCCAGCGCTCATTACATCAAGCATCTTCCTTAATGCCCATCACCCAAGTACCCCATCCCCCCACCCACTTCCCCTCCAGCAACTCTCGGTTTCCTATAGTTAAGAGTCTCTTATGGTTTGTCTCCTCTGTTTTCATCTTTTTCCTTCCCTTCCCCTATGTTCATCTGTTCAGTTCATATGATATTTCTCTTTCTCTGACTTATATTATGCTAAGCAAAATAAGTCAAAGAATGTTCATTCTTGTTTTAGCAGGCAAATCACTGGGTGATCACCTTACGTTGAACAGGCCTGAGTTACACACTACTAGCATAACTGATAGAAGTAAAAGGAGTTGCCTAGCCCCGCTAACTTGGTAGGATTATCTCCCAACTTTCTTCCCAGAGGAGTCAGCAAGACTTGATTATAGGTTTCCTTAAGGTGGGTCTAGAGTAAATACTTCTTTAGGGTGTGGTCCTCATTCCTAAAGTACAACCTTTCCAGTTGTTTAAAGGCCAGTTAGTAAATGAGGTGCTAAGACGACCTCTCTATTTTGGCAGAGCCAGAAATCCAATGCCTCCCAGCAATGCTGGACCTCTAGGATCTCTGCTCCATTCACAACCTGTAGCAGGTGCAGTATGACACATCCTGTTCAGAATAGGAACAGGCCAGCCTCCAGGCGCAGACTCCGTGGAGATCTGCACAAGGACGACCGGAGTCCCCTTCTGCACAGTCCCTCTCCTTTCGATGCCCAGCAGATTTCAGCTGTTTCTACTGCTAGATATTCTGATCTCTGCCTCTTTTGCTTAGAGAAAAACACAGCTTCTGTTTAAACTCCAGCTCTCTGTGCTGTTAACTGTAAAACTTCCACTAGGCCAAAAGCTGGGCAATCATGAAGTTAGGATTTGTTTGCTTTCTCAGGGTTTGCAATTTTTCCTCCACTGGTTATCCACTGCCTTACAATAGACGACTTGCATATTTTGCCTAATTTTATCTTTGTTAGTGGTTTACACAGCTTTTGTTAATGTATTCCTAAGTATTTTATGTTTTTATGTTACTGTAAATGGAATTTTAAAAACTTATAAATTCAGTTTTAAGAATACCAAAAAAGAGACTTTATCCAGATTAACCAGCTAGTTCAGCTAGTTCTATTTTGCCCTATTTGCTTTATCACACTCTCTCCCTCCATCTTACACACACACACACACACACACACACACACACACACACACTTGGTTAAAGTGATGCTCACCAGTTCTTCCTATGTCAAGTTACTATACTTTTCCTTTGTAACTAAATAAACAATTTATAGGGAGATACTTTAAGTCTATGTGACTAGTACATATACATTTTCATCAAATTTTCACCTTCATGTTAGTGGGGACAGCCCATTGAGTAGAATATTATAGTATATACATAATTTTAATAAAAATGCACTCTAAGACCCTTTCAGAAGGCCTCACAAATGAGACACGAAGCAGTTTACACAAGGTGTAAACCTTAAGCCGTACGTGTGATGCAACTGCCTGGCTCTACAGTAACTTAGTTCCATGAGTCCAGCTTCCCCCTTTCCATTATGTTTCCAAAACGGTCTCGGAAGAGAATATGGAAACCTATATAATGAGATTTGCAGAATACAGAAAATGCTTCCCAGGCACTAGATGATACTTGGATCTAAAAAAAACAACCTTAAAACAATGTTGTTTGCAAAGTGATGAATCATAAGAGACCTTTTTGCTTATAACTACAAAATGCTTTAGGCTTTATTTCAAATGAATGATGTATGGCTAGTAATTAGTATGTGACTGTAATGATGCTTTGTTTTGTTTTTGCAAATGAAACAAATTAAGCAGATTGTGCCATAAAATTTCAATACTACATAGAGGGTCTAACTAGAAAGCATCATGTTTCCATACCAAAAACAACAAAGAAACCACATTTCCTATTATGGGCTTAAATGCCCCACTTTTCAGTTGTGTATTTAGAAGATTTAAAATCCCAAAGAAAAGAAAATCCCAAATTTCTAAAAACTTAATTTCAAGTTCAACGATTTCAAGCTCCCACTTGAACATTCTAAGTAATTTGTATCTATTATTAACTCAACGTTAATCTTTAAGTACTAAAAATAAATTGCTCCAGTAATGAAGCATACAGAAACCACCACTAAAAACAACTTCAGGTACAGTGGGCACCTACAGCAAACAAACACTAGAGCAGTGGCCACCCCAAGAGATAGGAGGATTACCCTTTTAGTGGCATGAAAGTGTGAGTTCATAGCAAAGCAGTAATAGTTAGTGGTTGAGTGAACAAGTTGTCTCATCTATGAAATGGTAATGCCTACTTTTGGAGTCATAGGAGAGTCATAAAATTACTTGTTTATATATCAAATATTTTTTGAACATTTACTATGTTCATTGTTTTTGGCCTTGGAGATTCAAATTAAAAATAAGATGATAAGGACCTCATCCAAATGGAGTGTGCTATAAGTAAGCAAGCAGAGAAAGGAAGAGAAAGAGAAAAACAAATAGGCAAGATCCTTTTAGATAAGGACAAGTGCTATGACTGAGTAGGGTATAGGAGATAGAGAATGATGGGGGAGATCATATGATGTGTGCTTCCATGACGAAGTGGTGTTTGGGCTGAAGCAGAGGGAGTTGCAAGAGTAAAGGCAAATCTGAGGTGGGGACAGCAAATGAATAGGACTGCAACACAGTAAATAAGGAAGGGAGCAGCAAACTATGAGTTTCAAGAAATAGATACTCCATCATCTTACAAACTATAATAAAATTAGAAACCATTTGAAATTGCAAAGGGAAATTCCTCTTCTGGCCAAAGATGGAAAAACAGGGACAGACTTAGGCCTCGAACAATAGATTTCAGACAGTGGACACCAGGCAGTGTGGGACAGTGGCACCTGAGAAAGGGGAAACAAGGTGAGTGCTATGACTGTGCCAATTCACTTTTTGGAAAGTGTTTCCAAGGAGCAGCACGAGGAGAAGGAAGCAAGGTGGAGTCAGCTGTTCTCCATAAATTGAGGAGAGACAGGTAGGAGTCAGATAATGCTAAGGCAGCTGGAGTTCTTGGGATCGAGTACCAGAAAGGAAAGATAGCAGAGAGTGAAAGCTCTGGACATCTCAAGAGGTTCCCCGTGTGTTTTTAGCTCTGGTACTGATCAGCACAGGCATGTGAGTCAACTGCTGGAGGCTGGGGAAAGTATCAGCTAAAAGCACTAGAGATAACTATGCCTGATTCTCACACAGGGTTGGGAAGAGTACTTGCTCTCATCAGCCAGAGTGGGAAAACGTCAAAATTCATGGGACATTGAGTAGAATACTCAGAAAAGTATTGCCTCACTCTTGGGATTAAATAAGCTCTAGATTGAAGGCTACTCTGATTCCATGGAACAAAGCTTAAATACAAGCACATTAGGTATCAAACTGTTGGCAAGTAATTTAACCATCTCCCAAAACAAAGCTCAAGAATATTTTTAAGAGTACAAAAGTATCTAGAGTACAACATGGTAAAAAGAAAAAAATTTGGCACCCAAACAAAAATTATTAGTCACCCAAATCAGCAGGAAAATGTAACTATTGGGGAGAAAAGTTAATGAATACAGATATAGAATTGCACAAATGACAAAGTACTAAACAGGGGAACATTATTATAAAACTATTTCATATGTTTGAGAAGGTTGTAGAAAAATTGAGCATTTTAAGGAGATGAAAGATATTTTTTAAAATACCCAAGCTAGAATGTCTAGAGAAAAAAATTACAATATATGAGATGACTGAATGGGAAAACAGCAGATTAGACACAAGAAAAAACTGGTACACATAGTCATGGACATTATCACAAATGAAAAAGATGAAAAAGAAAACAAGAAAAGCATCAGTGAGTAAGGAACACCTTCAAAAGGACTAATATATATGCAATGATAAAATATATGCAACTCAAGTCCCTGAAATAGAGGAGGGAGGGAGAGAAAAGTTGAAAAAAAGTAGTGGCGACAATTTTCAAATTCAATGAGAACTATAAACCCATATATGCACAAACTCAGTGAACTCCATGGACAAGAAACATGAAGAAAACTACACCCGCGGTACATCATAATCAAATTGTTCAAAACTAGTGATGAAGAGAAAATCTTTGAAAACAGACAATAAAAAGAAAAGACATGTAGAAAGGAATAAAGATAAGAATGATGGCGGATTGTTTGCCCGAAATAATTCAAACAAGAAGACCATGCAGAAACATGTGTAGGAACACATTTGGAGGACTGAAAAACAAAGCTATCAGCCTAGAATTCTATATCTATGAAAACACTTTTTAAAGTGAAGGTGAAAAAGAGACTTACTCAGACATACAGAAACTGAAAGAATTCATTAACACTGGAAGAAATGTTACAGGCATTTCTTCAGGGAAAAGGAAGAGGATTCTAGATGGAAGTCAAGATTTACATGGATAAGTGAAGAACACTGGAAATGGTATGTACGCAAGTAGATGTATAAGACGACTGATTGTTGGAAGTAAAAGCAGTCAGCACGTGTTATGAGTTTTAAACCCACGCTGAGGCAAAATGTAGAGTAACAACGGCACAAAGCCCTCCAGTATGGGAAACAGGAGTACGTTGTTTTAAGACTTTGTATCACATATAAAGTGGTATAACATCACTTGAAGTTTAAAAAATAGATACTAGAAACACTAATGCAACCATCAATAAAACAAAGAATAATAACTAGTAAGTCAACAAAAAGATAAAGTCACCAAAATACTCAATCCAAAAGAAAGAATACCAAAGAATAGATGAGAGAGAAAATAAATAACAAGATAGTAGATTCAAAACCCCACCACATCAGTTGCCACATTAGAAGCAAATGGTCAACACTACACTGAAAAAGTAGAAATCATTAGATTGGATTAAAAAACTTACATGCTGCCTGTAACAATAGAAGCGTAAAAGGAAAAGAATGAAAAGGATAGACCATGTTATCACTAATCACAATAAAGCTGGAGTGGCTGTATTAATATAACACAAAGTAAATTTTAAACGTTTAGAGTATTTTAAGCTTAGAGGTGACATAATGTCATTTAGAAGTTTGGTTCTTCCCCCCCCCCATTTAGTTTTATAATAAGAGATCACTAGCAGCTCTGTGGAAAAGGACAGTACATTTAAAACGGGAGGCCTAGGGCCTGAAACACACCCGGTAATCAGCAAAGAGTAAAAACAAAAGTATACACAGTTATGATGGAATGGCCCAGTATCACCATCCTTG
Organism: Ursus maritimus; assembly: GCF_017311325.1. Lineage (NCBI taxonomy): Eukaryota > Metazoa > Chordata > Mammalia > Carnivora > Ursidae > Ursus > Ursus maritimus. The sequence continues at coordinate 35,674,643 of NW_024423344.1, forward strand.
AGGGTTTACGTTTTCTCAATATCATTCTAAAATTAATACTCACACTTTATTCTATTTTAAATTTGGCTTTCCGGTTACCATTCATTAACATGTATGAAACAAAAGCACTCTAGGCATGGCAATCCCTGCCTGACTTGCAGGGCTTCATTTAATAAAAGAGGGATTATGAGAAATCATCAAAATACCATAAACATGATACTTACATTTAAGAGCCACTTTGGCTAAATCCTCTACACTTGCAAGTGGTTAATTAATTACATGCTCAAGATTGATCAGTGGACCAGATAAAATAGTCACAGAGTGAAAGAGAAAGTTGGAACTGAAAGTAAGATCCCCCAAAATACATATACACACACACATACACAACACAGTCGGATCCTTAGATGTAATTCTAGCCAGCTGACCCTTTTATCTCTAGCTCTAGAAGCTGATCTCACAAGCAGACATTCAAGATCGGGGTGGGACTATGGGGAAGCAGGGTCAGGGGTAGTGGAGGTAAGAGATAAGGACATAGGAAAAACTGTTGTAGATTATTCAAAAGTAATGAAGAATAAGAGGGCCTTTTCTTTTAACATTTGCTAACTACCTCATATTTTAAGGTAACAACTGTCCCCAAATACCCTTAAATGACCAATTCCTTGCCTTCATTTTGCTTTCTTCTGTGCCATTTTACAAAGTCTTGCTCTTTGCCTGGTGCCAGAATATTAATGGCAAAGGTGTTTCTGTATTTATTCCAAACATAAAGCCATTAAGAATGATACCTTGCTGTATTTCTTAGTATTGACTGCTTGTAGTTCTTATTTTCTGTTTCTACATGAGGACAAATAAAATTCATTCAGGGGCTTCTAAGAATAAAATCAATGGCCTTTCAGAAATTCATTTGGCTTTTGGGCTTAGGTTTCAGTTCAAGCCATTGATTTGGTGGGTGCGTTTGGGAGCATTCAAACCAAATCACTGTGAAACAGTTTTCCAGCAACTCCTCTGCCCTTCAGTCATTAAGTATGTCTGCTACTTTGTCCGAAGATGCAGAGGGGCCAGGTCTGAGTCTGCGTTTCAGGCGAAATGGGGGAACTATGGAGAAACTGATTAAGGTGTGGTTGGACTAAGGGCATCTGATGGCAGGATTCAGGCTATGGCGCAGAGCCACGATTAAGAACAAATAAGTGGAAACCTGCATTTTGGAGGAGGATAAAATAGGGGAAAAGGTAGCCTTATCTGGCAAGGGAGGTAACTACTAAAATCAGCAGTCAGAATTATAGATAGTTCTAAAGGAGATTGTAAGTATCTAGTGAGAAACAAGGGGCTAAGAACATAGCAGATAAAGCCGCTCCTAAGAGAAAAACTTAGAAAAGTAAATGAGGCAAAAAAGTGCATCAAGTAGTAGCATGAGAGAAAACAGAATGGTAGACAGAAAACGAAACAATCAAGGGAGGGACTATCAGGAAGCTAAGTGAACTGGCTTCTCTTAATTACATTCAAACTATAGAATACTTTTAAAAAATTCTGGGTAAGAACTTAGGCAAAGCATGAATATAGTGTCAAGAAAATCTAGACAACAAAGCTGCCGGAACCTTACATCCTTTCAGAACTTACCAGCATTGAATTGATCAGAATGATTTAGATGCTTTACTGTGGCTAATGGTTCCAAGGGCAGCTACCTTCAAAGGAAACACTGATAAAATAAAATAGACAAACTCCACTTGCCCAGAGCATAAAACTTCAGTAATGCCACACTGCTTACTGCAGGAAGAGCAATGTGCAGTGACATCAGTGAGCAAAAAAACAAAACAAAAACAAAAAACAACAGAACACTGGGTCCAATCACAATTTCAGCAGAAAACCACCAACTATGAGCACTACTAAACATATCAAAATTTATGCTAAGTCATGACAATTTAATATATCAATATAAGTTAATGTACTGTAAGTGCTATAGTACACACACACACACACACACATACACGCACACACGCACACAATTAAGATTTTTCTAGCAGATGGGAACTTGGACAAATAGAATATGTCACATAATTTGGTAGTGATGAGGCTGGTGGTGTAAAAGTTAACATTAGCTTTTCAATAAAGGGGGCTGGGGAATCCCTTTGTTCCCTCTCCCATCCCTTAAATAAATAATAATATGTGGACTTAGATACAAAATTGCCATCCATGGTAAAGAAAGAAAAATAACATTAATAATGGATAATAGTTGAGTTGCAGGACAGGAAACTTGACCCAATGTTAGAGGAAAGAAAACAAACACATTTATCCTTTCAAATGGGCCACGTCTGGGTATGGAAGATAAGGATGTTTAATGAAACATACAATTCAATACAAAACGAAAATATAAGCAAAGAGGGAAAAGGAAAAGACAAAACAAAACTCAGACAAGTACTATAATGAACCAGAAAAAATACAGGATCAAAACACTGGCACCTTCTGTCTCAGGACCCACAGCACAAATTAAGTTAAATGAAACTATACAATGGATTCTGGGTATCCCAGTAAAGTTTTCAAGGGCTCTCACACTTAGCATCCCAGTGCCAGTTTTCTGTCCACCAGGGGACAGAAAATGAGGGAAAGTCTTCTCAGTGAAGTCAGTGGTCAGGCCACAAGAGTAATGAGCCTGATAAGGCAGTTCACATTCCAGAAACATCTACACTCATCAGGCTCTTCAAGGAAGGGCAGAGGATTTCCCTCTATCTGGGCCCTGAGCATCTGAAGATAAAAATGGTATTTGGTTTCCACAAAGAAAAGGAGGGATGGGGTGGGTCCTAAGCAAAAATGCGATGTAGGCTAAAGACTTTAAAAACCTTTCCCTTCATTTGCCTTTTGCCCAACTCCTGTATGCATCTACTTCTTTGCTAATATATCAGGAGACTTTTATCTAGAAACAACACAGTATGGTGGAAACAAAATATAATGCAGAAATCCTGAACATGAATCCTTCTCTTCTGTTTATAAGATGTGGGGGTTAAGTCACCTACTCTATACGAATTTCAGTTCTTGCAATCCTAAAGGGCAGCCATGAGGGATATATCAGGCAAATGTATTATCACGGTACAAAAGTCAAATAATTTGTCATGTAGTTGCTTGGCTGCTCTATGGTTGCTCATTTGATGCAATACTTATATCATTGAACTGAAACTCCAAAATTACTCTCCCTGCTAGCATTAAAACCCTCCTCTAAGCATAACAAGTCTCAAATATTATAATGAAAAAATAATCATACTAAACTAACATGGGGTCAGATTCTAATCTCTAACGACCCCACTGCATGAGATGACTCACAAGCAGAGGTCTAACCTGCTGTGTTGTAATATCTCATAGAGTTAAATTCAATTTCTAGTATCTTTTTCTTGTCCTTGAACACAATTTCTATAATAACCATCAAGCTGTTTCTGTATGCAACTGGATGTTTTTAATTTCAGGGGATTTCTAAGGCTAAGGCCTTCAGTTGAATAGACCTGGTCAGGTCTACTTAGCTCAAACTTTTGGCTCTAACATGCGCAACTAATATCAGAAGGGAAACTTATCCTAATCAGGTTTTCAGTAACTTGAATGGTTCTCTGGAAGGTTGTTCCCATCAACATAAAACAACTATTCTGGCACCACATCTCAACACGAGATCTGGGGGTCAGGATCACTGATCATAACCAAAATGTTCCTCGGTCGGTGCTTACTTTTGTCTCATACCCTTACTCATCACCTTGGCTGCTTTGTGCGACACTGAATTCCGTATATTTAAGAAATACACAAAGTACAAAAAGGCTAGAATATCTAAACATTGTTCAAAAGGAGTTAATAAATAATTATGGGGTAGATAAAATCATTGAGAAAGAGGAGGGTATGAAAAGAAAGCAGAAGACAGAAACTGAGAACGACGCTGATTTAAATATTAGAAGAAACCGGAAAAGAGTCAGGGAAGGAGTCAGACAAGCAGCACATGGGAGCTGGAGGAGAAAACAAGCAGCAAGTAGATAAAGCTAACAGGATGAAATGCTGACCACAGGTCGAGAGTCTACAGATGAGACGCAAAAAGACTTACATTGGATTTGGAATTACAAGGTTGCACATAACCTGAAAATAATTCTTAATACGTAATGGAAGGAAAATCACACATATAAAACATGCGAGAGTTTCAGAGAACAGAGAGAGAGAACATTCCAACTGTACATTAGGAAATGACTCAAAGCAAGAAAGTGGGTCTTCAACTGGATCTCAACACATGGGAAGAAAAACATTTAAAACATAAGTCTGATGACAAGAGGATAGCAGCTAACATAACTGGGTACTGATTCACTACTGATCACCCACGAATGCTCCCTTTAAATCTTACCACAACCTAAGGAGATAAGTTCTAAATTCACATACATTTTATAAATACAGAAAATGAAATTGAGGGGTGTTCAGAGAACTTGTTCAAAGTTTCATAGCTGGTACATGGTAAATTAAGTATTCAAACCCAGATCTAATTGGGATAGAAATGCAATGAAGGATATCTGAAGGAATTTGGAATACCAAGACCAAGTTGTTTTAACCCAGATTCATGTTTCAATACTAGGAATATGTTCCATAGCCAGCCTCAGGAAGCCCAGAGCTAGATAGCTTTAGTATTTCAGTATTTAAAATAAATAATAAAGTACCTTATGGAAAATATATTCATTCATTCATCAGATACTTATGGAGTGCTTATCACATGCCAAGTAGTGTTCAAGACATTAGGAATTCACCAAGAGATACCTGAGAAAATGATTCCTGAGATGACAAATATTCTTATGATAGACTTAATAGATAGGTTAATGGACAAAACATAATGAGAAGATGACGAATACTTGGGAGAAAAATAGAGCAGGGATGAAGAAAAGAAGTGCTTTGGGCAAGTGGGCATGCAATTTCAGAGTACTCAGGAAAGACCTCCAGAAGTTGACATATGAACAAAGACCAAAAGGACATTAAGAAGCACGCCATTTTGGGTATCTGGTGGAAGCAAGGTCCAAGGAGAGTAAACAGCAAGTATAAAATTCCCAAGAATGTGACTGGCACTGAAAGGAACAGTATAGAGGCCATGTGGTTAAAGCAGAGTTAGCCAGGGGAGCACAGTAAAAAATGAGGCAAGAACACCAAGGCAATGGCAGATTCTACAGAGTTTCCACTGACCTTTCTCTGAGGTGGGAAGCCATCATAGGATTATAAGTAGAATATTATCTCACTAAGATCACTGGCTGTTGTATTAAAAATAGAGTGGCTGAAGATAAATTAGGTAGGGACTATTTAATATCAAGTCTTTCACATTTTACGTGCATGTTATATAAAACATAAGCAAACATTGAATCTTTTTGTCATCAAGTGAATAAAGAGAGAAGATCAAGACAAATCACAGCTGAAAATTCAAACTTTTGAGAAACTCAACAGTTAGGAACTCCGTGAAAGAGCTTACTATTCTGATCATGCTGTGTTTTCATTAGTCCTAATAAATTAAGGAATTGCAAAGTTATTTAATATAGCTGACATTCTACTAATTTCAAGGGAACGAGGGTAACAAAAGCTCATAAGAGGATTCATTTGGAGCCCAATTCAACTTACCCTCCCACTCCACAGAGAATACAATTGGTAGTATGTGAGTGATTTTTCCCCCCTTACCGGCAGGATTTGATATTACTATTTTTATGTCGATTTGAACTAAATGAATTCAATCCCTTGATTAAATGAGAGGGTTATTTTTATCATGGAATATGCCTACATACTTTTGGCCTTTTAACTTTATCTTAGTTTATGATATAGGCATTATACCTTAGTAAGATGATGTGTTAGAGATTATTCCATTTTATATTTCATATGAGAACAAGATTAGAGGCAAAAGAAGTTTTTTCTTTTTTTCCACAGACACATATTCTCATGAACACGAGCTTCTTTCCAAAGGTCCCTGATGAATTATATTCTACAAATGCCAAATAGCCCTCTCACCCCAGCTCACACTTAGTTTTTGAAACAAACTGCAAGAGTGTCATACTATAAAATCACCTGGCACAATTCCCTAGACCAGGGATTACAATTTTCCTCAGAGAGGTGGTAGCTGTAAAAACAAACAAAACCTTGCTGATGGTGAGTCTCTCTTGGGAGAAGATTGGGGAAAAAAAAAAAACACCCAAAAAGCAAAACAAAAAAACACAGTAGGGTTTGCATATTTTGCCTTGCCCTTCGCTGCCTCCTGCGTTGCATTTCTAATTCACTCCCTAGGTGATCTCATCAGAGCCACAGCTTTAAATACCATGGCCCCAAGTTTATGCCTCCAGCCCTGAACTCCCAGCTTACATCCCAACTACGTACTTCATATGTCCACTCGGAGGTCTACAGACCTGTTAAGTGATGCTCCTCCCAGTCTGTTCCTCTTGGAAGCCTTTCCTCATCTCTGTGACTGGAAATGCTTATCTTTCTAATTACACAGGCCAAGAACTTTGGAGGCAGCCTGATTTGTCATATCCAGAATCCCATCTATCCAAATACATCTAGAATCTGACCATTTCTCCCCAGTGACAGTGTCATCCAGCCTGTCAAGCCAGCACTATTTCTCACCTTCATCATTAGATCATGAGAAGGGCCTGTTAACTGGCCACTGACTTCAATTTATGCCCCCTCTCCACAACCTGTTCCCCCACACAGCTACCAGAACAATTCTCATAAAGCATCAGGCTGATCATTTCACTTATTTCAAATTCTGATGGCTTTCTTAGAATAAAGTTCACGGGCCTCACGCATGGCTCCAAGGCCCAGGTGGTCTAACTTCATCCCTTACACCCCCCTTCATCTCCTCCTTACTCTGCACAGCCACTGCCCTTGGCTGGACCAAACTCACTTATCCCTCAAAGTCTTGGTGCTTGTGGTTTCCTCCACTATAACATGCTTTCCCCAAGACAGCCACAGAGCTAACTACCGTCACTTGAGCTTTGGCTAAATATTATCTCTTCTAGCCTCGTTAATCTCACACACACACACATACACGCACCCTCACCCCACCACTTCCTGGGGAGTATTTATTATTACTTGATATTACATTATGTTGTTTATGTGTATATTGTTATCATCTTCAGAAATGTAACACCAACAAGGAATAAGAGACACGTCCAATGCACTTCATCCAGGGCCTAGAGCAATGCCTGGTACACAGTAAGTAGTCAATAAATATTTATCAAATGCACAAATGAATGAATCATTTCTGAACCTCAGGAGACAAGGTATTAAAATAAAAAGATCAGATATATGGTGCTGCAGTTACCAATACAATTTCGAGGTCACAATTCTTCCATAAAATATCTAGCTATCTAAGCCCCTCTAACATCGGAAGGCCAGGGCCTACACTAATGGAGAAATTGCTACCTGGAGCCATTTTGTAAGAATCTAATGCAAGCTCAAATCAATATTAGAATGGTTCTTAAATATACTCAATCTATTGGCAGTGAAGCCATGTTAAGTTCAACCATAAGAAAACCTCTAATTTTCTGTATATTTCAGTATATTTGGTTTAATTGATACATCTGTTACACATTATTTTGTACTACCTGTTAAACTTGTAAAGAGAAGACGTAAGTGGACTTTTAAAAGTTTTGCCAATGTCTAACTCCATTGTGTCGGTGCAGGAAGAATTACAAGAGAATCTGTCTGGAACAAGATCTTCCAAGAAAATATTAAAGTGGGCAAGGTGAAAATACCTTCCAGCTGACAACTGATTGTAACTACTCACACCAACAAAATTTCTATAAGTTTAATTAAAACTTCAAATGGAATTGTGACTATTTTGGCTTAAACTACTGAAGGTGATGGAAGACAAAAATCAGAGCATGAGAAAAATTATGGAAGTTACTAAATGTCTGCAGAATTTTAGCTGCAAATCAATGAGAATTGAAAGCAAGCTAAATTAATAAGCCTTGAACTAGGTGAAAGAAAAACCATCTGTGCTAGCGAGCCTATATTAAGTCCTGGATCCTGGTAGAAGCATGTCAAGAAGGTTGCAAAGCAGAGTGACAAGAATAACTGAACAACAGCTGAATGGTTAGGATCTTAAGAGAAGCAGACCTCTAAGATTTAAATAGCTATGAATCTAGTTATAATCATTTATTATTCTAAACAAATGTCCTCCCTGGGTAGTGAAAGATTTGCAGATGAGTTTGCCAAAGTGCTGTCTAAAGCATCACGGAATTTGAGAGAACTTGGACTCCAGGACAGGCACCAAAAAGCAGAAGACAAAACAGAACTCTATCTTCCAGGAGGAGAGACTGGCAAGATTTCTCTCATTGACAGATGAGATGGAAGATGAAATATCAAAGAGAAAAGGAAGAAATAATTGCAAGAAACCAAAATGGAAAAGAAATTGTATCATACTAACCTCATGTCTTTTATTAAGTTTTAAAGTGATAACGCTGTGAAACAAGACTGATCTTGTAGCAGGACATTTGCAAAGCTCTTGAAATAACCAACACCCAAAGCATGAAAGACAGACTTGGAGATATTTAGTCTGGAAAAGCAATAGCTCAGTGGAGATACTCTTTCAGATTCCTCACCTCTCTTGCTCAGTTTTTCCTAAAGGTGTTTCAATAAACCATGATTCTTACACCAAATCACAATTTCCTCAACACCTATTATAAAATAAAACCACTAAGTACCATAAGAAATATTCTACAGGGTACCCTGAATATTCAATGGACTTTTAAAAAAATGGCCTTCTGAGTTAAAAGAACATCAAGGTAAAAATCCAATGTAGTTGTGATATCAAAAGAACAGCAGTGTATTGTGACAAGTGAACTAGTGGCAACAATACACAGGGTGGTTAAGTTCTACTTTTTTTAAAAAAAGGTGAACGCAGACTTATGCTCATAAGTTACTTGGTTTGCTTTTGAATTCACCCATTCTTGCCAGAAGTCATTATCTAGAGATTCATTTTAACAAAAATTAAAATAATTATCTCAAAAATACTTAACATTTTCATTTTTAAAAAATGAGTTTAGGTCTCTTGAGGTAAGGGAAACAAAAGCAAAAATAAACTAATGGGACATCAAAATGAAAAGTTTGTGCACAAGAAAGGAAACAACAAAACTGAAAGGCAAACCTATGGAGGAGAAAATATTGGCAAATGACATATCTGATAAAGGGTTAGTATCCAAAATAAATAAAGAACTTATCAAACTCAACACCCAAAAAATGAATAATCCAATTAAAAAATGGGCAGAAGACATGAACAGACATTTTTCAAAAGTAGAAATACAGATGACCAACAGACACATGAAAAGATGCTTGACATCACTCATTGTCAGGGAAATACAAATCAAAACTACAATGAGATATCACCTCATATCTGTCAGAATGGCTACAATCAACAACATAAGGAACAACAGGTATTGGTGAGGATGTAGAGAAAAGGGAACCCTCTTGCACTGTTGGTAGGAATGCAAACTGGTGCAGCCACTCTGGAAAATTGTACGGAGGTTCCTCAAAAAGTTAAAAATAGAACTACCCTATGATCCAGCAATTGTATCAGCAGGTATTTATCCAAAGAATACAAAAATACTGATTCAAAAGGATACATGCCCCCCAATGTTTACAGCAGCTTTACCTATTATAGCCAAATTATGGAGACAGCCCAAGTGTCCATCGACTGATGAATGGATAAAGAAGAGGTGGTGTGTGTATATGTTTCAACACACACACACACACACACACACACACACACACACACACAAGAATATTACTCAGCCATAAAAAAGAATGAAATCTTGCCATTTGCAAGGATATGGATGGAACTAAAGAGTATTATGTTAAGTAAAATAAGTCAGAGAAAAACAAATACTGTATGATTTCACTCATATGTGGAATTTAAGAAACAGAACAAATGAGCAAAGGGAAAAATGGAGAGAGGGAGAGAGAAAGGCAAATCAAGAAACAGTTGTAACTACAGAGAACAAACTGATGGTTACCAGAGGGAGATGGGTGAGGGGATGGGTGACATAGGTAATGGGGATTAAGGAGGACACTTGTTGTGATGAGCACCAGATGTTGTATGGAAATGTTGAATCACTATGTTTTACACCTGAAATTAATACTATACTGTATGTTAACTAACTGGAATTTAAATAAAAACTTTTTATAAAAGTGATTTTAAAAGACATTTATTTTAGAGCAATAACAATATCCATTTGATACCATAATGATGGACACACATCACTCTACATTTGTCCAAACCCAGAAAATGTATAACACCAAGAGTGAACCGTAATGTAAACTATGGAATTTGGGTGATAATAATGTGTCAGTGCAGGTCCATCAACCGTAATAAATGTACCACTCTGGGGTAAGGGTTGGGGGGATGTTGATAATGGGGGAGGTCATGGATGTGGTAGGGGGAGGGTATATGGGCAATCTCTCTACCTTCCCCCCAGTATTGCTATGAACCAAAAACTGCTCTAAAACAACAAAATCTTCTTTAAAAAATTCTTCGAACTTCGTTATTTTATTGTTCTTACCACATATTTTCCCTCCTTTCTGTTTTTCTCTTCTTTATTTCATATATTCATTTAGCTAATATCATGTGGTCACCATGTGCTGGAAGATACTCCATGTGTTGGAAATATGAGGATGAACACATGCTACTTCAGCCTACAGAAAATTCTGAGCATAAATGAAGACTGTCATGTGTAAAAGAACACTTAGGTTCTAGGGGAATAAGAGTCATTTGGAGATAGGCACAGGACATTACAGTAACAAAGAGGAGGGATACTGAATCTTATAGGGAAAGTATTCCAGAGAAGTCTTCCTCAAAGTGAAAAGGGAGGGGCAAGGAAGTATACCAACTGGCCTAAGTATGGTGCCTTCAAAGCTCAGCAAGTTGTTAAGGAAAGGCAAAGGACAGGGGAAAACCAAGACTAGAGGAGGGAAGGGAGGCAGGAACGCTTCATTAAAGATGGAGTTCTTGGTGGATGCAAAGGAGGGGCTTCTAGAAAGGCCTGAGGAAACATCTGGGGGTGAGAGTATGGTTATTATCTTGATTACGGTGATAGTTTCAAGAGTATATTCATATATGTTGAAATTAATCAAATTCTACAAATTTTAAATACGTGCATTTTATTGTATGTCAATTATACTTCAATGTTTTTTTTAAGACCTAACGCTATTTGAAGAACTGTAAACATCCATCTAAGAGCTATGGGAAGCAACCAAAGGATTTTAGGGAGGCAGTGAAGGATAGTCTGTGGTATTTGACACTCATTTTACATCTTTACAGATGTTCCCTGCAATCAAACTAAAAACTGAATCAACTGGTCCTATTATAAACAAGGAACCATGTTCCTATTACATACAAGGAACACGCTTGTCCATATACCCAGAATACATTCCTATCATTAAGTGAGTAACATGGGTCTTTTTTATCTCAACTCACTTTTAAAACCAACCTTCAAAAATGCCAAAAAACAACAGACATCATAAATAGAAGCAAAGAGACAAGTGAGAAGCATTAAGAAAAATTGCAAATATTTACAAAGGAGTAACAAAAAGATTATATAAGAAGAGCCTACAAACTAGAAGGAAAAAAAAGAAAAAAATGAAAGATATTATAGGCAGTTCTAAGAAGAAAAATAAATAATAAATATATAACTGCTTCAATATCATCTCATAACCAAGTAATATAAAGCAAAATATATAAAAACAAGTGAAAAATGATAATATTAAGTATTGGTGATTGTACCAGAAAAAGAAAAAATCCACACATATATTGTTCCTAAAAGTATACGTTAACACATATATCTTGGAAAAGTAATTTAGCAATAACTATCAAGATAAAAAATACCTTTAACCTAGCAATTGAAATTCTGAGACTCTTTCCTAAAAAAATATTAATAACAAAGCTAACCTTTTTAAAGAGTTCATCGTTATAAGAGGATTTATACATATTCACTATATTGATTTTTTAATACTCAGGAGAACAGAATGGAGGTAGGCACTACTACTGCCCCTGTGATTGGTACAATAATGACCCCTTATATATAACCACTAATCCCTAACACTTTTGAATATATTATTTTACATATCAAAAGGACTTTACAGATGTGATTAAATTCAGGATCTCTAGAGGGGGAGATTACCCTGGGTTATCCAAGTACGCCCAGTATAGTCACAGGGCTCTTATAAAAGGAGAGCAGAGGGTCAGAGGAGATGTGAAGACAAAAGCCACAATGATGCTGGATCACAAGCCAAGGAATGTGAGCAGCCGCCTCTAGAAGTTGGAAAAAGGAAACAAATCCCCTCCACAGCCTTCAGAAAGAATGCGGCCCTGATGACCCATTTTGGACTTCTGGCCTCCAGAATTATAAGATAATAAACTTTTGTTGTTTGAAATCACTAAGTTTGTGGGTAATCTGTTACAGCAGCAACAGGAAATAATACAGTCCCATTTCATAAATAAGAAAATCGAGGTACAGAAAATTAAGTAACTCCCCAAGAGCACACAGGCTGGTCTACGATTTAAACCCAGAGTCCATACTCACAACGTCTAAGATACACTGCCTTCAGATGCATATAGAAAGACGAATGAAGAATTATTCTTTTAAAAGCCCTGGGAACATATAATTTAATGGGTACTGACATAATATTTCTGAATAGTACAGACAAGTACAGACACAAAGATGTATACAAAATTATTTTAAAACCCTCCAACAAACCACCCTTCTTTCGAGGAAGTATTAAAAGAAAAAGTCACAGCAGAGACCATAAAATACCGTTCAAGAATTTAAAACCAGGGATGCCTGGGTGGCTCTGCCGGTTAAGCGTCTGCCTTAGGCTCAGGTCACAGTCTCAGGGTCCTAGGATCAAGTCCCGCATCGGGCTCCTGGCTCCTCGGGGAGCCTGCTTCTCCCTCTGCCTGCCATTCTCCCTGCTTGTGCGCTCTCTCTGACAAATAAATAAAATCTTAAAAAACAAAAAAAGAATTTAAAACCAGTACATCATGAAAATAACTAACTCCAATATGTAATTTTTTTTACAATGAAAAAGTTTCAGAACAATATATTTCTCTAAATGTTCATATGAACACGCAAATATTTGTGAATACAAAGAAACAGGATTGAAAGTCCAACAAAATGTTAAAAATAATTTGTATGGAATGCAGTGAGCTAGTGAGATACAAGGAACTTCCACATCATATTCAATATTTTTATACGTTATTTGAATGTTTTACAACAAGAATATTAGGGTACATTTTAAAGCAGGCATTTTTAATGCAGGGAAATATGCATAAACTTCCTACAACAGTTTTTGATTTAAAAAAACAAAACAAAACAAAACAACGAAGATCTCTACTGCACAAAGTTTAAAAGCCCTGCCCTACAGTGACACCAAATGGTGGCAGCTCAAAATACAGAACATGAGCAGGACATTTGTTCAATTCAACCTTCCTGTAAATGTTTTAATCCCTTCGAAGAACAGGCAGCTTAATAGAATTAAATAATGTGGAGACAAATACTCAAAAACCTAGAATTTTTAATCAAAGAAAATCTACTGCACCAAGTTTCAAATGCAAATTTTTAGGCATTTTTCCAAACTTCAGCTCATCTTCTGATCCCACTGAATATTCACGTATCTTATTTCTCCCACAGTTAAGCCATGATACTGTGAGAACAGAGATTTTATCTAATGGTTTACTGATCAAAGAAACTGCAAATATAAAAAAATAGTCATACAACTAAAATCAGGTTCTACTCAATGGGAGCCAACCTTTGGTAAGTAGGAAACATTTTTGGAGAATAAGTGAGGAGGTGTTAGAGGTGAAGAGGGAAGGAAGGAATCCAAGAAAAGAGGCAGGTATATTTTCACTTCTTCACTTACTGATACAAAATTAAGTTGAATAAAGCATGAAGAGAGGGCATACCAAATATAAACCGATTTCTCAACAACAAAAAGAGTCCTGAACTGTCCAGGGAAAAGAATATTTCAAATTAAGCACGTCAGTCAGAATTCAATGTCCTCTGCCCAGAACCTAAAACAACAAATAAAATCAGCAACCAAATGGTCTCATTCAAGTCACACAAAAAGATACAGAGATAGACCAGCTCCCAGAGCACTCCTTTAAAATACCATTTGACTAGAACCTTTAGTCTCTCAGTATTAAATGACAACTTTTTCAGATTTTTGATGGGATATTATTTTTCATATGTCAAAATCTCCCAGAAAACATAGGACATATAAGTGTACTCTACTCAGCTACAAAAACAACTTAATGGTATCGTTAAACTATTAGACGATGAATTTATAGCACCGGAAGAGGATCCGTTCCGAAAGGTACCAGACCGCCAACCACCACAAATGTCACCATCACAACTAGACTAGACAGCACAGACAGGACCAGCTTCAGAAAGCCTAGCAACTGTCCTGCTCAAACTGGCCAATGTCCCAGTCGTAAAGATTGCGAAGAGAATTAGTTCAGGAAGGTACCTCAAGACTCTGACTTATTAAAAGTAACAGATGAGTGGCTATACCCTTCATAGCATAAAAGTACCTGTATCTAGTATTCATGCATTAAAAACTTTTTTTGAATAGTGGTAGTATCTGCATTAAAAATTTTTGCTTCCAGTTTCAAGGGAGAAACAAAGTGCATATGAAATACTATATTATAGAAAACCTGGAGTGAATACAGACATATCAAAGCCACTCAGAGAAAGACTATTATATGATCTCACTCATATGTGGAATTTAAGAAATAAAACAAGAAGACCATAGGAGAAACACAAAACAAGACGAAATCAGAGAGGGAGACAAACCATAAGAGACTCTTAATCATAGGAAACAAACTGAGGGTTGCTAGAGGGGAGGGGTGGGGGGATGGGGTAACTGGGTGATGGACATTAAGGAGGGCACGTGATGTAATGAGCACTGGGTGTTATAGAAGACTGATGAGGGGCGCCTGGGTGGCACAGCGGTTAAGCGTCTGCCTTCGGCTCAGGGCGTGATCCCGGCGTTATGGGATCGAGCCCCACATCAGGCTCCTCCGCTATGAGCCTGCTTCTTCCTCTCCCACTCCCCCTGCTTGTGTTCCCTCTCTCACTGGCTGTCTCTATCTCTGTCGAATGAATAAATAAATAAAATAAATAAAATCTTAAAAAAAAAAAAAAGAAAAAAGAAGACTGATGAATCACTGACCTCTACCTCTGAAGCCAATAATACATTAATGTTAATTAATCAAATATAAATTTAAAAAATAAAAATATAAAAAAAAGAAAGCTTCAGGGATATACAATTTAATATATATTGGCATGGTATTTCTCAGTAGCCTATTTGTATACCATACTCTCTACAGGACATAGAGTCCTAAAAAGTTGTATCTAAGTAATACATGCCAAAAGTAAAACATATTTCTAATTTGTATGTTACATCTTATATATTCTAATTGGTCTTCAATTGACATTAGTTACTAGCATTTTGAATGTGTTACTTTCGCACAGTACCTTTCTATGAAAGAGAAAATAATGTAAACAAATGCCAATATCCTGGTGGAGCTGCTTTTTGTTTATTGTTTTACATAATTCTTTAGTGGAATTAAGGTTGATTACATAATGCAAACAACTATGGTGACTTTATCATATCAAATTTTGATGTTCATTGAAATAGAACACAACTTTCTGAGAAATCTGTAATTCACATGAATCAAATTAGTAAATTTATGTAACTGGATGAAAGAAAAAGTTAAACTGGCAAATAATATAATGGTAGAGTTTTAACTGATTTTTTTTTTTTTTTTTTAAGTTACAGAGAGCAAGAGGAAGGAGAGAGTGAAAAGAGAATCTTAAGCAGGCTCCACGCCCAGTGCGGAACCCAGCGTGGGACTCGATCTCATGTCCCTGAGATCATAATCAAGGGTCAGACACTTAACTGGCTGAGCTACCCTTAACTGATTTTTGTTAAAATGAAAACAATATAGAAATCGCTATCAGGACACAGAACCTGAAGATGACACAAAGCTAAAATTAAGTCTCTCTTGGGTGAAAATGAAAAGGCAAGTGTTGGCCTTTTGGCGGGTACGAAAGCTATCCTAACCCTTACCTATTCCTTGTCTGTGATACATTGATGGTTTTTAGGTAGAAATAATTAGTACTTTAAATCTAAGTTTAGTCAATGAGTAAATGTTTTTCTACAAGATCAAAGTCATGTAGGAATCTGCAGGTTAGCTTACCTCAAGGTAATAGCCCATCTTCGATACAACATAATTAAGTCTATTATTTTTTCTTAACAATTTTTATTATGTTATGTCAGTCACCATACAGTACATCATTAGTTTTTGATGTAGTGTTCCATGACTCATTATTTGGGTATAACACCCAGTGCTCCATGCAATATGTGCCCTCCTTAATACCCATCACTGGCCTATTCCAATCCCCCACGCCCCTCCCCTCTGAAGCCCTCAGTTTGTTTCCCAGAGTCCACAGTCTCTCATGGTTCATTCCCCTTTCTGTTTACCCTCCCTTCATTCTTCCCTTCCTTCTCCTACTGATCTTCCTGCTATTTCTTATGTTCCATAAATTTAGCTATCGTGGACAATGCTGCTATGAACATTGGGGTGCATATGGCCCTTCTCTTCACTACGTCTGTATCTTTGTGGTAAATACCCAGTAGTGCAATTGCTGGATCACAGGGTAGCTCTATTTTTAACTTTTTAAGGGACCTCCACGCTGTTTTCCAAAGTGGCTGTACCAACATAAGTCTATTACTTTAAAAATGAAACAGCATAATGGCAATCATAGAAATATACATGATAATTATAATCAGCTTCCTAAAAAAAAAAAAAAACTTACTTATATAATCTTGATAAATTGCAAATATACCACTCTTTGAAGAAACTTAATATTGAGCTTTTAACCTAAAAGAAAAAAAACTTCAGGCATTCTACACTGTTCTATGAATTTGTCCATCATATTTTTTGGTAATTCTCAAGCATTGTTTAGAACTTTAAGCAGGTTCCTCCCTCTTTTTTTGGTGGGGGGAGGTGTCTGAGAAGTAGAGGGAGACAGACTGGGAATGGTGAAAAGTTGCAATGGAAGAAGGTAAAGTTGACGAACATTACTATTTGACAAAATACATATATACTGTATTTACCCCCCAAATTTCTTTCTCCTTTCTTCACAAAAGCAGTTGTGTCTTAAAATGTTAGTACCACAAAAACTAGAACTTACAAAAACGTCTTTAAGAATATTCACAATCAACATATGATAGCACTATTCATATTGTCCATAGCAGATGTTTTTCAATAGCATTACTCTTCCTACATTAAATTCCATTTGCAATCAGGTATGACCCGGCATGGAATGTGTAGATTCAAGGTCAAGTATGAGTTGACATGTCCTGAAATGGAAGTGGCCCATCTTAAAATCAAAGCTATAACCTCCAGCACTAGTACCTGGAAATATAATTGTTTTAATTTTCAGACCCCTACGATAACACCGCTTGTAAATCACGGCTCTTTGATGTGAACTCCAGATTTTCAAAGGAGGGCATAACCTGGCTATTTTAAATATACCTAAAATAACTGCAAGTTTGAGCTCATTCTTCTGTGAAAATCACTAAAACATGGCAAGAGTTTTACATTTTTTCTGTGATGATGTGCCCTGTAAAAATTTACCTACAAAATATGCAGTTCCATCATATCCCTGGAGGTTGGTAATAGAACTGAAGATAAAAGGGAAAAAAGTAATCTTACATATAAAAAAGAAATGGGTGGCCTGGGTGGCTCAGTCAGTTAAGCATCTGCCTGTGGCTGAGGTTATGATCCCAGGTCCTGGGATCGAGCCCCATGTCAGGCTCCCTGCTCAGTGGAAAGTCTCTTTCTCCTTCTCCCTCTGCTTGTTTCTCTTTCTCTCTCTCTCAAATAAATCTTTTTTTAAAAATTAAAATGAAACACTAAAATATTGTCATGATGACTGAATGTTACCAACTTCAAAATGATAATTTAATGAAAGGAAAAAAGAAGAGAAAAAAGAAAGCTTGATAAAATTCTAATTTTAAGTTGCAACTCAGTTAATATATAACATTGGCAAGTATTTTCACCTCTACGGACCCCAACTTCTATAAAATAGGAGGCTGGTACAAGGTGATTATCAAGTTGTCTCAAAGATTTTTTTTAGAAAAGATATTCATTTTTCATCTTCTTTGCCAAGAAAGAGACTGTATTTCTAATTCCAGAGTCTAAAATAGGAGATGAGCGGAGGTGAGCGATTAGAACTAGAAACTGAAGTTACTCTTGCAATATGTTGGAATACATAGCTCCAGAATAAATCATAGATATACTCTTCTGCCACAGGAGTGCAGTTTTCATCTTACATTTTGACATGAAATAGAGCGCGTGTGCGCGCACACACACACGCACACACACACAAAATCATGTTTATACTTTTAAACTCCTCGGACTTCCTCTAAGGCTATAGTTTCAATATATATTTGAAATCAAGATAATTTTCCATAAATAGCCTTAGGTTGAAAAAAAAAAAAAAAAAAGGCAAGATGGACATTAAAGGTTTGTGAAACAATCGTGATGTGAAAAGGCCGGACAGTTCCTTTCCTGTGTGGCACAGTCTAAAAATCCCCGCCCAGGAGAGCCAACGCTGAAAGACAGACAGTACTTACCACAACAGCAAACTGCTCGGGTTCACATAAGTTGTTATAGTCATTCTTGAACTGAGACAATGAACTCAATTGTTCTTGATCAGGTAGATGCTTTATTAGGTTCTAAAAATTAAAACAAGAAAATATCTTTACTAAATGTGCTTCCTGAATTCTAGAAAGATTTATTAATAAACTATGGGAAAGAAACCACTGAGAAAGTCAATCTTTAGTTTTATTTCTAGGTAACCTCAGCCTTGTCCTCAGCCTTAGACTACATTCTTGGCATCTTGAAAGCAGTCAATTTCCCTCTTCTCTCTCCAGAGTTACATATTCAGATCAAACGTTACTGACTGTTTATTTGATTAACTATATAACTGAGAAAGAAAAACTCAACCTACACCAAAGCAATGGCTTTCTCACCTGGGTAAATGTGATCAATTACATTTCAGCTTTAGGGAATTAAATGTCAGAAATTTCAGGCAAAGCCAAACATTTTAACACTTCATTCAAGGGGGTAAAAGAAATGATCATATTGCTACTAAAAGGCAAGAGAAAAAAATGAAATTCAGGGAATTTTAATGAAAGTGCTTGCAAGATTTAATGAACATGATTGCAGTTTTAATAATAAAAATTAAAGTATCTCTAAAACAAAGACAAACTAACTTTTCTGATGGGAAAGAAACTTGAAAAGGCACTGAAGAGACAGAATGATATACTTTGCAGATAAAAAGGTTATAGAGAGATCCTTTAGGAATTTAAGTGCCCATGGCCTTTTGCCTATATCATTTGCAGTCCAGAAACCACAGGCTCTCGGTCATTCTGGCTCCTTTGTCTTTTATCCATGGCCTTTCTCAAGCCACACATTTAGACAACAGAAACACTCCCAATGGAGAAAGACAAAATGAACACACAAATTATCTTTCCCTGTTAGAATTTTAATGATTACACAATCCTGGGGACAAAGTCTATTCAGATCCTCCGTATCAAATATAATTGACTGTAACAGTGTTATAAGCAAGTTAGTGTCCTGGTATTAAAATTAAGAAAAAGAGTGGTTGGTGCTCACAACTCCAGATTATAGCATCAGTATACTCTGTACAAGCCCAAAGTCAAGGACAAGTTATAATTAAGCCTACATCATGCTGTATATGTTTATGGGGGAAAACTCCCCCAAAGGTGTCATTAGTTAAAAATAATGTTAGAGAATGTTATATATCAAAGTAGTTAGATCAAAGAACAAGTTTTGGACTCACTGTGTACCTTTGGACAAAAACTTGGTTGACTGGCCAAAAACAAACAAAAGAAGTGGCAATTTAAGACCATCCCTAAAAAAGTATTTACTATTAATACTACCAACTGAATAAAAGCAATAGAGGATTTTTCCATAGAAACAGAAATTTCTCTTATTAAAATTGCCTGAGGCCCAAAGATTGGGTTATTTATGTTTCTTTCAACAATTCTAGCTGACAGCTAGATTATTTGAGTTATTTACTCATCAGGCCTTGAATTTCTTCAGTATCCTTTTAGATGACCATCAAATCCCCTTAAATATCTGTAGTTAACATATAATTAATCTTTTATCATGAATTTATTAATTTTTCACTTCATTAGTTTTGCTTTGTAAAGTAATAAAACGATTATGATTTGTAAGAATACAGGCCCAAACTTCCTTTGTCTCTCCCTTTATCAAATTTACCATCCTTTCACAAATCCTTTCACAAATCCTAAGGTCCTATCAAACTACACACTCTTCTCAGTTGCCCAGCCCCCAGCCCCCAGCTCTTCCTTCATGGTACATGGAATTATTAGGGCCAGAAGAACTGACCCCTGCTACATTACTCTCACAGCCCTACGGCCTTTTCCACATCCATGCTGTGTCCCACCCTGCACAACCCTCACCTCCACCCATGGCACAGCACTCCCCTAACACAACCTCTACTTCTTTAAATCAATCAATCAATCAATCCTGATCCAGTCATGTTTATTTCATGTTTACATAAATGTTGTTTCCCTTGCCAAACTATAAATTCCAAAAAGGTAAAATCCATGTCTAATTGAGCCTGACATAATGCCCTGCACATAGTGTGTGTAATAAAATATTTGCTAAATGAATTAATGAATAGAAGACAAATGAAGGCAAATGGGTAAAGAGTGAGGTAGAGAGCTGACATCAAAAACAGAATACTACTGGCATCTGGTTATATATGAATAAGTAATAAGATATGCCAAAATAAAGTTATGACTGTGAACAGAGCTTACCAAAACGGTGATTCTATCAAGAAATGTTTTCTCTGTGCCAAGTTCAAAATCGGCAGTTCTTCACTTTACAATTAAGAACATATTCTTAAAATTAAGACTACAAAGAGTATGAAATTCTTATTTTTTGATCAATATATAAATGTCCAAACTAAGTCTTTAGATTTTAAATTCCTCAAACTTGTTTTATATTTAGTAGATGTGGTAGGCAGAAGGACGACCTAAACTACATCCCCCAAGATGTCCACACCTAATCCCAAGAACCTGTAGAAATATTTGGTTACATAGCAAAGGGAAGTCAAGGCTGTTATCAGCTGACCTTAAAATAGGAAAATTTTCCTGGATTATCTGCACTGCTGAACGTAACCACAAAGATTCTAAAAAGTGGAAGAGGGAGGAGCACCTGGGTGGCTCAGTCGTTAAGCGTCTGCCTTTGGCTCAAGCCGTGATCCCAGGGTCCTGGGATTGAGCCCCGCATCAGGCTCCCTGCTCCGCTGGGAGCCTGCTTCTTCCTCTCCCTCTCCCTCCGCTTGTGTTCCCTCTCTCGCTGGCTGTCTCTGTCAGATAAATAAATAAACCTTAAAAAAAAAAAAAAGTGGAAGAGGGAGACAGAACAATGGAGCGAGAGGGAGATGTGATTGTGAAAGAAAGAAGAGAGATAGGCAACATTGCTTCAAAGTTGAAGAAAAGTGTCCCAAGCCAAGGAATGTGAGCAAGCCATGAGGAGCCAGGAAAAGGCAAAGAATAGCATTTTGTTCTAAAGCCTATAGAAAAGAATGAAAGCCTGCCAACACCTTGACTCTAGTATGGTAAGACACACGCCGGATTTCCGTTCAATAGAAATGTAGGCAGATACATTTGTGTTATTTTCAGCTACCGAAGGTGTGGTAAATTGTTGCAACAGCAATAGAAAACTAATATATTAAGAAATTTTACGGAACTGGATGATCTTTGGACTTGAATTAAAAAAATCCAAATTCTTCCCCCATCTCTACCCAAGAGCCACCTGAACCATCCAGCACATTCATGTAATCAAGTTAAAAGCTACTCTCTAAATACTCAACAAATGCATTAGGAAAAATACAAACATGTATTAAGTAGAAAAATTTTCTTTAAGGAACTTGAAGTCTACACCCAACAACAAGGCACATTTACAATCAACAGTAACAAAGACAAAAATCTAGGGGCGCCTGGGTGGCTCAGTCATTAAGCGTCTGCCTTCAGCTCAGGGCGTGATCCTGGCGTTATGGGATCGAGCCCCAGTCAGGCTTCTCCGCTGGGAGCCTGCTTCTTCCTCTCCCACTACCCCCGCTTGTGTTCCCTCTCTCGCTGGCTGTCTCTGTCAAATAAATAAATAAAATCTTTAAAAAAAAAAAAAAAAGACAAAAATCTAGTAAAAAGAAATTGCTAGAGAGTGAAGGCTTCAAGAGTTACTGGATCACGTGTTTGGGAGTCTCAGGGACTCACAGCACAAACTCCTACCAGGATTACGTCACAATCACACTGGGAAGGCAAGGTAGGAGAGGCAAAACCAAAATCTCCTAAAGACACCATCTACTGATAGATTAAACTTCCAAAATAATTTTAAACATGTGTTGACGCTAACAAATAATCTCTGGTTTCTTTTTATTGTTAAAAAAATCATTTTTCTAAGTATATCCATTATAAGAATGAAAGATAGTAAACAGAAGATATTTTTCTCTCATTAGATAATTTGTGGTTGATTTGCCGATTTTACATTCTATCAAGATCTGCATTATTGATGCCTTCGGTGGAATCAGCGGGTAACTCTGGCACCGCACTAGCATTCCTTAAATACTACTGTGGGTAAAAACCATTTAAAAAACCTCGCAGCCTCCTGAATGAATTCAGAATGCCATGCCCACAATTTCTAGTACTCACAGGAACACAAATGACTCAAGGAAGCGTTGTTAATAAAGGTAACTTTAAATAAAGACAACACTCCCCCTATCTTCTATACCAAATCATAATATGACTTTATAAAGCAGAAGTCTAAGAAAAACATATTCTAAAAGGATTATACAAATAAATTTTAACTAACATATTACTAATCTTAACTGTAACCAAAACAAAAACATATACATAAAATTAAACAATTTGCCTTTCAGAAACAGTCATTTAAAATAATTGAAATGTAATCATTTTGATAGCATTATATTTGGTTTGCAGTTAAGAGAAGATGCAGAGTTTTATCTCCTGGCAAAGTAGGAGTTATGCTAAAACTAATTATGCAGCAATGATTTTCCAGTTGAATGATTTGGTTTAAGAATTTTGCTTCACTTACAGATTTCTATTTAATGAGAAGCCTGCAATGAAATATTGGAATTTAAGCTCTCTGCCAGTTTGTTTACCTGAATCATAGACTCTGCCAACTGTGTTTCATCCACTTCCAATATCATCATTTTGATTTCCTCATATGGCACCCGAAAAGAGCTCAGGAAGATTGCTAAAAGGAGGAGAGAGAAGTTCACGATAGGTAAGGGAAGAAAAGAATTTGAGATGTAGTACTATATAAAAAATCAAAAATAATTCATAAAATGAGAGACTTTAAACATTAAATGTAATTACTACAGGGGAAACTTTCATTAGCACATTTTCTACTCAAGCTTTAGAACTACTATTTAAGCAACAGTCCTTTATTATTATGCTGGTTACAAGGTTGATTTTTTAATACTTAGTTATTAGCCTATCACGGAATGGTGCCAATTTTCATGTGATTTAAAAAAAAAAAAAAAAAAACCCTGAAATATATTTAGTATTCCATAAAAATATCACATTGTAATAAAAGAACCATGAAACTCCAAGATGCACATGTAATATTTGTCTAAACATGTGTGTTATTAGCTTGTATAATATCTTCCAGCCCTACTAAGTAGTTCACAAAAAATATTTTAAGAAAACTGTTAAGTAGTGCATTAACGCTATTGTAAGTTATAATAGCACTTCCCTGTTTTAAAATATAATAGACAATATGCCAGAAATACCCTCTGTATGTAACTAAAGCTTGAATATCCAAAACTAGAGAACAAATTTTCTTGGAAAACTATCCAAATGGATTAGATTGGATACTGCATCCAATATAGATTGGATAAAATTACTAAGAATTTCAACATTATTTACATTTTTTTCTAATACCTCATATATCCAATATTAAAACACAATGATCTTCTCAAACGCTACTGAGGTAAATAAGGATATTTTCACAGTATTAGATTTAATGCTTTTGCTGTTTCCTCCCTTATTCTACTATTAATGTCTCTTCTTCAGTGACAGATGTCACTTCTTGAACATACTTAGAATTTGCTACCACTAGCCCACTATTTTATAAGCTGAACTTATGTCATGTTGTCTGTAGGCATTTTCATAGAAAGACAGCATTTTTTACCAGATTGAGAAAACATGGCTGTATTTCATATACCTGAGGACACCATGGATCATCCACAGATAAGCAACAAGGGCACCATCTGTGCTCTCATCACCAGCTTGACTGACACATTTCTGAACTCAAATAGTCATAAATATGGGATAATGGTGCTAGAAATTATAGATGGGTATAATTCTTAATATCCCAACAAGATGGAATAAACGATATAAATATTATTGCAACAGAGATTAATGAATTATAACAGGATAACCCCATAGTAGACACTAAAAAGCACAAAAATATATGAACTATATGATCTCAAAGTATCAATAAGTAATTGTTGGGAAGAGAAAATCTCAGTCTGTGTATCATGTACAAAACAAGTTGTATATGATTGCAGAATTAAATGTAAATATTAACAAAAACAAATACTAAAAGAAATTTAAGATGCCAGTTTAGCTCCTTTATGGTAAGAGAACATCTTAAGCATAAAAGTTGATGGAAAATATGTTAAAAGATTGATATGACACCATAAAAGGGAAACACCATCAAAGCACAAAACAATTAAAAAGCAAGGAAGCTGAGGGTATAAACCTGCTTCAAGATTGAAAGCGTTTTTTTTCTTCATTTAGAATAGCCTGAGATCTAAGAAAGAAAATGAGCAAAATGTGTGTAACCTTAATTAAAAAAGTAAGAAAAGAAAGACAAAAAAAATATGTAATAATATGTTAAACCTTAGGAGTAAGCAAACTGAAAAAGCAAATCGTTAAAATATACCTGAACTGCAAATTTAGGAAGATTGAGCGGAATCTTTGAAAGTATTAATTCCTTTCAAGAAGCAATAAATTTCACTCAAGAAACCTAGTCTATGGATACAACACAGAAATATAGAAAAGATTATAACATTAAATACAAAGATCAAAGAATAAAATTACTCTGAAGCATAATACAGTCATTAGGGAAAAAAAATTATACTTTTATGTACTTCAGCCATTATGGCAATGTAGAGAAATACCCTTGAAATACTGATCTCCTCCATTCTGAAAAGGATATTTTTTATCTTAATCAAGAAATATCCTTGGCATAGCATAAGGTATAGGGCTCTCCAATCACTATGTTGTACAACTGAAACTAATATAACATTGTGCACCAACTATACTTCAAGAATAAAACATAAACCCTTGGAATATCTAAAACACATACATATGTGTGTGCACGTGTGTGTATGCGCACGTGTGTGTGTAAATCCTAAATTCACTTCCAAGCTGGCTGGAAAGGAAGGAAAACAGAAATCCTGGGAAAATATTTTAAAAAATGAAAGTTCAAAATAATGGCCAGGAAAAAAAAAAGATTATTAAGAAGAAACAAGATTTGAGGGAGGAAAACACTTGGAAATAAAAAAAAATTATTTATATATATATGTATACATATTATATATGTATATATATTATATATCTATATATATATGTGTGTGTGTGTATTAAACTATTGACATTAAAAACTCAATTTATGGATCAGACATTAGATAAAGAGAAAACTGAGGACATCAAAGACAGGCAAAGAAGCGATCCAAAACACAAATTTAAAGAGATGGAAAAATTCTAGGTTAAGAGACATAGGAGTAAAGGCACCTTAAAAATGTCTACTTGGAGTTACAAAAGGCAATCACAAAAAGAACACATTGAAGGAAACCTTATTTGAAGAGGAAAAAATCAGAATTTTCCAGAATTATAGACACAAATCATTACAATAAAAAGGCTCAACGAATCCTAAATATAATTTTTTTTTAAACCACACTAGATCCTTGTCCAACACACGGCATTGGTAAGGTTGGAAAGGGGGAACATTCAAGCATTGACGGTGGCAGAATACATTGGTACAAATACAGAGCAGTATATACTTAGAGCAGTAGTCACCTGTTTCTGTTAAGAGTCACATAATAAGTATTTTAGCTTTTGTAAGCCATACAGTCTCTATCACAACTATTCAACTCTGTTCGTGTAGCACAGAAGCAGCCACAGACAATATATGATCAAATGTCCGGCTAAGTTCCAATAGATTGTATTTCAACGAATAGGCAAAGGCAAGATTTAGCCTGAGGGCCATGGTTTGCCACAACCTGCCTTAGCACCACCAAAAATGGGAAACAACCCAAGAGTCAACCAAATGTTGAATGAATAAAGTATAGCATTCAAAGAATGTGTTATCAAAACTTCACCCTTAGAACTCTCCTGGACTCTGCCCCATGTACCTCTCCCTTGGTTGATTTTGATTTGTATCGTTTAAGCATGAGTCAAATAGCTTCCAGTGACTTCTGTGAGTGCTTCTAACAAATTATCATACTTAAGAGTGGTCTTGGGGACCCCCAAACTTGCAACTGGTGTCCAAAGTCAAGATGGTCTTGGAGATAAAAAAAAAAATTGCAGATAAAAACCTTCTATGATGTCACACACTTTTAAAGTATATAAACAATATGAATAAATATAAATAACACAACAAGCGTAATGAATACAGTTAACATACATTTAAAAAAAGATAAAAGGTTAACAGAAGTTTACTTTGCGAATGGACATAATTTATTCCTTGACTTTCTTCCATATTTGTAATTCATCCACTGCTTTAAGGTATTATTACATAGTTACAATAACATGCACATCAAATACCTATATTTATAAAGAATGAACTACGTTGTTTTTATACCTTATGAATAAGGCTTTAGGAAAACATTTGCTCTAAGGGTAAAAAAAATGACAGAAGAGTTGAAAATGGCCTAATGCATAACACACAATTCAGAAGACAAGCCTAGACCTTTAAAAAACAAATTAAAAGTTACTGAGAATATGAGATACTCATTTAAAGCCTCCAAAAGACCCATTAAAGTGAATATTTTTACTAACATGCATCTTATCCTTCAAAATGTGATTATATAGATCCCAGTGGGAAGCTTTGAGTTCAGTGAAGAAGTGTAAAGTGTGCAGATTTTGGAACCAGTCACACATGTTTTCTTCAAGGGAACTTATAAATATTTAAACCTTTACATTAATTCATAGATTCCAGGGTTCCTCCCTTTATAGCTCTAATACTCCAAAAATCTGGTAAAGCATATGAACCTTGTAAAATTCCTAAGGCATCTCTGGAGCCTGGAGTGGCTGGAATTCTACCTTTTATGCTGAGCCCGGGGACTTTGCCAAACCCTTT
This sequence comes from Ursus maritimus, assembly GCF_017311325.1. Lineage (NCBI taxonomy): Eukaryota > Metazoa > Chordata > Mammalia > Carnivora > Ursidae > Ursus > Ursus maritimus. The sequence continues at coordinate 35,702,112 of NW_024423344.1, forward strand.
ACGAACTCAAATACAGGGAGAGCCTAACACACCCTTGAATAAGTAGGTGAATAAAGGAGTAGATTTTAGAGCCTTTCCCCAAAATTCTATCAAATACTTCAGTTAAGAGAAATCTAAGAGAAACTATCTCAGATTTCCAAGTGACAACAGAGAGTGTTGTCACTATCACGAGACTCTCTTCGCAATTCAGCATCTCAAAAGACTGAATTTCAGAGACAAAAACCAGCTGTGAATCAGACTATAATTACGGTCAAGATTATAGGTTGCTAAAGCTTCTTAAAGCTTAAATCATAACACTTGCTACAATCAAAGAGGGCAAGAAGAATCCAGAAATGGATTACATCATAATATGACATGGTTTAAATTCTGGACTTCTCGATCTTATACTTTAAAACGTGTTTAACAACTAAATGGATGCATATATATTCTCTAGCTAAAACAACAACAACAAAAAACCAATATCCTCTGTATAATATGATTTTGTTATCTCTAAACAGGAATAGTATAACCTATAGCTACTGACCATTTTCAAAGTAAGCAACCTTAGTCAAGTCACTGAACTGCTATACTCACCCATAACGTCAATGCTACTACTTATGTGATAGGGTTGTAGTAAAGATTAAAGGGCCAAATACAGAACTAGATTATAAAGGTAATCAATAATTATTAGCCATTATTAAATTTAAAATCTCATTTAGCACATGTTCTATCACATATAAATAATACCAAAGTCAATTATTCAACTTTGAGATGGACATTCATGCTAACTTATCATGGCTGACCTATCTGAAAAGAATTCTATTAAAAATGCTACTTCTTGGGGCGCCGGGGTGGCTCAGTTGGTTAAGCATATGACTTCGGCTCAGGTCATGATCTGAGGGTCCTAGGGATCGCTGCTCCACAGGATTCTGCTTGTCCCTCTCCCTCTGCCCCTCCCCCTGCTCATGCGCACGGGCGCGCACGCTAAAATCTTTAGGTGAATAAATAAAATCTTTAGGTAAATAAATAAATAAAATGGTATTTCTTCAGGACCCCTAATGAGGCTGTTTGGAGTTAAGCCTAGGAATCAGTAAAGCAAGTCATGGACACTTTTCAAGAAAAACTCTCTTTCAGATCACAGAGAATAGAACTTTTGACATTATCTAAGTTAATAATGCTTTGAAGTCAATGTTCCTTTAAAGGGGAAAACTCCCTAAAATACCAGTATCGTATAACAGTCCCTAAAATCTCAGTAGTCTAACCAAGCATACACATACACCTCCACACACAAATCATTTCTAATTCAGACGGTATGTCCATTAGATATCAGAAAGAGCCCTGACACAATCTTCACATCACCATTTTGACAGCCATTCTGGGTGCTGGGGAAAGAACACTGGAGTTTCTCACACCAGCAATAAATGCTTCCACAGAAAACTACCTCATCTCCCCTTACACTGTCAGTGGCCCAAGCAAGCCACATGGCAACATCTACCTTCAAGAATGTAAGGATATGCAATCAACGCGTGCCCAGAAACAGAGATTAGTATCTTGGCCAATCACATTAATGTCTACACACTATCCACGGGGATCTTGGCACACCCACAATGCAGAAAAGGGGTGGCCCTCTGTCATAGTAAGCAGGAAAGGAAGGAGGTCTCAAAACTTTCACAGAAGGAATGTCAACTCTGTCTTTTACACTTACTGCCTCCAACATAATTCCTTCTTTAATCGATAGCATGGAGCTTTAAGCCTCTCACCAAAGAATTTTTGTTTCCATTACTTAATAAAAGCTCTCTTGAGGCATGTAATAATTGAAAGGCAGACTAAAAGTCATGTTAACTTTCCATGCCTCTAGATTTTCCACATTGTATTCCTCTCACAACATCAGAAAGTAATATATACATATGGTATTATCTCAGTTCCAAGCAAACTATCTTTGATGCATTTAAGTTACAGTTAGAAATGAGTTAGAAGCAAAACTCTTTGCCCTCTTCTCCCATAGTAATTCAGTCAGGGAGACAATTCAATACTAAGTATTTAGCTCCTGTAACAGTAATTAAATCTAAAATATTTCCAGTCATTACTTTTGAGGAAAGGCTTTGAACTGCTCAGATGGGATAATGGAATTCATTTTACTCATCATCCTAATTTCCATTAATATTCCAACCTCTTTTGCGTGTGATCAAGTATCAAAAATAATAGAGATTCGGAGGTATAAAAGAAATAATCCGCTACCACTTTTTAAAATATGATGTCATCACCTAAATTTCTTAACTCATTATTTATATCCTTAGACAAAGGGTAGCTTTTCTCTCCCAGTCATAGAAGATATATTTTCGTTCTAAATAGTCTCCTTAGCTTTCATTTTCTAATATGCATTAATTTTTTGAAGAATTTAACCCATAAATTGCCTAAAGGAAAAGAATTATCTTTGAAGTTATTATGCAAATAATAAAATATTAAAATAACAAAATGAAAAACAAGTCATAAAGAAAAGGAAGTAATTTACAGGAACCACCTCCAGTGTTTTGCTAATGTAATAGATTGAAGTTTCATACGTACAAAGGTTCTGGGCAATTTTAGAATCTAAAAATTTAAGCTCTTTAATTTTTTTCTTAATAGCTTTCTTCTCTTCAAAATCTTCCTCTTCTCTTCTCTCTGTAAAACCAAGGATAGATCCATGTCAGTAAGGCATTCAGCAGCAAAAGGACAGGTTGTGAACCCTTATCAAAGAATATAAAAAAGATAGAATTCTTTTAAATAACATGGTTATAAAAATAATAGATATCTCAAGACCTAAACTGTTTCAGGTAGGCACTGGTGGTTCTGATGCTAGAAAAACTGAGAATAGATACTTGGAGGTCTAACAGCAAAAACAAAACTAATGTGCATTATGGAAGCCAATACCACTGGTAATAAGAATGAATACGCTTAGCTCATTTGAACACTATACGGGACACAATTACAAAAATGAATATACTTACACATAGGGGAGGTTAAGAAGTTAGCTCTAAGAGTGCTGAGCAAACACACACACACAGCTATTTTATGTCTGACAGAGCACGCTTATTTAAAAATACAGCTCCTACTAAACTGGAAGAGTAGGTGGTCTGTAATTTGTTTTCCAAATCTTTGCAAACCGACAAAATTTGTTACTTAGCTTATTTTATGAGGGCTTTAGAACCAACAAATGCATCTAACCTCCCTGTCCTTAGTAAAAAATAAGAGAATAAATGTATCATGCTAAATATCAATCTATGACCTGTCCTTACGGCAAAGATATAGGACAGTCAAGGTTAAGAGTTGGAACCAATGGTGATCCTATCATCTTCCCTCTCACTTGTGTCCACGGATAGCACCTCTGGTCAAAGCCAGTCATCTGACAAAATTAGGATCCTGATAATAAAAAATAATGGAGCAAAGTATTTTAGATATGTATAAATAAATCACTAATATTGGGGAAAGTAGTTCCAAAAGCATCTTCATATATATAAGATGGCACATTATAATTACATTATATCAAAAAAAGACTATTATAATTACATGTTTTGGTACATAGTGTGAGACAGGGGTCAACTTTTATATTTTTCAAAATATTTAAGTAATTATTTCTATCATTTTATTAATAGTCATCTTTCTCAACTGATTTTACATTATACTTTTATCCTATACTTGTTTTTTGGGGCTTCTAATTCTGTTCCACTGTTCTAAGTACTACATCTTAATTGAATGTTCAAATTATTTTTCTTCCCTTTCTGAATTTTCTTCCCTTTTCTCATTTATTTTTCCACATGAATTTTAGAGTAATTCAAAAGTTCCAGAAATAAAATTCATTTGAATTGTATTTGACTCATGAGGCATCTGCAAATAGATTCAATGAAATTTGATATGTTGACAATTTTCAAAATTCCCAGTCATCAACATGACATGTGTTTGTAATTATTCAACTTAGCGCAGTGTTCTTTGTAGGCAACCTGTACATTCATTGTTAGTGTTAGGGGTCCTAGGTATATCTAAATTATACTCTTAAGTATGGGCATGGGAGGCGGAGAGATTGGTTAATCCTACCTTTCCCACTGTACGTGGTAACTAGTTACTGCTGGAATATAGAAACTTTGTTGAATTTTGCATACATGTTTTATAATCAGATTATTCTTTCATTCAAATGAATATTAAGCACCAATTAAAAGGGACCATGCTAGGCAATATAGATACAATGTTAGACAAAATAGAGACATCCTGGCCTCACAGAATTTAAAGATCAACAGTGGTGAGTACGAAGCAAATGTCAACTACAATACCTATATAAGTCTGCAATGTTTTGATAAGAACCACACGAGAATAAAGAAACCCATAACCCATACTTATCAGCAACAATCTTCACATAATAAATGTTACTTAATCAAAAACTTGAGAGAGAAAAGGAGTTAGGCGTGAGACACGGTTTTGGGGCGGTAGGAGGAAATATCAGACAATGGAAGGATAGTGTTTGAAAGTCTCAAGGTGCAAGAACTTGAAGGGCACAGAAAGAAGTGAGAATAATAAGAGCAGAGAATATTTTGTGGAAGTAAATGACACTAGAAACTAAGCACGTACCACGTCATGCAAGATCTTTTAAGCCAGGTTAAGAAGTCTGGATTTTATCCTCCAAGCAATGAGCAGCCACCGAGGTTTAAGTATGTGACAGACATCAAAAGAATTGCTTTTGAGAAAAAACTCAGGCTCTTCAAAGTGAAGTGAAAGAGTGGCAAAGGTAACATGGTAGTAGGTCAAGACAGAGGGAGTTACAGAAATCCCAAGGACAGCACATTGTGCCCTCATCTACAGCAGCGGCCACTGGGACGAAAAGAAGGGAGGATTTCCAAAAGTAGAATGCAGCCCGCATCTGCGTCCTGAATTTCAGACTGAATACCCAAGGGCCTACTCTCAACATCTCTACTTAGATGTCCAATGTGCACGTCCACGTCCACTAACATGTCCAAAGCCAAACACACACCCCCCTACACCTGCTCTGCCAGCAGTTTTCCTCATCTCAAAAACAAAAACAAAACAAAAAATGGGAATGCTCTTGTAGCAACTGCTGAACTCAAAGAGCTTGATGTCATCCTGTTTTCTACTATTTCCCTCAAAATCCCATCCAATCCATCCATCCATCCGGGCACCTCTAACTCCAACATGTTCCCGAGTTAAGCACTCCTCCCCATCTCCTTAGCTCCTACATTTCCTCTTCCCATGCCCACCATCCTTTCTCACCTGCATCACAACTGCTTTCTAACCCATCTCCCACTTCCAGGCTTGACCAACTGCAGTCTCTTCACCACAGGGCAGCCAGAGAGTCCTGATCAACACTAAAGGAAGAGCTTTCCCTCACTGCCTTACATGGCATAGCAACCCCCACTCGGTATTCCCTAACACCATCATTCTGCCCCTTTCCCTCCTCCAAAGCACCTTCTCCTCACATACTATAAATCTGACATTTATCTTTCTCCCCCTCTTACAAAACAAGTCTCTTAAATGTAGAAACTTTGTTCATCATTATATCCTTAGCACCCAAGAATAAGACTGGAACACACACTGCAGGTATTCAATGAACACCTGTGAGGCGTATGTATAAATGTATGAACCTGCAGACCAAAGGAGAAAGGGCATCCAGGGCAACCCAGCAGATGAGGATGGTGATTATCTAATTCAGCAACAGTCCAATTTTAAACATGTTCTGTTTGAGAAGCTCTGGTACATCCACACAGTCACGTACAAGAGGCAGCTGTACGTACAGAGGTGGAAAAGAGTAACCGAGAATGGAGACACACGTATCCGTCCCACCAGCTAGTCGGCTCACTGTCATAGATTTTCCAGGAACCAGCAAAAAATGACACGTTTGTCACCTTATTCCTAGTATTTAAACCTCCTGTCTTACTCTCAGTTAAAGTTTCAGATGAAGGCTAATAAAAATTATATTAGTGGACTTCCTTTCCTTAACCTGACCAAATGGCAATCATCTACTTTTTAGAAAATGTACATTTTTCTTATCTTTATCTGCAAGGGGAAAAAAAGGCCAGATTCTTTTTTTAATCAGTTCATTTCTCAACACCAATATCCTTTGACATTCTGAAATATGTTCTAGCTTATCTAAAGAAAAAAGTCAAAGAAACTAATAATCTTTAATTTTAAGCAACATGCTCTGCCCATCTCCTAGGCGTTCCACCGAACACATTCTGTTGCACTCGCTCACATAATTCTCATCACCAGTCATACTACTGCTAGCCTCATAATCACGATGAGAAAAAGAATGCTTAGGGCAAGTAACTCCAGGCAACGGACTGGTAAAAGAGTGATCGCAAGACTTTCTCTCTGATACTGTTTCCACTAGTTTTGAAATATATTAGGTATCACATAAAAAAAAAAAAAAAAAAAAGAGGGGGGCGGTAACCAAGTAATTCTGACCAATTCAACCTCCAAATCAGTCACTGAAATGATTTTAACTAATTCTGTCTTTTCATAAAAGTGACAAATTAGAGTCTAAGTTTAATGTATCAGCATACCCATAATGCAATGAAATTACAGTTTTCTCTTTTTTTTTTTTTTTTTTAAACCATATAGTCAAAGGGTGGTTGGAAAAAGATGGAACTGAAATAGTGAGCAGAATATGGACAAAGGGATAAGGAGCAAAGTTTTCTGGGAGAGACAACAACGGGAAAAAAAAAAAATCACACACACACACACACACACCCCCCAACAGGATAAAAAAAAAAATACACACACACACACACACAGAGAATAGAAATCAGATAATCACTCTATTAGCCAAACAGACTGATTTGGATAAAATCTTCAACATAGAAAAATAATTAAAAGTGAGATTGAAAAAAAAAAAAAAAAGCCAGATAACAGACTGCCTCAAATCAGTGTAATACCAGTGAAAATGTTTATGCAAAGGTCCTGATAAAGCAGGACCCAAATGTTGGCAGGAACAATAAACACGCATTCAAGAGGAATACGAACAAATGAGGATGTTTAATGGAAATGAAGTTCATACACAAAATCCTATTCATTTACCCGTGGTGATGTCATTTCTGTGAGATACTATCCAGGGCAGAGTGCGGGGTCCTGTGGGCACACTGGGCTGGACATCTCCAACCAGGTCCTGCATCCCCATCCCCACACATACCCACCACTGAACCCCACTGTGGCTTACATCCCTCGTCTAGGACCTGGGGACAGCAGACCTCTAAGAGGAGTTGTGAGAAGGAAATAGGACAATAATTACCTTCCTATGACCTTCCCTCAGCTTCCACAGTGTCAGGGAAATAAGAGACAAGAATCAGAGGGCCTAACTACAGCTCATGAGCCGAGAGAGGACATTTTGGACTCATCCCATCCGCCAGTACAGCTCTTCTTCTAAGGCTATTAAAAAATACACTTTCACTAAAAGACTAGATTTTCTCAAGTATAAGATGAAACTCTGAATCATAAAGTCAGACTATTAGTGCCATCTATACTTGTGATCTAGCTTTTTTGCCATTAGAGGTCTGTGTTTAATCTTATTTCCTAGAGATGTGTAAGACAGCATTTTTCCAACAGAAGATTAATATTGTTCAAAAACAGTTCTGATCACTAACACAGCATATGCTGCATTTTATGAGGGTTTTATGTCAGAACGAAGTCAAAGATGACAAAACTTTCTATGTTGCCAAGAGCCATGAACTGAAAAAGTCTTTTTTAATTACGTTTTCTCTTTATTCTTTTTGTTTTCAGTTTCAAAAATAGCAGCAAAATTATATAAAGAATCTCCTTTCAAAATCTTTGCTTTCATACTAAATTTTCCATTAAAAATCATAATTCCATGGTACATGGTTATACAGTTTATTCCAGTTCATTTTCCATTATGTTCTAATCAGATTGATTAAAAATGTGACTTTTTTCAGGAGTAAGATTCCACATATTCTATCATACATTATGTCACCATTGCAAAAAAATTCTAGAATACGCAGCTCTACATGTGTAGGCAGCTAGTGGTAGCACAAAAGGTTAATAGCACAGTTTTCTCTTTACATAATGGAATATTCTAAATCAATGAATGCTCTAACAATTGTTTATTCTATTTTTATTGGCGCTTCCTGGTTAAGCGTATCTCATGTCAGTATGTTTTTAAAATACTACACATTTCCATTTTTTTCTAGTATTCATTTGGCACAACCGCTATTAAATTTTACATGTTAGACGTTCACAATAAATTACCTTTGTTCATTAGATTACACTAGCCTGGAGAGGATAAAAGGAAGTGTACCAGATTAAATAAGCATTCTCTGTGACACTGAGAGAAGCCAATAAAATCAACTCAACTACAGAAATAAAGCAAGCATATATCATGGACTTAGGAAATGACAAGTGAGGCCTAGCACAATCTTCATATAAGGCAAAAGGCAGGGGCAGGGAGACATCCATAAACTAGAGATTCTTTGCATTAATTGCACCTGTTTTTCTTCTTGTTTTCCAACTGTTGAGGTTCTAAGAGGCTAACAAAGAGTATCAAGATTTTATAGGGTTCAGATTCTAGAAGAACAGTCCATGAAGCTTAAGCCCCTCATTCTACTGACGAGGAAGACTAAGCACGGAGTTTTTTAGTTACTTGCTCACAGCCACACAAACGGCGAGGCAGTGACTGACCCCCAGGACAAGGACACTGATCGCCACACCACAGGACAAGAGCAGTCTCTGGGGCAGGGAGTCCACATGAGGAAAGTGGTCTGTAATCCAACACGTAAGAGAAAGGTAACTCCTCAAGCTTTGCATTGACACTTGATACAATTTTCCCTCTGGGCACATGTTCACAGGGAGAGAAAGTAGGAAGGTGAGTGGACCCAGGGGAAGAAAGAGAGATGCTTGGTTTCTTGAGTACAATGAATAGGATTTAACGCTATGGAAAAATGTATAGTTCCAAAGGAGATTCTTAATTTCACCCATCACTACCTCTCTTCAAATGGTGGTTAACTGAATGTGGTTCAGTTATCCAGCAATACATTGTGAAAGGAATATACCTGGAAATCTCAAGGGTCGGAATTTGAGAATAATCTAATGGCTAGGAAAGGAAAATAGATTTCTGAGAGTTACCACTACTGGTGGCTGTGATAGGAGAATATTTTTCAAAGAAGATTTAGGCAGCTTGAAGGCAGAAGATACGGAATACAAAGAAGTGAAAACTTGGAATGAACTATTTTTTAAGTTGGCAATATCCCCTTGGCAAAATGTCAAAGTAAATGCTTTGGTATTGAAAACCATAATTGTATAAATAGCTTTAGTCATATCTGATCTGTCAAACCCAGTTTTAGTATTTCTAGGCACATAAATAAATGACTATGTACCTAACTACACAGAAAATAAACAGAGCAGAAACAGATAGGCTATCTTTCTAGTCAAATATTAATATATGACTGCCATAACTAATCAGAGTATTTTACTAGCAAAGAGATGTCTGCCTGGCAATTCCAGACTAAGAATGATATAATAAGAGTGGCTAACACGCTAACTAAAATTCTGTGGAATAGATTATTTCAACTAGAGCAATCACCAAAAGTGTAGCAAACAAATGCACATTTCTCTTTATTTGACATTCTAGTTCAGTAACCAATGTCACAGAACAAATGGTCTTCAAGGACTTTTCTCTACAACTCAAGCCTTCCACGGACAGGGAGAAGGATTTCATTGTTTCCCAAATCTTTAATTAGAGGTGTATCTTTTTTTTTAACCATTGCTACATGTAGAAGAGGATCACTAAGGTATGGGGAATATAAGCTATTAAAAAAAAAAAAGACCCTTGAAAAATACACTTCAAAACTATGTTGATCTCTACACAGTTGACATAAAAGTATGTTCCCCCCTTTATTCCCATATACAATAATAAACAAATCAAGGAATGTTATAAAAACTGCTCCATTTCTAAGGACATTTGCAATCACAGAAATTAGTAGTTCTGCTCATCTCAAAGGTATTTGCACCACAATATAAAAGAACCACACACTTGAGGTCCCCTTGTACAGAAACACCCCTTCTTTTTTTTTTTTTTTTTAAAGATTTTATTTATTTATTCGACAAAGATAGAGACAGCCAGCGAGAGAGGGAACACAAGCAGGGGGAGTGGGAGAGGAAGAAGCAGGCTCATAGCGGAGGAGCCTGATGTGGGGCTCGATCCCAGAACGCCGGGATCACGCCCTGAGCCGAAGGCAGACACTTAACCGCTGTGCCACCCAGGCGACCCAGAAACACCTCTTCTTAATCAAGATTGAGATAACAGGAATACAGGAACTCAAACCAAAGAAAATATCAATATCGTTCAAATTCACATAGTCAACAAAATGTTTAACAAGCCATGCAGTGGGGAGAAAAATAACCGAGTCAGTTAGGTCTATTTGTCATGTATATATTGGTGTTAAATGTTATAATTACATTAAGTTACAAACTGAGATGAGCTTTGATTAGATGGACCAAAGGTATTAGGAAAAAAAGTAAAAGAAATCAGGAAAGAGTTAAAAATTCAGTCCAAAAAATACCAAGGCCTATTATCGCATGATCTTTCTTGGCTCATCACAATTCATAAAAACATCTCTTTTTTTTTTATTACATATCCTCAAAATCTCCCCACTGTAAGTAACTACCCCCGAGGAATTATTCTTGAATGTTGCTGTTTCCCAGTCATGGAATAATACATGTACTCATAATACATAACTTTTCTACTAACTATTGTTTTTGCCAGTCCAGCCTATTCCCATATATCCTCAGCTGATATTAGAAAGTAAAAATATATCCCTGCTAATAGAAATTACAGAGCAAAGACTCAGAAAGTTAATGCATGGCATGCTAATGCACACACAAGAGAGTGTACTAACGGGGGGAAAACCTATTATAAAAAAGAATGAAAACTCAGTGTACATTCCTAATTTAAAAGGAGGATTAAATCCAAATGAGAACACAGGTAATTCAGGATATCTAGCATGCTGTAGGATGGAAAGACTTAATAAGCCAACTTATTAGTATTTTTACACACAGTGCTAAGCAACTTGGGAATAGAAAAAGTAACAATAAATTGTCTTAACTAACAAATAAGAAGCAATGTCGTACTAAACTGTGAGCAGACCATCTCTGCTGTATCAGAGGATGGGGAAAACAAAGACAGAATTTTGTCAAAACGGCCAGAGTGATTATCTAAACCTTGATAGAAGAAATGTGATCAGACATAAAAATGACCATTATTCCAAAATAATGAGAAAGAATTTCAGGTGTAAGAAGCAGAATTTTACAATGATCTCAATTAGACTCAATGACAGCATGCCTATGTTCTTTAGGATCTTGTATTTTTGCAAAAAACTCATCAGAACATAGAGCATCAATGTATATTTCACATTACCATCTGTTTTAGTATTAGAAAAATAAAGTTGTTACCCATCCCTACCATAAGAACCATGGACTTGTCTCCAACTATGCTTAACATTGCCCTAGGGAAGGAGTATACACATCATCTCTGATTAAAAAAATACTTTCTCGTATTTGTGTGTGTGCACATGTAAAAGAGGAGGAAATACCGACAATACCTAGGTATTTGTTCAATTCAACATTATACAGCCCTTCTCATAAGTAGTTACCCTGTCCCTCTGATTTCATATTCCTATCTCTGATAGCTCAGTTGAAAATTCAAGTCATTTCCCCAATGTCTCAGTTATTAAATCTTTATTCCTCTGTGATCAAGGGTGCTCCCAACTAGTAGTCCAGATCATTTTGGTCTCCAATTGGTCTACCTAGTTAGAGTTCCATTATCTGACTGGTCTGTTTTCTAGAATCGACTAGCCTGTGCTCTTTTCTATCCCATACCCACTTGAACTTACAATGATTTTTTTTTTTAATCTGGTCTTTTGATACTTACGTATCCTCATTATCATCCCTTCAAGCTAGATCTCATATTGTGTAGATCCTACACAGTCTATCCAAAACTCTTGGCTCATGTTCAGACCTCTTTTCCAGTGTACCACCTTTCCTATAAGCAACCCAAATGTCCCTCATGTACCTTCCAACTATAGGGAACTGGTTAAGGGAGGACTAGCAGGGTTTGTATAGACTATGATAAGGGAAATGTTTAAAAAAACGATCTTTGTATGAACGAAAAGGGAATGGGAGCTGGTGTTTAATGGGTACAAAGCATCAGCAGGGGAAGATGAAAAAGTTCTGGAGATGGACGGTGGCAATGGTTATGTAACAATATGAATGTACAAAATGCCACAGAACTGCAGACTTCAATGTGCTTTAAGTTATCAAATTTTATATTAATTAACCATAAAAAAATACCCAAAAAAGGCTGGATTTCAAATCACTTTCTTTTTTAATAATGTGAATTTGACCTCTTTTTGATTTAAAAAGGTATGTAGGGATTAGGTGTTTCTTTTAATGTGAAGACAATAAATCTTAAGTGACCCTCAAATTCTCAAACCAGATCAAAGTGGGATCATTTAAAATGCGTATGGTCTTTCCCAAGAGCTGCTCAAAGACAGAGATGGTGCTTCTTCATGGCACAGTGCACCTCAAACACAGACACTGGCTTGACTGCTCATGTGATGGCATAGAAAATGCAGCTCCAGAAGAATCCTTCCTCTCCTACCTCCCTCTGGACCACCTCTCCAAATTGTACAAGGAGTTTGCTTTTTGGGCAATCCACGGTTTCAAGAACCTAATCACGTTTTCGGTTTCTCCAATGTCACAGCCCGGCTCTCAGATTTCTAAGACAATGGCAACCCAGGTCAACTATTGTCATTAGGGAGGACAAGCGAGGAAGTAAGGGTAGTCTTTGACATGGATGGCAGATCTTAGCTCCTCTCTCCCCCTTCTTCCTACTCCTCCAGTTTAAAAGGTTCAGCATGGAGTGTGGCCCTCTCATCTTTTATTTCCTTCCCTTCTCAAGAGCAGGCACAGGCAGGAGAGCCTGACATTTTCTAGCACTGAAACCAACCCTCTCATCTCCTTGGTCTTTGCCCCACATAAGCAGCAGGCACAGGGAGAAACTACCGTACTGGGTTCTAAAGAAAAAGCCAGCCTTAGGCCTTTAGTATCTACAGACAACCAGATACTAAGCTACCAAATGGTGCCTTATCCTCCTTTGTTGTAGATCCCCACACAGATATCTTACCAAGGAAAAAGGAGGGCTGAACCAAGAAAAGATTCAGAAATTCCCTGATGTTTTATAATCCCCAAAAGTCCCATAAAAACTCCTAAGAATTTAAGATAAGCAACATTTCACCTCCTTCCTAATGTCCATATTTAAAGTCACAGGCTTCTTATAAAACCATCATTTTCCAGTATCTTCCAGACTGCCTCGCGAAAATATTGTATACTGAGCACACTAACCAAATATGCTATGAAAAAGAAGAAAGTACTTAACAGAACCATTCTGTGAAAGGAAAAGGGTGAGAAACTTTTCATTAATGGGATAGCAGTAGCTTAAATCTTATTAGAAAATCTCACTTTAAACTCAATTACTTCACATTACGTTAGGCCACCTGACAATTGAGCAGAGAAGCATTAACATCTTAGTAGAGAACAATCTTTACAGGAAACGAAATATCCCTTACTGTAAACTACCCGATCTTACTAATTAAAAACTATCTCTGGTTTAAATGCTTCATGAAAATGTCAGACAGTAAAAATTAATGTTCAAAAGACATATACCAACAAGCCAATGCAGAACACAGAATGAAATACTAAGAACATTTTTGACATCTAGGAACACCCCTTAACTGGGGACTCTGGTGCATGTCAAAATTCTGAAACTTTAAAATGTTTTAATAAATCATATCACTATTCCTATTATTTTACTTTTTTGTTTACCCAAGAAACATGGAATCCATATTACAAATGATTACTTGAATTTTTCAAAGTTTCAAATCCTTTCTCCCCCCCTAAACAGGAATAGTAAAATATCATCTAATAAAGGTCTTATTTTACAGTTAGAAAACTGAAGCAGAGAGTAGCAAAAAATGTGGCAAATGGACATCAGGACTCTAGACTCCCGTTTTGGTGTTTTTTCTACTCTGGAAATTTGATCATCCTGGCCATTCAGAGCCTCTGGTCCATCAGCAGAAACTGCAAATGTGAGGACATGTGAGCTGAATGGAATTAAAGGCAGAATGACTAAGATTCATTCCACCCTGCAGAGAAAGTAGAGCCAGATAATAATTGGAGATGATAACTGAAGATTAATTTTTTTGTTCTATCCGGAGATTTTTCTCATAGCCTTGCCATTTCAGGATCAATGGCATTTATTTCCTCTGGGGGAAAGATAACGCTTAGAGTAAGAGGTCATTCCTCAACACCAAGTGTAAAATTAGGTTTCTGTTAATATCTACACTGAGACAGTGGTCTTGAAAGCTATGTGGTTCAATTCAAGAGCTGGGTACTTACAGGGAGAATATGTTTAAATAAGCTCACAATGTTTTCTTTTACTTAAAACAGGACAAGATCCCACTGTCCGCACTGCAAAGGAAAGATGCAGAAGAAAAGGTAAGGACAGAGTCTCAGGCACAAGGAAGACCAAGAGAACTTCTTGGACCAAGAGAAAACTTGCAGAAATCTGGAGGCGACAGGATCAGAATTTTGACCCAACCATACAGGGTGTGCTCCCTTCCTCCTCCCACAGGTAGGAATAGGCTGTGGGACAAGGGTCTGAGGTAAAAGAAGACTGAATAGGGTTTGGAAACCTAAGAGCAGAAAGTACTTGTGCCCCGCTTCCTGTCTGGGCCTCCACAGGAAGAATGACCTTCAACCAACGCACCGCAAGTTCTGGAAAGCGAGCGCGTTGAGGCAGCAAGCGCACCTGCCTACAAGGCTATCTTGCTCCGTAAGTGGTGAATGGGAGATGTGCAGGTGCTAACTGGCCAGCGGACAGGCTATTTTCCGAAATATGGGCCATAGTACATTAGCCTTTTCAAATAATAGAGAAATTCACATTGGATATAAATTCCCCTGCAATTCCAGGAGGAAAAAAAAATATCTATATGAGCAACAAATATTATATTCCAAATTTTACGAAGTCGGTAAGGACTGCAAGAACTCTTCTCAACATGTATGCATACACACGCCCAAAAGGAACATAACCTGTAACACACACACTTCTGTTGACTTACGGAACACTTGACATCGAATGATTTAAAATTCAAAATCTCATTCCTATACTCAGCCCTGTTTACTTGGTTACTTGAATACTCACAATGCTTTCTCAGCTTTTCACAAGCTGCTCCTTCTAAAGCCTGAGGAAGATATATGCAACTTGCACTTCATCAATTACTTCTATCCTCACACTTGTGCAAACATTCTTCAGGATAACCATTACACGATTCCCTTCATTACAAATGGGTGTCCCTTCTGATCACTGGCTCCATTTGGAATAATTAACTCTCGAATATACTACTTTCTTTTTTTTTTTTTTTTTTTTTAAAGATTTTATTTATTTATGTGACAGAGAGACAGCCAGCGAGAGAGGGAACACAGCAGGCGAGTGAGAGAGGAAGAAGCAGGCTCCTAGCGGAGGAGCCCGATGTGGGACTCGATCCCGCAACGCCGGGATCACGCCCTGAGCCGAAGGCAGACGCTTTAACGACTGCGCTACCCAGGCGCCCCTCGAATATACTACTTTCTGAATGCAGTTTACTGAATTAATGGAACCCTGTGTATGTAATACACTTGACAAAAATTTCTTTCACTTTGGAAAGCTAAGGTCATTTCTAAGCGGAGACTATTTAAAAATCAAACAAATGACTCACACATCTTGTTACAATTTTTGAGGTTCATTTACATTGACTAAGGCAAAGTCACCTTTTACTTTCCAGTTAAACATATAAAACAGAGTTTTAAAAAAAACAAACTAACTAAGCATAATAGTCCAGCTAATTGTCCTATTATGCTGGAAATGTTTTCTAGCAGAAAGAATTTCTAAACATCACTGTAAAACGATTCAAACAATAAAGCAAAGATTCCCTTTACCTTACTACGTTATTGTAAACATTCCGCCAAAGAAAACTACTGGTAACAACAGTTACTAGTAACAAAAGCTAATGCTGGTAGTTAAAGTGGTTTTCCCAAAGTTTATTTTGGTAGCTTAGTTCTTCATTTTAATGAAGATAAGTAGTCTCAAAAATTCCCAAATACTAAGCTAAAATGAAATCCCATTTTATAGATATGTAACCAAGGCCTGGAAAACTGCCCTCTTCAAGGCCAAAGAACTACCTAATGGCAGATTCAATAAAAACCAGATTCTCGATTCTAGGCTATTCTTACTGTACCACATTCCATTTTTGGAAGGAGGGCATCTGGAGCAATGAAAGCCCTATTAGAGCAATGAAAACAACTAGAATTGCAATAGTTGTCAATACAGAGCTCCTCCAAGGGCTCCTCTGTCACCGCAAAGACAATTTTAAGCAGCTTCATTCACTCATTCATTCACAAGGCACTGAGACAGCCAAGGACAGATATATGAAAACATAATCCTGGCCCTTTAAGAATTCCAATTAAAACTGGAGCAGTAATAGGCGCAAAGATAAAAATGATACAATAATACAATCATTTATATAAAGTGAAACATTTTAAAGGGGTCTTTTGAAAGATAACCCATCAGAAGCCCACTACAAGAGTTCACTGAAAAACTAGGGAATTTCTGAATGACTGAAAGAAATGAGACCAATCAAGGGCGAAGACGCATGGAGGTTCAAAGCCAAAAGTAAATCTGACTAGACTAGTCAGGATAATCTTCATGGAGTAAGTGGTTTTAGGTGTGGGCCTTGAGAACTGAATAGGAGACAGGATTAGAATGCATCTCTTTCCTCGCTCTCTGAAGAGTCACTTTCCATATGTAAATATGTGAATTTATATTCATATACACAAAGAAGTAAAATACAGTTCTGAATAAGTTTTTTGAGAATGTAGCAAAAAAATCTTAGTAAAAACTAAATCCAAAGGGAAGAGCTTCAGTCTTTTCCAGTCTCATTCTGCACAAGGCAGTTGAAGAACAGAAGGGTTTATTTCAAGAATTACCACTACACATGAACTCATAGTGCATCTCTGAGATACGAGGCAAACCAATCCTCCCAGGAAAGCAGAATTCCAATGACAGAATTTGGAGAGGGTAGCTGAGACATCTGATTTCTACTGTCATCCGTGCCTTGTACGCAATGGGATTTTCAAAGTTTATTGAAATATATCTTTATTATTTGTTAATACATAGTTAAGTCAAAAACCACTATGTTTAACACTAACTTGTTTCAAATAACTTTCCTGTGCATTAGAAAAAAGGGGGCTTCAGCCATCAAAAAAAAAAAAAAAAGAAAGAAAGAAATCTTGCCATTTGCAAGGACGTGAATGGAACTAAAGGGTATTATGCTAAGCGAAATAAGTCAATCAGAGAAAGATAGTCATTATATGATCTCACTCGTATGTGGAATTTAAGAAACAAAACAGAGAATCATAGGGGAAGAGAGGAAAAAATAAAACAAGATGAAATCAGAGAGACTCTTAATCATAGGAAACAGAGGGTTGCTGGACGGGAAGAGAGTGGGGTAACTGGGTGATGGGCATTGAGGAGGGCATGTGATGTAATGAGAATTGGGTGTCATAGAAAACTGATGAATCACTGACCTCTACCTCTGAAACTAACAATATATGTTAATTAATTGAATTTAAATAAAATTTTAAAAAAGAAAAAGGGGGCTATAGTCCTTTACACCTCCTTTTAGAAAGGAGAGAGGCAAAGCATCTAGAAAGAACTTGTCCTCAGCTTCAATCACTCCAGGCTCATAGCAGACCACTTCGTAATGCACCACCGCACCCAGGCCAGCAATGCCTTCCTCGGTCCTATGCCCTGAGCAGACACCGCCAACAGTGTGCCAAATCTTCCTCTGAGGTGACCATTCCTTCTGTAGGGTTAGCCTTCCTTTCCTTCCTGCTTTCATAAACCACATTCACCTTCCCACACAACTCAAATGTTTGCCTGAAGCTTTCGCATACAATCCAGACCTCAAACCTTATCTCTTGCCATTCTGCTCCTCGCATAATATGCTCCAGCCACACTGAGCTTCTGAAGGATTCTTGATTACAGATTCTTTCCAAGCTACGGGACTTTGAACATGCTCTTTCACACATCTTAGAGCTTGTCCTTCAATTCCTTGCCTGGCGAATTCTTAATCCCCCTTCAGGTCTCCAATTAAATGTCGGGACCTCAGAGGCCTTCGGGGACCAGCCTCTTCTGTCTAGCACCTACCACCTCAACTTGCTCATTACTTTCACAGGACGTTCAAAAGACTGTGGTAATTTTTTACTACCTATTTATTTTCTATCCTCTCTCTCTGAAAATACACAGCAAGAAGACAAGAATTTTATGTGTCTCGCTCAGCACTGTATCCCAGGAGCTAGGACAGTACCTTTCATAGGAGGGGAGTCCGGTATTTGTCGTTCGGCTGACTGGCTGGTTGGCTGGGCTGCATGATTTGGCGTGACTGATTCAATAACCAAAACCAGAGCCTCGGCTTGCTGATTGATGGCGGATAACAGCAATCCCAGGCACAGTATTAAGAAGTAGCTAGCCCTGAGGGAGTATGATTTGTATATCCAATTTCACTTGCTGACAGAAAAAAAAAAACCACACGAGCACTAAGTCTTAAGCACTTAATACAATAGGGATTACGGAGCTCCGAGGAGAAAAAGTTCGTAAGCACAAAGCTACTGGGCTAGGAGATAAGAAGGCCCTCTTCTGCAGAGGAATATCTATCGATCTATGGCATAGATGTGGGAACCAGTGCCAAGAGGGACAGGGGGGTATTCCTGTCCTGTTGCCTTCAGAATTAACTCATCAGTATTTCCTACAATAATTATGATTCATTTTTGTCAGGAAAAACCCTATAAGTTAAATTTCACAAAGCAAGCTTCACATATTAAACATACACTCACATAGAAAACAGAGAACGCTCTAGCATATTGTTAAAATCTCCTAAATAGGCCTGAGTTACAGGTTGCTGTCTCCACAGGACACACAGAGAAAACATCTGAGTGATACATCATCCAAACATGACCAACGACGGTTCTACTGGCAAAGGTTTTAACCCTGTGTTCAGCCATCACGCTTTTCATCTATTAAATTATAAAATGATTACTACAGATCATACTAACTTTATAATTCTATGCTTACCTAACCAACATTCCCACTTTTTCTACTTCCATTTCAAGATTCAAAGCACTGTGATCCTGTGTTGTCCTTTCAGCTAAAACTGATTAAAAACAAACATTTGTGTAGCATTTTAGACCTTATAAAGCACAACTTCCAGCTGGAACACCAAGTTTCAGATTATTAATAATGGATACAATGATGAGGGGGAAAAAGCCTCATCAAGACTACTTAATACTGTTCCTTGCATCATCATTTCTTAAACAAACAAACAAAGAAACAGCTTATTTGAAGTTCAGGTTCAATACATTGCATGGGAAATGCAATGTTCGCAAAAATCAACTCCAAAAATTTCTAAAGAATATATATGCAGCTAATTTTAATTAGCATACAAATAACAAATGCTGAAAAAGTACTTGGGTCATCATTTAAAAATACATGCAAACACAAAGAGGAAGAACAATACTACTGATGAGTACTGGACCATGCTTATCAGCTTGAAGAGCTATTGTATATAATATTTTAATTTGGTCACACTTAAAATTGAAAAGTTATTATTCTGAAAACCTAAGTACATAATGGACATGTTAGTGTTTCTTTTTAAACTACACCACCATCACCAGGCACAACTTTAAAATAATGTGTAATACAAAATGAGAGAATTTGAAAATCTGGTACAACAGAAAGAAAAGGAAAATTGTGAAATAAAACTGATGATGAAGTGTAGGAGCCGCACCAGGGGTCAACAGCACTGTGTCTGTTATTCAGCGGAAACACAGAATTTGCCTTTAGATACCATTTTAATGTTAAATCAAGAACTGTCAATCAGCACCATTTGTTTGTAATCCCTCATCAGAACCCATTGCCTCTGTCTGAACATTCACAGGGAAGAATGCAGAGAGCATATCTGCAAGCACTTAACCTTCATCAACCAACATTCATGCGTGCTCATTAACATTTTTTTTTCCCACTTTCGAGCATGACACAGCTCATACCAGAATAATAACTCGCTGATAATTGTTCAAGACAACAGCTGGACAGGCAGAGTGCAGAGGTGAACACTCTCATAGATTATGGGGTACAGTAATGCATTACAATTAGTATAAAGAGTCATATGCTCATGTTCGATAGTTTTCAAAAAAAAAAAAAAGTTAAGAAAATGTCATTAGCAAAAACAGCAATCCCCTCTAACTTTAACTCTGCATGGCTCACTGCCTGATTCTCTAAACGCTTCACTGTTTTGGTATAAACCAATGACAACCACTGACCCCAGTTACTTTCATGAATGGAAGCAGTCATTTTGATGTAGTATAGTCAGACATGATCTAAACTTCAATCTAAAGACCACAATGAGGGAAGGGAACATTTTACACCTTTCTAACAGTTGTTTTGTATTAAATCTCATAAGATTATTATTATACAAAAAAGTGGCATTGAATACTAGGTCTTAAAGATGAATTCAAATTAATATCACTGAAGAAACCTTAAATATCAATAAAAAAGGAATCCTAAGCTATGGAAGGAACTTAGAGAATATACAGTCCAGATGCCTAATTCATAACAGCTACTCTTCTTCTTTGCCATCAAGCCATACAAATGAAATTACTATAATGGTTGGAAAAGGTAATCAAGAGGACATGATCACCAGTTGATCCTTGAGCTTGACTCAGGCAACTGGAGATTCCTCACCTGCTGCCTTTGGAATGTATGCTCTGACTACTGTTCCCACAGTGGGAGCTGCTCCAAGAACATAGCCTTGAGAGAGTAGGGTTTTGCTGAAACCATCTAGATGTATACATGACTGAACCCAGTTAAAGCCTCTATATAAACTTTTAAGATTTGATGGGTAAGAGCAGACATCTACTCATCTTGCAGCTGCCCAAAACATGTCTAATAAGTTAAGTTCCCTTCCTTTTTAAACCTGCCACCTACCAATCTGGAATGGTCTGCCTCCTTCTATGGTCCCTCCTTGCCCTCTGTAAACAAGGGACCAGTTTGTGAACCAATACTAAGAGTTGCCATTTATGAAGTAATGTGAATCAGGTATCATGCTAGGCATTCAGTAGACAGGGTCTCTTAATAATCTTGTGAGTAGCTATTAACCTCTTTTCAGATGAGAAAATTTATCTGAAAAAGACTGCAAATTCATCCGAATTAAAAAAAAGAGAGCAAGAGAGAGACAGGATTCCAACCACGCATTCTGATTCCAAAAATGAAGCTTTTCATTATTAATTTTTTTATATCAGAATCTTGCTTCTATTTCCATATTATATTCCAGCATTCTGGCTATCTAACTATTTGACTCTCTAGAATTAGGCCAATTCCTGAAAGGTCTTTATTCTAAGATACAGCACTTAAAATTCCACATTTTCCCCCACTATTTTCATGTACAAGAAGCCTCTCTTAAAATTCATATAATCTCCAGTCTTTGTACTTTAATTCGTTTCCCTTTGACATCCCTCTACCTTTTATTTCTGTCACCACCCAACTTAGAATTTCCAACCAAACTCCTTCAGGTAGTTGCTACTATATCATTTCTCCATCTTACTTCTGTGTCATTTAGTCACAAATGTCTATGAGGTGAATTGCCAAACCTAAGTAAATGCAACAGTCCATTTCTCCAGTCCTACTTCCAGTTAGTGGTCATTGTCAAAGGAAATCACATAATCCACATTGGGATCCACTATAGTTTAATACAATAATCTTAAAAAAAAAAAAAAAAGCTCAATAATATAACCCAGAGCTCAATAAACTACAGCCCCATGAGCCAAGTCTGGGCTGCTTTTTGTAAATAACATATTACTAGAACACAGCTATGACCATCAGTTTACACAGAGGATGTGGCTGTTTTTGCTCTGTACTGGCACAACTGAGTAGCTATAACAAAGATCCCATGGCCCAGGGGACTAAAATATTCCCTATGTGGACTTAAACAAAAAAGCTTTGCCAGCCTATGATATAACCTATAATGAGGATCCATAACAGTATCTCAAGTCAACTGGGTAAAAATAAAAGCTATTTATCTTCAGCCTAAAATCTACAGACACCAACTTAATTCACACTATTAACCCTCAATCAGCCTATGTGCCACAATGCTTTCCAAAATCCACCAGCTAATGATGGTCTAAACCTGGCTGATTATACTTCCACAACTGTCTCTCATATCTATTGTACTCCCATGGAAGGAACCTAGATTCAGGACTTCAACAGCAATTTTCCGGGTAATTAGAGTGGTTCTCTCTACGGTACCCCAGCCTGCAGATTTTACCTACTACAACACAGAGCTGTCCAATACAGAGTTGTCAAACCAAAGCAGAGATTGAATCACATTGTATCTCTATTCAATACATTTCAATGTTTGTAACAAAATTTAATATATTTAATATTTTAAATTATTAATGTTTATGTTATAGAGCTAAACTTAAATGCCTGGATTTTCCATACAAAGACCTCCATAATATGGACACAACTGTATCCTGGTTCATCTTCCAGTGACATTGCCCCATCTTTGTCCCTCAATCCCCGCAGAAACTGAAGTACACACCATTACTACTCCTTAGCTCCCAAGCTGACAAATTTCCCCAAATACACCCAGCACACATGCCCATGCCTTTACTCACACTTTTTCTCCTTCTCCCTGTGTGTTCATTCACTAACCCATCCAACAAACTTATGAAGCAACAGTGAGCATCAGATACTGGCCTCAGTGAAAGGAATATAGTGGGCAGAAGGCAGACCTAGTTCTACCCATGGAAAGACTACAGTACAGTCCATTAGGAAAAGAGAACATTAAGTAAACACACAAATAAGAATTTCATGAGAATCACAAACCAGTGCTATGAATGAAAAGTAACTACATGGGATTGAATTGCAAAGGGATCTATCCTAATCTGGAAAGTCTGAGAAGGTATTTCTCAAAGGAAAAGTCACTAGAGCAAAGAAGAAAGTTTGCATGGGGTCAGCAAGATGAAGCTACCTCCCCTCGTGAGAACTTTTCTAATTAATCCAGTTTCAATCAATAGAGTTTTAAATATGTATAGTAGTTGTGATATAATGACTAGATATAATACCATATGGTCAGTCAAGATATTTTAAGAACTGTTTAATGGCATAGAATGCATATGTGCAAATAACACGAAAATATATCACATTCACACATTTTGAAAAGATAAAAGGGAATACAGGAAAACCCTACATTGATTTCAGGTAGGGTAGTAGTAGAGTTTAGGGTGGTACTTTTTTCTTTCATCCATTTCTAAACTTTCTGTAACATAATTATTTTATAATGAATAAATTATAGCCCTTTAGTTAACTATCTTCACAAAATTTTAAACAGATTATTTCATATACACTTCACTCATATATAATATTTTATAGTTATAATATAGAATAACCCATAACACATGTATCTTTCATGTCGACTTGCAAGCTTCCCAGTCATAAAACCTTTGAATCCTATCACTGTTCAAATTTGCAATATTATTATTTGTATCCCAATAAACTTGTATTAGCCTCTGTAAGAAGAGTTAATACACTTGAGTTCCTTATGCCCAATCAAATCTTTATATAAGAATAGCTTCAGGGGCGCCTGGGTGGCATAGCGGTTAAGCGTCTGCCTTCGGCTCAGGGCGTGATCCCGGCATTATGGGATCGAGCCCCACGTCAGGCTCCTCCGCTATGAGCCTGCTTCTTCCTCTCCCACTCTCCCTGCTTGTGTTCCCTCTCTCGCTGGCTGTCTCTATCTCTAATAAATAAATAAAATCTTTAAAAAAAAAAAAAAGAATAGCTTCAGTAAATTTTGAATATTTTAAAAGCTTAAAGTCAACACGAAAGAAAGAAAGAAAGAAAGAAAGAAAGAAAGAAAGAAAGAAAGAAAGAAAGAAAAGAAAAGAAAAGAAAAGAAGTGTTTGCAAGGATGTGGAGAAATTAGAACCCTTATGCATTGCTGGAGGGAATGTAAAAAGACTCAGCCACTGTACAAAACAGTTTGGCAGCTCCTCAAAAAGCTAAATACACAATTACCACATGATACAGCAATTCCACTCCTAAATCTGTTACCCAAAGAATGGAAAACAGGTATTTAAACAAATACATGTTCACACATGTTCATAGCAACACTACTCACAATAGCCCAGAAAGGGGGGGGGCAGTTTCAATATGCAAAGAACGAATAAAAACTTCATATACACACAGGATGGTATATACAGGCAAGAGTATATACAGAAAAGGAATGTAGTACTGATACCTGCTACAACGTGTATGATCCTAAAAACTATCATGCTAAGTGGAAGAAGCCAGACACAAAAAGGTCACATATTGTGGGTCTCCCATTTATATGAAACAGCCAGTATAAATTCACACAGACAGAAAACAGATCGGTGGTTGCCAGGGCTGGAGAGAAAGAACGAAGGGGGAGAAACTGCTTAATGGGTACAGGGTTTCACTTTGGACTGATGGAAATGTTTTAAAACTAGACAAGTGGTGGTTGCACCCCGTTGTGAATGTCCTAAATGCCAAGGAATTATTCACTTAAAAATGGTTTTTATGTGATATGAATTTCATCTACCAAAAAAGAAAAAAATCAATATCTAACAAAGGTGCAATTTTCAGGGGGGAGAAAAAACTATAAATGTGTTACAATCTGTTTTTTAACACTTATTCGTGGTTTGCACACATGGAATCAAGGTCCATCCAACAATAAGACAGAATTTACCTCAACTCTTTCCTCCTTCTTATATAGATTCCTGCNGCTAAACCAAGCAAGAAAGGTCAGTCATTTCAGCATCTAGATCCTGAACCTATCCCACTCTCAATCACTTTTGTTGTTCTGATTTTTTTTAACCTAATTTACAGAAGAGCTTGTCTTTCAATCAGAGCTACAGTCATCAGTGGCAGAGTTAATTGGAGTCTTGACCGCTTAAATATTTCTACTCTCCATCCAAAATTCCTATTTGTTTAAAATGAAAAAAAAAAAAGAGCTTGTTGGAGGAGGATGAAATTATCGTATTTCTCTTTTAAAGGAATGAGAAATCATTCATTCATTCGGCAAACATTCATCCACTCCCCACAAATGTGTCAGGCATTCTGTTAGGTGATAGCAATACAGCAGTAAAGGAAAACAAAGACCCCTCCCCTAAAGGAGTTTAAATTCCAATGAGGGCAAAGAAAGAACAAGACAAACATATGCTCAGTAAATAAGAATATGTTAGAAGTTGATAAATGATTTTTACAAAGAAAACAACAAACTGGGTAGAAAGAACTGGCACGGAGACAGAGGGGCGGAGCGCATGGAAAACTGTGGCAGTGCTGAGTAGGAAAGCAAGTGCAAGAGCCTCACTGCGAAGGTGACACTGGAGTCAAGACTCAAGATGGTAAGAGACTTCGTTTTTCCTCTTCCATGTCCAAGGAAGGGAACTTCTGGGGGCGTATCAGGGGGCTCTCCAATGTGGCTGAAGAAAAAGAACAAAGGTAGTACGAGATGAAGTGAGCGAGCAGAGCAACAGGAGAAGGAAGGGTTTCCAGAGGCTCTGGCACGCTCCCAGGAAAAGAGAAAGGGTTCAACCATGTGAAAGCAAAAGCCTGCATGCCAGGCGGCAGCCAGGGGCAGAACCCAGGCAAGTTCTCCAGTGCCCACCCTGGCGGAAGGCATCCCGCCAATAAGGCGGCCGCAGCAGCAGCTCCCGCGGGGAACTTTCCTAGGAGATGAAGAATGGGTAGAGACCGCAAATTAAAACATTCAGGCTAAATGATGAAGACACAGGGAGAGGCAATGAGATGCACAGCCAAACTTGGTGAAAAAACAGACCAAAGTTACTGAAGTCTAGTGTATAAAGCAGAAAAAAATAACAGGAAGAATACAGCTAGAAATACAAGTTGGACCAGACCCCAAAAAGCTACCAATAACAGAAGTTTTTTTTTTTTTTCTTTTTAATCCTTTAGAATGCGTGCACACATGGGATATGATAAATGTGCTATTTGTAGGGGTGGAAAATCTGAAGACAGCTGGCATTACTGTCTTAGGAAGAGGAAGAACAGGAGAAAACAACACAAAAGGTATTTAAGGGAAAAAAAGGTTGGAAGTACATAGGTAACGGATGAAATGGTTATTAGAGCTTCCAAAGGTTAAAGGAACAAGAGAAGAGGTCACTGTGCCACACAGGTAGTCAGGGGAGCTGACATCAAGGTCATTTCCATACCAGTGCATGTGGACTTTGACACACTCTCCCTCTTCCCGTTTCGGTCTAACCAGGAGATAGGGGCAAGAACACAAGGTATGACGTCAGGAAGAAGTGAATTCTTGACTTCAGCGACCTAGAGCGCCAGATGTTTAACTTCTCTGAGCCTCAGCCTCTGCATGTGAACAGGAGATGAAAGCCTAAATCTCACCATGCAAGGACCGGCCACAGTTACTGGGGCCGAGCAGGCGCTCCTTTCCCTGTACTGTTTAAGTCAGCTCCTTTTTCTCATTGCTTTTTGCTTCCAACAGCTGTTCTGGACTTCTTACAACCCTAATATAATCAAGAATAATGAGAAATTTTGATTTATTGAGGTTGTAAGTTACGTTTATTCATTAAGAACATATTCACGAAAATAGCTTTTTTGATAAAGCACACCTCAGAGATACAAAAATGGGCATGGAATGATCCCGTCAGTTGCCTTCTCTGTACTCAACAATCTTGCAGAGGAAAACAGACAGTAAAAAATGAAGTCACAATCCAGGGGTGATCAATTTTGGATTATCTGCTTCATGGAAGGATATTCTTTCATAAACATGTAAGTTTACGAAACACACACACATCTAGGAAATTCTATGACAACAGTATCGTTACCACACTGAAGCTGACACGACTGTTGCTTTCCTGGCTATCAGCACTGAAAACACGGCTCAATCTACCACAGCGGGTAATGGAAATACAAATGACTGGTCAGTGGAAAAAGCTCCTATTCACTTTTCTATAGATAGGCAAGATGTGAAATGAAGCACAATAAAACTTGAGGAAAGTATTATTCAGAAAAAGTATAATTTTAAAACAGACACACATTAAATCTCCAAACACTAATATCCCTCATTTAAAAACAAACACAATTATTACGCTGGCCATTTCGACACTTCTGGGTTGACTCTTATGCTACGGGAGCAGAGCGCCAAACTGTCCCACTGTGACCTGTGAAACCCTGAAAAATAATTGGTTCTCTAATTGAAAAAGAAAAGAAGATGAACGGAGGAAGAAGAGCTCTGCTTCGGGAAGAATGAGGCTAAGGCAGTGTCATGATGGAAGAGTAGACCGGCAAATGAGTAAGAGCCAACAATTAAATTAAAATAAATTGCTTATTTTGTGTGAAATGTGATTGCATTAGATGTTTCTGATAAATGGGATTTCCTCAGTGATGAATTTTTTCCAATTAAAATAAACTTTTTATATATTGTATTTGAAATTGCCCAGTAAAATATGCAATTATACCAATATATATTTTCCAGGTTGTAATGAAATTATATGTTCATATCCATTTACAGATGCTTATGAGGTCTGAGTAATATCTGGACCAGGAAAACATCCCTCTTCTCAGGGTCTCTATCACAAAACAAGAATTATTCAGATACAAATATGTTGTGAAACATCGGTAGAACAAGAGTAACAATCTGGATTTTAAAATATTTAACTAAACTTCAAAGTGAGGAAATTGTTTTTCAACAGTGTAGAAAACTAATAATGTAATCATAAGTTATCTCCCAAGAGTTAATAATGTATAAAACAGTACACATTTTTCTAAATTAGAACTAGTCTTTCTTTCTTAAAATACATTGTAACAAGTAAGAGTAAAGAACCAATTTGTTTTTATTTTATTTTTTTTTAAGATTTTTATTTATTCATTTGAGAGAGAGAAAGAGGGAGCGAGAGCATGGGGGAGGGAGGAAGGGGAAG
Source organism: Ursus maritimus (assembly GCF_017311325.1). Classification (NCBI taxonomy): domain Eukaryota; kingdom Metazoa; phylum Chordata; class Mammalia; order Carnivora; family Ursidae; genus Ursus; species Ursus maritimus. Next base: position 35,730,204 of record NW_024423344.1, read on the forward strand.
TCAGAGGGAGAGGGAGAAGCTGACTCCCCGCTGAGCAAGGAGCTGGAAGCAGGGACTCGATCCCAGGACCACTGGGATCATGACCTGAGCAGAAGGCAGACAGTTAACCGACTGAGCCACCCAGGTACCCCACCAATTTTTTTTAAATACCAATGGTTCTTTAGGTTTTTGGAGGGTGTTTCTGGGTTAATACACACACACACACACACACACACACACAGAATTTAATAATTTCTCAGAAGAAAAAATAAACTTTATAGTGTGCATTACAAGCTAGGAAATACATAGACTGTGATACCTGTTGCCCATTAATTAAATACAGTAATATTTGAAGAAAGGAAAAAAAATCTTTCTTGGCACTTAGAAAGACATATATAAGGAATTCCAGAAAGGCACTTAGCTGTGTTAACAAAAACATGTTAATGAGATTAATAAAGATCTGAAGCTCAATAACACTTAGTGAACAGAACAAATAATTTATAAAGTTAAAATGCCCCAGGACCCTGAGACGGCATTCCTGTAAAAGGAACGGAAAGCTGAAGGAGACACACGTAATTTTAATGAGTGGAATTAACAGGGCCAAGTACCTTGTGAAATGTTGCAATTTTATGACAACCACTCATCCTAGCACCCCGTCCTCCTCTGTGGAAGATGACCCTATTCTAATCCCTAGAACCATAAATATGTTACCTTAGGGGGAAAACGGAACTTTGCAGATGTGATTAAGGTTAGAGACCCAAAGACCGGGACATTAGCATGGATTAGCCAGGTGCACCCAATTGAATCCCATGGTTCTTCAAAAAGAGTCTGAGAAGGATATAATTAAGGAAGCCATGTACATGGGCAGCTCTAGAAGCTAGACAAGGCAAAGAAGGGGACAGACTGTCCCCCAGAGCCCCCAGAATGTAGCCCTGTTGACACCTTGATTTTAGCCCCGTGAGACCATGATGCACTTCCAACAGAACTGTAAAACAGTAAATTTGCATTAATTGTCAAATTCACAGTAATTTGTTATAGCAGCAATAGAAAATTAATACAAAGCCCCATTTGTGAGCATAATGATTCCTCTCTACCCTATGTTGGAAATGGACAGAAAGCTAAGAAAGTGGAGAAGCTAATCCTGAGTCCCAACATACTGGGATGCTGAAGGTACCAAATCTGAAGACAACCAACCACCAGACTTCTTGTCTAAATCACTTTTAGCTGGGTACTGTTTCCTGCAGGCAAAGCTCTTCACAGAATCAACGGAAAACACTGATTTATATACACTAATACAGCACGTAAATTTCCAAGGTTGCCCTCCAATCTTAGATTTGGAGGCTGTAAGACATTCTAAAATAAATACCTCTCACTTCAGGAGTTTCACCCCCCTTACCGATTATTTGACATGCAATGAGAAAAGTAGAAATACCAATATTCATTATCAATTAAGTTATAAAGACAGCTCTATGTATTTCCTTTATAAGTCACCACTTTAGGAAACAAGAATTGGGCAGAACCACTCGAAGTTCTTAATATGTCGGAACAGTGGAACTTCAACAATTGTATATGGTTCGCCTAAATCATTTCTTTAGCTTATATCATAAAGCAGGAGGAGGGAAAAAAAAATCTATTCCTGAAAAATTATCACTCCTCTGAACCTTCTGCTAGCACTCTATGAAAATAACAAAATTAACAGTTATCACCCTTCCTGCAAACCCTGGGGAGAATTTAGGCCATAAGCTCTACTTGGCTCTTGTATTTGCCTATCAACTACACGTCCCCTAGGCCTTAATGCATCCCAGTTCTGTAATTACATTAAGCCATACATAGTATCCTCGCTAATCTTTGAAACCGTAAATAACTGTCAAAAATAATCATGAATAATTAACAAGAACCAGTCAGGTTTTATAAGATACAGACTGAGCTTTTCAAGTTCACACTCAAATCATTAGCTCAAAGCTCGAAACCCAAATCACACCAAGTTAAAAGTTAAGATTCTCAGTTTTTAAATTTCATAAAATCACAAAAATTATTGGCTCAGCTCCATTAATGATCTATAAACTGAAAGAAATCATGTAAAAACTCAGAAAAATTAAGAAAAAAAACCAAAACAAACGGTTCTTTATGCCTGATTCAACAGATCCCTCCCTCTCCCTGAACTTAATAAAGCCTTTGACAGTGAAGACATACACGAAAATGAAAGAAACAGGATGTACAGAATCTATTGTTTTCTAAAACTGATGGTATGAATCAGTGTTACAGAAATAAATCTTCTGAAGTGGCCACTAACATAGGTCAATCAACTCAGCAGTCCTATGGTTTGAAAGGCTTCATTTGGAAGTGGGGCTAAAGCTGTCCAGGTCACAAGAGAGATTCAGAAGAGGTACACAAAATTTTACAACTGGAAATGAGCCCGCATTCTCAAAATTTAATTTCGGCTAATAATTCCTGATCAACTACAATGAGCTGGGCATTGCAAAAGATGCTTTAAAATCTTCATGCTATAATCCTCACATCACCTTGTGAGATGGATATCATGTCCCCCATTTTATAAAGAACTACAGCTGCCAAAGCCGGGGTCATACACGGGTGTGGGGGGGGGACTCCACAGTCCCTCTCTCCGCCTGTACACGCCACAGCATGGTGTTAGTATTTACAGCTCAAATACTTACAGAAGTGAATAGAGGGACCAAATGATGAAAGACGGTCTTAATAAAAAATGGCAAGTTTTTAAAGCCTTTAATATAAATTGTGGGATGAGGGTGAACTGCTGTGGGGCAGCGGTAAGGTGGTGGGAGATGAGAGGGAAATTATTTTAAATCAAAGAAGAGCACTTTAAATAAAACATAATAGGATTTCTTTTAATCAGAGAACCAGCGCGGCACAGCAGAGGGGCAATGGCTTTAGACTCAGATCTGTATTCCATTCAGAGTGGCAGCTCCTTTTAGCTCAACTTCGCTTGAAGAGTGTAACTTTTTCTTACATATAAAATCTATGCAATATTTGCCTTGGTTCTTCCGCAGGATTGTTTTGGGGAAAAAATAAGATATAGGAAGTACACACAACTGCTAAAAAAACAAAAGATATATATATCATCAATACTGTTGTATTATTATCTAATTAAGGAGTTTTGTATTTTTGCCAGATTTGATATGTGTTTTTATTAAGAAATACATTAGTCTATTAAAGTGGACCCAAAACGGACAACCTGATGTTAAAGTCACCATAAAAAGGAATTCCTAGTTGGATAAATTACAAATAATGTACTGGTCCCTTGAATTAAGGAACTGGACCGCTTCTCAGAATAATTGTTAAATGCAGAAAATAAAATACGTAGATCTCCCTTTAGGAAGGAGCGCACTTGGCTGGCAAGGTCCACGCTGTTACCACCCTCAGGAGGCTCCCTGGCTTCTGAGTCCAGACCACGCGATTCCTGGGCACCCTGAGCCAATGGCCGAGCATGGCAGGAGCACTAGCCCGGGCTACCAGGGCCCTCCCAGGACTCCCCTAACAGGCACTCTGCTCCAGAGCTCCCTCCCAACTAGGATGGCTGAGAATTTGTCATATTACATCATGGCTTAAGGTTCTTCTTACCCACTCCTGCTTTCCCCACCTTCTACCCTTCACAGGCATTACCCACGGCATACCCCCTAAAAACCCCTCCTGTGCTCCAACCTCTCAGCATCTGCTCTTGGAAGACCCAACTGACAAAACAGGCTTCTTTGTGAATGTATTAAACAACATCTAGCTGCAGGTCTCACAACTACCCTAACTTTGAAGTAGTGAGGAGTTTCAATAGTATTTTAATATATCTGAAATAATTCTAATGGGATATAAATAAAAGTATATATAAATTTTACAGGTAGAAATGGCATAGGTGATGTGTTTGTTGCCTATATTTATAATTAAAGGAAAAGTTAAATTTCGATTAGAGGTTAGCAAAAGTATGATTTTTTTTTTCTTCATCCAAGTTCAAAGACCCCAAGTTAAGACTTGGAAATAACCACTCTTTAAAGACACAGACAACTAGACAAGTGAGAGTCATGATAACCAAAGGTTTCTAACCTGGTGTTTCTCCTTAGATGCCAGGAAATCCGTGAATGCTTGTGTTAAATGCACAGAACGTGTTACAGATCATAAACTGTGACTAAACGATTTAACTTTGAGGGACAAAACACACCCAGCTCACCTAAATACAAATATATAATTACCTCTAAATCTAACTTAGGAAATTCAAGGTGAAAAAGTCATTTTCATAAAGAGGTTTTTTTTTTCCCCATTACAAAAGAATTTACTACATTGTTTATTTAGTATCCAATTCCGACAGCACACAATGCATCAGGAAGCCTCCTACCCCTATCTCCTTCGGACTCTCCTACCACGACCCCACGCTCTCGAGCTCCAGTGGTGGCATCCGGGTGCAAAATGAACGCCACGTGGTCCTATCTCCTCCAAGCCTGGCAAAAGTGTGTGGAGGTAGGCATGGGGGGACAGGGAAGAATGCAGAACAGGGAGAGGAAGGGGGCAGTGAACAGCCAGATTTACAAATATTAAGATTAAAATCGTGCATTCAGAAGGGTGAGTCTCCTTTGTATTTTCAGGTGAATGATACTGTACGCTAATGATGAGTGGGAGACTTGAGCGCTAGAACATAATGCAGACAAGGCAAAAAAAGAACCACCTGAAATAGGGACGTGTCCTTTGAGCAACCAGGGGCCAACAGAAGATGCCCAGAGTCAATGGGGGAGAAGAAAGAAGATACAGGAAATCCTGAGGGTAAAAAAAAATGTTTGAGGACAATAAAATGTAACAACCTTACAATGTTGTCGAGAGGACAGCTACAGGTGCAAACTACAGAATTAAAACACCAATCTAGAAGGAACACAGTTTACCCCAATCTACTACTAGTCAAGTGACTCCAATGAATCCAGGGCTCCCCAGTACCATTCCTCTCTCCAATGTTAAAAGGAAAAGAGAGAAGAGGAAAAAAGCAGAGGTGGGGAGGGAGATATGTTTATGGGCACCTCCTCCCCCCCCATGCACACACATCTAAGCCTCCTCCCTTTCTGCTTGTAGCTTCTGTACAAGTAATATGCCTAGTTACAGGAGCCTTTAAAACTCCAGTCGCAGCCTGCCAAAGATATGCTGTATAACTAAGCATGTAACTAGAGCATTCTGGGACTTGAAAGTTGCCTGTGGCTCCAGGCTAAATAAACCCACTCTCTTTAGCCTTTTTCTCTAAGTGCTATTTCTTTAAAGCTTTCAGAATACGTTTCTGTTTCTTTGGCAACCCAACACAAAATACAAATAATTGGTAACAATGAGATACTTTCTAATGGTGAAGCAAGACATTCCTGACCTATCCTATCATTTCTTTAAGTCCTTAGTTATTATCAGATTCAGACAAGAACCAAAGGATAAATCCCTAAGGAAATATTTCATTCTTCATGGACTTCCTCCTCAATCTTTCCAAATTAGTGTTTGTCAAATGTCTCTTCAGAAAACTTTAAGATATGTTGCATTCATCTTGGCATCACCTCTTTATTAACACACATTCCGGAAAAAAACACTCTGTTATAAATTATATTATTCCTCTTAATGTAGGCTTGTGAGGTAGTTTAGGATTTTTTTTTAATCACTTTTGTTCATACAGAGGAATAAATTGTGTTTCAAATACAAAGCAACATCCTGAACACAGCCAAGTCCCTGGGATAATCCATTGTTTATCACTCCCTACCCCAATACTTTGTCCACTGAACTATGATGTCAGAAATCTAAGCTTGATTTGTTTTTAAGTGCATAATCCATTAACTGTTTCCATATGCCATAACTGTTCAGTTGAGAAATTATTTATAAACCAGTTTATTGGCCCTATCTGGCAAATAGGATGCACCTGTTATAAAATGTGATTACTTCAGAAAGCTAACAATTGTGGAATCACATTTTTACAATAAATCAGTCTAAGTGAATTAGACTATTCACGTACTTTCAGAAAGCCCTTTAATCCCTATTAAGCGAACAGTTTGTGAATAATGAAAGTAATTAATATTAATTTTAGTTGATATATCCAACACCAATAACCTGTTAATATACTTGAATCCATTTTCCAACAGCCTGTAAAAATTAGCCAACAGATGCTTCCAATCTGGTAAAAAATACGCAGGTCATTAGCATTATTTTGATGATACCAAATGTTCGATATATGAATACTGTGTTTAAATTTCAAAGAGATATATACACAATTTTCTTTTATAATCTTGTTAAATTTTAACAGGAGCCCAAGAGAGTACAACATGGCAGTCCTTTCTGAATCAAAATCAACATTTGTCATTCCATTCCTCGTTCTTATGCTTCAACTTGACGGAGAACTTGACAGTTTCACGGAGATTGTGAAAGCAACACATGAATGGGCACATGTCTGCCCTTCTCTCTACAGTGTCCCCAGTGCCAAACACAAGGCCTAGGATACAACATATAGCCAATAAATATTTGCTGACTTGAACCGTGGTAGCCAAATATAGGAAAGAGAACAGGTTGGAGCAATGGATGAGAAAGAATGAAAAAAAGAAAAATATGAGGGAAAATGCCTACATGTTATTTTCAGAAGAATTTAAAATATGGAAAGTTAAGATAGAACTCAAAAATTTAGGACTGAGAAAGGCAAGGAAACCAAAGTGATACCTGAGAGCAAAATAAGGTATGAAAGAAAATGTGATACAACTGCATCAGGGAAACATGTTGATTTCAGAGGAAAAGGCTGAAAGAGTTTCCTGTACTCCTCAAGATAGGGCACAGGCACTTTCCTATTAAAGCAATGTTACAAACATCACAGGGAGGTTAGTTTAAAAGACAACATTATTAAAATCTAATGGGGGGGGGCATATAATAAAGAACAACCCAAATCAAGTGGAAACGTCCAAGCTCATACCTAGAATATCTTGTTATGTCTACCAGAGCATGGGCCAGGGTGGTATTCTGGGGAGTTAGCATTGCTGTGCAGAAGAAAAATCTCAGCAGAGATGTGGTCCTGATTAGGCAAGGTAACGTGAAGACCACTCCCTGAGTGGTCCACCACAGGGGCTCTACGGGTACTATTGGGCCACCATAAGGCCCTCCTCCTTTTCCAACTTTCAGGGTATAAGACCACTAAAACCCAGTCATCTTAACCTGAAAGTTTGTAAAACCCAAAGCAGTGTCTTCAGTGAGAAAAAATAATAATTAGTAAAAAAAATAAAAAATAAAAAAAAAAATAAAGGAGAGAGTATGTGATTAGAACAGATAGAGAGTAAATGATCGAATTCAGTTCCTTTTTTTTCTTTCTACCGGTTTCAAATGTTTAGGGAGCACAACTGATTGGCATTTACCATTGTGAATTCCTGGGATGGAACTGCTACCTTTGTAATCAGAGAAATAGCTCTGGGTTTTTTAACAAATTTATACCCCACTTCTCCCATTTCCCCTACCCACGACTCTGGCAACCACCAATCTATTCTCCGTATCATAAGCTTAGTTCGCTTTTATTGTTTGTTGTTTTGAGTTTCTACTAAAAGAGAAGTCATACAGTATTTGTCTTTCTCTGTCTGACTTATTTTCAATTAGCATAACGCCCTCAAGGTCCATCCATGTTGTCACAAAATGCCCTGGTTCTTCAACAAAAGAATTACTGCAACGAAAAACAGATAGGCTAGTTCTCTAAAAACCCTGTAGAGTCTCCAATGATGAGAATGCTGAGTCCTTCCCTGTTAAGCTGTGATGCAAACCAATGATGAAAATCAACCAGGAGGCAATGCCTCTACCTTCCTCTGCTAGCTGGGGGGCAGAGAGCAACTGTAGGGGCCACCTTGGACTGAATAATAAGTGACTAGGTGTATTTTTGAATTCTGCAGAAATCACAAAATTGATTCAAAGTAACCTCCGGAGTCATGGGAGACAGGCAAAAAATTAAGGTATGTACCTAAAGCCTCAAGGGCCAGGCCGTGAATAAAGAGAAAGGAGAAACATATCCACACGAGCAGTCTTCGGTCTTGTCTAAGCTTTCCACATACTCTTCTCTGGCCTTCCTTCCTCGTCTTTTCTACATAATAGTTATAGGAAATCCTGCTTTTCTGAAAGCAACAATTTTGTTTTCCAATAAAATACTAAAGTACTAGTCATGCTAAAAGGCACTCTTAATTCTCCTTGAATAACGTTTTCTAGGAATTATTCTTTAAAATCCAGACAAAAAGTTGTCACCTTCTCAGCTTGTTTCCTGTTGCCACTGTGAAATGTTGGCATCGCCCAGGGTGATAACCTTGGGCTCTCCCAACTTTTCTGATCACCATGGAAATATACTCCACTGTCACAGAAGAAAGAGGGTAGCATTTGAGCTGGGACCATAGAAGTCAGGGGCCTCTGCCAGCCTCTAAGTCAGATGAGAGACTCTGGGCCAAGGGGACAGCATGTCCAAAGGCAGAGAAGCATGGAAATACAGAACACTCAGAAAGAGATCATCCTTCCCTCACCTTACTCTTTATAACCGATATTCGAGTCAGCAAATACATTGTGTTTTTTTTTTCTTCAACCTTGAATCTCAAGGCTAAAGTTAGATGACTTAAGAATTTTTTAAAGGTCCAATTATTTCATTTAGGGCTAGCACTACAGCTAAATTAAAGACATGCTAACAAGTTTCCCTTTTGAGGCTCATTAATTAAGAAAGTAATCAGAGTAAAGAGGAAAAAAAAAAAAGAGTGTAGCTGGATGGCAATATTACTTAAATAGCTTTAAGGTACCACCATTTGTACCTACTAGGAAAGCAAAGGGAAAACTAATCAATTCCAGATTATGAAATCTGAAATTCTGAAGTGTTTTACATGTAAATACACATTTTAACTGCCATATATTTTCCTTGATTGCCTGAAGAGTGCACTAATCTTATTCAAAGAAAATCTTCATTCTCCATAATCAAAAGGTAAAATTAAGATCTGCTTACTTCACAAGTTTTCCTGGGATAAGCTTGCTGAGAAGATTCCTACTGTTTTCAAAGATCAAAATGCATCAGTTTTATTGTTTTGGTCAAGAACAATGCCCAAAAATATCTGCTGAAGGCTTTGGGTTTATCCCAAATTCTGGAAAACCACCTTAATTTACAATTACATTTTAGAGTTTCTAACTTACAATTACTTTTTAGAAAGAGATTCTAATTTACAATTATATTTTATAAGCATTTCAAAGGAATATCTTCCAATATCCTTTCACTGCCGTGGTTGTCAAGTTAAATCAGATACATAGCACAGTGCCTAACACATGGTATCTTTTTTTTTTTGAGAGCACAAATGGGGTGATGGAGTGGCAGAGACGGAGGGAGAAGCAGGGAGCCCAACGACATGGGGCTCAATCCCAGGACCCCAAAATCATGACCTGAGCCAAAGGCAGACACTTAACAGACTGAGCCACCCATGTGCCCCCATAGTAGGTATTTTAAGAAGTTAATTCCTCCTCTCTACAGCAAGCCTCCCATCTCCAGCTGGAGTACAATCTCTGTTCTCCAGCTCTCTGTCCTCAAAGAGCCCAGGGTCATAAGTGGCATAGTCTATGGTGAAAAGTTTCCTTTTTGAAAATTAAAAGGTAATCACGGATCTAAGTGTCTTGTAATATAGGCCTAAAATGTAAGCATTACATAACTTAAAAATCAGCTTAATAGCTTAAGTGGATAAGCTCGGAAACATGTGTAGTGGAAACCCAATTTTCAGACAAGAATAATGTTTGAGTTATTTAAAAACAAAACAAAAATCACACCAAACAAGTAAAAGCTACCGCAAAAAAAATTTGGAAATGAATGCTCTTACTTTTAATGAAAAGATCATATAACCTACTCATATACTCCTATTTTAAGCTCACTTTCAAAGTATTCTATAAATTTGGTATTTCTATCCCATGTGACTCATACTAATTATTGTGACAGTCACTCTAATATTAAAGGGAGGTAAAATTCTGACTAGAAGAAGGCTCACATTTTGTTTTTCTATGTCCCACTGACTAAAAGGAATTCTCATGCCAAATTTCTCTGGGAAAGCATCCTCCTTTTCAAAAGTCCAATTTAGAACATCTTCAAAAAAGATATTATACTAAAAATTGGAGAAAGTTCTGTATTAACCATTTGCATTTTAAAGATTGTTCATGAGATAATCCAAATAACAAAATTTGTATTTTAAACATTTCTTTTCATTAGATAATTTATTTAACCATTAGTGAAACAAAAATATCATGTCTAGGACTCTTAAAATACTGCTCTCAAGAAGTTAATGTATAAAAATTGGCAGCGTTAATGTACTAAAATGAATAAGCACGATGTTCAACCTACCTTTTTGTTGGCAACAAAACGTATTCTCAAGTTTACAAAGCAAATCCACATTTTCATACTTATTTTCATTTGCTTTTATCCAGAAACAGTTTTCAGTCATTTCGTGAGGTCTGATCTGCAATCAGAGAGATGGATTCATAAATAGTTCGGTGTTTCATCTGTCCCAATGCAATCGCTATGTTCAGACCCAGGGTCCCCTAGCTGCCAGCAGATGTTTATGAAGTAATCCCTGTAATATTTTTCCCCAAAGTGTGTTCAATAAAATCCAAGTTCCCCAGGAAGCTAAGGTTTTATTAAGGGAGGGAAAAAAAAATGTTCCACTATCACATAGTTGAGGGTTTGGAGAAGAGTGAAATAAAATTTGTTTCTTCTTAATTATACCTCTCAGAGTCTTTAATAATGCTCGTGTGCACTGCAACAATTCAAGTTCAGGATACATTACACACCCCCCACCCAAGGTTGTGTGACCATGAAACCATCTTTCTGCAGGATTCAGAATTTCTGTGTCCTGACTAAATATCAACTTCCAAAAACTAGTCTTAGTTTTCCCAATGGCTACCAACATAGAAAATTTCTGAAGAACACTAACGTTCTTTGTACTTTTGAGAAACACTTCATATAGGGTTCAATGATGATAATGCCGGGTTACCAATTTAATGACTAATCAAATCCCATTTAACAATTATTGACTCTCATCAAATTTCTAAACCAGAAGGTCTTAGTCGAGAGAAAAGGGCTTTGTCTCAACACTTTTATTGAATTCACATAATGCCTGTCTATTTACTGTGATTAGGATTTCCAATAGAAATTAAATATAAGTAAATATAAAATTAAATTTTAATGTAAGTGATAGTATGTTTTCTTCCATTTAGTTCTGTTTTACCTTTAACCAATTCAATCTTCTCATGCTGGTTTCAGGTTTAAATTCTTTTTTGGGTTTTAACCCAAATGGTAGGGTTGGTGGAGGAGGCGAGTTTCGCCCGTTGAGAAATCCCAGGGGAGGCGGTGGAGGCACAGAACCACCAAAGGGCAGTGGCATTCCTGGAAGTGGAGGAGGGGGTGGAGGAGGGGGTGGAGGCGGCACGCCCCCGCAAGAGGGCAGTGGTGGGGGAGGAGCCAGTCCTGGGGGGCCAGTTCCATTTTCTTTGAACAGCGGCAAAGCGTTATTTGTACCAGCGGGCAAGGCACCAAACTAGAGGAGAAGAGGAAAAAAGACATGACTAAAAACATCTACGACACATGTAAAAGTACACTTTCCTAAAAAATTATTACTTTAAATCAAAGATAATTCAGTATCAGCAATTTTACATGGGTTAGCCAAAAGAACAAAATTCCAACCAAGTTGGTTTTTTCCCCAATTAAAGAATTTCGCTTTTGTCTTCATAAAAGTGTAATTGTGTGAAATATTATTTCCTATTTTGGTAGTTATGCCATCCAAGTGGAGATGTCCAGGAAGGATATGGGTGTATGGGTCTAGACGTTTTGAAAATCAGCAGTTTCTAGGTGAGAGTTCAAGTTATGAGAGTTGGTCAGTTCACTCAGTATGTACAGAGCATATAGCATAAGGAAAAGTCTATGTACAGAATTCTCTGGAATACTAGCATTTAAATGAGAAGCTAAACAATAAGAAGATCAAGACAGACTTAAATAGTATTGTCAGATCATGTACTTTACCTTGAGAGAAAAAAAATCTGAAATTCATAAGTAGGACCTGCAGGGACACGTCATGATCCTTGTGAACTGGCCTTTCAAGTGGCTTTCACACACAATTCCACTAGCGGTCAACCTCACAGTGACTTCAGGGCCCCGGCACATGCTATTCCCTCTGCCTGGAACTCGAGTCTCAGCACATGGATCAATTAATTCCTGCTGATCCTTTCAGTCTTAGCCAGCATGTCCTTTCCTCAGGAAAGCCTCATCTGACCACTCCTTCTACACTGATGGCACTTTGTGCTCCTCTTTGATTGCACTTATCAAAGTGTTAAATACTTAAGGAATCATTAGCATTCATCTCTTTGATAGATTATAAGCTCCATGAGGGAAGTGACTAAGTCTGTAGAATTTAGGACTCTTTCTCCAGCACTTAAAGTTGCAACTGGCAAATGACAGCCATTGAAGAAATATATGTAGGATGAATGAATTAAAGATAAGAGAAAAGCAGACAAATACAGATTCATGAATCACAAGTGAAGGAAGGGGTGCTATTCTACAGGGTCCAACGTCACAGAGAAGCAATGCAAAATCAGGAGTGAAAAAGAGCCAAGTATGTCCACTGGTCACTTTTGTCGTTTTGTTTCTATGGCTTGGTAAGAATAAATGCATTTTAATTATTATAAAGAAGATGAGATTTGATAATTGTGATATGATTATTTTCCTGTAATTACTTCAATTCTGAGATACACACACACACACTACACCTTGCAAATGGTGGCATTTAATAAATGTTAATAAATCAAGTTTCATGGCACGATTATGGAAAACATGTATAAAAGCCTGAAACCGACATCTGAGATCAGCACAAAGAAAAAATGTTATAAAAGAACTTAAAACCACAAATCAAAGAACATATCTGAATGAAAACATTAACTATAAAGTAGAATCAATTCAGCGTTACGCTGCATTGCTGTTAACATGGATAGTACTGCCCTCTGAATGTAAAGGAAGTATGAATGTTATATTCACACTCAATATGAATTTTATAATTAACTATCAATGTCTTAAAGATATGGTTGGATTTCTGCTCTATACTAGCTCATTTGATAGAGTATGGTTGACTTAAATATATCCTTCATGAGGTCAGATTACCCTGTGATTAACTTGCTCACCATTATATCCCCAGCACCTGACACTACTTGGTTGTTAAGTGAATAAAGGAATAAAATCACAGATAACAGAATATATTTAATTCATACCCTTCATAATCATTGTGGCTTTGATCAAAGAGAAGGATCTTAAGACAAGTGAATAGATTTCATGAGAAACACACACCAATCCATTAAAAAAATTTTTTTTTTCCTGTTGTTCTTCAAAAATTAACGTGGTGGCCGATACCAAGACTCTAATTCCAGGCTTGCTTCTGAAGTACAAAAATAGTCATCCTTGTCCACATTTTTAAATAACATAGGAGATTCCTGGATTTAATCTCAGTTTTAAAACAAATTCATTCCCATATTTATATAAAACACATGAGGCAATAATATATCCAAAGTTGGTGATTTTTTTTTAATCAACAGGAATTCTTTAGATTGGATTTACAAGCAATCCTTCAACCAGAAGAAATTAAAAAGAAAGTTTTTTAAAATTTATATTAGCCCAGACCAAGAGAAACTGGACGTAAATATCTCAGCCACTGTCTATAATTCAATCCGAAATATAAAACACAATCAAATGTTTCTTGTAGTGGGAGAGACAAGGAGCCACACAGGAAAGATGAAAAGTTTCAATAAATTGTACTTCCTTCTTGCACACTAAAGATAGATCAGTGAGAGTCATTTTCTTACAGAAAAGAGCCTTTTTTTCCCTAAAATGGAACACTTAACAGATAGCTCTCTCTTTGGGTATCTTCTTACAGCCTCTGTAGCAAAACTATCCACTAAGTATTTAAAAGAAAACAAAATAGCCAATAATATAGGAAATAGTACACCAATACAGGAAATGGTACATCAGAGACTATTTCGACATAACCATAAATCAGGATGAAAGAAAATGAGCAAAAACTATACTTATTGCTCATCATCCTATATGTAAATCTGCATGAAGAAATTTAGCTATGCATATTCTACCGCCTTGCTGTCATTTTACAACGCGCAGATGATATATTTCTCGCTATCTAAATGTTTTATGTGTCGAGGGTGTATGTGAGCTATCTGCTCCATAATCCAGATTTGCTCTCTTTTTTGTCCTGTTTTAAATCTGTTTACTTTTGGAAATTGAAAAATTATCAGAAAATGTTCTCATTCAGCTAGAGGTTATCTTTCACCACAAGGTACCCATAGGCTGAAGGTTTTGAAAAATAAATAGCTCGAGCAATAATTTCCTGTAGTGGGATAAAGATCAGTGATGAATGACAAATCTAAGAGTAAAAGACTTCCTTACCCTTTATGATTACATATGAAACATGTGACATTAAGAACAAAACCCAAATGAAACATAAGGAAGCAGACTAATTAGTAAAAGTTTAGACATTCTTAAAAATGCAAACGGAAAAAAAAAGTGGCAAAGTCATTTTTTTTTAGTTTACAGAACAGAAATACATATAAACAATACTATGAAAACATACTAGTGAAATTTAAGTTTAAACATTTAGAGCTATGAAGATATGACATGACCTTTGCTTCCCTGGTAAGCTTTCAATACCCAAATTCAATCCAGGAAGATGGTATTTTACCTGTGACTTAAAAGCTTGTAACTCTGCTTGAAGTTCATTAATCTTTGCTTCCTTTTTCTGCAATTGGGCCTGAGTTTCTTGGTGGTCGGTAAACTCTTTTTCAAACTGCAAAGAAAAAAAAAAAAAAAACAATAACAAAAAGCCAGGAGACAGAAAGATGGCATTGAAAAGCACTATTTTTCATAGAGAAACATGACTCTAATGATCTGTCAGTAGAACACAAACTTTTTATGAAAGGAATGGCAGATTTTGCTAAGTCACCCAAAGCCTCTTTCTAGGTCCCTCCAGGTCCCACCAAAAATCATTCAATTTGCAAGGGAGCAGACAAAGCCAGAGATGGAGTCTGTGACCTTCTCCTCTCGGCAGAGCAAAGTGGCCCACAGGTATCTTCAACACTGACATTTTTCTTAAAAGTCCCTAAATATCATTGCAACTTTGTGTACAATAATAAAGAGCAAAGCATTGCACTGAGCTCCGTGACCCCTATCTGCAAAAACTTCTACTTAAAATTTATGGGAAGTTTATCAATAAGAATTTAAAGAATGCCATTTTAATATTTTTTATTAGTAAATGACTCCATTTTGTAAATGTGTTACTTTTTGTAACATCATCGTGAGAGTTATGGGCCCTGATGTAGGCTCTAACCTTCAACAATAATTTAAGAGAATAAAATCTGTGTTATCATTAATCTTTGGGAGATTAATGGTAAATTAATCTTTCAAACATCCTGGTGCAATACCTTGTGGGAGGAAGGCAAACAGTAAAATTTGGTGATCCAATGAGTTTTCTAATTTATATAGCCCCTCATCACAAATTCCCATCTTGCATTCAAATATCTTCACCCTGCCATCAATGTGACTGAAAACCTCTCCTAGCAGAGGTGAATTTCAATAGGGTACTGTCTCACAATCAATAACATTTGACTCTTTTTAAAAAGAAAAAGTCAAAAAAATACACAACTGCTGCCCAAATAAAGCCTTCAGACTTTAAAATATAGTCAAACCTCAATTAAGGAAAAAACAATAATATAAAACTCAACAGTTGAGAAAAGACACTTAAAAATTTATGAATCTTATTTTGTCCCTAACTCAAAGAGGTGGTTAACTAGTCCCTCATCATACAGCAAGTAAGTGAAGATGTAAGATTAAAAGCCAGATTATGTCTTCCAACCCTGAGTTCAGATGAAAACACACCACCTTCCTACAACTTACATTTAGGTAATCTTTTTTTAGGTAATGTTTTATAGTCTATTTGTTTTTTTAAGACAGATTTTATTTTTTAGAACCACTTTAGGTTTACAGCAAAATTAAGCAAGAGTTCCCAAAGATTTTTCATATGCCCACCCACCCAATAGGTGTTGCCTCCCCCATGATTTAGTGTAAGCAAATTTGCCCCATGTTCATTCTCTGTGCCCCAATGTATTCCATTACAACACACTGTTCTGGTTCTCCTACTAACTCCTTGACTGTTCCTACCAATTCTTCTATAGTTCCTATTCCTCAGTCCCACTCTCTAACATTTCCATGTTAGAGGACTCTTCCTTCACCCTCTGTTGGTCTCACTTCTCATGACTGGTAGAATGGTATCCTCCATACCCATATGCTTCAATCCCCATTCATACACTGATGGCGTCCAAATCCCTGTCACCAGCTCAGCTTCTCATCTGAATTCCACACACAGCTAATCAGCCCATAAATGTATTTTCAAATGCTCAATGAACATTTGTCAAGGCAAAAAACAACAAAACCAGTATTTTTAAAACCAGTATTATCTTCCCCTCTACAAACTTCTTTGAATGTTGCTATTCTTTCTAAAGGATGGCTCAAGAAACATGACTCCTTTTGCTTAAACTTTCAGTGGCTACATTTAAAGGCTACATTCATTAACCTAATATCTAGGAAACTCCTGGGACTTGGCCCCAAACTACCTATTTCCCGTTATACAGTAAGTAAGAGCATGCGTCTGATGTGTTCCTCAAAGTGGTAGGTGTTGAAGATACAGAGTTGAATAGAATACGGTCACTGCTTTTAGTAAGTGTAGTGTCTGGTGGCAAAGTAAAAGCAAACTAATAACCCAAAACTATGAAAATTGCCAGCAATAGAGCAATAGACTGCAGGCATGGAGTGATTCCTGGAGGAATGATGCCTGAGCCCACGTTTAAAGAACTTGAGTAGTTAGCTGAGAAGGGCAGCTAGCACTTCAAAGAGAGGGTCTAGCACAGTGCATAAATGACAAGCAACCACGTGTCAGGGCCATAAAAGGAGGGAGGAAGAGAAATTGCAAGGGATGAAGTCATAGATGTAGACAGGAAAGAAACTGTTCAAAGGAATTTTACAATAAGCCAAAAAGTTTTCTCTTTTGCCTGAAAACCATGGAGAGCTATTAAGAGTACTTACAATAAGAAAGTAACATGACCAAATCCGCACTTTGGAAAACCCAACTTGCAGCACGGTGGAAGGTGGACTGAAAGAGAAACACTGGAGGCATGAAAACGAGTTTAGATGCTACTGCAGTTATCCAAGAAAGAACTGAAGGCCTGTCTGAACAAAGGGAGAAGACAGAGGAATGGGGGGGCGGGGGGGAGGAGGTAGTACTTTTTTTTTTTTTTAAACAGAATTCAAAAAATAAATGTACAACTGAATGTAGGAAATGAATGAGGTAAGCATATCTAAGATGACTATGGTGTTCTATTGGTTTGCAAGCTGGAAACTAAATATTAGGTTTTTAGGGGGAAAATAAGGATATAAAATGCATGGAGGGAAAGCATTTTTTTTTGAAGATTATTTGGGGGGGAGGGGCAGAGAGAGAGAGAATCTCAAGCAGACTCCCCGCTAAGAGTAGAGCCCGACAACATAGAGTTAGCTGTCCCGACTCATGAGATCATGACCTGAGCAGAAATCACAGAGTCGGATGCTTAAGTGACTAAGCCACCCAGGTGCTCCTGAAAGGGCATTTTTAGGGAAAAGAAAAATGAATTTGGTTTCAGAAATATTAACCTTGAGATGCCTCTAGGAAATTCACAATAAATTTCCATATACCTCCTTCTTGGCTATCTCAGCTTGTTGCCTCACATTAGCTCTCACTTCCTTGGGTAAGACTCCCTTGACCACCCAAGACTAGATGAGGAATCCTTTCTATAGGGTTACACACGGCACAGGGTTTAACGACCATAACAGTTATTACACTGTAATATAAACATATCAAAATGCACTATCACACACCTCAGTAACACTCACCAACCTGGGAGCTTATTAATAGTGAGAACCTATTTTATTCATCACCTTTCCAAAGCCTTACATTTGTAACTAAACTCAATAAATATTTCTTGAATGAACAGATGGAGCCAATTCCTGTCAGATCTCCCTTTATATGTTGTGAATAAATATGTCAATATCATATATTAAAGTTCCTCAATCTCTCAGCATGAAAAACCTTTGAGAGGTCATGTTCTCTATTCTCCATTTTATGACTGCTCAATGTTTACTGCTGCTTAGCAAGAAGTAAAAAATTAAATTCTTGAGAGTAAAAATGGAAGTCTTTTTCACAACATCAAGATGTACACTATCCTATCTCATATGGCTTAGAATAAGATTTGGAAGGAAAAAGGATTATTTACTGGAACAAAGATAAAACCACCAAAATAACCAGAGTCATAATTAGTAAACTCTAAAAGAATTTATTAAATTAACTTGGCCTTAAAGTATCTCTATTACTTAACAAAGAGAAATTTCTACATCCTTCCCTATTA
Source organism: Ursus maritimus (assembly GCF_017311325.1). Taxonomy (NCBI): domain Eukaryota; kingdom Metazoa; phylum Chordata; class Mammalia; order Carnivora; family Ursidae; genus Ursus; species Ursus maritimus. The sequence goes on from NW_024423344.1 coordinate 35,748,660, forward strand.
AAAGGATCAGACAAAATATAAACTTTGCTTTAGCATTTTTATAATATCTATAGTCAAATCACAGTAGCCTTAGGGATAAAATGAATCTCCATTAAAGACGTACTTTATAAAAACAGATATGATAGCCTTCTTCTCCAAAAAGAGTTACTAGAGCAATATTACACTTACAAAATTACATGCAAAAATGTCAAGAAACACAGTTAAGGCTGAGGCTCTGCTTAATTTCATTCCCTAGGGTAAATGTATTAGTGCATCTGTACAAGAAGGTTGATAATTCAATATTCTCTATGTACTTTCTGACATTTCTGGTCTTCATTTTTCAAATTTGTGCACCAAAATAAAGAATGTGTCTTGCAACTATGATAGCTTCCTGCCTAAAGCAAAGTATTTACATGTGTCCTTATAAAGCTATCGGAAAGAAGTTCTTGCTGATATATACAAAATGGTATGGCAATAGAAATCTTTTACGGAGCAAACAGTATTTTCTGAATATACCTAAGACATATAACTTCTGACTAAAAGGAGACAAGTAACCTTGAACAAGGTCTTTCTTCTACTTATACTTAAACTTTACAATTTTAAAACAATATGTTGAGAAGAGTATCATGTTTAACAACACTCATATATGCCATATACCTAAAAATGATTATAAAAGCAAATTTATACTATCTGAGATGCATCCAAATCAAGTACTTGAAAGTTTGCTACTACTTTTCTCATGAAGAGTTAGCTTCGGATACAAAGTCAGGGTGAGAGGTCACCCTACAATACGATCACCTATCAACTGTAACACATGACACTTAAAGGATCCATTAATTTGTTTCCTACGTTACTACAGGGCAATGATAGTATCATATTCATAGCTATAATCCTAGTCTGCAGCCAGAGGCCCAGAAGTTAATAATCTCTCAAGTGGTGAGCCTCGGGACTTCTTATACAGAACATTTACAATGTTTTTCATAAATTACCAGTAACTTATGAAAGACTGTCTATCATTTATAAGCTACATTATCTTAAAACCTTATAAAGATGTACAATACTCTCAAGATTCATCTAGGTCCAGATAGATAAAAAATGTCGCCTCTCGGGCATGGTACCAAGCACACAGTAAAGGTTCATTTAGTGTATGTTCATTCAGGTGCTGTGGTAGTAATTATTGTTTATTCCTCCGGTGTGAGAAGCCAGCTACAAGAATTTAAGTCAGAGTGACTACTTAAAATGTGAAGAACGGCAATGTAAATTTTTCAAAACAGAGAAAAAGTCTAACAGGTACATGCTGAGCAGAGATGAAACCACAGAACACCACTTTAAGGAAAAGCAGGGAATGGCTGGATGGTCAGCGATACTACTGGGCTAAAACAAACGTAAACTGGTAATATCGTATACTTCTGACCTATAAAAATGACAGTTTTATATGTTCAACTAGTTCTAAGGAAGCAATTTTACTCAAAACAAAAATTAACCTTTCTTTTAAAACTTTTAGATATAATTTCAGTCTTCAGGGCCTAAGTTGTTACAGGAGTTCTTGAGAAATACTCAAGAATTTATTCATTCACACATTTTTTTTTTCTTTTTCTTTTTTTAAGTTCTGAAGGCCAGGAATTGTTCTACGTGCAGGGACAGGGAATAACAAAATCCTTCAAACAACAAATAAACAGACAAAAATCCTTCCTAAAGTTTACTCTAGAGGTAGAAAGAGACAATACATTCATGGACACACAGGTAAATACATACACCATGTGGCATGTCAGATAATGAATATAACAGAAGAAAACCTAACACGGAGAGAGCCAGGGTTGGGAGTGGAGAGTTAAAATTTTTAAATATTAATAGCCTAGGAAATCCTCCTCTAGCATGGCATTTGTGCTGCCAGAAGGAGGTAAAGAGGAGAGTGGGAACCCCAAGCAAAATCCTTGAGGCAGAAGCAAGCCTCAGGTGACTCCTCACGTAGTCTTGCAAAGTTAGTCAAAATTACTTACTTTCTTGTGAAGTTCCGATGCTTTCTCTTCAAACTCTTCTAGTTTCGCTTGATCTATGCAAGTATCTGAAATTGCAATGACAATTTTTTTTTATTCCAGTACTTCTTTAAATCATTAGGACTTTAAAAGTTCAGAAGGCAAATCATAGAAAGGAATTAGAAAGAGTGCCAGTAATAAAATATGCAAAACGGAGAAAACGAACACTGGGATGGAGAAGGATTTTCCAAGTGTGACACCAAGGCCATAAAATATAAAGGTAAAAGACAAACCCAACTATAATTTCAAACTCGTAGACAAGAGAAGGAGAAAGTTCAAACATAACATAGAATACCAAAAGGTTTCTATCATCGATCCATAAATATTTTGAAGGAAGAAGATGATATCCAGCACAAGTTAGGAAAACGGGCAACAGTAATGAACAGAAAATTATGAACAACAAAATTAACAATTGCTAAGACATATGAATGGGTATTTCATTTTACCTAATACAAAAATATAAATTTTATTTAATGAGACCCAGCAAGGATTAAATGAGCCGTAATGCCAAGTGTTGCAGATGCCACAGAGAAACTGACTTGCCTATAGTGTAACGGAAGCATAATTAATGAACTTTGCTAACGAGTAACTAGGTAATATGTACTAAAATTTAAAATATGCATTTTCTTTCACCCAACAATTCTATGGTTAGGACCGTGCTTTTAAGCAAGAATGTTCTATTGTTAGTCAATATCTGGAAATAAATGTCCATCAATACCAGATTGATTAAATAAGCTACTATATTCACATGATGGGATACAAAGCAGAAGTGACTCATATAGATTCCCCATGATGTAGTTGATCCCTTTTTTAAATGAAAGTAATACATAAACACGGTTTAAAAAAAAACACATTACAGAAGGCTTATGATGAAAAGTAACAACAAATCACTACATTAAAAACTCATTTCCACTTCCAAACTGCGAACTCTTATTATTCAGGCAGTTACCTTCCTAACTCTAAATAAAATGTATATACTGTAATTTCTTGATTTACCTATTTAATATATTATATATAACTTCCTATTATAGAAGATGAAAATGGTGTTCCTTGTCTAATCCCATTTATTTTAATAATTTTGCTTTCTAAATTGGCTGGTTCTGGAGCACTAAATAAATACTTAAACCTCTGATCTCTGTTACGAAAACAGCATCTTCTGATTTGCACTCTAATATATGAAGTTATCTGTGCCCTACACTTTTCAATATCTCTCTACCCTAATATCTGACCCCAGGTCCTCACACTCACCTATTCATGTGAACACAGACATTCTCTTCTGTAAGTCCTCTGCACTGTGTCTATAAGTTTTTTGTAAATGTTTAAAATCAGCACATACAATGTATTTGTTATAACTATGTAAATAGGTTTCACTCATAGAGCCAAGCAGTAGTCATGGAGTCTATTTCCTTCTCAAGGGTTCAATGTCTAAACCTCTCATCTACTCAGGAAAAAGCATTCCTAATGGCCAGGTGAAATACACTTGATTTTCAGATACTATTCAAAATTGTCCCACATTTTAGTTTGCTTTGTGTTTACAGGATGTTTTTCCTCATTTCTTTGTCCCACCCACTACCAGGAACTTCTAATTGTTTCTCTCCTATGGAGAGAAATAAGCACTTTCTTTATCAGTGCCACTAACATTATCTAGTTTCCTTCTCATTTTTGCATTCCATACCTCTTTCTGGACTCAAATACCCCATGAAGAAAAAAACCACCTCACTCAAATAATGGGTATTCTTTTTTCATGTTACACCAAACTCTGACATACACATACTCCTTACACATCAGTTGTTATGTGGGAACCCACATCAATGACTATTTTGTTTTCCGTTACTTCAAAATCCATGAATTCTTTACCCATGCTGGTTTTGTATCAGGCACTGGAATTTGGAAAAGAGTGGCTTGCAGAGTCATGCAGAGTCTCCAAACGCTGACACATCTCATCATACGATATCAAAATAATCACCGCTGATCTCATCAGAAACAAATTTGAGTCCTGGGAAGCTGTCAAGCCAACAGCAGCAGATGCAAGCTTTCCAAAACTCAAATTTTTACTTGAAAGCTTGAATTTGATCATTGGTAACAAATTCTATCAGTCGTTGTCCCTGACATCATAGACCTGCTTCATTTCATTTTTAAAAAGAGTGTGTGCCAAAACTGTCATGCCTGGGTAACCCCAGCTTTCATGATGTTCATTCCTTCAAAGTAAAAAATCAACCAATCCAGCTTGCAATTCAAGCAAATACACAGCTATGTGATCATTGTACTTTGGGACGCAGAAGTGCTAAATGTGTAAAGACAATTCATTTTGTCTTAGGGGATGTTAACGTGCACTTGAGGGTTAGATTTTTAATAAAATAGTGTTTTTCAGTTATCAAGGACGCTCAAGTAAAACACGGCAGTTTTAATTGTTTTGTTTTAGTCAAAGCGGGGAATACAATGGCTACTAACAAGGTTTGGTGTCACTGCCTTGATTCCTAACCAAGTGCCAGCAGTTTGACCCACCACTGTTTTCCTCACTAACACAAGTATCAACACAACAGAAAAGGCAAAAGTGTAAGGTCTTAGGATTGTTAGGATCCCCTGACAGGAGGGTTTCGAGGGCCCTCAGGACTCAACAGGTCACACCATGAGAACCAATGCTGCAGCATTAACCTGCAGGATAAAGGGATAATAAAAGATTTCTGTTTAAATATTAGCGAAATACTCACCAACAAACTGACTTAAATCTAAATCTAGTCTTTTCCGGTATGTGAAGTCTGGATCCATCCCATCTCTATGCAGTACAATCTGAGATACACATTCATCAATTAATTTGAAGTATTGTTGCCTAAAACCGAGAAGAATAAATGTACACCCAATTTATTAGTGGAAATTTACATCAAAACAAAGCATTTTGCTAAGCTTGATTTCAAGTTCAGTAATTTACCTTTTGTATAGTTTCAACAACTGACATGTCAGATTTAACACAGGAGAGTAAATACAATGGTCATCACTTTCCTTCTAATGATCTTAAGACATTAAATTTTTTTTGTTTTAGTAAATATAATGCTTTAATGATGATTTGCTTACAAACGTCAGAACCTTAATTAGTTAGCAATAAAAAAGAATAAGATGAAGTGATATGTGCTTAAAAGCAGTCAATAGAGATCAACCTACCACTATACCATACTGAAATAGCTACCACTATTCATTGTATTAACACAAGCCAACACACACATTTTTCAAAAAAATTCTCTGAAAGGTTCTTAAAACTACACAGTATACTGTTTTTTAGAATGTTTGTGGAGTCCAATTAAAAACTGAACTATAAATTATATATAATACCAAATGAATATTTCTTACTCAAAAGACAACTGAAAAAATTTAGTGTAACATTTTTTGTCCAAAAATTAAAGTTTAACTAAAATCCCCCAAAAGGGATCATGTTTTCATTAGTTTTCAGTCCACTTACATTTTTAATAAGCAAAAGAATGTCCCTTAAAGCTTAAGCCAACAAATTTAAAAGAAATACCCAGCAGATTTTATTGACAAAACCAAACGCAAGTGATAGAAAGGGTGGGTGTGACCTCAATGAGGTCAGTCCTTCATCCCCAGCCGCCCCTAAGACTTATTTCTTCCCTCAGTGACTTCTGGCCCACACCGCCTCCCCAAATCTTGCTCATCGTGTATGCGACGATGCCTCTAGTCACTTGAGCTTCTCGTCCCTAGAAACCGTGACCTACTTGCCCTTCATCTACTTACCTCGCACCTAATCAATGACCCGCTGTGCGGAATAAAATCCGCAACAACACCAGCAAAGACATTCTAGGGTACATATCAAAGCAAGATAGTATTACCAATACTTTCTTCAATGTTCTAAACTTTTTTCAAAAAATTAGTCTCCCATTCCCTAATATTTTGTCTTAATATTTACAGTTAAGGTACATAAACTACACACATTTATATCTATCACATTTGAAAACTGAGATGATGCATTCATTCCTTTTTTACTCTTATTAAATGTTATCCTAGTGTTGGGTTTTTTTAAGATTTATTAATCTGAGAGAGAGAGAAAGAGAGAGAGACACCATGAGTAGGGGGAGGGGAGAAGGAGAAGCAGACTGCCCGGTGACCAGGAAGCCCGACTTAGGGCTCGATCCCAGACCCTGAGATCATGTCCTGAGCTAAAGTCAGACGCTCAACTGACTGAACCACCCAGGACCCCCATCCTCATATTGTTTTAATACAAACGAGTTTTTAATTAACAACATAGGCTATTTTGTATCCTTTCAATTGTAATTTCAGTATGTTTTCTCAACTCCACAGCTGCCAATGATAAGATCATTTACAAAGTAGCTGAAATTTCATGCAAAGCCTCTTTCAAGGCAACACTAGCAAAAAAATAAATAATGTTCTTCTGGATTCCAGAAATATAAATCTAGAGAATAATCTCCATGAGCAATATTGGTGAGTTAGTGAGTATGTCAGAGGAATATGTGAATAACCTAATTAAGGGATGAACATAAATTGTCATGACTTCACTGATACATCATTTTTGTTGGAGGAATTTTAAAATCATCTTCACTTTCTCTTTGGTATTTTTACCAAATATCAAATTATCTCCCATGAACACTCAACTAGAATATTTTGGACACGTAAGCCATTGAGTACTTATTACAGAATTGAATCTGATCTTCTACTCCACCCTCCAATTATCTTTCCGCATTTCATTTTTCTTGGGGGCAGAGCGAAAGTTCTAATTTCCCTATCCAGTAATTCTTTTAAATGGGAATATCTTGCATTCAAAAATAGTGCCATTTATAAAAACCTTTAAAAAATTATATCAATACAATCAAAGATCTCTAAAAGGTAAAATCCAGGTCCTTCTAAGTAGTGAAAACCAAAAAAAATGAAGCTAAAACCAAAAAAGCAAGATTCATAGAACTGCACACCACTGAATGAACATTTTTCTGTATGTAAATAAAAAGTTAAGTAATTTTTAAATGGATGTATGGAAACTTATGTAAGTGACCCAAATCTGACTCAATCTTATAATAAAAATATAGTCTCTATTAGAGTAAATAATAACAAATACCTATGAGAATTTGGGAACATGGGGGGAAAAAATAGACAGAACTGTCTTGATTACACCAGTCATAGGAAGAACGATGCCTTCACAGGGACCATATTTGGAACAAAGACCAAAGTCCAGGGGCTTAAAGAGTCAAGGAAAAATGCAGCATTGTTAAGTATCAAATTAAAAATGTGATACTTGAAAAATGACCAAAATAACTAACCTTCTGTACCTCACTAATCTCACTCTGGTGATACTACAGTTTAATATTTTTCTGAGACTCTTAATTCCACTGAAGTGATAGCATTGCCTGAGCAAGTCCTAGGAGAGTTGCGTTTTTCAATCTGCTTTAAAGGTAGACACAACCGCATACGCTCTTAGAGCACAGATTAAGGGATTAGGGTAAAATGAAGGGATCAAAAGTAAGATATAGCCCCCCTGGCAGCACTAAGACACATTGAAAACTTTGAAAGCAAACAATATTCTTGAATTGTTGAAAACTCAAGCAGCATCAAACAGAGGTTGACAGAACCAACCATACAGGGATCAAGAAAACCATGAGGTTACTTTAGAGTAAATGGAAATTTAATTTTATTTTTAAAAGAATATTTGGAAAAAATATAGCAGTATAATTAGCAGCAAGGTACCTCTGATATTTAAAAATATTATTTAATCAATGTATTAATATTTTTGATCAAAATATTCATATTTTCATTAATATTTTCATCCATGTTTTAATATCTATATTAGTATTTACAAAAGGGGGAGATAAGACGAATGATCTCTACTCATCCCAAAGAACCTAAAGTTTTATTTTTTTTGACTCTTTTATTCTATTCACTTGTCAGTTATATCAGAAGCCTGAATTACACCCCCTGACATCACCCACACAGCCTGAATGAGACACACCTAGCAAATTTTTCTACATGAAATTAGAGTAAGAAAAGTCATACTACCCAAAGTCTTTGAGAATGAAATTTTAGCAGAACTAAAATAAAGGCGACGAAAATAGTTTTATATTCAAGGATCTCGGTTTCCCTCATAAAACAGTAGCAAAGTGGAAAGAGGATATAGAGAGCACTTACTGAGGAGACACCATGTGCCAGGTATTTGGCTAGGGGATCTACTCATGCTACTATAGTCCATCTTCGTAACAACCGAACAGCTTAGGTGCTAACATCTTTACACAGCTACAGATAGACAACGTACAGATGGGCTAAACAATCTATTAAGCTCAAGATGGCTAGAATATAATCAAACTTGAAACATCATTTGTCTAGTTTTTCTGATACATTAGCAACATTAAATGCAACTGTATTATCAAGGCACTTGCTAGCTACTTAAACACTGATAAAAGCAATGTTTAGTACCCTTCATGTAACTTAGAAAAAGAAACTTATCAACATTATTCCTACTACCCTAAACTCTAACCAGAAAATATTACCCTTCATATGATAAATTAGTAATTTGTTGCTAGTTCGCATTTTTATTCAGATGAAAACTTGTTACCAAGAATCTTCTGCAACTTAAAACATAACAGTAATATCATTTTACCATCACCTGTCTAAATATATGCCGAGAAGAAACTCCACATTCCATGAGTCAGTATTAAGACAGAAATAAAAATCTGGAAATTATTTGCCTGCCCAAATCAAATATCAGGTGATTTTCACAATTAATAGTATTAGTAAAAAAAAAAAAAAAAAAAAATAGAACATAGCTTCTTCTTACCTTATAAATCCTCTTACCTTATAAAATAATCATTTCGAATCAGCAAAAGATGTTGAAGAATAGAAATGAAATATCCCTCCGCTCTAGTTTCCTTAACTGAGTTCCACACCATGTTGTAAATATCATCTGCTTCAGTAAATTGATTAAGGAATACACGGATTTATTTACCTCTACACCAAACTACTGCAATAACATGGCATGGAATCTACTCTGTAAGGCTTCAAAAGATTATTATGTGCCTTAGCCTAAAATAGGCATCATGTATATTTAACATCAAGTAAAACACAGGTATCTAGGATTCAGAGTAGTGGAAAACATTTTGCAAATGCCAACCTGACCTGACACTCCCTGGCTTCTCCTCCACAATCAACTCCAACCAGTTGCCTCTCTCAAGCCAAGACGTTGCTGGTGGCAAGGGTAACAGGCAGCTGGTTGTGAATACCATATTATGTTTTCAGAGTGTTTTTACCAAGAGAGTGGGTGCCAGGCATTATCCACAGTGGAGCAGCCCCAGTGGAGGACAGGAACCTGGTAGATTTCTGGAAAAGCACACAGATCTGCAAATCCACAGAGTTAACAAAGGCCCATGTGAGTGTGCCCCCAAGGTGTAGGGCAGGAGCTAACTAGCAGGCTAAGGATACCCTACTCCTAAAGCTGAAAAGCAGTAGGGGAGGGGAGGTGCCCAACATGAAAAGAAAAAACAGATAGTGTGTACACACACACATACACACACACACACACACACACACACGAGAGGCCTAATAAAATCCATTTGTGGGTTGTAATGTTGATTTACATATACATGTACTCAGAAACACACACATTAAACTAATAAGTTTATATAAAATCAGTGATTCATAAGGGTTTGACTTTATACTGTTTATATAGAAATGGCTTCAGAAATTTAATATTTTGGGAGGTAAAGATTGGTTGGGGTTTAGCAACAATTTTTCATATTTCACTAATTTCAAAACAAAAGGATATTCAAGTTCAGCTCTAATATCTTCAAGGCGATGGGAGAACTCAAACAAATCTTCTTCCTTATGCTCATCAAACACTTTAAGTTGGATATCCAGGCCATCACTCTTCATACATTTTAAATTCTAGAGATATTAAATAGAAATGACAATGGTTTTCTTTTTAATAATGCAAAACAGTTAATGAAAAACACATAAACAATAAACTAACCAACTGACTGGATTTACAGCATTCAAACACTTAAAGTGTTAAATAATACTCACATCTTATCTATATTTCACAAATTTTTATACTCAAGCCCTTTTTCCCCACAGATAAATTATTCTTGAAGGTAATTTATCTAAATTTCCCCCTATTCAAGTACTCCTCTGATTTAAATATTAATAAGGAGACTGCAGGGCACTTACTGGCAAGATCTCTTTCAATCCACAACGCATAAATTCATTTCTGATGTGAAGCCTGAAGTCCAAATCATCAGGAGATGTAACAAGGGCGTTGATGAGCTGCATACACGCTACCTACAATAGATTGCGTGGGGAGACTTAGGCTCGGATTCCAACATTAAAGAAAGAGTCATAGAACTGAAATATTAAGTTTTTGTTCCAAGAATCCAACATCTTCCTTCAGAGGAGAAACTATTAAAACAATAACCTGTATGTTAATTATTTTAGTCAATTACAAATTAAACAAGAAATATTGTTTCGGTGGAGTTTTGTGTTTTGTTGTTGTTTTTTTTAATTTTCATTTGTTTGGGAATTCTTGTGGAATAGGCAAGAAAAACATTAGGCACTGGTACCATTCCACAAAAAATTCACTCTAGCCCAAAGTTAAATCTTGTCCAAAAATATCATTCCACGCACATACAACACAAAACTAAACATTCTAGTTGAAAAATTATAGATCTCTATTGGATATGTAATACTTACCTAAAATAGAACGGTAACTTGCCATTCATCAAGAGAAACCTAAAATTCCAAACGCTTCAAGGTCAGCAAATATCCTGAAACTGGTTAATGGGGTTGTTATAACCAAAAGCTATCTTACGAACACTGCACAATTAATTAGAACTAACCAGGTGATGGTTCTTACACTTTGGCAAGAATTCAAAATAAAGGGGCGCCTAGGTGGCTCAGTCATTGAGTGTCTGCCTTCGGCTCAGGGCGTGATCCCAGAGTTCTGGGATCGAGCCCCGCATCAAGCTCCTCTGCTGGGAGCCTGCTTCTTCCTCTCCCACTCCCCCTGCTTGTGTTCCCTTTCTCGCTGGCTGTCTCTCTCTCTCTGTCAAATAAATAAATAAAATCTTTAAAAAAAAAAAAAGAATTCAAAATAAATATATGTCATGTTTATTCCAAAGGCATAAAGAAATTACATAGCTAATTAAATCCTTTAGTATATACCTTAACTAATGAAAGTATAAATTTCACAGTATTTTCCAGTTATTTAACACTCCAAATTTCAAGGTGGATCTATTTTTTTTTTTTTTAACCCCTGGCTGAAATCTGTCTTTCATTATCTGAAATCCCTATAATTGAAGCAAGAGATTGGAAGCAAAGGAGATGGTCTCCAGAGAAGCAAATTATTCTTTGTTGTGGATGATGATGCTATTTTTCTAAGTCTACATTCTACCAGAGTCTAACAAGAATGACTGGCTTACTGATCAATATGTTTAACCTCATGCTGTTCCCTAAATTGTCCTTTCTCCATCCCTTAAGGCAAGGTTTATATGAATTTAAAATGCCTTTTTTGTATTAAGACACCAACAGGGGTCTCAGGTCCTGCTGGTTGAAATATATCGTAATTATTGTATTTGATGTCTAAATACTAAAATCTGACCAGCATGCTTCTACTGTCAAAACGTAAGACTATTTAAACTGAAGGAAATGTGCCAGAAGATAAATAGGGAAAAGGGAAACATTTAAAATTTAAAAAAAATAAAATAAAATAAATAAACTTAAAAGGGAAGCTACCTTTCCAGTACACATTGACTCAGCTGTAACTGGCTCACATCACAAAGTTTAAAATGCTTTCTTTCCACCTCCTTGCCAGTTATTAGCCAGTAGCCACAAAAATAGTTTTTCAGCAATAGTATGTAGTTTTAAAAGATCTCAAAGAACATTTAAATAGTGTTTCTCTACATTCAGAGCAATTAAATTAGTATTAGTTGCTAGGTTTCTGGAAAAGACGTGAATTATAGACAACTCAAAGCAGCAAAAATAAGCAGCATAAAAATTAACCGGAAATAGGACTTAAATGTAAAGTAAATATATGCAGAACAATAGCAGCATGAAATTGAAGAGAAAGAAGGGAAAAGGATAATCCAAATTCTTTCCAGGAAACATCCTAAATGGCCATTTCCTATAAAAGGAAAAATAGAATATTGATTTAAGCTGAAAGAATGAATTTAATTATCTAAAATCCCTTCCCAATTCTAATGGTAATTTGCCATTATCATGACCTATAACACTCTTTAATCGATGTCATGTAAACATATGTCTATGAACATATGCAAGCTTACAGCAAAATGTAGTGTTCCCTTACAGAAAAATAATTCTATCATCAAGGTAAAGATCAAAGAGTTCCTTCTAGGTTTTTAACATGTATACTGAGATATATAGACTTGTTTGATCATAGAATTTCACACGAATATAGCATACTAGCAGAAGCAGGTGCCAATAGAGCATCTATGCCATTGAAATCAATTCCTACAGACAGTGGGAAAGGCTCAGGAACTCTGAAGGTAAACAGGACATATTGCCTGCCCTCACGAAGATAGATACAATGATAGACATACTATGTAGAAGAGTTACATTCCACATATAACAGGAATATGGAGACACTAAAGACAAGGACAGCTGGGTAACAGCACAGGCTCTTAAGAATGAACAAGAAGGCAGCCTGATGAAGTGAAGGACCGAGATGAGATGTGTGAAGCATCTAAAGAATGAACTTGTTAGAGGACATGGGACCTTCCAGTGAATTACAAGGAATTCCGATTTCCTGAGCAGTTTGTGAGGGTGAGAAGGGAGAGAACAGTGCAAGGAGTCACGAGAAATAAGTCTGAACAAGAAGACAGGCCAGGTCAGGCACAGCCTCATGTGCCAAGTCAGAAAATTCAGGTTCAACTGGAAATAGGGGAAACCACAAGGAGCAGGAACAGTAGAGGGAACAGTGTAAGTTAAGAAGCTATTGTAGAAACAACTTTAGTGAGCAATGATGAGAACCTGAACATTCTAAATGTAAGAGAAACTGACAGGATTTGATGGCTGAGTGGACATGGGGCTGACACAGAAGAATTCATGAGACCTCCTCACCTTTGTTCTTCAACTAGATAGGAGGTGGTACTATTAACAGAGCTATAAAATGCAAGGAGAGAAACAGGTTTTAGAGAAGAGGATAAATCCCGCTTTTAAAATTGTGAGGTTGTCAGGGATGTACTGTATGGTGACTAACATAATATAATAAAAAAAAATTTAAAAAAAAACAATAAAAAAATAAAATTGTGAGGTTGAAATGTACATTAGGAGGGGCACCTGGGTGGTTCAGCTGGTTAAGCTTGACTCTTGATTTTGGCTCATGTCATGATCTCATGGTCATGAGATAGAGCCCCGAATCCAGCTCCTTGCTGAGTGTGGAGTCTCTCTCCCCCCTCCTCTTTCTCTAAAAATAAAAAATTAAGAAATGAAAGAAATATACATTAGGAATCATTCATTCATTAAAAAAAAAAAAAAAAAACTAGTTCTTGGGTACCTGGCCTACATCAGCCAGGGATATTAACAGAAGCTCAAAGAAATAATGGCATTGTGATATTCAGCATAAACAATCATCACGCTGTTTGATGTTCCAAAAATGTCGCCTATATAATCTCCATTAATTTGCATTTAACATATTAATTGTTTCAATAGCATGACAAAATGTACTTCCCTGTGGAATAGATGAGGGTAAGAAAACCAAGAGCTTCTGCCCTCCTAGAAGCATCCTAATTTAAAGCTTCTATCTTTGGACATCAAATTCACTCTCTGCAATACCTGCTCAACCATTTCATTTCCTCCAAGCCTATTTACTGGTGCCCACTAAGCACTTCTCAGTGCTAGGGATACAGCTGTGGAAAAAGACAAATCACTCTCAGAGATGAAGAGTCAAGACTGACTCCAAAGTTTTTGGCCTGGGCAATTCAAAAGATGTGATTATCATTGATTAGGATGGAGAATAAATCATTCACTAAGATGGGAGAAAGAGGCTTGGGAAAACAGATCAGGGGAGTTGGGTTTTAGAGATGTGAAGTTAGAAATATCTATTAGTGATCAGCATTGAAAAAAGAGGAGGAGGAAACTGGCTATAGGAAATCTGGGATCAAGAAACACATGACCACAGCAACTCATATAAAACTCGGGGTATTACATGGAATCACCCAGAAGTAGCAAGGAGAAAAGACGTACAGGAACTGATGGGGCATTTTGATTGCAGGTTTTGCTTTAATGGCTGGGGAAATAAAGTAGAAAGGCATCAGTGAAGTAGAAGAAAAAGGAGACTTGGGTGCCTAGGAATTATGGGAGGAAAGTGTCTCAACAGTGAGAGTGATTAACTGAGTCAGAGGGTCTAATAGGCCAGCTAAGATGACTAGTAAATTACCGCTGCATTTGGCCAATTGGTGACTTGACAAGAACAGTTTCTATAGAGACAGAGTTGCTGTCCCAAATAGGAAAACACCTGCCCTCTCATATGTACCATATGCAACCAAGACGATTGAAATCGGCACTAAAATAGTCTCCTCCTTCCTCTGAACATATCTTTATACTTTAGAAATACTGCTTATTAACCTTTGGTTTCAGCAAGTAAGACACTTCTCTTTAGGTGTTAAATCATGAACTCAGTTCTAATGATTAGGAAAGCAGATATTGCAAGCTCATTTTGATTCTCTTGTCTCAATTATTAAGAAGGAGCCTTGCATGAGAAAAAGTATTTTTAGCATAACTTGTAGCTGGAGGGGTGTGTGTAGGTGTGTGTGCGCGTGCATGCGTGTGTGTGGGCGTGTGTGTGTGCATCCAGGGCTTAGGATAGCTGAAGGTTTCCTCAAGAGCAGCAGCAAACAGAAGGTGCTCTGCAAGGACTGGGACCCGCCAAGCCCACAGACCAAGCGGAGGAAAATGAGCAGCCAGAAGTGTAATTACAAATAGTGGAGCAATGTCAGCAATGCAGTAAACCCACAGCACAGACATACAACAGGGGGCAAAGTAAATAAACCGCAAACAGAAATCTCAAAGATAGTCAATATGAGGGATAGATCTGGTCAAAGGCAATCTCGGGAACAAGGCAAATGATCAAAGAAAAATCATTAGACCTAGAAAGAGGTTAATGAGCAAAACAAAGAAAGGAACATGCCACCATCTACCACACTTCATCAGCAAAGGAGCTCTCTGCCCTTGAAAACAGTCAGGTTTTTCATCTGTGAATACCCATTCCCTAAATTTCCTCTACAACACAATTTAACTTACTCCTAACCGTCACCACGCTCAATGCAAAGATGAGAAAAAATAAACACTTAGCGCATTTTTAAACTTGGACCCAAAACCTTTGACCCTTTCGGATGAACAACATTAAACACAAAATTCAAGGTACTCTAACAGGTGTGATGCCCAAGGTTCAAAAATAAAGCTCATCCAATTTTTTCAAAGGCCACCAGAACAAATGCTTTCTCCGTGACTGTGCGGAAGGAATGGACAGGGTGTCTAAGAGCCAAAGCAAGGATATTCTTTAGAAAGCACACACTCTGGTCAACATGTTCGCCCTGAATACAAGTAGATGTTTTTACAAGTAAAACGATGGCTATATGAACGCTGAAAATATATCAGCTTTATAAGCTAAATTCACATTGTAAACAAGTACCAGTCAAGTACTTACATAAAAATTCTATCAGAATCTGTGAATAATTATTATGTGGGCCTGGAAGATACAGCTTAGACTGCTATTCATCTTCCCTACCCCATAGCACAAATCATCTGTTTCTCTTTGCACAATCAAATTTCAGATTTATCAAGTTAAAATGAGTAAATGATGCTTACAGAGAAACAGTTTGCCGCTAGTGCAAAGAAACTCCAAAGAATTTAAAACGCACACGCGTTAATTCAGAATAAAAACTAACCAGACTACATTATGCAAACAAACACAGAAGCAGTAAAGTAGATCGACAGATGTAAAGTCCTTTTTAATTTTATTTAGACTTCCAGTTGAGTATTCTGTAAATGATCGACACAGTACGAGAACAAATCAGAGCGTGAGGTAACTGCAGAGTTCCCATACAAACACAGATTTAAAAAGCGCAGGATTCAAGAAGCTATAATTTATATGAACGGGAATACTGGAAAAACAAATGGATTTTTAAATATTTATTCAGACACTCCCCACGGAGACAGCGTTTTTGCTGGAACTCCTATTGCGTTTTACTTATGAAACATTAGCTAGCTTTAGATTCCCAAGTATAAGCTTCTTAAGGGCAGGAGTATTTTTTTTTAAGATTTTATTTATTCATTTGACAGACAGAAAAAGTGAGCTTACACAAGCAGGAGGAGGGGCAGAGAGAGAGAGAGGGAGAAGCAGGCTTCTGGTTGAGCCACTAAGCAGGGAGCCCAACATGGGGCTCCATCCCAGGACCCTGAGATCATGACCTGAGCTGAAGGCAGACACTTAACAGACTGAGCCACCCAAGCATCCCGGGCAAGGGTGTTCTTCTGCATCGCTCTTGTATAACTCAATGCACAGCAGTCACTGAATAATTAACTAATTGCTTAATTATGAAACTCTGTGCAGTTACCTTTGAAGCATGAGCTAAGTTTATTTTTCTGGTGATCTACTGTAGCGTAAGTGAAGAAATTTATTATGTAAACTCAGAAAATTGGCCGTATATTCTAGACAAAAATTTTCACCACTAATTTATCTTTAGATGTGTGCTCACTTTGGCAGCATGAGTTCACATTAGAGTATTAGTCCACTGTGTTTCCTTAACATCTTAGCTTAATGGCTTATTATTTACCAGTCCATTTCAGTACACTGAACATTTTCATTTATATTGATATATTAATCCTACTGACGTAAACCTCAATAGAAGTAGTCAAAACAGAGAGGAATTAAAACAAATTGATCTCTACATCCTTCTGGGATGCCCCAACACTGGTCCTAAACACAAAAACTTTCTACTATCTCTATTCTTCATTTAGTTCTTCATTAAATGTGAGGACAAGTTACTTGAAATTGAAAATAACTTCGGTTAGTAACTTGGTGGTAGAGGGGGTGGAAATATTTTTTAAAAAAATAGATTTAGATAGGACTATTCATTATAGTAAGACCTTTATTTGGTCTCAAGCAAAATTAAATCTGGGAATATTTTGAGCATTTAAGGGGTACAGAAAACAAAAAGAAAGAGAAGCAAATAAACTTGACTGTATCTAACAAGTGACTTTAACCTATGATTTGTTTCAATGTCATATTTCTCAATTACTGCCCAACAACAAATTTCGAAGTCCAGCGACTAAAACTCAATTAAAGGTAAGAAAATAAGAAATACGTGACCCAATCAATTTTGCAAATATCTATTCTGCTATTGAACTCAATGAAATCCAAAAATTGAAGAGCTTTTTGGTTTATTTTTTTTTTATTTTGGTTTATAACTGTCTTTGCAGCAGCCACGGGAATGCAATTCTCAATCTCTGACTGCAGGGAGTATAAATGACCAACAGCCCAGTCCCAGCTGCTACCCTGTGAAATCCATCACAACAGGTGAGCTGAGGCCACACTCCCCAAGGGTTTCTCCCAGCCAATGTCTGAACACAGCAAGAATACTAAAATGGGACACAAGGGGGTTTGGCTTGAGGATTCCTCAACAACCCTGCCAAGTTCTCCTGGAAGTGCACAGGGGCCTAAGACACCTCCCTCAACCCTCCTTCCTTCTCTCCTCTACCCGGCATCAGTCTGCAGTGAGCTGGGCATCTCCCTACCCACCCACCCCCCCAGCCCTCTCCAGGCCTTCTAGTAGGCCTTTCCCCTGGTGCCATGCATACTAAATCTCTTGCTTCTCAAAAGACCCAAATTAACACAGCCTTGTTCTACAAAGCAAGTTCCAGCAAGAATATCGTTTTCAAGTTGTCTGATTCGTATTATAAATGAAACTTCATATTCAATAGGACACTTTCACTTTTTCTTCCCATTCTCTAAATGTGAGCACCTTTTCTTTAATATGTAACCATGAGATATTTGTTAAGACCATGTACATGCCAGGTGTCTCTCCTATAGCACAACCTGGCCTCTCCACCAAATCTTCAGATGCTCCAAAAGCAAGGATTGGACTCAATTTTATCCTGAACTGAGAATCCTAAAGTTTATCAGCCAGTTGGGAGGCCACATTGAAAGCACTATTACCCAGTAGCTGCCTGTTTGATAAAGGTCCCAATTAGGGGACCCCAATAACTACAAACAATACTTTGCTTCCAGAAGCACCATGTAGACCTTCAAGACTATATATGTTATGACGAAGCCAAGTGTTAACTTGCTGGTCTCTCCAAAGACACTGACTTTCACCTCAGAGCTGATCCTAAGAGCTGTTCAAGTGTCTAAGCAAACGCTACTCTTCAGACAGCCATGAAGGGCTCTCCACACTGAGGCTACCATTGGTCCTGCAGAAAAAATTTATTTATGTGTGCCCCACAGGCATTTACCCCTATGATGGGTGTCACCCAATTAGAAAAGGAGGTAAGATATCTGTCCCTGATTTTAATTGAAGTTCTCAATGATACCGCGTTGGCCCTGGGAAGCACTCGGCTTCAACTCACTAGCCAGGGGTGTTATGGATAAAAGAATTGCCCTAGACTTCCCTCTTGCTAAACCAGGGGAAGTCTGTGCAATCACTAATATATCACTCTGTACCTGACTACTTCAGGCAAAGTGGAAAGATCAATAGAAAAAATTCAGAAGAAAGCCTTCTGGTGTTCTAAGTTGGACCCTGATGGTCTGTGGGATTTGTTCAGCGGGCCGTATGTAGGACCTGGAAGGCCTGACTGGAGTCCATACTGCAGGTGCTTGGAGTCTGGCTGACCAACAGCCTTCATTAAATACTCTGAGATAAATTGAACTGATTTCATCATCACCTGCATCGATCAGAATAAGTGCTGCCTGTGATGTAAGAGTTGAATTCCCTATGCTCAGTGTTTCTCTCCTAAAGCACAGCCGACTGCAACTGGAGATTGGGGCTGATACAAAGCTGTCCACAAACCACTACTGTTGCTGTGGGTAATGAAGTCCTTTGTTGTTGACCCAGGGAGTCATGTCTTCTCACAGCACCCATAAAACTACGGCAGACTAAGATGCTAATACACAAGTGACATAAAAATCACAGACCCTTCATGTTGTTGACACTCCCACCCATGAGTCCAAGAGGCCTGAGGCAAGGTTTGCTGCTGCGGCAGGAGCACTGACATGTGTCCTAATGTGTCACGTGCTCACCAGTGTAGAGTGTTGGGACTAGTGTTTCCCTTAGAACATTTCTGGATGTGATCTGGCACTTCTATATTACTCCTGGCCAATATCACCCACACAGAGCTCCCTGGGCCTGCCAAAACTTCTGTTAAGGTACCCAGTACCATTTCCTGCTTCAATTACCCACAGCGGATTATGCTGCTTGAATCTGAAAAGCCCTCTCTGACACACTTGAGAAAAGTAGCATATGTTTAAGTCTGATATTTATATTAGTACTTTTTTTCCTGAGGCCTGGAAATAATTTTAAGTTACTTCTGGTACTTATTTTTTTCACTTTCTTACTATACCATATGAGTGGGAGGAATGAAAGGATGTTCAATTTTATCAGAAACATGGGCAGTCACATTATCTTCATTATTATCAGACTCAAAAAAAAAAAAAAAAATCTAACAGTCCTCCTTGAAAAAGTACTTTGTTACAGGTTGCAATAAAAGAACAATGAGAATTTTTTTTTATTTTACCATCTCCCATTTTCTCCAATTTAAAAGCAAACAACAGGTTTCTATTTTATTCAGCAATAAACAAGTTTTATTTTTAATTTGGTGATTTGCTAATATCAACCAGACTAGTAATTTCAATAAATGCAAATTTTACATAGGTAATGGTATTGAAATGGGCACTTAGAGCAATAGCTTTATGGGAAAATTGATAACCAGCTAGCTCTAAAATATACTTTACTTAAAGAAAATTCAGGAACACCCAAAGAGGAAAGTATTTTTAGATATTACTAAAGGGTTTCTTGATCTTTTTAAAGGAAATAGAGAACAACCAGCAGTCCCAGAAAAGACAACCTACTTATTTCCTCACCACCCCCCAACTCCCTAAGTTAGCTATCTGGAAAACAGTACCTTCACCTCTTAACTTAAGCTTGCCACCTGCTAGCTTAGGCTTAGTAATAATGAGAAACTTTTCTTCAAGAATAAAAACCCAGAACAAAAAGGCTGAGTAGGAAAATTAAAAATTAAAAAAAAATTCTCCCCATCATTTATTCATGATCAAGAGCGTAGAAATTTAATCTGAGCTTATCAGAAAAAAAAAAAAGAATAATGCTAAAATGAACTTCCACTTCTCAATGAAAATTAAACTTTAAAAACTGTATCAAGAAATTTTAGTGTTTCAAAAAATAACCATAAAAGAAAATATAATTACAACTAAGGCAATTGGTTTCATAAGAGCAAATGTAATCAGTCACCTATGTCTTGGTAAAATTTCTCAAGAATTGAGTCAAATGGTTGACTTCAACTTACCCAAGGGAGATGTTGCTGGCTAGCCATGCCCCCACCCCTATTCCCTTAACACTAAATATGGCAAACAAGTAGTCATTAAAAAAGAAATTATCTCCACCAATATTCACAGGTAGCATTATCCATAAAAGCCAAAAAGTAGAAACAACCCTCATGTGTAACCAACTGACAACTGAAAAACAAAATGTGGACTAGCCATACAATAGCCTAATATTTGGAGGGGGAGAAATGAAGTTGTGATACATATTTCAACATGAATGAACACTGAAAATATTAAGTGAGAGCACCAGTCAGAAAAGACCACATATTGTATGATTTTTATCAAAAATCCAGAATATGAAAATCTGAAATATGAAACCTGAATTTATGAAAATGGAGACAGTAGATTAGCAGTTGCCTAGAGCTAGAGGGAATGAGGGTATCACAAGGGGTTGGGAGGTGGGGGCTGAGGAGATTCTTTTAGGGGAATGAGAACGTTCCTGATGATGGTAAAGGTTGCACAACTCTGATTATACAAAAATACTGAACTGCCCACTTTCCATGGATAACTTTTAAGATATATGAATTTTATCTCAATAAAGCTGTTAAAAAAAAGGAATCATTTCAAAATTTCATCAAATCTTTAAATATATTTTAATTTCTTTATGTCTTAGTATCTTCTATAAACTAATAATCCATTCTCAATTTTTTTAAAGATTTATTTATTTGACAATGAGAGAGACAGCTAGAGAAAGAGGGAACACAAGCAGGGGGAGTGGGAGAGGAAGAAGCAGTCTCCCAGGGGAAGAGCCTGATGCGGGGCTCGATCCCATAACGCCAGGATCACGCCCTGAGCCGAAGACAGACGCTTAAGGACTGAGCCACCCAGGTACCCCCCCCATTCTCAATTTTTAACTGGCCAGAATGATAGCACCTTCAATAAATGGAGAGCAACTGCCCTCAATAGAAATGACTAAACAAACTCAAGAATGTTTTTGATACATGTAGTTTGCCTTCAGGTTCATATGGTAATCAATTATAATTCCACAAGATTAGATAGGTTTACCTCAATGTCTGATAGCCAAAACAAATTTAATATTCGAGTTACCAAGAATTTTAAGGTTGTAATAGTCACCTTTCAATTAATGAGTCAATCACATTATTTACCTAGATGAAACATGGCTTTGTTCTTAACAAGACATTCTTTACCTCTTTCCTCAGAACTTTAAAATGTTAAGTGAGCATAATGCTGCTGTAAACAAATTGGGACCCCAGTTTTACCAAGATATTTTGATTCTTTATTGTGAAATAATTGTAAATATACAGAAAGTTGCAAAAAGAAAAAATGTATAGGTAGGTCCCAGGTGCTCTTTGCACAATTCTGCCCCATGGTAACATCTTGCATAATGTAACACTAAAACCGGGAAACTGAATTGGCACAACCCAGAGAGCCTATTCAGATTTCAGCAGCCTTACGTTATTTGTGTGTACAAGTGTGGTTCTATGCAATTTCATTGTACATACACTGAATTTGCCACCACCACCACAATCAAGAAACACAACTGTTTCACCACACACAACTCTCTGTTGCCATTTACTTATGGCCACACCCAACACTTTGCCAGACCCTATCCCCAACCTTTGGCAACCACTAAACTGTTCTCCATCTCTAAAACTCAGTTCTTTCAAGGCTACTATATAAATGGAATCCTCCAGTGTGTAAACCTTGAGGATTGGCATTTTTCAATCAAGGTAATTCCCTGGAGATTCATTGTTGTTGTATGTAAATTGTTGTATGTATCAATAGTTGTCGGATTAAGCTGTTGTATCAATACTTGTTGTATGTATGTTGTTGTATGTATCAATAGTTCATTCTTTTTCGTTACTAAGTATTCCATGGTATGGGTGTCCACAGTTTAACCATTCACCTGTTGAAGAACATCTGGATTGTTCCCAATTTGAGCCTATGACAAATAAAGCTGCTATAAAAATACGATTATGGGTTTGCGTGTGAGCCCGTGTTTTGTTCATCTGGGTCATGTTCATGAGTAGAACTGCTGAGCTGTAGTTACATAACAATTTTAATACCAACACAGCTAATGTTTCTGAAGAAGGAAGATCCTCCTCAATCTCCATTCTCCACTTTGTTTTTAATTTAACAAAATTACTTTCTAAGGCTAGCATTTACTCAACATTTAAAGCAAATAAACTAAGCGTTTTAAATACATTAATCTATGTAATAATCCCCACATCCACAATGAAGTAGTGATAAATATTATCGTTACAAGTGAGAGAACTGAAGCATGGGAAGTGGTCTGGGACATGATCAGGGGTCACAGAGCCAGGATGTGAAGGGTTGGGGCTTAAATTCAAGCGGCTTGACTCACAAGTCTACTCCTTCCATCACAAGACACCACCCCTCCCACTGTAGGGACATGTGTGTTATTAGATCAAAAAGTATACATCAGTAGGGGCGCCTTGGTGGCTTGGTCAGTTAAGCGTCTGCCTTTGGCTCAGGTCCTGGAATCAAGCCCCGCGTCAGACACTCTGCTCAGCGGGGAGCCTGCTCCTGCCTCTTCTCCCCACCAGTGCTCTTTCTCACTATCTCTATCTTTCTCTTTCAAATAAATAAAAAAGAATCTTAAAAAAAAAAAAAAAACTAACTTTTTACTAATTAAGCATAAATAAATTTACTTTGTAGCTATGAGTACATCTTGGTTTTCGAATATTGCTGCAAATTAGAATCATCTGAGAATTTTTAAAAATCCCAACAGCCAGGTCACACCGATTAAATTTTAAAAATATTGGGAGATGGGAGTCAGCTATCAATTATTTCCTTAGAGATACTCAGATTATTAGCAATAACTTTAACAGTAATTCCAACAATAAAAAACTCCTCTTAAAAAAAAAAGAAATTAAATGAATATTAGTTATGCAATTTGGACAATATAATCTTTAAGTCTAAAAGTGACTGTCTAGGAACACTGAAATATTTAAATATCTTTGAAAATTTTAGTGTACCTTGGTCTCATTATTATTCATGTAAACTCTCAACTTTTATGATATACAAACTAATAAATCAGTGAAAAGCCATAATTCACTTAATTGCCAAAACTTCTTAAAATTTGTAACAATCAACAAATGAGAGTAACAAAGAATAAACAGTTCATGGGCTGTAATTACATATTTCACAGATCTCTAGTAAGACAGCTTCTAGGAAAGTAACCTAAGGAAATAATAATAGATACGTGCCAAGTTACATACGTAAGATCCATTATGATATATTATCTGATGTATTATCTATTAGAATTCTATACATTATTTGAAATGTTATAAAATATTAGATGACATGCAGGGTTTCATACTTGAATATAAGCCAGTCAGCAAACAGTTACAAAACAGTGTGTAGGATTATACATGAAACCTACTTGCAGTTGAACTGAATCGTGCCGGAGACCTTCCACAATAGATGAAAATCTGTCAATTTTTCTTTCTTCTCCAGCTGATGTTAAAGCTTCTAAAACTTCTTCAAGGCTATCAGAAATTTGGAAATTAATTAAATTGCAGAAATTAAATAATCCAATGCCTTAATACAACTGCTTGATCTACTGAACTCCAGAATCACTACTCCTAGGTAAGCAGCAACATTTTAAAAACTAACTGAGTGCATAGCATGTATCAAGTAGTAGCTACATGTTTTTATTCATTTATTCCTAATAACCCTATGATGAGGGTTATTTATCAAACACTCATCAAGTGCTTTCTACACATCAGGCACTATTTAAACCAGTTTACAAATATTAACTCGTTTTAATGTATATAGTTCTAAGAAGTAGGTATCATCCCTTATTATAGATTAGGAAACACAGGGAGAGAAAAGTTAAGCAATTTGTCTGAGGTCTCACATCTCCTAAATGGAGTAAGGATCTGAAATCGGACAGTCTGTGTGGTGTGCACTGTCTCGGCATTCTTAACCACTACACTCTCCTTCCTTTTAAGTATAAAGAAGTCTGGTAGCCAAAAATACATAGTAGTAAGGATTTATAGTCAAACATAAAAAATAATGGCTGCACAAGAACTACACTTGCTACTCCTTTAAAGAACAGTGTGTTAACATGACCTGGTATACTGTAGAAACTCAGTTTGTAGACACAGACATGTAGACAGTAAACATTATTTACATCATTTTGATAACCTGTTATGAAGTCAAGAAATAATAAATATGGATGTGGAGGAAGAGGAAGGTGAAGAAAGAGGAGGAAAAAGAGGGTAAAAAAGAGGAGGGAAGGAGAGGGACAAGAAGAGGTAAAGGAAAGAACAAGTGGTGAGGGAGGGAGAGGGAGAGGGAAAAGAGAAGACAGGAGAAATGGAAGGGAAAGAGGGAGGAAGAGAAGGATGGAGTAGGAGGACAGGGAGAAAGGCCAAGGCGGAGCACAAGCAGCATCGTGTGTGTCGCATTAAATAAACACTTCGGGTTCTGCAATACAAATAACAGGGTCTTTTGAAAATGGGAAAGGGAACGTGCTGAAGGTGTGTGCCTGGCTTGGTGTGCTGGGACTGCCGCTGGGGACATCCATGGATACACCACGGAGGGCAAGGCCTGAGGAGTGCCTGCAGACTCTCCAACTCGTCCACACTGGGCAGCCCAACAGAACCCAGCCCCGGCAAGGTCAGCACAAGGACAATTTTCAAATGTGTGCTGGAGGTTCCGCTTACAGGCTTCTGCCTAGCCTTTATGAAAAAGCTATTTCTCTTTGTTCTGTTAGTTGTTCAGTTTTTTCCTATCTTTATCCTTTTTATTTGTTTGGTTTTTGTTTCAAGGTTTTATTTGAATTCTAGTTAGTTAACACATAGTGTGATACCAGTCCCAGGAGTAGAATTTAGTGATTCATCACTTACATGTAACACCCAGTGCTTATCACAAGTGCCCTTATCTTTAGCCTTTTTAAAAGGCATTTAATTTTTAAATGCATCCTATAATAAGTAACCCAACCTTAAAAAAAAAAAAACAACTTATCTTTA